>NC_084771.1:16824302-17467358 GCF_028858725.1 Colius striatus
CAAATGAGAAGGATGACAGTACAGGTGACATAAAGCCTTCCCTCTTTCTACACAATCATCACTTCTTCTTTTGCCCAGACCATAACTCCTGTGTGAAAATGCCCAACTGTTAACAGGACTAGCTTCTCACCTCATGATATTAGGGGCCAGATGTGGTACTTTCTGCTTCACTGACTGTTTGGCCCTGCACACTGAAACTGTGCTCACAGCTATTCCGTTCTCTCTGTTGATAAAATGCATCCCACAGCAGCTCTCAACATTCAGTGGTACTAAGTAGCCCAAGAAACTGCAATGAATTTTTATTGTTAAGTAGACAAAAGTAGTGAGTCTCTCCCTTTAGGGGGAGGAACTCCAAAAACTTACATGTAAATAAGCATCTCCTTGTAAATAGGATTTGGTTTTACTCATGGTTCCTTCCAGCAGTTTTTAAATATATTCCTCCTCCTTTAGAGTTGGGAACCATTTGCTTTATGAGCACCATTTGGATCATTTGCCTGTTGCTCATAAAATAGACAAAGCTTTTATCCATGCCATGAATTTTTACTCACTTTATACAAAATATCTAAGGATGAATTTGCAGGGGCCAGAATTACATCCATGAAAGAATTAACAACTAATTTAATTTTCTGCTACAATAATGGTTCCAGCAGTTTCTGATTTTGTTGATTACATTCCTTCTCTGTGAAATAAAAAAAGCATATTGGTGTTAACTTCTTTTTATGTGTTTTTTTTAAAGCCAGATTATTTTTTCTTTCTAAAAAATGAACAAAAATGACAAATACATTTCACACACCTTAATCTGTGTAGTTTCCAAATAAAGCAGTGGCAAATGCAGTTTTTTGAAGTGATTAGAGTATGCTCAGGAGGAACATTTGATTCTTTTCAGCATTGGGACAATTCAACAGAATATTTCTGTGACAACGCTGCAGCCAGCAGTCACACGAGTCACCTCTTTCAAAAGCTCACCTTTGACACATTCGTGCACAAGGGCTCCCTAAATGATCATCATTGTATCAATCCGCTTCAATGACTCCTCTCACAAGTCAAAAGCCAAATTTCTCTCAACTATGGGAACAAACCAGAGCCCAGTCCAAGCTGCAATCTCTCCACCTACCTGCTCTGCAACACATGCTGTAAGCAAGGAAACAGGAGGGGCCTGTTAGCCCTCCTTTAATGATTCATCAGCTGTTCAGCAGTAACTGCTGGAACTAAACACTTTCCTCAATTATTTTGTTTCTGCATATAAAGTGTTACTATCTATTAGTAACTGTAGACCACAGCTAGCTCCTGTGGTCCTGCACATAAACATTATTGATTACAGACACAGATCAATGCGCATTTAACTATTGTGATTAGCAGCTGCCTGGATAGAGGTGTTTGGAGGTTTGGCCATGCAGCAGCTGGAAATAGTCAGGGCACATAGTATACCTGGGAACCTTTAGTCAGGAGGAAAGAGCTTGTGTTTTAGAGAGTCAGCTGAGGGATTTCTCTACAATACAAAGCTTGTGTGTGCACAGATAAATATGTTCTTTCTGGATGCAGATTTTCACAAAACATAAAACCCACATATTCGTGGTTTTACACAGTGGTTCTACAGTGAAGAATTTACTATTCAAGAGCTACTATATTTTAATCAGCCATATAGCTTGTACCATAAAAGCCTGCACAGTTAGCATTGCAGCTAAATGAAAATGCGCCCAAGCATGAACAAAGGGAGCAGTAACAGAGATGTGGGGTTTTGGGTTTTTTTTGCATTTTGCCTTTTAAATTCCTACACTGTTTGCCATATGCTTTTGGAGTAAATGTATCTCTAGAACAAACCTAAGGTTTAGGATTTCGTATCTGTAGTTTTAAAAAAACTAGAGATTGACTAGGAGAATATTTATTTGGCCAGAGTGCTTACAGCCTGAAAATACAAGACAGAGCCTACTTAGACTACAGTCATACTGTAATTACAGATCAGGGGTTTTTACCTCTGTCTAGTTCCCTCCATCTTTGATAAGAAACTCAACTTGGGCATTAAATCTATAGATACACTGCTGCCTTTGGCAAGAGGTAAAAACCCTGCAAGGCAGAGGTAGGTGTTTCTGTCACAAAGATGCACTGTGCTATATGAATTACAGATGTGGCAGCTGCTAGAGGAAAAATGCCCTCACAGCCATAAAAAGCCCCAGCAACTTAAGGAGGCAGTCCATTTCCCCAGGCTGGTCTTCCTGGGCACTTCATTTCATCTCCACCCCTCTCCAGCACCTTCTCTTGTAAAGTCCTATTTCTTGTCCTTGGAATCACATCATCGTCTATTTTGCTCTGAATTAGCTCTTTCCTTCCCTTCCATCACCTCTGAAGCTGCATAGTTCAACGTGCAGAATGTTACACCGATACAGAGGGGAAAAAACCAGCACAATTGACTCTGAGCTTCTGCATCTAATTCCCAAGCAAAGAGACAAGCACAAGGCCAAAATATCTAAAGCCACTTTGTGTTCAGGAGGATCACATCCCTCTTTCTTTCAATTAACTTCTTTAGTTAAATCCTTCTGATGCAAAAGGATGACATTTCAAATCTTCCTCTGAAAATAACAAACTTCTACAAACTTCATTTTTACTCCAGAAGACACAGTTTATTGACACACCATTCAGAAAGCAGTTCGGGTTTGTAAAGTTCTGCAAAGTTTAAGCCAATAAGGAAAACATATGGCAAGATAATCCTAAAAAAAAAAACAACTGAGACTTCAGCTACAAGGACACTATCAATAGTCTGGGCAGCCAAACACCAAAACAAATCCGTTTGACATACAACGCTAAGAACCACAGATCTACCTGCTGCAGTTTCTTTAGAGCCCCAGATTAATTCTTTCAAGACTTACAGAAGCCATCATTACAGAAAAGCTATTCCATCCTACCTGTGGCTGAGTCCAAGGCTCCAAGGTTGTTTCTTTCAAAGGAGTTTGTGGTCTTCCCATTTCTTTTGTGTGCTTTTAGGAAAGAAAAAGTATATATCAGTTATACGTTCAACAATTCTGTCAGCATTCAGCATTAATTTCCCTTGAGAGAATATAAGTCATGTACAAAATTCATATAAAAGAATGGTAACACTCATCAGGGCTGCATATGTTTGGAGGAAAGTGTAAGGACTGGTATTTTTGCAGTTAGATAATTTATTTTTTGTAGAATTGCTTTAAGGTGTGGGGGTACACTACATCTGTGTGTAGAAATGAAAAAACTCAGACAAAAGATCAGTAGCAGAATTTCAGAGGGACTTCAACTCCAGTTTCTCTGCCATTTCCTCCCCAGGCAATGCTATGTTTAATGGACACCCTGAAAAAAGTCCACAGTCTGCAATGGAATTACCTTCAATGAGTGAATTAAAAGAAATACAAAAACTTTTTTAGAGTCTGCATTATTTGGGCAGGTGAGCCACGTTTGATGAGACCCCTTGCTTTTCCTAAATGAGTTTTAGAGCTGAAGCCAAAAATCTGAGTAGTTAACAGCTGCTTGTCTCCTTGACTTTCCACAACCTTAGGAAAGATTGATCACCTACACTAATCAAAAAGATTGATCACCTATACTAATCAAAAAGATTAAAGTAGTCTTCAAAGAATTACACTTGCTGACCCTTCACATTTTCTTTTTTAAATATTACCAAAACATCTTGCAATTAGTGGTTAATGTCTGTAGTTGCTCTGCTTCAATAATAAACACATAAGATTTTTGAGCACTAGGACTGAGCTTTGAAGAGGATGTTGGCTCCTTTTCATTTCACCCACATGAATTTCACAGGGAAGGAGCTTTATACATTGCTGAAAAAATACTGACAAGTCTCTCATATTTTCTTTCTCCTTAAATTCATTCTGTCATGAAATGGAAACAATGGCATTCACAAAAAAGGTCCTCTGCTGAAATACATTATTTAAGTAACACTAGGATGTCCCTCCTCCTGAAACACAGCTCTAATGTACTACCCTTTGGATATGGCCTTTGACAATATATTATATAAACAGCATTGTTCCAGGTCTCACATCAGAGTGAACTAAATGCCCATGGAGACTTCAAGGATTGACAAAAAGAGGGAGAGATATGCCACTGGATTTTCTGTCACATAAAATATTACCACTTAAAAGGAATAATTTTCTTTTGAATATAGAATTTGTGAGCAACTTCAGTTAGCATGGCACATTCACAGGGTTTATTTCAAAAAAACCACCTTATTAAATGGCAATCTTGTTTTGGCAGGTTGGATTGCCTGTAATAATAGATTACACACAATCATTTTAACCATTTTTGTTATGTTATATTTTGGGGTAGCAATAGAACATGATTCATTCTCGAAATAGAACAATAAATGTATTTCAAAAGAAAAAAAAATAACCATAGATTTAGTGAATGCTAAACAAAGTTAAAATGAACGCATCTGGAAGGGAAAGGTTGTGTTTTTCATATATTTAAAAGCAAATGTGTTCTACCTTATAATCTTTCTTTAAATGTAATAATCAAGCACCAAAGGGACCCAAACACATAATGAAAATTATTAAACATATCAATTGTGGTACCAAGATACCATAATAATTCCACATGGGACAATCTGCCAGTAACTGACATTAAAAATACCGCTATTTATTGAGAAATAGCTTTCCTTGGATCTCACTTAAGTTTTTTATACAATATTTGTCCAGTCAGTTCTATTTTAGAGCAGAGCAAAAAGCAAATGTATGAGTACATGAAGAAATGGGATGCAGAAGCACATTTAGGCAAACTAATACTTAAAACATTTGAGTAACATCATGCTCTAAACCTTAGATGTAACATAATGAAGATTCAAACACCTCTTAACATTGAACTTGTTACAGGCTAGCACCTTCTGTTCTTAATTTACGTACTACTGTTTCCACTACCTAGCACCCAAAGAGACAGTTTCACCCCTCTGAACACAAGCATCAGAAAGTTGTGACAAGTAGATTCTGGGAATTCAAACAGGATTCTGCATTCCAGAGCACATAAAAGAAAAAACAAACAAAAAAATCCAACAAAAAACCAACCAAAACCAAGCAGTAACTACTTTCAGCCTCTGTGGGATTTCCACACACAGTAAACACCTTCTTTCTAGCTCTCATTTTACAAAGCTGTTTCAGAAAACAAGGAATTGAGCTCTAGAAATGAAAATCCCTCACACAGCACAGATCTGGTTTGCCATGAAGAACCTGCAAGTGTTGTATTGACACCTTTCAGTACCAAAAAAAAGTCTTCTTTGCAAGATGGCTTAAAATGAACCAACACCTGTACCGCTAACTAGCAGCACATCTGCTGCAGCTTCCAACTCACCATACTGCAAAATACAGCTTGCACAAATACCTGTTCTGAACTACCTGCTACTATAGGAATACTATAGGAATTGTGCTTTTAGTTTACAAGATCCCTACTTAATGCTTGCTGAGATTTAAACATATTCTTAATGGATCGCATAAGCAGCACTTATTCTCAAGTTCTTTTTTCTTGTTTTTACAGAGGAGTGCAGTAATGATTGACAATTCTCCCAGGAGCTTCTTTCTTACTTCCAGTGCAGATAAAGAAACTCTTACTAAAAGTAGGAAGGTTTTGGAAGCCTTTATCCCTCCATTTTGCTTGGGGCATCTTCTCAAAGACTTCTGCAGCTTCTACAATTGTCATAAAGAAACAATAGAATATGCCCACAGTCTTTTGTTTATGTTCCCTCCACTTCCTCAATTTGACATTTAAGTTTCACACATAGAAGAAAATTGTACACTTAATGAGATAAAATGGAATGATTTCAACCTGGATATTACATTATGGTTTCAGCAGCGGCATTAAAGCTCCCTTAGCTCTTGTACACACACCGATTACAATTTCTCTAGCAGAATAAATTAGGCTCTTTTCATATTTGATGAACCACCTGTCACTTCTGCTACAGCCAACCACTGTTTCACAAGCAGGGGGCTTACCTGGACAACTGTTTAAGTTCCCACCATTCATCCAACACCTTCCAAGATCTCCCCTATCTGCCACAGTTGAGGGAGACTAATTTTATTCTAAATCACTACCTCATACCCTGTATCAATGCCTTGGTACAGGCACTGGGGAAGGCAAGAGAAAGACAGGAAATCACAAAAGGTCTTGCTGACTGTGAGAGTTTGCTTTACCTCAGTAATCCCTTTTACTCAGTGGGAAACAATACTGTCAACTATTCCCCAAGGCCAGGCAATCTTGTCTGTCCAAAGAAGTCCAATTTCCAGGTATTTTCAGTATGAAATAAGTTTTAGTTTGCTGAATCATCATACAGCCAGTCACATCAGTCTTCCACAGACCACCTAGAAATTACCCTGATCAATTATGTTAGCAATCAATGAAGTCCAGCATAATGGCCAGACAGTAAAAAGACTGCGCACAAAATATTTTGCTGATATCTGGAATATTCTGTCTAGTTGTAACTGCAAAAGAAAGCTTTAATATTTAATCAAAGTAGTTACAAAATATTTTTTAGAGAAAAAAATGAAATTCATCATGAATATTTCCTGTTGTTTATTAGACATAGTAAGTTAACAATCAGATGATTACTTATGACAGTTTGACAGGTAGTATCCAGACTTCCAAAACCTACCAGAGAAAATAAATTGTAAAATAGATTTTAAAGGTTATGAAAGTCACCATTTTAAAGTCAGATGGCATTTTTAATCTTTCAGATGCCACATTAGCGGTCCCCACAAATCTCTTACACACCTGAGATACTTCAAACTAATCTTACAACTGCTTGTGCATTGAAGATCTCTCTTCTGATGGTATCCACTCTGTATGGTACTTGGCTCCTGATTTATGTACAGGTTAGGCTGATCTGTAACTAGACACTACTCATTTGCTCAACCTATTTTCTCCAGCAGACTCAATCCCATTCTCTCTCTCTTTCTCTGCCCTAAGGTATTAGTCCAGCTCTCTAAGATCCTGCTCTGAGTTTCCTGTGTAGGTGGGGAAGGTGAGATGCAGGTGACAAAGGAAGAGGGATGCCCACTCTTTGCGATCCTGTCTGACAGCTACGCAGCCTCTCCCCCTCCACCGTGCAACTGAGGAAGCTCTTCAAACTGTGCTTCTGGCAGCCCCCTCTAATACAAAAAGACATACTCTAAAAACGTGGAGAAGTCCTTCCCCCTTTTGCTGGAAAGAAGTTAAATCATATTGAATTGGATGGCCTCAGCTTAATGAGATGGGGTGTATAAATAATCACAGATTTCTAATAATTTGGCTCATGGAAATAATTAATTTTTCAATGACAACTACTTTTGTAGACTGCAAAGGGAATTTGTTCTGGCATTCAAATTTATTATTCTAATATTAACTGCTGGACCTGTTGAGCTAGTTGTCACCTCCTTTTCATCCCACTTCCTAATTGACAGGTTTTTGCTTTTCTTCAAAACAAATCTGGATGTATTCAAGTTAAAAAGAAAATGTTACGTGACAATTCTGTTTATGTATTTTGATTTCTGGAAGAGCCCTAAAATTATATAGATGAATTCTACCACCAATAATTCTAATGGTTATTGATTGCTGTGGGAAGCAAAAGCAGACTGAAATTCAAAGATAATATGATGCATTTTTCTTTGTTGCCTTACAAAATTGCTACGGCAGCATTAAGATTGTCTAACTCAAAGTGTTCTGCTCCTGCGTTTTACAGAAGAAAAAAAAAATAAGTGTTTTATGAAATTGTCTTTCAAGCTGAAATCCTGCATGGCTTGAAGTGAGATTTAGGAGAATGGACTGGTTGTGTAGATAGCCTATTAGCTGTGTTACGTCACTGAAGTCTGGTTGGGATTGCATATGTGTATTTGGGGCAGCTTTTGTCTTTTTGATTATTTTTAAACTGTACGGCCAAAAGCTACATTTTCTGACATGAACTGCAGACTTCATAATGTGGGACAGAAAAGCATTAATCAGGAAATCACATATTCTAATTTCACTGCCTAGGCAGAACATCTTCATTATCACACTGAGACAAAGAAATGCTGTAAGCCTGAGAAGGAGATTATCTCCATTAACAATGCCTCCTTCTTGCCTGTAAGTTGATTTCAGGTAATTGGATTCCTGCAGTCTTCTCCTTCAGTCTCCTAAGATTCTTCATGTGAAAGGTGAACAGAAGGGTTAATTTAAATGAAATTTATGTCACAGCTTGCTAGAACAAATTATTTTGTTCCAAGTTTCCAAGCTTTATATAAATATGAAAATTAATCTGTATGACACAAATATATAGGAAAGCCACAGGACAGGTGAAACCAAGATGTTAGTAAGGATTCATAGGGGAGGGGTTTTGCTGTGTCTGCAGGAAACATTAGGCTTGCTTTTTGCTAAAGAACAGAAATACAATTTGTAACATAGATTAAAAAAATCCTCTTTGTGGGGGTAGCAGCAAGGGACCCAGTCTAGAGCCCTTGAAATATGATTTAGGAATGACAGAAACAATTGGCTTTCCACACCAAACAGCTATCTGGAACTTCCACTAATGCAGCTTGTACACTGTTTTTTAGCTGTAACAATTGCAGCTCCATTTCTGACTGTATCAAAATGACTTGTGATGTTGCTATACATCCTCCCAGTGATTCCTTGGCTTCAAAAGCCACAATTTAACCCAGCAAGTCTCAAATGGTTCTGCCAACAGGCAGCTTTTATCTTGCAAGTACCTCTTCAAAGATGTAATAAATTACCTAGTGCATATCCAGCCAGCCAGCAATTATAAGGGCATGATTTCCAGAGGTGCAGCACACTCACAGCCTCCATCATTTACAGCTGTTATACTACTCCTGTAGAAGAATCAGCCCTTCACTTCCTTATTTCTCTCTTTTGTTCCAGCCTATCTATGAGTAAAGTGACTGTCTGGAAGGACACAGGGGAATGGAAGCTAAAGGCAGGGTGGTGTGGAGTGGGGGTTGATGACTACAGAGTACTAGGAAAGCTCAGAGGTTTAACAAAGCCTGACATGAGATTTGCCAGATGGTTCTGCACCGGATTGTAAAACTTTAAACTAATCTTCATTTAAGAGTTTTAAGGGTTGTATCCCTCTTATAAAGCCTCTTGCTCTTTTGCCTGGTTGATTCTGGTAAATTATAGATCAGACTTTAGAAAACTGCTTCCATGAACAGCAGCTCCTTAAATCTCAGCTAAACTGAGCAAGAAGATTACATGTTATTATGATGTAGCACAGCAGGATTTTTGTACAGCAAACATAATGATGTAGAGAAGGATAAAACTATCATTCTGTGCAAGGAGGTCATCCATAGAAGAACAATGCTTTTTATACAGCTAGAAATTCCATGCATACATGGTGCATCTTTACAGGGCAAATTCTTTTCTTAATGGTTCTCTAAAGAAACCCAACCAATAAGCAAAACTCAAATCTGTATTTCTGAATTCAATGCTCAAGCATCTTACAGGAAAGGAGAATCACTTATCCCAAATGATATCTAAGTATCACTAGTAAAAGTATCTATTTCAGGAACAACTTTAAGATAAATTCATCATATTGTTTTTTTGCAAAGAGAAAGGTTTTCCTCAATCTCCAGTGAAATGTCAGATACTGTATGCAGTAATAAAAATTATCAGCACTAACATCATGAGAGCATATATACACACTTTTAATTGTAATCAAATACAGTTCACATGGAAAAGCAAAAAACAAAATCAGTATACTAGGACGTAGAACTTTCTTCCACTTGCTGTCAGTATTTGTAATCTTAGATGATATCTCCACAGCTGAAATTATATTAGAGGGAATTTATAAATTTGAGTCAATAAATGATGAAAAAGTTGAAACAAGAAGAATGGTGAATACAACCAAGCACTCAGTAACTAACAGCAGCAAATTTTCAAAAATTAAGAGACTAAAACCACCAAGTTCTGAGACTTGATACAGTAATTTGACACTAAAATTGTGGCCTTCTTAACAGGTGATACAAGCACTTAAGTCTGTTCAGTTTTGAGTAAGCAGCCTATTAAGTTTCCTCTAATTTCCTTTTTTTTCCCGTACATGATTTTGAGTGCAATGTAAAAATGTCAAATTACCTCCCCTTTCTCTTCCTTTTTCATTGAAACATTATTTCTTGCACATGAAAGCTTTTGACTTAAAAGCAATCAGGTGTGATATTCACAGCTCTAGTCTTTTCAAAATGTCACGCACTGGAATTATATAGATTTATCCTAAAGCTCTCTGTAAGAAAATCAGCATTTTGGAATGCCTAAAATACCTACCTATGAGAAAATGCTATTGAAGACTTTGCTACTTAAACATAATGACACAGTTGAACTATCAGATACTGTGTTATCTTGCACATTATTAACACTCAAACAAGTTTCCCAAATTTCACCCTTGATAAAAATTTCTTAATCAACACATAGTTAAATTCTGATATTAGAACAGAGGCATTCCAAAAAAAAAAATCAGATGATGCTAAAGGAGCAAAATACTTGAAATTTTGATAAATACAGAACTTTTTGTTTGGTTCGTATATGTAAAAACCTTAGTGGTAATAGCTGATAAAATATGCTCCCACTACATGTTCTGACTTGAAAGTATTTACATATATAAAACTAATGTGACATTATATGCTAAGGTATTCCTACATCAAATGAAAGGGGGGAAAAGAACATAATATAATACAGCTTGTTTTAGTTGCTTGAGCTCTACTCAGCTTTTAAAGAGTGAATATAAATGTACACAAATCCATTTTGTGACTCAGATATAAAGCATCCTGTTAGAAATGTAGTACATGGTAGCAAAACTAGGAATTTTTATATACCTGCGTATTTTCTCCAGAGTTGTTAAAATTCACATTTCTTGTTATATCCCCTTCATAAAAATAGATTCTCTTTCCATAGGTTATTCAGGAAAAAGAGCATAGCCTCTGCCAGTATCCATCTTGTCCAAATGGATTTTTTTCTAGGCTTTGTCATCTTCTTTCCCTATGGTGTGACTAAGCTATATTTTATAGAAATCTGGCTGCTTTTAACAAACATTTGCAAGTTAAGTTGCTCTCTAACCATTAAGTCTGAAGTGGATGAAGTTGTTAAAAGCCAATAATTCCTAAGTTTTTTACTTTACTAATCAAGTAAACTAAAATTACACAACTGGAGTCAGTCAGAAGTAGCCCAGACCTGGCCAATAGAGAAAAGCCTGAACAGGGATCTCACACATCAATTACAGACAGGAGAAAAGGGCTGACAAACCCTTACACTTTAGGCTTTGAGGTGTGGCACAATTCAGGAAAATATGCCACTTTAAATTAGATTTTTCTAGAAAGCTGATAAATAGGCTTACTTATAAAGAGCAGCAAGACTAATCTGCAATTCTTCTGACATTAGAGACATGAGCTATAAGAAGCCATGTTGGATCATCATCTCTTTTCATTTGATGCCATCCTGTTTATATTCCTTATCCTCAGCTGTGACTATTTGTCTGAAAAAGTACGTTTTCTTTTTCTAGTGCACATTGTAGTTCTGAGTATACAATGTAAAATTAAAAGTCAGCTTGTTGTTCAGGTGGCAAGAGCATGTCCAGAACAGGGACTTGTATCATAAACAATCCCTCAAGAGATAAAGAAGTATGCTTGGAAATAACTTTTTTTTCCTTACCAAGTCTCTAATTAAGTTTTCCAGCACATATCTTAACCTATGGAACAGAATTCAGACTGAATGCAGTGCAACTTGTAAACCTGGGAGGAACAGGGAAATAAATGTAGAAGTCACTGAGGGCAAGTATATGTTAAGGGAGCTCCATTTACTCTAAGGTAGGTCAATGCCCCACTTAATCCAAGAATATCTGTGGGCTATATCAGCACAACTTGTGAAAAATATGAGTCTTTTTATAGGCATAGATGTATGTGATCACATATTCTTATCATTTGTTACTTTATATGTAATCAGGATACAGTCCTGACTATTATGACAGTAAAATCCATTTACAGTTGTATTGCACTCTTGGTAACCAAAACACACAAATTGATGTCTGTCTGCCCCTGTAGCTTCTTCCCTTCCCTTGGAGAACTATGCACATCCCTTTTGCATCAAGAAAAACAACATGAAAATATTTATTTACTTGTTCCAACAGGAAACTGGTATCCACAGATGTCCACAGCATGTTTCCCCTAATATACTATACCAACCCCATCTTCACTCTATGTCAGGAATCCTTTCTAAAGCCTCAAGGAAAATCCCATCTTGATATCATACTTTTAGCTAGGCTAATAGGGTTTGCTGTGAGGAAATGAGTAATTCTATTTCATAGATAATTATAAAATCCTAACTTTTTTTTTTCATCTAAACATTATAAATAGCAAGATTATGAAATTACTTCTCCTGTTGACTTTTATAAATCTGTCTGCTATGCTGTCTTCCTGGAAGGAGGGAAGCTACAACTCACCAGAAGGCTTACCAGGCTGGAGGAACACAGCCTAAGGAGGCTGCACTGAAGAAAGAGACTTTGGAAGACTGGAGGGGGACTGAGGACAAGGTACACAAATGCCATAATTTTACTGACATTTAAATGCCTCCATACTTATTGTACACTTATACGTGTAGGACATGATGGCAGGAGGAATTTCTGAACGAGTTGTCAGGCATAGGCACGGACTGCCCAGGGAGGTGGCAGAGACCTGGGGATGTTTAAGAGATAGGTGGGTGTTGTACTTAGGGAAACGGTCTAGTGGCTGACAGGACTAGGATAAAGGCTGGACTCGATCATCTTAAAGGTCTCTTCCAGCTGAAACAATATTATGATTCTATGAATGCAACTCAGGCAGGCTCAGAGCATTCTCAGTGGATTTTGACAGTACTTAGAGGTTTTTTTGGTTCAAGACTTATGAGGGATTTTTTTTTTTTGTTGGATTTTGGGATGTTTTTTCGTTTTTTATATATAAAAGTAATGGCCCCAACTCAGGAGATTCACAGAGGTTATAGTAACACAGAAGTGCTCTCATTATCATCTAGACATCATTACAAGATTCTTTGCACTAGATACTGGGATGGCTTTGAAACTTAAGCACTTAATACAACTGTTACCACTGCTGCACCTGATGTCCTGTTTCTACTCTGATCAGAAACATGCTCAGAACATAGGAATGTGGCGGGGGCAGAGCTCATCTACTCTTTTAAACATTGGACAAGGCAGAGTATTTCTGAAGGACTGAAGAACGCTGACAAACGTTACAGCAGTGTTAAGGGTGTCTAAACTTAATCCCGTGAGATGTCTTCACTTATGATAAATCAGTTTCTGACTGTCTTCTACAAACTGTATTGTACTTAAATCCAAGTGCATTCTCACCTTCTATTTTAAAGATTATTTTAATCCTGACACACACTGTTTCTCAAATATGTTTCCTGACACTTTCTGTTATTCATTTTATCTTCTGTTATTCATGAATTATTGAATGAGAGATTGTTTTTTTCCCCCTTGGGGCAGGGCAAGGGAAAGAGAAAAAGAAAACTCAGAATACAGTATCTAAAATCTAGTTTTCCATAAATGTAAAATTAAACTTGTTTATACAGGTCCACACCCACTAACAATGCCTGCAGTGAAAAATTTTCCAAGAACAATCCTTCTGTTTTACAAAAACAATAATGAACTGACACTAGTATCACGCCTATGGAAGCATCATTTCTCTCACTTCAAAAATGTCAAGCTACAGAGTATAATCACACAGGATGACAGAATCTCAAGGTTAGGAAGGGATCTCAAAAGATTATTTAGTTCTGCTCTGGTAAGGAGTTTGGACCACCTAGAGTAGATCACTCAGGAACTCATCCAGATAGGTTTTGAATGTCTCCAAATAAAGAGAATCCACAACTCATCTAGGAAGTCCATTCCAGTGCTCCGATATCCTCACAGTGGAGAAATTTTTCCTTGTGCTTTTTTTGGAACCTCTTACGTTCCAGCTTGTACCTGTTGCCCTTTGTCCTATCATTGGTCATTGAGAAGAGCCTGGCTCCATCCTCCTGACACTCTTCCTTTACGAATTTGTAAATATTAATGATGTCACTCAAACAGACAATTTTTATTCCTAATGCCAAGTTAAGAGACAAAACACTCTCCGTTTAGTTTTCTTCCCAATCTCATCAATGTCATAAAGTAATTCATTAGAACATTGGAAGTGGATTTCAAAATACAAATATTAGAATTTAGAAGACATCTTCCAAAACAAATGCATATTCAACACATGCTCTCATGCCCTCCTATTTCCAGAGACACTCCAGAACTCAAGTATTTAATTTGTGCTACATAAAAATGTAGTTAATTTTTGTAATGCATTTTTATAAAAAGACAGTTACACTGTAAAGGATACTCTTATTAAGCAATGCATTTTATAAATAACTCTTCTAAATCACTGCAAATAATTCTTTTTATGCACCTGGCTTCACAGAATACTAAAGGTTGGAAGCAACCTCCAGCGATCATCCAGTCCAGTCCCCTGTTAAAACAGGTTTCCCTCAAATCAGGAGGCACAAAAATGCATCCATCTAGCCAGGTGTTGAAACCTCCTGAGGAGATGACTCCACATCTTCCCTGGGCAGCCTGTGCCAGGGCTCTCTAGCTCTCACAGCAAAGAAGTTTTTCAAGTGGAACTTCCCGTGCT
Organism: Colius striatus; assembly: GCF_028858725.1. Lineage (NCBI taxonomy): Eukaryota > Metazoa > Chordata > Aves > Coliiformes > Coliidae > Colius > Colius striatus. Next base: position 16,838,918 of record NC_084771.1, read on the forward strand.
CCAACTTCCCAGCAGTACCTTGCAGATATGGTGAGCGTGAAAAAACCCGAGGGAACGAGTTAGATGAGGTAATACCTCAATTACAAGCTCTGGTCCTAAGCAGATGAATACAAAACTCTTGGAATTTCAGCAGAAGTGTTAGTAAAGGATTTTTAATGCTGTAACCAAACATGGTAACGTGTACACATACCTGGTCCGGTGTCACTCTAACAAGTCTGAAAACCCCAAATAGCAAAGACATGATATAGAGACTTTCATTTGAGAGCTTACAAAGAAATACAGGAAGCTCTGTAGGATTTAGAACTCCATTTTTTTTCCCCCTACTAATTTCATAAAACAATAAAAACCCCCAAAATTTCTAATTTCAGGTCAAAATCCATCTGGATATGTTCCCGTGTGACCTGATCTAGGTGGACCTGCTTCAGCAGGGGAGTTGGACTAGATGATCTCTAAGGGTCCCTTCCAATCCCTACTATTCTATGATTCTATGGTCATATCTATGACCTTACAAAAACAGAGATCCCTTTAAATCATCCTCTTTTGTTTATTTTGTATTTTTAAAAAGTAGATCATAGTGGATTTAGGAAATGGCAGTTTGCTTATCAAGGGCAAGCATTTTAATTATTCTAGGCAATGTATTCCAGTAATAATTTTAGCTTTTAGAAATAGGTAATGAAATAAAAATCATTGAATGTCATTCTATTGAAAGTTAAAGGGTTTGCATATCTCAACATACAAAATTTGCAAATCAACGTTTGGAGCAACAACACAGAAAATGGCCATCACTACAGCCATTCTAAACTATCTACACTGAACTGCTACTTAAATTAAACACACTTTCAGTTAAATAATATATGTCAGTGAAATCATACACAGCAGCCACTTTATTATAAAGTGCATTATTCTGTCCATATCCAATAGACTGGGAATAATTTCACTTATAAAGCTTGTGATGATTTCTAAAGCGTTATGCAAGTCTTGTATGTTCTTCCCTGACACCCATGATTTATATAGTCCAATGAAAAACCCATTCTGTTATCTCAGGATTATTGCACTGAACCTGCTGGCATAAATTCAAAATCTTAGGGAACATGAAACACTTTCACAACTCATACAAACACGGCCCTTACACCTTTTCAGATTTTGGTCTTCATTATTTCAATTCCTACACTCCATGAAGTATTGTTGAAATAAAAGATCTGAACTCACAACAAACATTGTAGGAGTAATACTGGTTCCAGGCTCACTACAAAAAAAAACCCTCATAAATCAACAAGAAATATCCTGTGTCAATATTCTCTATTTTTCTAAATGCAAATATAGGTTAATATTATGTATGAAATAAAAAATTATCAACAAGAGAAATTAAAGAAAATTTAATTATCTTTCTAAAGTAGGGAAATGGAAAGCACTTTGTCTCACAATCCTTTAAATATTCTTGTCAGTCTCATTGTAACACACAGATAAAATATCATTATTACAGGACTGTAAAGCTGTTATGATATATCTATACAAGTATAAAGCCTCAGCATCTAAAAGGTAAAAATAATATTTTCCCTTTCTTTGCTACTTCAGACTTATCTCAAAGAGACCAGTTGGAAAGAAAGAAGAAGCTGTGTAAAACTTGTTGACTGAACCCAAAGGAATTTTCTAGGCAATCACATCCAGTACAGATAGGATGGCTACACAAACACAGCAGATTTGCTTCCTTTTCCTTCTCTGCATAGTTGAGAATATACATTGCTATTCAATATTAGCAAAGTGTAACTCAAAAAGCAAATATCATAGGTTTTTCATGGCTTTAAAAATTTCTTTGTTCAATTCTGATGCAGCAGCGTGCCTGGCACAAGTACACTCAGGAAGATTTATATCAGCCAACCCCAGCAATCTCTGCTGAGAACACCCTAAAACAATCATCCCATTCTGTTTCTTTAGTAAATAATGAGTTGGAATAAAAAATGAAAATGAGAAGAACAAAAACATCACTGCTGTTCAGTCACTGGGTGCTAATAGACACTGCTGATTAAGATATTAACTGAAAAGGCACAAAAGGTAAATCTTTTGAAACAGGAAATGAAAGATATTTGTTCTTTGTTGTCATACACTGATGAAACTAAGTAAATTTAATGACTGTAAATATAGAAATCACAGCTAAACTAATAAATAAAAATGGTAAATGACAAAGAAAATGACATAAAAGAATTCCCTTCAAACCAAGTGCTTTTGATACATAGCATGTGTCAGATGACTGATGGCAGAGAAAAGATATCAACAAGGATGGAGGAAGGCTTCTATAAAGCTGCAGATCAAATAAAAACTGCAAAACTATTTTCTATGCTAAATATGTATGATTACCATAAAGTTTGAGACAATAGACTTAGTCTTGTATTGTCCTGAATCCTATTAGCAATTAATTTTACATTGCATCTCTGCTTCATGGAAATTTTTAAAGTAGTACGTTACATCATGGAATTTTTAAACTCTCTTTAAGCAACCTTAGAAAGGCCAATGGCAGTAAATAGAAGACAGCAAAGTATCGTGACATATTACATTTCTTAATACATCAATGAATCACGCTAAAGATTCAAATTACATGTCATTCCCCTGTTACTCAACTCAGAGATAGTCTAAAATCCCTCTTCACTAGATGCGATACTAATAATATGGAATTAATATTTAGACTTCCTTTCAGATTACACCTATAAATGCACGAACTATTAAAAAAAATAAAAATCACAAGACAGAAAAAAATGCACTATGGACATAATTTATCTACTTGTTTATTTACAGGTATTCCTACATTCACCTCTCTCTTTAGAGAAATATATTACTGCAGCATAAAATACCACTGCTTCAGTTCATTTCAGAAAAAAATTGTGTGGAAGAATCTTCTTGTAAGAGGCTAAAATGACTAAACGAAATTACACAGCTCAAGTAAAGTCTTAAATAGTCATCTCCTTACAGGAGTTTAATATTGTACCTTAACAGAAAATCAGATTAACTTTTAAAAAAAAAAAGTAACATTTCTCTCCCAGAAACATATTGGGATTTGAACTTTTTTTTTTCTTTCTCTTTCTTCAAACAATTTTCTGCTAACAATTTGCTTCTTTAATTTACTTTTATCATAAATTTCCAAGCACAAGATTATGTTTTTTGGAGCTTTGAGATCTGCATTTAATTCTACATTCCTTCCTTTCATTTCAGAAACCTTCACCTTTATCTACATCATTTTACTTTGGGGCATCATTTAACTTAGTCCTCCCAAGCCACTTGTCCTAACAGACCCTCCCACAAACTTCCCACTTCAGTAAATTGATTTGCTGTCTCCTCTAACTATCCTTCACAACAAATCAATCCTTTGACTCCTCCAACTTTTCTGAAGGTTTACCTCTTGCCTGCAAGACTAAAGTTGTAATCATCCTTTTCTGGTTTCTGGTGGGTTTTTTTAATTATTTATTTCTCTGTTGCAGTGGAGATTCATTTTATAGAAAGCATTTGTCACCCCACATTGCAGTTCAGACAAAGCCAATGGACAACTCAATGCTCCCACTCTCACTGCCATCACTGTTCACCAGAGCTGAAAGTTGGCAGGACCACTGTAATCGCAATGTCCTGCACAAAGAAGTTACTTAAACCAGAAAACATTCTCCATCAGCTCACACACACAGACAGGCATCATAGTTAGAACTTCTCTTACATTATGCCTTTCCACCTTAAACTTCGAGAATACTTTCACTTTATCCCAGTTGCAGATATGTCCCAGTTACAGAGAAAAAAGTGTTAGAGGGGAAAAAAAAAAATCAAAATCAATAAATAAAACATTAAGATTTAGGACGTGATCAACTGACTAATAACTAGAATCAGCCACACAAAGAAATACTGTCAAGAAATTCTACTGTGGGTGCCTGCTGTATCTCAACAATCCAGAGCATAATTAATAATTAAGCTTTGCAGACATTCTGGAGCAAGTCAGTAGCTTCATATGAGACAGTCTGGTGTCCTGCAAAGACCACTACATCATTAGGTCAGAAAAAATTTCTTATGCAGAAAGAAAATAGATACAAATAAGGTAAACATATCTCTCCTTTAGAGCTTTTAAAATAAATTACAATGTTTATCTTCAAAGAAAATGAAAAGCATGACATAAGAGGATAGCTGTACTGACAGATGTATTTCTAGGTCAAATAAGTTATATGGTGACTATTTGTAAAATTCTAGTTCAAGAAGTGAGGAGAAGTAATTAATTCAGTAGTTTTTAAGGGAATTTAAAAAAAATTGTGCTGTGTGGTTGGATCGCTGAGCACATGATGGATTTCACAACATGGCATTAAAGAGCAACAATATTCAGAGCTATAATAATTAAGACAAAATAGACGTGATCTCCAGAGAGTAGTGCGGAACCTTATTTTCGAGCACCTTTAAGCTCTTCTAAGCTGTGGGAGTGAGATCTTTATAAGTGATAATTCCACCCTATGGCAGTTCTAACACATTTTTTCATAAACTACTCACATTTGCCCGTGTTAATTCTGGTGTACTTTACAGTTTTAGCAACACAGTGTTTCTTGTTTCTGCAGATTTGCATTTGTCCGCACATGTTTGATGCAAGCTGGCAAACCACAGCTTGTCTCCAGAGTGAAACAAACCCCTGAACAACATAAGATCACCTGCTGACAAGCAGGCTATGCCAAGATGTCACTATGCGTGTGCTTCAGTGACTTAATTTCAATAACTGAAAATCAGAGCTCTGAGGACGTGACTTTCCCAGTGTAGGCAGGGCACCACACAGCATTTCACAGTTCTCATCGCAACCCACATCCAAACTGCTAGAGATCGCATGACCACAGCACCAGCAAAACCTGCAGAATCACTGAATCATTCAACAGTTACCATTTCAGTTACATAGTGTGGTAAAGTGTGTTGCAGCAATCATAAAAACAGTTTGTGGAAGAAATCATTAGGTGGTAACAGGAGATCTGTTATCTTGTATTTGCTAGAGCATGTTGTGATAGTTGGCTTCCAATCCCATTATTAATATAGAAATATTAGTTTCTGACTCAGAGAAATCAACCAACCACAAGTTTTATGAGAAGCTGTACGTTGTAACAGTTTTAACATGAGGAAATAAAAATAATAAAATAAAAACATATTTTATGGATTTTAAAAGAAAAAAAATTAGATGTGCTGGGGCACTGAGGTCAGCTCCCTAATGCACAGCACACATTCACTAGCGTAAAGAGCTTTTATGGTCTCCTGAGGCTCAATGTGCTCTTTTCCACTTTTAGATGTCAACAGGTTCATCCTAACCATGCCTTTAGCATTCATAAATCATCCCCTGCATTACCAGCCAGCACCAATGGGCTTGGTGAGTAAATCTAGAGAAGCACCAAACACAACATCCCTGTCACAGAACACTGTACTGAATTTAAAACTTACATTTCTCAGATTGTCCTCTGCGCTAAATGTGCAGAGATCACCTTGCTGAGAGGTGCAACAAATACAAACTCTTAATAATTAAGCACTGTCCAAAAAAAACCCCACAAAAAGCAAGTGCTTTCACCTTGTCAAGTCCATGTTAAAAGTTCTTAGGCAAGTTCTTCATCAGCATCAACTGCTACATAGCACAGTGGAAACAAGAGGCTCACATGGAGCATTATTTACTAGCTGCCCTCCGCAGCTGTCACCACAGAGCCAAACGGCAATTCATGTAATTTTACTCCACTAAGAAATCCCCCAATCCTTGCTACTGGGGATAAAATCAAATTGATTACACTTTTCCAAAGATTCCTCCAAAGTTGAAAGCTTTTCACTTTCCTACTGTACATGGATTTTTAAAAGTGAGAGAATAGATTCAACTGTAACTCACAGTCACTCTCATTTCCAGAAGAGGTTTCTCCAGCACAAATCTATGGCTACATTCATCTTAGCTTCCCCATTTGGAGGTTTGTGAGAGTTCACAGCTTATGTACATAAGCATTTAGATTTCTTTCATGTGAAAATGACTACTCATTTAACCAGTTCACAATAAAAGTCACGTGTGACAAAACCCCCCCCCACATTTTCTGGAATCTCATTTTTAAACCCTTTTTATTAAGGCTGTATAAAAGGCTTTTATATTTTGCTTGTAAGATTCCCACCAAAACAAAACAGTACTATGAAAACCTCTACCTGTAAAATCCTGATTTTAAAGAAAAGCAGGAATGCATGCCCATTGGTATAGAACTTGTATTGTGTTATCTGGCAGTACAATCACTGCATTTTATAGAAGTTGTAACAAGAGAATTGTTCTGGTCAGAATAAATTTGCTTGCCACAAGCTGGCACGTGCAGAAATGTCCCACCAGTATGAAATGGCACGCTTTGTCCATACTATGTAACTATGGAATTCAAGAATACTCTCAACACAACTGAAATGACTCGAAATTCCCTAGTCTACTCTTCTGTTTACATTGGAATAAAACCAAAACTCTCAGCTCAGATCTGCTTTCCCAAGGAACTCTCAAAGCTCATCTTTTGTGCCCAGTATCTTATGAAGAACAAAATAGCCAGAGATGTCTGTGCTGCTGTTTATATTATGTTAGTTGTTACTGAGTCTCAGCATAACATGAAATATTAATAACAATTAAAAAGTATGATTATTTTCCTACAGGGCATAATACAGACTGCATATCAATTTATAAGTACTTTATCAATTTTTATAGTTAGTTTTAGTATATGAATAAAAAAACTACTTACAATTAACATTTATCCCTCTTTTGTAGTCTTTAGATATATACATACATGCCAACATAGGTAATAAACACTGTAGTATCTTTTAAAGTTAAATAAGCCAATCAAAAGAATTTACTGAAGTACTTTGGTGTACCATAATAATCTCCTTGGCTTCAATTATGAAACTATTGTGAATTTTAACATGAGTGTCTAGTTTTGATAGCTTTTTTTTATCTCTCCAATCAAGTAACATTCTCCAGTATCTCAAAAGTATTTTAAAATACCATAGGTGCAACATAATTGCAGAACTACAAAGATCCATTACAACTGATGTGGTAGTAATAGTCCTTGTGGGTGTACCTCTATTTTAAGAAAGCATAAAAACTTTTTGTTTTCTGTTTTCTGTCAGAAATTGCATTGTTGTGGGTTTCTTTTTTAAAAACGTGTTCAAGTACTTTCCTCACAGCTTTTCTTCCTCTTTTCTAAGCTGAAGAACATCTTCACAATTTCAAATATAATAGGGGATGCAGACCAACTGAATGGTCAATGTTTGAATTACAAAACTAAGCCTTCTTGCAGTAAGAGTTGAACTTCAAATGTTTATTTAATTTCACTTACTCTTCTATCATTTCGGTTATCTATTACTAGACATCTGGATTACCACTATCAATAAAAATTGCTTTGTGCTGTTATATAGAGGTCAACATGTTGAAAAGTCTCTCCATCTAATTACATAGATTTACAATTACAACAGTGTAAAACATTTCACATTCACATGTTGAAGCAATAACTTATAGCCTGTACTGAAATAACTGCAATGGTGAATATTGTTATGTACTCTGTTCCTTTGAGATAAGCAGTGTAGGATGTACTCACAATTACTGCCATGACACTTAAGGAGATACACATCCCAAACCCTTGACTAAACCATAAAATGGCATCCTTCAACACAGTGTTTATATGGAAAGAAAGTCACAGACACAGCTCCTCACCCCTTAACACAAGGGCTTCCAAATAGGCTGTCCTTCAGGCTGCCTCTCCAAGCACCTCAGAGCTACTCTCACCATAAACTGGTTCTCTGCTGTCACTTTCAGTCCACGTGGCAGAATTTTTCATGCCAGATTTCATCCCTTAGAAAGGTAGGGCTACATTTCATCCATCCCACAAATGAGACACTGAAGAGAAGAATTCACAACACTCTTGAATTATAAAGTGACCCTCTCCTGGATTTTCAGATAAAGAAATTTCTGAAACACTGCTGGTAAGAACAAAACAAGATTACCAAGCTAATACAAACATTCCTACCCTTAAGTCTTTCAAGGTAACTGGAAACCTTCAGAAAGCACTTTTAGTGACTGTCAGGATTAATGGCTCCAGTAAATACATTTCAGAAGCTGGAAGATAAAGATCTGAATTTCTCTTTTGTCTGGAAGGCTTTCTTTTATCCTCTTCCCTCTCCTCCTGCTGATGTCTCCAAAATACAAAGACTCCACAGATTCAAAAGCACAGAACTGTGGAAGTCATAGACTTAGCTTGGATTCCTTATAGGTCTGCTTTTATGTGAAATCTCTTTTCTCATCTGTGCATTTGATTTACATACTCTAGCCACACAGCTAATTCATCTTTATGGACAAATGATATCCACTTATCTTTTAAACTCAAAATGCTTTGTTTTGAAAAAAATGCAGAGATCAAATTAGGACAGTAAATGCATGTGCATATTACCATTTTAATTTAAATAGGCTGTTAAGTAGAAAAAGGCAGAAATCTTTTCATTTCTCCAGCAAATGCTAATAATAGAAAGATGAGTATTTTAAACTAGTCAGGGCAACAAGTGCTCTAAAGGTGAAGTAGAGGTATTTTTGTTAAGGTTCTTATGAAGTATCACCATTGGAAAAGGCAAGTGTTGTCTTATGTGTGAAGTATACATCATGTTGCATGCCCTATTCTGAGTCTTAGTAATTCCTGAAAAAAATAGTCATCTCAAATCTCGTAGTGCTGAGAACAGCATTTAAATTTGAGTTTTACTTACAGATACACTATCTTGAACTGTATGTTTGGTTAGGGTGAAAAGATGGCATCTGCAATATTAACTTCCCAGTTCTAGAACAGGTAACTTCTTTCTACTGAATTTATGTTTTCTGTCTGAGTTGGATGATTTTCTTAAAGATTAAATATGCTTGGCAATAGCAATAGCTCTTTCAAATGCAACTAAGTAATTAATTCTTCAAAGACTACAGAGATATCAATGAATCAAATAATTCTCACCTTACATAAGCATTAGTATCCTGTGTGGGTTTTTTTAATTAACAGAAAGATAAATGTAGAAATAAATCAAGTTGCCCAAATGTTATGTTGAGAAATTCACAGAAACAGACTTAATAAAAATGGCATCTCCTAACACCAAAACATTTAGTCTAGAAGACTATTATTGGTCCAGATCATAGAATGGTAGGGATTGGAACAGAACTTTAGAGATCATCTAGTCCAATCCCCCTGCAGAAGCAGGGTCACCTAGATCAGGTCGCACGGGAACATGTCCAGGTGGGTTTTGAAGACCTCCAAGGAAGGAGACTCCACAATCCCACAGTAAAGTAGGTTTTTTTCTTAAATATAAGTGGAACTTTTTGTGTTCCAGCTTTGTCCCATTACCCCTTGTCCTGTTGCTAGCTACTATAGAAAGAAAAAAAAAAAAGAGATATGCCAATCTCCTGACATCCACCATTTAAATATTTGTAAATCTACCCTCAGCCTCCTCTTTTCTACACTAAACAGCCCCAGTTCCCGCATGTTCCTCCCATGAAAGATGTTCCAGTCCCCTGATCATCTTGGTGGTCCTGCGCTGGACTCTCTCCAGAAGTTCTCTGTCCCTCTTGAGCTGAAGAGCCCAGAACCGGACACAGTACTCCAGATGAGGCCTCACCAGGGCAGAGTAGAGGAGGAAAAGAACCTCCCTTGACCTGCTGGCCACATTCTTCTTCATGCATCCCAGGATGCCATTGGCATTCTTGGCCATGAGGGCACATTGCTGGCTCATATTTAGTTTATTATCAATCAGGACTCCCAGGTCTCTCTCTGCAGAGCTGCTCTTCAGCAGTTCGACCCCCAGCCTGTCCTGGTGCATGGAGTTGTTCCTCCCAAGATGCAGGACTCTGCACTTGTCCTTGTTGAACCTCATGAGGTTCCTCTCTGCCCAACTCTCAAGTCGGTCAAGATCCTGCTGAATGGCAGCACAGCCTCTGGGGAATCAGCCAGTCCTCCCAGTTTGGTGTCATCAGCGAACTTGTGAGAGTACACTGTCCCCTCATCCAGGTCATTGAAGATGTTGAACAAGACTGGCCCCAGAACCCATTCCTGTGGAACCCCACCGGCCACAGGCCTCCAACTTGATTCTGTGCCATGGATCACCACCCTCTGGGCTCTGTCATTCAGCCAGCTCTCAATCCACCTCACTGTCCACTCATCCAAGCCACACTGCCTGAGCTTTCTGATGAGGATGTTATGGGAGACTGTGTCAAAAGCCTTGCTGAAGTCAAGGTAGATGACATCTGCTGCTCTCCCCTCATCTAGTCAGCCAGTTATGCACTCAGGCGGCCATCATGGTGGTCAAACAGGATTTCCCCTTGGTGAAGCCATGTTGACTCTCACATACTTATGAACAGATATTTAAACTTAGAAGAATATTTTCCACTCTGTTGAAGATCCCTTGCATAGCACAGAGTTTCAGAACATCCATGTTTTGAAGAATGTTTTTAACAGTATATCAACAAAGTTTCCAAGACTTCCAAAGTTTGTGAGTTTGTTCTGGTCTTTTGGTTTGTGTTTTTGGTTTCTTTTTTTTTTTTTCTTTTGATTCTTCTACACAAGCCCTCCTCCCAAATTACCACACTCATTATTTGTCATGACAGCATGAAAAACATTTTGCAGGCGTCTATAGCAAGACACCTACTGTTTAGAATCAAGAGAAGTGTAAGAGTAATACTTCATAAATGCCTTCTTTCACAATGTTGAAGTTATTTTTAAAAGTATACTTTCTTTAACGGAATAGATGACTTCTTTGTCTCTGTAACTTTCTTCCCAAGCTGCACGTACTTTATGTTGAACATAGCTCTGAGGCTGTCAATTGAGCTTGAAAGTTAATGTTCCTGTAAATCACCAACTGCCAAAGCGAGTTACACCATTTAACTTGTGACTATTTTTTGAAAGTTATCATCAAATTATTTAGCTAATCACACTTCAGAACATGTTTGTCTCCCAGGCATTTATGGCCAGCAGCCATTCACGTATACAGGACTGAACAATAGAACTACATGCTCGCTAGACAAGTAGTGTTATGGTAAGTTATCAGTGTGTTATATCAGTGATGGATTTCAGAACTGAATGAATCATGTCATTAACTTAAAATTTTCCCTCCTTACTAATGCATTTTGCACGGGAAAAAAAACAAGCACGGTATTTCAGAAAAGTACTGCCCACAGAACTCATGAGGTGAAATAAAGGATTTTCTTTCTTTAAATGCACCGTTTACACAACAAATTTGCAACCAGCAATCTTTATTTCTTTTCTTTTCAGGATTTTCCTAGACTTACTGTTGGCTTATTTTTACACTCTTCCGTAAATATACTTTACAAAATCCCAATAACTAGGGCACAGCGTTAGCCTTTACCTTAACCATGGGGAATAAATGCCTGGAGTTCAAAAAGCATTAGAGCAGGTAACCATTGCTCTGATCCAACCCAACGGCCAAAGACAGACACGGTGCAACAACCATAGCAACAGATCAACCAGCTCATTTTCATTACTTATGTTACTGCCAAAACTTAGCATTTCAAAATAATAATTGGAAGAGACAACCACATATCAACATGAAGGAGAAAGCTCAAATACTAGGAATGGTCTGCAACTGCAGTACAGTGAAATGGGCAGCTAGCCCTATATGTGTTTCAGGAGTTTCAGTTTAGCTTCAGTTTATTCACATTGTTAACAACAAATCTTCACTGAAGCACATAAAGTGTACTCCTGAAATACATCCTTCACTTTACCTAAAATCAAATATAGTTTGCATATTCCCAAGCCATTTTGCAAAATGAAATGAGACATGTGAAGCAGAGATTACTTTATCTGAACTAAAATGCAGATGCAGAATGCACATTCTGCATCTAACTGGCAAATTCAGGATCATTTCCCAAGTGTTGAATATAAAATAAGCTATGTATCACATTTTTTAATGTATCTAGTATCTCCTAATTTATATTCAATAGTTTTTTACTTTAAGATCAGTTAAAATAATCTCATTGTTATTTTGCATTTACTGTTTTTAGTTAAGCCATCACAGAGAGAAGAGAAACAAGAAGCAAAACCAGTCTTAGGTTGGGTAAATTTGGTAAATAACATGTTGCCAGGGTGTCACTTTTGAAAAGACTGTGCTAGGACATCAAGAAGGGGATGAATTGTTATAGACAGTTGAGGAAAATAAAGAAGAAATCTATCTTATTTCAATTTCATTAGAAGCTAAATTCTTACTGAAATGTTTTGCTTTCTTCTTTAAATCAGTAGAGGACCTCAATGCCATTACAAAGATACAAACACCACTTGAGTAGTGATTATATACTAGCATTGTCATTTCTTCCTCTTACTTATTAGGGGCCATATTTCTACTCAGACTGCAGGTTCCTTGTAATGTTTCAGGCCAGCAAGGATTAGTAAAAATTGTGCATAAATAATAGAGTGTGCACCTGAAATAAGGGTATTTGAGGGAAGGAAGAGGTAGGTACAGATTTTTAAGTGACAGGGAACCGATTACTTTAATGTTCATAATAATAAGACCTGCCAACAGAATAAGGAATAGAGTCATTAGTTTACTACCAGTGGTGACATTTCTTGTTGTCATTCAGGAAACTAATTGCCTCTTTTGTCAGGTAGGAATTCCTTTTAACAGAGATGTAAAAGGAAACGATGCCTGGCCAAGAAGGTACTCTGATTCTTAAAGGTTTCTTCTGCTTCCTAGAGTTCCTTTTCAAGTTTGTTTATCATTTATGCTGGTGTCTGAGGATATGCTGGGTTCTTGCTTTTCCCAGCAAGGGATAGAAATAAGACAGAAAGCATTATGAAACACTTTCCTAGCCTGTATGTAATAACCTAAAGCATGTATCTATTTCTTCTTCAGAGAAGAGGAAGCATTTAATCATTTCTAAAAGACCTACTTATCAAACTGAATTACTTTAAGCATCTTCCTATAAATCACAAAGAAAAACTATTTTACTTTTCCAGAAATGAAGCTTCTATGGCAATGAGTGGAAATGTTAGCTAACACATCCTGTTCCTATTGCTAAATTCTGCAAACACCTCTAACTTTGCAATGCCTACTTGATGAACAAATTTTTTTTGTGAGCCATATTAGTCAGTCTGAAAGACGGCAACATGTTAAATATTTAACTCTAGCAGCCCAGCTTTAGAAGATACGTAGAGTTCTGGGAAAGTCTGTTTCTGTCTTCCTGAATTTTTGCTCTTATGTTTGTAGGCACACACTTAAGCACTTTCTGCTGTCAATTCTGAATGAGTAAGCTCAATAAAATTATTCATATTGATGAAGATTTACTTCTTTGGCATTATCAAGCTATGCATCAAAATTACCAGTCTGTAAATAAGAATCAAATCAGACAAAAGTGTTTTTACTTACAACAGCCAATGTACTCATATCAAACAGAGCTCTTGACATTCATTTCTGATTTCCTTTTTCTCAAGAATTTAACATTCACCTCAGTAACACAATTATGGTATGCACTGTTCCCAAACAGGTAGCCATCTTCCTTTTCTCATTTGCTTGAAAATCAATAACATGTCATCCTTGCAAAACAGTAGCACAGATACAGGGATTTACATAGCTGTATCATACTCATTTATCTGGAAAATAAACTGAACAAAAACTGTCTTACACACAAAATATCTTTCTATTAGTCTGAGCATGTGTAACATCACATATATAACAGTTCCAGCCCCAAGAAAAAAATTTAAACTCAACTTTCATGTCATGTATCTTTTAAGAACAGAGGACAGAAGGCAAGGGGACTGAACACACTAGTATGTTATCCCTTCTATTCATACAGTTTATGTGTCATTACAAGAAATGACAGTTAATCAGAAGATCAAAACCGTGGTCTGAGCCACTGTGCAAGTCTCTCAAAAGCAACAAAGCTACTTATAAGGTATGTCCTAAATAATATTCTGTTATAACAATACATCGGCACACACAAACACAGGATTGTACAGAGTATATGCTGTCAACCAATGTGCCAAAAAAGCACAAGTGTTTTATAAAAATCTCACCCATAAAGCAAGTGCAAATTTAGACAACAAAAATATGAAGTGGAGATAACAATAACATTAGAGATTATCTTTAGTTACTGCCAATTGTGTCAGACTTAGTTAAAAACTATACAACTTTCCTTCAAAAAAAAAAAATCTGTGGCATTTGGATGACAGCAAGTTATGATTTAGTAAGAACGATCTGGAACAGAACTTAGATGTCTAAAGTTAAATGCACTCAGAGAACGTTTCTAAGCTGGTATGGAGTTGAGGATGCTAGCACTCAATTCAATCCTAAAGATGGATACATATATCAGAGGAAAATAACGTCACTTTCATGCTTCTGTTTCCCCATGAAAAGAGATTTTTTTGTAATAATACAAGATTTAGAGTCTCCTCTATGTTAGCACATACCTGTAGGTATTTAGGAGAATTCAAACCTAGGTTGAGTTATCTGAACTCAATTAAATATTTCCTACAGACTATCATAAGAACTTCATCTAGCTGTTGCTTATGAGTATTTTCAAAATAAACTTTTTATGGCTTGATGTTGGTAAGGTAAATTCCTTATGAATTTACCCACATGATACCTATCACAGGCTTTCTTGGGAATATCACTATCTTTCTAGTAAAAATATCTTCAATTTTTAATAAGTCACCCGTGAACTTACTCAGAATGTCACACAGGTTAACAGGACTTTCCCAACAAACATTCACACTAAAACACCAGTGACAGTTACAAGTACAAGACAGTTTATTTCAGCTGTGTTTCCGCAGGATGTAACAGAACACAATGAAACTGGTTAGCCTAGTTCAAGGTCTCCTAAAGAAGTGGCGGAATTGTATAACTTAACGTGAACTTTTCCAAATATATACACAGGGTTTTCTTCATCTCTCTCCTATTACTTTACTTCATAGTGCTTATTTTCTGAACTCACTTGATATTTTAAGCCATTTCCAAACATGATTTCATGGTTTCAAATCAAGAAGAAAACAGAAATTTACAACAGAAATTAAGAGCTCTAGTTTAGACAAATAGTAAATTTAAGATGGAAGAGGCTTATTCCACTTTCATTCTTGTTCCTAAATTTGGACAACATGATGGCTGAGATGAATCTGTGAAATATTTTCAACAGGATGCTATTTAGAAATCATTTTCCCCAGAGAGGGATATTTTTCATGCATTCAAATGAGACAATTCCTCTCCATTTTCACTCACTCATATATGACTACATGACTTAATACTGATGTTATCAAAACAAGTAAATCTTTCTTATTTCAGTATTGTCAATCAAGGTTTTCTCCAGTGCCCATAAGAGGATCCAGTCCTCGCTGGAGTATCCATTTACATGCTGTACTGCTAACTCTGTACTATTAGATGTGTGGTTTGAAAGAAAGTCAGGCATTTTACTTTTCAATTGTTCACCCAGAAGATAAGCTAAGACTCCCAATTTAGGGAGGGAGGTGGCAGAGGGTCCAGAAATAGTTTTAATTATATCAGATACTATTAAGCATAAGGATTTACTTATTATTCCAATATATAAACAGATTTTTCCCCTTCCTGCTCATGTGCCAGAAAGTACTGAAGAATCATCCTTGTGATTTCACATTGTTTGTATATTTAATGTTAGAAACACAGCCTAGCCCCATACTAGTGCAAAGCTGCTGAACACAGTGTAGGTAAGCTATTTTACTGATGGCTAGTTTTGCTGCATGTACATAAGACGTTGCATTTTTTTTGCACTCTTGAAATCAAGGAATAGATTCCATGAGGCAGGCACATAGCTGAAACTGCCATATATTATTCTTAGTAGATTATATTTCAACAGGGAACTGCTTTAACATTCTGATAATACATATAATGTATGTATAAATGTCTTCATGACATTCCAGTCGCTGAAGTGCGCAAAAGTCTTTTCCTTCCTTAACCATAATTAATCATCATGATCAGTATCCCACCAGGAGCCAGACAAATTTTTGTCATTAAATATTTGGTATTTTAAGACAGAGAAAAAAAAAAAAAAAAAAAAAAGAGACATAAATTGTTTGTGATGAAAATACAGGAACTGGTATGACTGAAGCAGTTTATAAAGAGGAACACTGATTAAGCTCCTGAATGGATACTGATTATGATCAAGGTGCTAAAAACAGTTTCTCAGCAGATAGGCTAGGTGTTACAAAAAAATCCTACTTAACTAATGGATCTACCCTGAAATGTTCTGAATTATTTATAAAAGTAAAGTATTTATTGACTCCAGTTTATAAGGTGTTTGTTACTGATAGCTCCCAGAAAGAATTATTCACAAAGATACAGAAATAGAAGCCACAAAGAAGTTTGAAAGTCCAGCAATAAAGTGTGTCTACTATAAGAATGAGTATTGGTATCACATAAATGTCATATAAGCATACAACTGAACATAAGTCTACAAATGAATGTAATAGTAAAGTAGTAAAAGCAATTGACCCTCTATCACATGAACACACAACTAAAACTAAATAACCCACTCTTATTTAGCATTAGCATTTTAGCTTTTAGCCCGTTTCCCAAGAAAAAAAGAATATGTTAATATTCTGACAAAGGTGAGACGTAATGCAAGCATTATTTGATTGCAAATCATAAATTAATAGGATAAAATAACAAAAATTTTTTTAAATACCTTAAAAATTGATACAGTTTACAAATAGTTGTGAACTGGATAGCTTAGAATATATAAGGAACAACCTCATGCACCAGTACAGGCTGGGGGTCGAACCACTGAAGAGCAGCTCTGCAGAGAGAGACCTGGGAGTCCTGATTGATAATAAACTAAATATGAGCCAGCAATGTGCCCTCATGGCCAAGAATGCCAATGGCATCCTGGGATGCATCAAAAAGAGTGTGGCCAGCAGGCCAAGGGAGGTGGTTCTCCCCTTCTACTCTGCCCTGGTGAGGCCTCATCTGGAGTACTGTGTCCAGTTCTGGGCTCCTCAGCTCAAGAGGGACAGGTAAGTGCTGCAGAGAGTCCAGCGCAGGGCCACCAATATGATAAAGGGTATAGAACATCTTTCATGCGAGGAAAGGCTGCGGGAGCTGGAGCTGTTTAGTCTGGAGAAGAGGAGATTGAGGAGTGATCTTATTAATATTTATAAATATCTGAAGGGTGAGTGTCAGGAGGTTGGGTATCCCTCTTTTCTATAGTAGCTAGCAACAGGACCAGGGGTAATGGGATGAAGCTGGAACACAAAAAGTTCCACTTAAACATAAGAAAAAACTATTTCACTGTGAGAGTGACAGAGCAGTGGCACAGGCTGCCCAGGGGGATTGTGGAGTCTCCTTCCTTCGAGGTCTTCAAGACCCGCCTGGACATGTTCCTATGCGACCTGATCTAGGTGAACCTGCTTCTGTAGGGGGGTTGGACTAGATGATCTCTAAAGGTCCTTTCCAATCCCTACCAATCTATGATTCTATGCTTTCTACAGTACAAGCATATAATACTTTATATAGTAATCTAAGTTTCAGTTTTGCATGACTTTAAAAGGAAGAGTTAATTGAAGAGCATGCATGTAATAAACCTAGTTTTATCTGTATCCAAACCAAGACTCAATTAATAACCTTTTTGAGCCAGCACTTAAATTTTTCTTCAGTTCAAGATGTTAAGGAACCCCCCATTTCAGATTCAACACTCTGTACCTCCTCAAAGATTATTACATCTGCATTGTAGAGCCATAACAAGAGAAAAATTCATACTTATTTGCATAATATGGGTATTGTAATAAATATCATGTTGATCAAAGTCTCCAAAGAAAGATAACAGCTGACTCAGATAAAATCACTAATCATCAGGGTTGAAAGATAGTAATTTCTGCTTGGGAAGTCTCTAGTTCTTGCAGCAAGAGCTATGGAACTGAAGGTATAAGTTAATTGTATGTATCATTGTCCATGTTGTCCTGGAGTTACAGTGAGGTGCCAGGGCTGGGTCTCTGAGCACCCCTAGTGCACTCAGCTAATAGATTCCCTGGGTGGCCCAACAGCTCAGAGGACTGTTGTGCAAACAGATGACTCCCACTAGCAATTGTCAAATATCTTATCAGGTTATCAAATGTAGAATTAGTGCACATATATTTTCCATGTACTCAAACAAATGAAGATTACTGCTGGAAAAATCAGCAAGGGCAATTGCTGCTGAAAAGTACAACAATGCTTAGAATTCTACTTCTAGGCTTCAATTAGAATAAATTAACAAAAATTATCAAAACATCTCTAAAGCATTTTGATCCTCTATTTAGACAGTGCACATTCAGATTGATAAATAACAATTTCAAGATTGAGAATTGTGTGACAGTTTCATTTTAGGTACGTAAATAATTCAAAATGAAATCTTACAGGAGAAACAACAAACCACCAAGAAAAAACCCCAAAACCACAAACACACTCAAAAAGCAAAACCAACAATGCCAAAACACTAGAGACTGTGTTTTTAGCTTTCTCTAAGTTGACTGAAACATTTTCAGCATTCAAAGCATTCATGAAGAGTTCATGAAGCGTAACAGAAGCTACATAAGCAAACATAAATCTGCTATATTGTTTAACAATCTTGGGGAAAAATAATTTCTTCTGCTTGGAGCTCTTCAGGTACAATATTTCAAAGAGCTGAAGAGCAGTTCATAAGAAAACAGATAGTATTAGTTCATATCAATGCACTCCTACTAAAATACTAAAGAAAAACTTACCTCCTATTCAGTTGGTTAAAATATATTTGGGGGGGATGGGACACAACACTCACTAAGCTGTGCCTGTGGTGACCTATTTATCTCTCTTTCCTCCCCATGGGGCTCACAGTCAATGAACTTTATTGCTGACTTCTAATGATGGAAATTCCTGACTTTTCAAGGTTGCAAACACTCTGAAAGTACATCCACTGTACTGCTTTATCTTGAAAAGGAACATGTGCTGGGCTTGTTAGAGTTTTCGAAAATCAATCTTAGCAATAGTCACATTGGAAGCAAAAAACTCCTCCCAAACCCAAGCTTGTTCTTACCAAGCACTTTAGTGATTTAAAAATTATAAAAAATGGAAATAAATACAGAACTAAGTGAAAAAAACATGTCTAGACAACATCTAACAGTCAGACTCCATACTGACTGTAGCTGTTACAGTATTAAACCAAACACAGCACTCGTCCCACCTCCCCTGGAAAGAGGTTTCCGATTCTGCATCTTTTTTCTTTAATTTTCCAAACTTGATGCAACCTCCCTAACTTAAACAGCCTCCCTCCTACTCATAAAACCGTGAGAAGCACTCACTGTACCAACAAATGATGAAATACAATCTCTGTACCACAGACATTATTTATGCTGGGTGCAAAAGTGCAGAAATCACAGAAAAGGCCCATCACAAGATATAGCCCAAGAAATAATGCTCAGACATCCTCTCACAAAAGCTCTGCAGGGAAACATCTCGGGGAACCTGAGTCCTCTGCAATCTCACCACACAACTTACACCTTGTGAAAAGGACACCACTGTTTGCACCTGCCAAAGCATACTTGCCAGATACAGATTGCACGGTCACCCACACCACTTTCCAGAATGAGTCTGAGTGTGAAGGCCTGGGAGAGAGTATCATCACAGAAAGAGGCATAATATTCAGATGCAGACAGCTGGCAACTGCTTTTATCTGAGCTAATGTCATACTTAACTGGGGTGGTCCTATAGTGGATTGGGTACGGGTATTACACCTAGAAATGAATCACAATATAGAAGGATACATAGCCCAATTGCAGCGTTATGTTTACTGAAGGAGTATGTGTCACTTTGTATTAAACAAGAATGACCGTAGCAAGGGCAAAATAAAAATACGTTTCTTCAAGAAAGTAGGATTTGTCATAACAAAGACACTTTCAATTCATTAAAACTAGAAAACTTCTGACCTTCCAGTCAACTACAGACAGGGACATTCTGTTCCTGAACTATGCAAATGCTAATACAAAAATCAAGAATTTTTATTAACCTTTTCCATATGCATAAACCACACATTCCCATTCTGAAATTACATTATATCGTGGCCTTCCAACTCTGAGCGACAGTTGCTAGCTAAGTTTCATCACTTAATATGTAGCACCTGCATTTGGCACAATAAAATTAAGCATTCCCTTGGAAATCAGATAGCTAGAATGTTTCTGTTTCTTTTTTAGACAAGGAGAAGATCTGCCTCCAAATTAGTATCTTTGATGTTGACTTTTCATCAGTAATAGAGGACTTGGTTTAAAAAATTAAAAACCCAAATATCAAAATGCATGAAAAAGCTTTTAGAACTATACAGCTAGGTAACAGTAATTTGAAAGGTGCTTCTGCTCTTTAGGATCTGATGAAAAAAAATCCAAACTTGTTTGGGAATGAAAGCAGAAAAATCTCCATGAACTTTCTGCCAATATATCTAAAACTGACTACTATAAAAGGCAAAAAAAAAGTCTGAATTTTCAGACGTAGACTTAGCTACTTTAGCTCTAATTAAGGTTTCCTTCAGAAGAGTATCCTATGCTAGTTGCAAAGTACATGGGAAAATTTCCTGATTCTGAGAGTTTCCTAAATATTTTCAAGTGCCTGTCACCTGAGGGGTGGGCAATCTGGTACTGCTGCAGCACATGGAAACAAGAAGTGTTGCAGTGGAATGTCTGGTGAAATAGGCAGGACTCTATATCTCCTATTGACAAGATGAACATAGCACCACAAAGCTTGCCCTGGAATGGAATATTATCAGAAACTAATTTTAAACTTGTGCACTTATCCTGGAAAAGCAGTTACACTAAGCAGGTTGGGTGCTGCTCACAAGTACTTTTTCAGCTCCCCTTAGGCCACCATCTCTGTTCAATTGTTCTGAATGCTTTTAACAACACCGTACATGTATGGGAAAAATAATTTTTTCTTTGACAAAATATATGAACTCAAGCTGTGATCCTAACAAGATTGGTATATTTAAAACATTTACACTCTCAAGAGAGATGGAAGCTGCATCAAAGAACAAGAAATGGGCAAGAAAGACTAGAGAGATTTGAGATATCACTTGACCAGGCTTAGCATCAAGGTAAGTCTTTAGACAGGCACAGAAATTACCTATTGTCAAAATCATTGGGTTTTGAAAAGTTTTCTTCCTACTACATACTACTCATAACTGACTGTTGAAAGCAAGCAGCTAAAAAAAGAAAACAAAACAAACATACACATTAAAAAAAAAAACCCTCAAAACAACCAAACCCCCAGCAGTTAAAGTGAAACACACAAAGTAGCCACAAATCCAGTGGGGAAAATGCAGTGACACTTGAGATAGGCAATGCACAGAAAATGTTCAGAAAGAATGGGGGCAAAAAACCCCAAAGGCTTTGCTAACCCAGTGAGCATTTCAAAAGTGGTTGTGGAGTGGCTTTTTTAAAGTACTGAGAGCATTTAACAAGCTAATTCTAAGCTTCCCATAGTGAAGGAATGAATGAAAGCAAAGACACAGCAGCTCTACCAGGGCAAAGCAACAGTGGCACAACACAATGCATTTGTCCTTCTGCAAGGCATCAACAGAACCTTCCGAGATTTAAAGTTACCACAGACCTACAGGTAAACAGCAAAAAAAGGACACTTCTTCCTCTTCCCATTGATAACTACCAACTCCAAATAGGATTATTAGTCTCCTCCAACATCTACAAATGATATTCTGCAGTTACGAGGGAAGTCCCTCTCTCTGCTATGATGAGTCAGGGGCAGAGGTAGGGAAGAACAGAAAAAAAATGCAGTTACATGAATCTTTTCTCTGCTTTTCTTCTGCCCCATGTAGAGCTCCGAGGTTTCCCCTCTCTCCCTTGGGAGCATCCACCTCCTCTACCATGGTGGAGGTCATAGTGTTTCTGAATTGCTTTTTATCCTCTGCCATTTCATACCAAACTGATTTTATGATCCTATCATATTTATGAATCACTTCACACACTTCTGGGTTGAAACACAAACTATTTAACATTGCATATCAAGCTACATAATTGTTCACAAAATGAACTCAAGGAGGTTGTATCTAATTAACAGTACATGGGGAATCTACTGTAAACAGAAGGTATTGTAATTATCTTGTTTCAATGCAAATGTATCCAGTAATGAGAACAACGTAATCAAAGTATCTAGCCTTTACCTTCAGGGACCCAAGAGTGAAGATAGAAACACTATTGACGATACTACACATGTAAACATTAAAAAACTTTGTTAAATAAAATTCATCCTATAAAACTTTCAGTTGTTTGACTTTTAAACAGGAAAACTCAGCCCAATCTCCAAACTTTAGCAAGTTAATATAGTAAATGTATGTGTGCAAGGCTTTTGCAAACTAAAAAGCAGCTGCAAAATGCCAAACTAAGAAACAGTTGTAAAATCTATCAACAAAAACTTCCCTTATAACATGTTATCAAGTTTCATTTCTTGTCTTTGATAAAGTATGTGTGTGATGAAATCTGTAAACACTCAACATGAAAATATATATTCCGGGTTTTGTTATTCTATACTGTATGGGCTGTTTTGTGGGTTTTTTCATATTACCTACACATAACTGTGAGTAGTTTAATAAACCTTAGATGAGAAAATGCTTTTGTACAACAGCTTATTAGCTCCACAACTGGAACAGGATGTTTAACAAGAATCCAGCTTTCCTATCTTAGCCAGGATACCCTGCTATTTTCTTCTTGCACACTGGCATCTTACATGTTCAACATGGGTGACCTAGCAGGACTTTTGCTTAGTCTCCTAAGAGCAGTGCTGTTCCTGTAGCATCAGACTCCCTCATGGAGGACTGCTTTCTGACACAATTTACCTGAAACCTCAGGACTTACATTATTTTTTTTTTTGTTACATAAATATATATATATATCTTATGAGTGTTTTATTTCTATCTGATTTGAGTGGGATTTATATACATATCCACTCTTGCAATACAAGTGACATACACAGACAAAAACTCCAAGAGGAAATGAAGAAAGAAGATTTATTTGAAAGTTCAAATCATGATGACTTGTCAAGCCACAAAGTTTGAGGCAGGAGAAAGTAAAAATCCAGGCAAATAAAAATATTTTTGTTAAAACAATAAAATCAATCAACACATTATCTATAAACTATTTAATTTTTAAGTTAATTTCTCTCTCATGTACCTCCACCCCAATATGAGCACAATCTTACTGTGATAAGGAGATAAATCAGAATGAGGTATAAGAAAGATTGATATCTCCAACATGACAAAATATATGCTCTTCAGATTTCTTAAGATGATTGCATGAATAAATATGTAAATAAAAGGTGATTTGGTTAGCATGTGTTTTCTCTGATTCTTTGTTGCTATACACATACCTGTGGTGAACTCTATATAGGGCTGAAATGCTATACACTTGGCTAGGCTGAAATGTGCTCTTTAAGATGAGAAAATATACCTTAATTGCACTTTACTATTTAGGAAAGTATTTTATCAACAAAATAGACAATATTAACTTCTAAGAAAGTTAAACCACTTAACTACAAAAGGAGAATAAAATAAATAAATAAATAAATGGTGGGTAAGCCAGTAAATTTACAGAACCTGGACAGGTCTAGTGCTAAATGCTTGTTCCACACTATTTGGTTCTCATTTCTGCACTGAGACCTCAAAAGCAAGTGCCTGCAAGCACTTCTTTTTGAATATATGTAATCTGTCTACAGTTACTGAGTAAGCTTTATTGCAAAATTGAGGCTTTCCAGCCCAGAGAATGCCCATTAAATGGTGGTTTGCGATATCTGATCACAAGATCCGATTAGCCAGGAGGTAGGAAAAAAGGTTGTCAAGCATTAGCCCACACACACTGGAAGCAAGAAGATACTACTTGTCCATGCAGAAATTATAATTTATGAGACAAGAAAAGAGAAGGTAGATAAAGTGAATATCTAGAGATAGAATGAAGACACAAGATTTCACTAAAACGTTATCATTTTCCGATTTGCAATATTTAAACAAAACAGATAAATAACCTTGAAATTCTCTTATCAAGCCTCCTGACAGCCAGACACAGCAGCTATATAAACCATTCCTAGGGCATTTAATTACAAATGCTGTCTTAATTTCTGAAGTTACAGCACAAAACTAATAATAAATCTAGACAATGTAGTTAGTTCAAAGTAAAAATTTGTCTTTGAATATGGCTGACAGACTCATTTTTACTCAATTAAAAGACCATCCTCCAGGGTCAAATGAGGTCTTGATAGTATCTTACCTGATAAAAAGGAGAAAGAAAAGTTCAGGGTGAAAAACTAAAGTGTCTTATCTAATTTTGGTGTACACATGATGGATGACATAGCATTCTGTCAAGCCAGAGGTCATATAAAAAAAAAGTCAATCTCTAGATTGATCAGTGTCCCTGCTTTTAAATGCAATATGTTTAATGAAAAAGAAAGAAAGAAAAAAAAGCAGAAAAAAATGTTTTGAAATGTGGCCGTTTCATCCAACAATGACATGCATAACACCAGAGAACATGCTAGGGCTCCCAACCACATATTTCTCAAGAACTGCACAAGCAGACATGCAAGAAAGAACTACTGCATATTCTCCTGGTCAATAACAACTGGCAGGGATTTTAATCTGCCGGGTTGTTTCATGCTTGTATAACCACCCATTTGGCCTTAAACCAACAGCCCCAATTCAGCAAACTGCTCCCTTCAAATTAATAGTGGTGTTTGGTCCATTTGAGTTTAATGGTGGCTTTTAATTTTGTTCAGGGTTTCTTTTTTACTAGGGACAAAATAATCCTAGATTCAAAGTGCACACAGTCATTTTCATATCAGCCAATTCCATCAATACAATTGTAAGATCATTCAGAAAAACAAAATACAGATGTAAGAATATACAAAATTTCACCTTAACAATATACAAGTTAACAAAGACAGTTCATTACCATAGTAAATATCTTAGTATTTTTGCCATTGACTTTCCAGTAAATTCACTGGTAGAACAAAGATTAAATACAAATTAAGGTCTGGGCCACAGACACATACCAGCATTTTTAAAGTTTGCTTCTCATTTCAGTCATGGAAGGCTTGCATTTCTTGCATTGAGCACCACTGAAAAACTCCTAGTGCTATATCCTGTCTGGACACCCCATATCATCTGTTGTGAAATACAAGGGGAAAAAATTCTGCACAGCTACTGTGTTCTGGTAGCTTTCTTGAATAATTAAGATAATTGTCTAGTATAATAATATTCTTTTTCCCCACTCCTTGTGCTGACTACTTAATAATTCATTATGATTATTTTATTGTTTACATACAGATGCATGCTTACTCCAGTAGATAACCTGGAAAATATACCAGACTAGTAATCTCTAGCTTTCTCAGCCCACACTAGTGACCTCTCAGTGGAATAAGGGTGAATGACGAACTGCATGTCCTCTTCTTCTTTCATTCAAGAAGAAAAATTGTAGTGTAGAATTTGAGAAATAGGGCTATTTCCAAATATAAGCAAAGAAAGCAATGACAACAGATATTGGCAACTTCATTACCTTAGCTTTGAAAATGAATACTCATGTGACATTCATCCAACAGTCTTCTTTATGGTTTGAATCTTAGCAATGTTTTTCTTAGCATGCTGAAAAGATCAAGTTTTATCACTGACCTACTGTTTCTATGAGAGTCCAATCCTTGGACTCTTTTATTGTTTAAAAGTCATGTAAAAGTTTAGAAGCTAAGTCTGCATGCAAACACACAATGAAAATATGAGAATCAAGTACATAATGGGCAATACAATAGCATTATAGAAGTGTGAAAACAAGTCTAATTTAATTTGTGATAATCTACTTGGCAAAACAACACACAAAGTTAAAGAAAAGAAAGGAGGGAGATTTATGTGTCTATTGTGATCATGTCAAACATTGTAAAAAAGACGACATCACACTGAGGTTAATTGGAAAAAAGGAAGTTATGCTAAACATTTCAAATCAATAGAAAAATAACTTCTATTTATTTAAATTCACTGTTCCAGACAAGAAGAAACCAACTGATGAAAAGCATATTGTTTGATAAGGTCACTTATTTGCAAGCCAGGTGATCAGCATTCATTACAAAAGGAAAATAAAGTAAAAAAGTCAAAGTTTATCACAGCACAGAAGCACAAGAGCAGTGTTAAAGCACTTTTTATTTATAGAGTTTTTTTTCTTTGCATTTTTGCCCTGCAACAAACCAAATAATCTTGTAATGAACTCTAACAAGCCTCCTAACAAACAGACTAAACCTTTGACAACTTCTCTGCCAGATTTTGATCTGCTGTAGGTCTAGGAAATTCTACTATTTTTTTCTCTAGATGATCTGCTTCTTAGTGCACAGCTATCTTTTCAAAGGCCACTATTTGCCAGGAATTATTATGTCTTTGATTCTGTAATGCTCCAGCATAATCTTAATCTTAAGCTGTGTTTATATAAATCAACAGTACTGCTAGACTTCCAAAGTCCCTTCATCACCTCTTGTAGGCCAGCAATGCTGTGTGCATTTGTCTTCTCACTGCAGCTTTGGCTCATTTCATAACAATTAACCTTTAACTGGCCAGAGACTTTAGAACAAATAACTCAGTTCATCATATCTCCTCCTTAGACAAACCTTCTAGACTTTTTAGGAAAGGTAAAAAGTCCAGTTTGTCAGTGAACATCAGCACAGGAAAGACCCGGGAAAAGGGCTTCCCAGTAGTAAGCAGAGGGGAAAAAAGATTTTAAAAAAGTGACTGTTGAGGTAAAACTAAAAAGCAGAACTCACTCCAAAAATGACATGTGTTTCTCACCCTAGTTAGAAGCTTCATTGATCCTTAACAGAAATTTAAAGCACAAAATCCCAACAGAGCTAAGACCAATAGCTATCCTTGAATTTAGCTCCTATACCATGCCAGAATAAAGGAGCTTTGTTCTGACATTTTCTCCTACTTCCAGTACATAGAATGTATGCAAGATTACAGTTTTCTTTCTGGAGAATGCAAATCCTGCCCCCTGGACAGAGAAGATGCATATAAATGCCCACAGATAGCTGATTGGGAAGTAGAAGAAAAAACTGAACAGCTCAGATCTGAAAATGGTTGTCCAATATCTGAAACTCATTTGAGAAATATTTAATGTGGGTACCTAGCATCTACTTTTACATTTCAGTGTTGAAAAGCTTAGTGTATAAGCAGAAGTCGTCAGGAAATCTCCATCAAATAAAGTATTGACAAAAAGAGGTTCTGTAAACAAGACATATTAATAAAAACATCTCTCTCATGATCAATAGCAAAAGCCCAGCAGAGATAAAAAATTAAAAATCCATGAACAGATGGATGTATTCCTAATACACAAATCAGCTTTAACATAATAGATACCTAGTCAATAGATTAAAATAAAAACTAAACAAAACAACTCCACACTTCATTAGGAATTCCTACAGGTACTTGTTAGAGGCCAACCTTTGACTTTCTTCTTCAAAATTCCCAATGCATAATTTTGGCAACATTGCTTTGTCACATTGTAACTCAAGCAGTTTAACACAATTAACAGCAGCTCCAGTTTTCTGCAGAATCTGTTACCTACACACAAAACAAAATACTTAAAACCTCAATCTTATAACAGCTCTTCAGCAACGTAGAGGCAGCAATCCTAACAAACTAATGTTATATACAATACTTGTTTGTACATTAGTTTAAACAAGGAGCCCTTAAATAAATAACTGTGCAGGTGTTGCACCACAGCAGTGTTTATAAACTATGAGAAAAGCTCTTCTGAAGTGTCTCTCCTGGCTGCAGGGAAGTGGCTTACTAATGAATTTCTATGAGCTCCCAACACTGATTTTAGAAGAGGCAAATCAAGGATAAATGATTGAAATGTTTACCAGAGCTAAGCACAGCCCAGCTAACCAGTAAGCTTCTGGGTCAACAATAATTTGATTTGCAACGGTTTCTCCTGGTAGAAGAATATCTACCACATAGACTTCAACCATGCATGAGAAACTCACTGTTTACAGTATTAAGTGTTCATATTATAGAACACTACCACTTCAAAAATTCTGACAATTGAATAATATGCTAAAGGTAGAGACCAGCAGCACTTGAGAAAACCCATGAAAGTTAACACAAAACACTCAAGTCAGCAACACCAAATATTTTTTGTTAGAGGTACTGTACTATTCCTAACATAAATCATTCAGGACTGCAGAGAAAATGTGTCACATAGTGGTAAAATATTGCATGACCCTTGGCAGAAAGAGTAGGAAAACCAAAGGACTTGACAGTATTGAGCTACAGGCTATGGCTAGAGGAATTCTCATGCTAAGTATTCACAATTTAATAGACAGTATTAAAATCATGAACCCCAAATTCCTAGTAATGTTGCAATTTGAAACATTCTTAGTGAATGTTTCAAATTAGTGAATACTTTAAGGTCATTTTACATTAAACTCCAATTCTAAGTCATTGGTCAGATGGAGAAGATTTAGGAAATAACTCTAGAAGCAGTTCTAAGTCAGGGAGAATACTAAACTTGGCTTCTAGTCCATGTATATCAAATCTTATCCATGTAGTAAAATAATTTCTTCTTTTCACGTAGGAACAAATACACAGTTCTCAACTATTCTTTTCTTAGTAGGGCATGATACTTCTCTCTGCGTACAGAGATCCATGCACACTGCTTGCTATACAAAGAGGATTTCCTGCAGTACTTAATTGTAAACATGCAAAAATCAGCCTTATCAGAAATAATTGACCAATATTTACTGTGCATCTAGAAAACAACCTGAAAGACTGATCTTCTAAAACCTCTAAAATCATAAAGAGAAAAAGCTTAGCAGATTACATTTTAACACTGCAATCTATATCATAATTTGCTTGCTTTTGTGACACCCAGTGTGTTCATTTACAGTGTCATGCTTAACAGAGTCCTCAAAAAATCCTCTGAAAAAGACAAAGATTAGTTCCATATGCAATTTCAATTATTTAGCTTAGGTTGAAAAAAATAGACAACACATCATGAAACTGCTTTAATAATTAGAATCACAGTTCTGCAGATGTTTCTTTGTTGTCTTCTCTTAAAGGAACTACTGCAATTTACTGGTGGGGGGAGAGCCAATCAAAAAGAACATTAAAAGGAATCTCAAACCATGTCACAAAGAACTGTGCAGAAGCTGAAGAGAAAGCAGTCCTCTGCTGCACATTCATTCACATCTGTAGCAGGACATTATGGGCAAAGATTTATGGATATTCACATGATCTACCTGCAAGTGCAGTTAACTCCCAGGGAAGTGTTACAATCCACTTCATACGTACTAGAACTAAAACACATCACCTGCTGTGCTTTTGTGGTAGGACAGATAAGTAGCCATCTCACCTGAATGATGTCAAGTAGATTATGTTACAAGCTCAGATATAAACAGCAGAACTAGAAGTGACACCGACACTTTATCAGAGAGTACAAGAATAAGGGAAGAATAAGGGCAGTTATCAGCAAATACAATACATCAACGACATGTTTACAGTATGCAGAAGAAAGCGCTCTTGTTTGCAAATGCAAAAGTCTATTTTAGTTCAGCTGTTGAAGCAAGCCCCCAAACCATATTTTCTTTGGTTTTTTAGGGTGGATTTTTTTTTTTTTTTGGCTCATAGGAGATTTTTTTAGCTTTTGCAAAACTTCATGTTTCTATGCACATTACATTATTGCATGTATGGCTCTTGCTTGTATCCTCTCAGTTTTCTTTCTAAAGTACATCGTAGGTCACAAATCAGTCTCTGACTAAACATTTTTTTTTTCCCCAGTGTTTCCTTTAAAATATGCTTCAATTTTTCTGTTAGCATTTGCATTTTCTTCCCCTGCTTGGACATAAAAAATCTGGGAAAGGGGAAGAACAGAGATAGAAGAGACAGCTTTAGACAGTGATTCTATCTACTAGGAAAACTGAGGTGTGCCTTCAGACATAACTAGATTAATACCAAGATAAAACATAGCATAAAAATTTCTGACAAATTTCAGTCATTTAAATAGGATCTTAGTCATCAGATCTCATTAAGCAGATGTTTACATATTTTAGAATATCAACTAAACTCTGACTCCAGGAAACAAGATCAGTTTGGGAGTATACAAAATCCCAGTAAGTATTGGGAGAAACAATATAACCTAAGAAATGATACAGCAAAATAGCTTTTAACATATTAGACATAAACACCATTCTGATTTCTGAACTAACATTGGAAAATAGAATTTTCTTAGCTTAGAGTTATCTCATAGGCACATACGCTTCATTTGCTGCTAGAAGTAGCGATAGCATTGTGTGAGGCAACCAGCAAGGCTATTCAAACCCCTCAATCTGATCTTTGGAAGAAAACAGATATCCTTCAGTCTGAATAACAAGGTGTTTCAAGCTGATTATTTTCACATGCATGCTTGCTGTCTTTATTTTACCAGCTGCTATATTTAACAAACATAGGTTAAGGCAAGATGACACCGTTTCTCTGTTATGTACAACCCCAGCAAGGCTAATATGTGATCCTGCAAGCATATGGTGGCTCCAGTTGCTTATCAGTCCCAGCAGCCCACAGGAAGGGCCAACAGTGTGGAAGGCTTGCATTTGCAACTTAATATGGGAACAAATCACATGGTATTTAAGCAGCTATATAAAGGTCAGCTCACATAAGCATTTATCTTTACCATGCCCTGAGTAATATTTCAATTATAACAAAAATAAATAGATTCCTTCTGTGATATCAATTGTATAGATACACAATGATTTTCCCCAATATGTCTATTGCTTTAGGTATTTATTCAACAAGATTAATTGTTCATCAAGATAAACTTCCATTTTATGGGGAGTAATTTTTAACTGGTTGGTGTAAGAGTGTTAATTCAATATATATTCACCCTGTAAACACAAAGTCTTTGATAATTCTTTGTTAGAATGCTGTTGAGGGTAAACCTGCAAAAAGTGAGGGAACAGCTCTTTCTGGAAACTTTATCTCACTGATTTCTATAGGTGCAGCTGATACTTCAGTATGTAACAGCAGAAAATAATTACCACACATCCAACAGCCCCACATGACCTTTAATGCTTTTTGCACTGTGGTTGTCAGTTTAATAGAGCTTTGCTACTTACAAGAGCTAATTAACTTTCCAGCAAAGTAGACTCGTCTTCACACGCCCCAGCTGTACTATACAGGTTTTTGCATCTTGTGCTTGTAGTAAATAAATAAAAGGCATCCACTGGCTGGATGCCATTCAGACTGCCTTGGATAGTAAGGTCAGGCATAGCTTTCAGAGAGAAGTGTCCATGCTTTCTAAGTAGCTAGCAACAAGCTATTTCCCCACCCCTAGGCTCTGTCTAGTAGATTTGGTCATGTTGGATCAACAGTCTAACTGAGGTTAACATGTATTAGTCAATGTCATCTTTCACACGCTTCTACTGCTTCAGTCTACTGGTTCATGTTATGCATCTGCCTGCCCAGAGAACCTTACTACCGGCAGAGAGCACAGGACAGTAAATATTATTTTTTCTAAAATTACATAAACTCAGCAAAAAAAAATTAATATAGCTGTCTAAAATTAAAGTTATGATCAACATGGAGGCTCAAAACTAGCAATTCTTTTTGCAAATACTGAGAAAGCCATATGTAAAAGATAGAAGATCAAGACTTCACTCACCTCCAGATAGGCCTTGGGAGGAACAGAAGACAGACACAGACCAAAGAACAAAATGATCAAAAGTTTAGAAAACAAGATATTTTGGGGCAGGGAGGAGTAAAGAGCACAGGTGTCCCTTAGGAAAGGCTAAGATGGAACATGATAAATGGTAGCACAGTCATCTGTCATATCTGTTAGTGAAGATTCTGATAACTGTTACATTGCTCAATTTACGGAGGTAATGCAGCACAAGCCACACGTTGAAATGAAAAAGACACACTGAATACCAAAAGAAATTTGTCAATGCCTTTTCTTGAGAGGATTATTGGTTTTGCAGAGCAAAAATTCACAACATCTACACGCAGGGGCTCAGAAACTGTCTCAGTTGCAAACCCCATGCCACACTGCTCTGCAATTCCTTTTAGCTTGTTCAAGATGATCATTTAGTCAACAAATAACTTTCTGGAATGGCTTTTTCTGGTGCATAACTCTCCTTATTCTACATAAATTTAAACTGGAGGTTTAGGATTCCACTTTAGGGACAGAGGTTAGACACGTGCAAGTTGAGTTCTGCATTGCTTAAGGCATTAATGGGATTTAATCCTTCAAAATTATTTTGACCTCAAAACCATTCCTCAAAAAATCCCCACCATATATAAAGACAAATGAAGGATCCAATCGTTTCTAATAGGAAGAATTTCTTGTTTTCCCACAGCCTTAAAATGAATAGTTACCCCACGCCAACACAGGAGAGCCTTTAAACTACAAGAAAGATTAGCATCACTCTCCCGAGATACACGGCCTCATCACAACCAATTTGTCACAACGATAGTCTAATTAAATGCATTCTTCTTCTTCAGCAAAGAAGTGAACGCTTGACATGTTTGAGTTAGACATGCAAGTCTTCCCCTCTTCTTCAATCTATACCTTTCTTTGTACTGGCAAGCCCACAGGGAAGGCTGTGGGCCTTCATTTATCACAAAATCAGTGAATGTAAGAGTAGTTTTTTAAAACCATGTAATGGTTGGATGAATAAACCCCATGTGTTCACAGGGCTCATGCTTCAGGGTAAACACTGAAGTTAGCTTTGACTGGTCCTTTTAATCAAAACATTTCTGTTATTCTAAATCAAGCAAAATGAAAGCACTAATGCCTCACAGAAAATGTACAATAAAGCCTCAAGATGTCAAGTTGGCCTGAAAGGTAGAAGTGGCTAGCTGGCTATTGCCTTCAGTAAATACAAAGTCAGATGCCCAAATTTTCCTCAAAGTCATAAAAAGGACAACAATTCTCCCCAGTACCACTCAGCAATTCAGAGAAATTTAATTCATTTTGCAGTAGTCTAGAAGAACTCAGGTGCAGGCTTGTGAACATTGCATGCAAGTCTCTGCAAACTAACAGAAAATCCAACCATGTAAAAGTCCAAGGTTATGGACTAACCCATCCTATGAGAAAGTTAGAACTGGATTGTCTTTCTCAGCATTTCACTGTTTTAACCTCACAGTAAGACAGAGGGCACAGTTGCTTTAGATTTGGTTAGAGTTTACTTTTTGGGGGTACTAAGGTTAGTTGCACTACATAAGATTTTTGTATCACCAGCAATTACTTTCCACTTCCAACAGTAAACATAAAATTGGTCCCAGTTACTTTGGAAATAGCATTGAGATAATTCTTAGTAAAAATTCATGATGTTATCCTTACTGCTTATCTCAACACTATTCTCTCTTGCTTCACAAATTTTTGTTTTTCCTTGGACAAAATATTCCACAGGCATGCTACGATTATTACAGACATCACAGCCAACAATTCTAGATACTCAGTTTCAACACATTAAACAAGCCTTCTTTCTCAGTGTTTACAGGCCTTGAGTTAGGAAATCTTACCGGTGATGGTTTGTGATTATGTGACTTGTTAAAATCATATACTAGGCATTGGGGGCTAAATCTGTCTCCATTCCCTCTAAGGGGAAACAAGAAAACTTTCATTCTCCTATAAGGACTCACTAGGAATCTTAAATCCAACAGAAAATGAAGAGCTGATCTCCCAGAATTGGTCATTAATTTTTAAAATCAGTCATTACACATTTGGACACTGCTTATGCAATGATCACATGAGCACGAGAGTAGGGAAAGCAGTAACCTGACTTACTTAATTCAATCTCTATTTATACCACCAAGTTTCTCAACTCCTATGCTCATTTGACTGAATTTGTTCAAATTTTATGTAACAGGAGTATAAGATCATCATACATCCTATTAGACTTCTGAAAGACCTGGGCCAACTTAGAAAACTTTGAAGAGAAACTAAAAGAGGCTAATGAGAACTGGATTCACCTAGCATAATTTTATTTTAGAGTATTCTTTAGGTGAACCATGGTCATTCAACATTAAACTTCAATAACTTCTGCAGAGGAACTCCAAAACTATATCAATAATAACAATTAAATAAATGTATTCTTACTAGGTGCTTATTCCTAGAAGATGCTATGCTGTTTTTCCCCCTCAAACACAGAAAGAAATCAAGCACACAGTTAAAAGGAAATTCCCATCGCAACCAATCACATTCATAATTGTAACTATGCACTTATGTGCTTTAGTGCACTGGATTCAGAGTGCTCAGCATTTTGCTGGATTGAGCCCTGTAGACCTATTGCTAACAGAACAGCTGAGGACCCTCGGTATTACAGGCTTAATCGATTTTAAAGAAAACAGAAAATGCAAAGATAAATAGTGAAATGGAAGGGAAGAAAAATCAAACACACATTTTCTTTCTGGGTTGTGTCTGGCTTCTAATCTGTATATACAGCCCCAAATCTGCTCAAGCTATATATATAATTCCTAATACACATAAAAAAAAAAAAAAAAAAAAATCACATTTTGGTTTCTGGGCTAAGACACAAAGGAGAATCCAACCAGCCAATCGCATCCTTTCTTAACAGAATATATTTGTGTCCAAGGCTGTAAGTGAATTATTCTTCAGCATAGTATATTTGTACCATTTGTCTGCCATGTCAGTGCACTATCAGCATTTAACTCATTATTTCTCTCAGTTCCAAGAGAAATAGAGTCTTTCTTACTCAGTCTAAACCAGATCCCATTCTCTATCAACATAAAAAAGGCACATTCTCTAACATAAAAATGGAGCAGGCAACTCCATGCTGGCAAGTCTTCCTTGTATGTACCATACATAAGTACATCTTAGCTTCCACAGGAAAAAGTCTTTGCAGAATTTCATTACTATAAAAAAATAGTTTTTAAATAGAACTGTATGCACTGTAGCATTTATTCTGAAAGGTAAAAAACCTCAAAAAGCCTCAGGTGTGAGAAATTTAACCTATGTTAACATCTAAATTAAAAAATCAGCATGTTTAAAACTCAGAGCTAGAATGTCTAATCATGGGCAAATCAGAAGGAGGGGGTGGGAGACCAGAGTAGATATCTTCATAAACAATTCATCAGAATTTATGAAACATCTCAATTTTACTTGATGGGATTACATATTTTCATTACATGACTATGTTCACTGATGTATAAACATAGGATTTTGAGTGGCTTTACAAGGAGAAAAAACCCAATTTATAATGAAGTCAGATTTTCCTGAGCATCACTTCAACAAAAACAGAAGTCATGTGCATTTTTCTGTGTGTTCATCACAGAGATTTACACATTTATACAAATCCAGCTGGAAGCAGCGAACTATCTGTGATAATCCAAAGTCATAGCATCATGTCACAGCATCATGTATTTCTGGGCCTCCACAAACATTGCTGTAGTCAGCACACATTAGCATACCACAGAGTACTCCAATGATTAAGAACAAATAAATGTTGCTGGTATTTGCTAGTAATTAAAAATAAAAGCATTGCCATACTTTTACAGTTTTTCTTCTTCACTGATTTTTTTCTTTAGATTAGAGTAAAAAAGGCAATTCTAAGGTACATTCTTTTCTGTCACTCTAGATGCCACTTAATTTGTCACCGTAGCACTTCATAAACTGAAATACCAAACAATTCAAGTTTGGTGTTTTAATAAATTTCATTTATTTTAATTTAACTTGTTACCTTTAAAATAGTACTTAAGTTTTCTTAAGCCAGTGTTGGCCTGCAGGGAAGCCTAGTTTAAAACAAACAAATAAACAAGAAAAGAATTTTACCTAAATCAGGAGAAGAACATGCAAATTGTTCCTTCTTGTAAATTCTGATTAATGCTTCACCATATCATGTAATTTTAATGTAGGTTTATATATTCCACGCTGACTTGTTTCAGTCATTAATTCTCTGTCCTTTCAAGTAATTATTTAATTCCATTAGAAACAGATGGAAGAGGGAAATGGTGAGGTATTTTCCTATCCGTTTATTACAGATTTCCAGTGGTTACATCTTCCACTGTGAAGAACTTTGTGAAATGTCATTTCATTCAAGATTGCTTCAGGTATCACATGCCTGCACTGGCACAGTAACTTTTTAGCAATTCCATCCACACAACCAAACAGAGAAAGAAATGCCCTACAACACAGCATTGGTGTGCAGTGGAAACTGGCATGTCTTCCCTAACAACAGTTGTGCAAAGACAGATTATGCAAACTCTGAGGATTAAGGTGTAAGAAAGTTTAGCATGGTAGAACATAACTGAATTGGAGAACTCACTGCTTTTGCAGATTTACTGTAGGTCTTTAAAGGTCTCAAAAGCAGTACAACTTGACTCTTACAACTCTTCCAACAATATTGTCTATCAGCAATAAATAAAAGTTATTGGCTAACGGTGCTACTTAAATCCCCTCAGAAAACCCTGAGGGATATTTTAGGGGGTTAGTTTGCTCCATTTTGACTAGAAAAAGTAATGTTCTTTGGTGTGCACAGCATTATTTTCTGGCTTTAAAACATTCTTGTCTGCAACAGACATGCCACATTAAGAAAGGTTAAAGCCAAAAGGACCTCATTTTGTTAGATTACAGCAGAATTAATTGATGTATTTAATCAAAGAGATGCTACTTGGCAATGGCATAAAGCTTCTCTTCTCCAGGGACAATACCAACCTCACTGGCAGACTGGCAGCTTTTAAATAAATACAGAACAATAAGTACACGCTTCTGTCAGAGCCCATGGTTTATAACACTTTTTTTAAGAGTCAAACTTCATATAGCACCTGCTCTTTTTTCTTACTTATACTATTAATCTTCTCTTAGCAGGAGAGAGAAAGCAGTACTAACTATACTGACAGTATCTGCAAAATCAAAAGTGTGCTAAGAATCACACAAATAGAAGAAAAACATACACACAATATGTTTACTTGATTATGCCAAAAATCAGAGTTTACAATGTTGTACACAATCTCACGCCTGCCCTACAGAATAAGAAAAATAAGAAGAGGAAAAAAAATGCACATGAGGACAAGTTTTGGCCCATTCTCATCCTTTGCTTTCATTTCCTGTTACAGAAAGCTTATGTCTTGAGTTATTTCTGACAAGGGCTTTTTTTGAAATTGTAGTTTATGTACTTGTAACGTCTATTTCTAAACTAATCCATCATTCCCAGCAAGTAAATAAAAAGTGATGATAACTAAAAAGATTCTTTATGCAACATGGGCAGGCACCACTATTTTTATTAGCATCTTCTGTTAAAAAATTGTTTAAAAAAAAATCATGCACTCACCACAAAAAAAGGGATAGAAAAACTAAACTCTTCGTATTCTTTGGCCATACCTGATGAAGGACAATTACTTGCTTAAAACAAAACTTCACCCTCCTGTCCTCATTTGACATAGAAATTTAAGTGGGCTAAAGTATTTGGGGAACTGGGCATACAATCCAGAATCTAAGAGAGTATTTTTGAAGACAAGGGTAGAACACAGCACAAAGCATTTCATTACAAATGGACTATTTGCCAAATATGCAGTCAAGTTCATTGAGCAACAATTCCTATAATTATCTTGCTAATTTCCCATGATGCTTATTGCAGCTACACTGGAAAAGCAGCCACTGGTATTATAATTAGACTCATTTTTGGAGACTAAAGTTTTTTCTAGTTCTTACGATTCTCTAGAATCGACTGACATTGTCAGACCATACATTTCTTAAAGAAGAAATTTTGGTTCCTGAACCATAAACAAAAGCTCATATTGATAAAATGGCTAATAACAACACCACAGAACAGATTAGCCTAAACCAGCAAGCTTTATTTAGCAACCATCTTTGGATGTCAATCCAGTGCATTAGCCATTTAACCTCAAACAACTCCCTCTGTTGTTAGGAATCCATCACTGTCTTTTTTTCTTGGGTTTTTTTTGCAAGCTCTTTGCTCTTTCCGATTCCTCTTAAGGTGAACAAAATGAACTTCCCTCATCTCTTCTGCATGCTTTCACAAGTGTGTTAAGTCCCACTTGGAAACTGGACATGTCACTGCTGCCAGGGTCCACCCAGGAAATACTCCCATACATTCACCTTCATATTTTTCAGCATTACTTCTGTAAGGACAGATGGACTCACAGGTATCTTATCCCTGAATAGGCTCTATAGCCAAGAGTAGAAACGAGGTTTCTTTTTAGAAACCATGTAATCATTCTAGATCCAATTCCAAAAGCTGCCTTCAGACAGCAAGTATATATATCTATATACACATACACATATATATGTGTATGTGTGTATAAATTTAGACTCCTGTGTTCTCAGACCTCAATACAGAACAGTATAGATGTAGACACTAAGAGGTAATACTCTTAAAAATAAGTGTCTTCTGTTAGGCTACTTTCTGTAAGAGATGAGAAACATATCTTTCTTTCATCCAGTACAGCATTGCATTTCTTTAATTAAGTAGCATCATTTCTCCTGAAAAAGAAAGAGATTAAATACTTTTTTCCTATAATGTAAAATATAACAATGAGAAATAAAAAGTGGCATATTTGTTCATTGCAGTACTGTCTAACACAGCATATAACTCTAACATAGTGCACAATTATGTTCCACCTGAGATTGGACAAATGTTTATTTCATAAAGTCCCATACTGTTGTCATGTAACTTCACACTTCAGAGAAATAATTTTATACCTTATCAACATGTAATTTTGATCCTAAAATAATCATAGAATGGTAGGGGTTGGAAGGGACCTTTAGTGATCATCTAGTCCAACCCCCTGAAGAAGCAGGTCCACCTAGATCAAGTCACATAGGAACATGTTCACGGGGGTCTTGAAGACCTCCAAGGAAGGAGACTCCACACCCTCCCGGGCAGCCTGTGCCACTGCTCTGTCACCCTCACAGTGAAAAATAACGTGTAAGAGGTTTCTTTCCCTCGCACTTCTCTTCCAGTACAGACAGTGGTTCAATGAGCTAGATGCTGCACACCAATTCCTTCTAGTTTTTTGGATAAAATTTCTCACACCACCTATCACATAGTTGACACAAAAATGAGAGTTACAGTTTGTATGACAAACCAGATATCCCATTATGACTAGAACAATGCATTATTTTTAAGACATAGAGGAATGCATGATTGCACTGTTTGGTTCTTGGCCTATTCTGAAACTTGTCAAGCTGAGTGTAACTCCAGCTCCTTCAAAGCACTTATTCCCAGAGAGTCATTACAACATGTAGAAGTGATGC
Organism: Colius striatus; assembly: GCF_028858725.1. Lineage (NCBI taxonomy): Eukaryota > Metazoa > Chordata > Aves > Coliiformes > Coliidae > Colius > Colius striatus. The sequence continues at coordinate 16,878,157 of NC_084771.1, forward strand.
CCCAGGTAGCATTCTTTTGCCTAGGCACAACTTCACCAGATACCAAAATTAGAATGCCAATGCTGCTGTAGCTTGGCTTTTTTCTACTTCATGTGGATGGAGAGGAGAGGGAGAGAGAGGTAGGGCTGCCACTGCTTCTGGTTCCACATGGCCCAGCTGGACCAAGCTGGCTCTGAAGTTGGCTGTTTTACAGAAATCACTTGCCAGAGTTTCCCTTTTCAGAAGCATAATGTGTATCAGAACAGGCACACAGCTGCCAATGTGGTTTCCAAGTGAAACTCTACCAAATTCTTCAGCTGCTAATGGGGACTCATTCTTTCTCGATAATTATCTGTTGGTTTCCAGTTTTGCTCTTCTCTGAAACTAATTATAAAACTTCCATAGTTTGTATGAAGTATAAAATTATTTTCAAGACTTCAGTGACTGTTAATAAGAGTACTTTAAGGAGGATATAGAAAGATGATAAGTAACCACAATAATCCCAAATACTGAAAAATTCTACAGTACAGTGGAAAAGCATCCTTGGGATTCAGCATAAATTCATCCTAAATCACTCAGGTAAGTTGCTTTTCTTTCTCTCAAGGTTTGCAAGCGTGGAAAAACAACTCTATCTTTGCTCACGCTGTTTATAAAATCACCAGCAACTAATAAGATGAACTTACTTACAATCAGGGTATTAGCTCTTTGAGCCATTTCAAGTTCAAATAAACTTGAAAGTTTCAGGAGGTATTATAACAAATCCTACCATTTACGAATGCTTAGCCTAACTAATTCTGTGTACTGTTAGACAAACAGAAATATTTGCTAACATGAGTCAAATTAGCCATTTAATCAGTTTACTCCTGATGGCAGTACAGTAGACTAGAACATTAAAATGTTGGCCATTGGCCTACCTACAACACAATATTTAGCTAAGTGAAAAAACTTACAAGATGTCACTGACAAAATTTTAAAATTATAACAGTTACAGCAAAAAGTAACTCCTTTAACTGCTAAAATAGTAAGGCTTCTAAGAACTTTATTCAATCTGACATGAGTCTACTAGTAGATGTACACTCAAATAAACTGACATAGGGGCTGAAAAAGCCTACCAGAAGCCACTTGCTAACACATTTCTCCAGCTTTGACACATACATTTCTTAAAAGACTTAATCTTGAATTTCAAAGAAGAACAAAACATTCTTTTTCCTACCCAAACCTCTCTCGTCAGCATTGCTGCTGCTACAGTACTCACTCTGGCTAAATCGACTTTGGCTGTGTCACAAACAGGTTACTACCCATGTAGAAGTTTTCTCTATAAAAGTAGCTAATCTTACTGGCAGGGGAAAGAAAGAAAGAAAAAGGTGTGCTTCTCCATTATGTGATTAAGTTAACTCCATTAGGATTTTACAGCACAGGAGGTAAGTATCTCCACTTCATGATGAGACAAATGAGGTAGGGTCAGTCTTCAGGTCAGGAAGAACTGCTATTTTAGCTTTTCAATGCAAGTCTTGCTCATTGCTTCTCTTAAGGTTTAAAGTGATATAAAAATCATGGGTCAGTGATCTTTGCTGTAATAGTTCCAAGACCTACGGGAGACATTCACACCACAGGAGCAGAGGAATAAGGCACTGATTGATAGAGACAGACAATTTAGTTGCATCGGCTATCTGAATTCTACACTTTCAACAGAAGGCAAATACACTTTTTCTTAAAGTATTTCATTACACTTCTGGACTGAGATAGACTGAAATATTACTATTTTGAGTAACAAACACTAGTGAAGATACTTGCTCTGTTCTTGCAGTATATAGTTGTTTTGGGTTTTCTTGAGGTTTTTTTTAAGCTTTCTATTATTAAGCATCTCTCTTCTGATTGCCTCTTTCATAAGGAGCAATCTTTCAGGCAAAGCAAGATCTTAAAAAACATCCTAAGATTTTAGTATGCTTCTTGATATCGGTTCCAGCATATCAAGACTATGTTTTTCAGATGATCACTTAAATTCATGCCACCAATGAAAGAATCGCAGTTCCTTAACTTGACTTTACTACAAGTTTTGTCTTCACACTACCAAACTACAGAATTCTATATTGTCTTTAATTTCTTTGAAAGCAAATGTATTAAATGCACAGAAATCACATTGTTCTGATTAATTTTAAGAGATGTACAAGTCTTTGGTCTGGACATCAAATTCTCTACATGAATGGGATGTCTTGGACATACATAATAAGCAACAGCTGTTAAGCACTTTTTCTTGCCATTGATTCCAATTTGTAGCCCTTACTATAGGCATCTCCATCTCGTATGAGCAATAAGCCTGAGAATATACTTGCTTTTTTGAGATAATTAAACATTATGTGCAAAAAGTTGCAATGTTTGATTTACTGAATGCAGTAAGCAACTGATCAGATGTGTGTATCTGTGTATTTTCTCCAAGTACAACACTAAGTAGACTTTCTTTGTTAATGCTATAAACTGACCAATTCTATTCTTCAGGAAGAAAAGCATAGCAGATCTATTGCCTGCCTTAGAAAGCTTCTTTCTCAGCAAACAGAGGACAGCTCTGACCTAAAGGTGTCAGGTTTTTTAGCAGGAGTCTGGGGATGGTATTGCTGCTCATTATTGAGTATAAGTTTCAGATGTACATCTGGGATGAACACACAAAGAGAAAAGACATAAAACATAGGTATACTGTCATTCTGATAATGAAAATCATTAGTAAGCTTAGCTTTAGAAGTTTAAAGAAAATAAATAGCCTGGAAAAACAAACTGCACAAGGAAAATTCAGGCTTTGTTATCAGAAATCAATGTTATTTTTCAGTGAGACACCTTCTGTACTTGCAATGCAAGCCTGAAATAAGCTTCATCAATGAGTTATGGGCTACCATATGAATCATAGATAAACTTATTTATTAAGGAACACATTATTTCAGATGATCACACTGGCTGAATACACACAACATAGGCTCATTTAGAGCACATATTTGCATGGAAACATTTCCATACACAGAGCAGAGTTCAGCAACTGAACAGATGTCTGGCGGTTTACGTTTGAACATATGCTTCCCTGCAGAAAAAGAATGACCTCTGGTAATTGCTTGGTAGCTAAAGTAACATTCTACTTCAGCCAATAAATACATTCTGCTTCTCTATTGGGTTACTACTGGTGAAGTTATCATTAGAATGGCTCTGAATTTATATTGGAAACTTAGTTATCCGAGTCCCTGCATCAAGTTTCATTTTTTTTAACTGGAATAGAAATGACTTCAGAGGATTCTTCTTTCTCACTGGTGAAACTCAGAACTTTATGAATTTAATTGGTTTGTTTTTTAATTAATAAATGTGTTCCACACTGTATGAGTCTATCACCAACAAATATTACAGAAATGGTAAAAAAAACCCCTTTCCTTGATATGCAAGCAATCTATGGAAAATTAATCAGCAGAATTAGGAGATCTTTTAGTAACACTTCACAGAGATTTTAATGACTGAGTGGAGAGCACTTTGTGGCCATTACAATTAAATATAATGCCACAGGTTTTTTTACTAGGTGTTTGGTTTTTTTATTACTAGGTGTAACCTAGAAAACCCAGAGGACTACATCCTTTACACATAAGAAATTTAACCTACATCCTACTTAATGTATTCAATAAATCAATCCAGTTTAAAGCTGGAAAAAAAACCCCTGAAATTTAGTAGGGTAACTAGAGCGAGGTTACAGAGCACAAAATATCAAAAATCCCTTCTAGAACCACACTCTATCTTCCACATCCTTACAATTCTTTTTCAGTCTTCCCTTGCAATAAACACTAAATTATTGTCTACAAAACAAAGCATACCAAGAGGAATTTTTTTTCATAATTGTATCGAGATATATATGTGTACAGCTACAGTACTTAGTGTTTCAGTATTTGATATATTAAAATTGACATAAACATGGATTATATTAACATGCCCATTAGTAAAATATTTGAGGAAGAGAGAAATTATTTGTTTACACTCCAAAAAAAAAAAAAAAACCTTCTGTAGCAGAGCCAGGAATTTAGGCCAGGTCTTTTAAGTTTCAGTACAGAGCTAACTGTTCTTGTCAAAAGTGTAGCAAAAGAAAATTTGTTTTTTTACCAAGGCCATAGTAAATGCATATTCTGCTTAAAATACTGCCTTGTGAATGGTGAAACAATCAATTATGAGAAAGATTCTTTTTAAAAAGATGTAAAGATATGGTAGGCATATTCAGGAAAAAAAATAGCATGATTTTCAGAGGAGAAATAAAGATAGGAGATGCTTTCATGAAAACTCATCTATTGAAAATGCAGTATTAATCAGATCTATGAATATAACAGTACTGAAAATGTTCTTTTGCAGAAGTTAAGACCTATAAGTAAATACAGTCCAAGCAATGAAGAGCAAGACCTTTGGAAGAGACATTTGAATTTCTATGGCTTTAATGAGAAATTTATCAGCAGAATGGGTAATAATTCTGTTTCACTCTAAATGTATTTGTTTGCAAAATGACAGATAAACGTGGAATTCAGATATTAATATGGTTTTGACTATTTATTTTTTAAGAATATTTTTCAGACAAAATACCAGTATATGCTGGGGAAAGATTGCTGACTTCAGCAGTCTGAGTAAAAAGAAAATTAAAAGAAAATTAATCTATTAAGCACTTAAAAACCATCTCAGATTGTTGGCACATTCTGTAAACAGAAGTCTCACACAGTTAAATTTGTGGAGACTCATCTTTAAAAAAAAAAACCACAAAAACCAACAAAAAAACCCAAAAAAACCCCATTACAGACAGAAATTAAACAATGCCTGAAAACACTCCTTTCAGTCAAAGAAAGCTAAAAGCTGTAACATCCAGATAGGTAGAATAAAATGTCACATTCAAGAATTATTAAGACTTTAATGGATTTTTTTTTTTAATTGGAAAGATAGCAAGACAAAATTTTATCGGTCAACAGGGCAAATATATATCTATCTTGAATATTTTGAAATGTGTAAAGGGATATTAATAATTCTTGTTTTGAGATAAATAGTAAACGGCTAATGATAACCCTTCTGTCAATGTTAGGATGATCGACAGAAATAACGAATTATTAGTCATTTATATATGATCTCTACAGGGTCACTGTTATCTACTGATATGCAATGGGCAAATATCTTCTTGACAGTATCAGCAAGCAATATAAGCAGTATCAAACTACCATCTTGAGATAGGTGGTATTCCAGATGTATGACTGTCCTTTAGCTAATGATTATGGAGGCAAATTGAGTTATGTTGCACGTCAGGAAAGTTGCCATAAAGATATAACTATTTCAGAATCAGGTTTTGATAATATTTTCAGGAACTTGTACATGTATCTTTCAATCTCCCATTGAGTTATTCTCATGTTAAATTACTTTATTGCCAATTGCCTGACAAGAACCCCTCACAATCCCTGTAGTGAAAGCCAAGGCGGCAAGAGTTTCTCTAGCACGTATTTTCCTCTTCAGTATGAGTAACTTCACCTTGCAATTAATTTTCTACTCACGTTACTGGTAATTAGGCTTTAAACTTCTGTATTTCTCTTCGAGAGTTATTAGAGCCCATGTTCCTATCAGTTGTAATTGTATGTCTAAATGTATACGGCTGACATACAGATGCATGCAAATATATATCTGTATGGCCAAATGAGAACACTTTGATTGGATTCCTTTTTAAAATGTATGATTTAAATTTAGTTTGATTATTTAAAATCTTCAAATTAGCTGAATAGTTGAGCTTATTAGATCTTGATAGACTACTGCAAGGATGAATTTGGTGATCTATCAATTCTTTCCCTCAGTTTTATAAAGAGGTATAACCATGGTCAGTGGCAGCTCTTATACTCCAGCTCTCCCACACTTTGGGTTCTTGGTATACCAGCATATGTTACCCTTCTACAGAATAACTGCTGCTGTTTTTATAAGTCAGGCAGTTCATCTCTTAGACTCTATACATGTTAAAGGCAAGTGGCTGCCTCTGTTCAGCTGCCTGATGTGGGTATTTTGATTATATTATCCCTCAGCATAAAAAAGCAATTTTATATCAAGCAAAAATGGTAATTTGTTAGTTTAGATTTTAGACCCTAATTACTGCACTGCTGCAAAATTATTCTGAATGTCATAGAAGGTGGTGAAGAAGCTATGATAGAGCCACCTACTGAGCTCTAACCAGGCACTAAATTCTTGGAAAAATACCCTTTCTCTTTAAAGCATAATTGCAGTATGAACACACTTGTTAGAAGGTGATTGGTGGTTTCTTGATAGTCCACTTTTGACAGTTGGAAGATTTGTTTCAAGATGGTAAGATCTTGATAGCTGTCAAGAACAAGGCCCTATTAAGCTACTTCCACTTGTAAAGTCAAAGAAAAAAGCCACAAAAACATAGTCCCAAAGCACAACATCCCAAACCTCCAAGTTAATAATAACTTTTTTTTTTTTAAGTCTTGTCTGCAGCAGATAAAAAAGTTAAAATATGTTAAGTGACTTATAGAAAAAAATAATCATTCCAACATTAATATTATAGCTATTTTAAAGCGAAGATACAAAAATTTTCCAATAGGAAGGAGGTTGTGCACAGCAAAAACTTCTATTTTGTTCTCTTAAAAATACATGTTCTTGATTTAGTTTAATATTTGAAAAATCCACACTTTAAACTGATGGATTAAAAAGTTTTCAGAAGAAGTTTCAATTTACCTTCACAAAATGGAATTGGACCTGAAATTAGTTTAATGATCAGTTATTTAAAATCACATTTTAAAACACATTTGAAAAGAATTCTAATACTGCAAATGCTAATAATAATTTTGTTCTGATATACTTTGATAGACAATTCAAATCATTTACTCTTTCAAAGTACTTAGTTAAAAATATCAAAGATACTAATCTTCCATAAAAAAGTTTTACAGAATAGGCTACCTGATATCTCCAGTAAACAAATTACAAAAATATGATTCTTCAGCAAATCTGAGTCTCCTGATCAATAAGCATCTGCCAGCACTGCTTTTCAGAAGAAAATCTAAGAAAATCTAAGAAACATACAGATTGCAGAAGCTCTGATAAATCTCACTTTGTTAATGAGGTTTAGATGAGAATAACATTTGCATATAGGGAGTAACCTGTTATTAGCACACTCCCGATAACTGTTTTTGTTTTTTTACTCAACTGACAGAACTCATCTAGAAATTTCCTATGAGCCCTGGCACAGGCTGCCCAGGGAGGGCATAGAATCTCCTTCTCTGGAGGTTTACAAAGCCCACTTGGAGGTGCTCCTGTGCAACCTGACCAAGGTGGAGCTGCTTTAGCAGGGGGTTGGACTAGATGATCTCTAAAGGTCCCTTCCAACCCCTACTATTCTATGATTCATACAGATACAACAAAACCAGTAACTTCCCCTTGCCAAATGTCAGCTGCTGTAACCTATTGGAAAGGAACTGCTTACTCTACAGCGTAAAGATTACATAAGCATTTGACTCTTCTTCATTCTACCTACTTGCACCTCGAGACAGAAAACAAAGACTCCTGCAATTAATCTATGTAAAGGAAATGCAATGTATTTCTGTTGTGAACATCTGACAGAGCAGTTACTAGATCAAAATCCAAACAAATGGTTATATAAACATATAATGAACTGGAAAAGATGAACTTTACACATAACACACAGTTTTTATTTGTCCAAAAAGACCTATATAGAAAAGGATTCTACAATTATTTTTTAAATTATAACTACATCTTGCACGAGTGTTCTTAACAAATTTACCAAAGCTCAACAGAGCAGTGAGTCAAAAATGCCATGGAGAGTGATAGGTGACCAATACTACAGTGAAAGTGCATAGTTTCTTTACAAATGAAGTAAGAAAACTAACAAATCATCTTTGCAAAGCAACAGAAGCAATGATTTAACCTTTAACCCCAAGTCAATATGAGTGAATTACAGAAATTGGCACTATTATCTTGTATCATAATATACCGTAATAGATTCAGAGCAATAAACATTAGGCAGAAGCTTGAACTACACAGTATTATAATACATGATATTGGATAGTAAAAAAATGGAGGTGCTGGACTGAAACAAAACAAATGGAACTTGAAGCTAGAATATTTTGATACCTGACAGATAAGTAAGTGATTGCATCCTAGAGGAAAAGGATATTATAGAGAAATAACAGTATTTTACTATTTGAAAAGAAAAAATAGTTTAAATCCTGAAATTCTAGTCCAACAAGGATCATTATCTGTGCAAACACTAATTACAGAAGTGTTCATACATGCCTGTTTAAATTCTTTTGCTACAGTGAGCCAATTCAACCACTCTAGCAAAGTTTCTCCTGAATAGGACACAAATTGTCTCCCACAGGAATGCAACCACCTGACTTAAGAACAAATTCACTGCTACATGCATTGTTTGCATATACATGTACCTTTAGCACACAAAAGGGTATGAACACATTCAGTAAGTATATCCAATCATTAAAGAACTCTCAAAGTTCCTGTATAGTAATAATATAAAGCAATTACTGTAGAGTCACACTTTTAACTTACCACCTCTCCAAGTCCTCTGGTGCCTGCTACTACTCCCATATTAGAAAACACTTTCCTTATAGTTACAGCTCCACCTGGGCCCTCTTACAATCAGTAAGCTCCTGCCCAGCTGAAGCCTTCAAGCAATCAGTTCCTGACCAGTACCACATGTTTTTGTGCCCGGGAAAATGAAGTGCCAATGATGTCTATTAAGGGTCAATCACCTGTAGCAACTTCTAAAATGATTATGGATTCCACTGGGTGATTCAGGAATAGTAAAAAAAGTAAGATCAAGTTTTGTAAGGGAGAACAGGGAAGATTTCCAAGAATCTCGTGGATTCCTTTTTAGTATCCAGATAAAGAGCCAAGCTAAAGCTGCTGAAGCTCTAAACTAAAGATAGTGAAGACTAATGGCTCTGTTATGTGGCTTTTTTAGATAAATCACAGCCCCAAAGGGGCATTATTTGTTTCTCTGTTTGCTCTGGAGTACAGACTAAAAGAAGTAGTTTCCAGGTTTACATTTTTTTCTCAAGGTCATGTATTTTGGTGTTGGATAAGATGATAGCTTGATTTTACACACACATACTAAATGAGCAGAAAGCCCAAATAAGAATTACAGACATCAGCTCATTTCACAAAACCATGTAGAAGTATCTCACTGAAGTCAGTATCAGTAACCAGAAGTCAGTATCTCTCTGCTGGTTTTTCTACTTCTGAAGCATCTGTGCATGAACAGAAGCATGAAAGATATTTAACAATCAAAAGATACTTAGGAACTGAATCAGAAAAGGACCAAAATGATAAGCAAACAATAATTAAGACACCAAATTCCCTGATTTGATACCACATAACATCTTCTGTCAAAAATGTACACACAACTAAGGTCTTTTAAATTATGGCAATAATTTTTCATGCAGAAGTTTACATTTAAATTATGTGCAAATAACATATATCAATAACACAGTTCAATCTATCTATGATATACTCTTCTTAATAATTTTATCCAAAATTAGCTTCAGCACCATCAGTATGCAGACAAAGGAAAAGACACAAAAGCTGGGGATTTGCTGCCTGGCATACCCCTATGATTCCTATGCTCCTGCATTTCTAGGTAGGTATCCAAGCACCAACCAAAACAGCTTAGACTGTGTTTGACAAGTAAGGAGGGATTCAAAACTGTCAGAGATGCTGAACAATTAAGGCTCTAGGAGTTTGTCTTGGAAAGGGTTCTTTTTGATGTTTTCTGCCCATTTTATAGGGAAACTACCTTTGATAATCTGGACGACTGGCTCAGAACATTATCAAATCAAAGTTAGTTCCCACAACATCAAACTTTAATTTAGACAGAAATGCCTCCCTCAGAGCTGAAATGCTCTTAATACATGGTTAGCCTTAATCTTGCATGTTCCCCTGATTCAACATAATATTTCATCCTGACCTTCTGCTTAGATTTAAAAATAAATGCTGACAATTACAATTACGGGGAACTGAAGATAAAAGCAGACTCAATCAGTCTACTTCATGCTTGAAACATTCCACCCATTTTGTCCAGTTTTCTTTCTGCAACTGGAAAGGTGAAAGGAAGGAAAGATGCAAAGTTAACACAGAAAACAGAAAATATGTTCAATGACAAACTGTTAGCATTTTAAAGATGTCACCTCAGAGTGCACACATTTTTGTAAAGAAAGAACAACATGGTTCTAAAACATGCCTTCGCTGTCTCTTCTCTGAGGAAGGAATGTATCTTTACCATTCATTGTTGAGGCTCCTGCTCTGGAGGTTTTCAAAACCCATCTGGACATGTTCCTGTGTGATCTGATCTAGGGAAACCTGCTTTAGCAGTGGGTTGGACTAGAGGGTCTCTAAAGATCCCTTCCAACCCCTACCATTCTGTGATTCTGCAATTCTGCTTTGCAAGGCAGTAAAGAGGGGAGGTTTTAAGAACTTTGCCATTGAAACATGGCCTAATTACGTTCTGACAAAAATCCACAATATATAATGTATATATACACTTATGGACAGAGAGGAAAATGCAATGACAGATAGATCTGACAACAGAAGACAAGAAGTCTGAGAACTAATCTATACTGTAACTTGAATATTGAAGTTAAAATGAATGCATCTGCAATCAAGAGGATGCTGCTTCAAAATATTGTTCTACCTTTGTTAAAGAGCTTTCTAGCTATGTGGGTTTTTTAAATTGATTTTCAGTTTTAGAGAAGCAGAAATCCCTAAGCCACTCAGTATACCATGGGAGGGTAAAGAGGATCACTGAAGCCTTGCTGTTTATGCTAATAAGATAGTAACTCAATTTACTTGAGCACTGATCAATGCTAAACAATCAGAGAAGTTCATGTATTATGTATTTCAGAAGAACTTGTGCTTTTTAGTAGAATGTCACAAGGTTAAACTACTGGTAGACACTGTTTCCCCTGAGCCCAATTTCTGCTACAGTGCTTCCTATCCACATAATGAAGAAACAATAGCAAAATAAAGCATTGTTTGGAACAGATAATGAACTGCTCTCATAAACTTCAACCTTCAAAAGTCATTATATTTTACAGTTTGATGCAGCAGATAATTATTGGACCTCCATTTGGCTGGCTACATCAAGCAATGTACACTATTTTTTACCATGTCTCAGTAATTATTGATAGAACAATTGTCATGGCTTGCACTGTTAATATCAGTGCATTAGCAATTGAAACAGTTTGTTACACACTTCCTGGCAGGTATACTGCAGTGCTGTAAAATCTGCTTCTACTTATCATAGTTAACAATTACTTTAGGAAATATACAAAATACAAAACTTTCAAGTTATCCTGCCACTGACTGTTTTCTGCAGTTTATTTAATCCTTTTACATTAAATTGTATTACAAACACCAAACACGAGTTTTTTTAGTTTACAGCAATGCACAAGAAAGTTTTGTTTGATTTTTCAATCAAACAAAACCACTTCATATTCATAACTAGGATAAAATACTTCTGCATTCCTATGCATTATACTGATGGGAACCTGTGAGGGATGCAACTCTAAAATCATAACATATATATGATTACAGAGAAATAATAATTAATAATAAAGTTCCATTCACAACAAGATTATTTAATATTATCATGTTACATGAAGCATCTCATTCTTATGCTGTATTAACAGTTCCTGTTAATGTTACAGGACAACTGTAAAGTGTTAATCATAATACTTCAGTTTTATTTGGTTTTGACTCTAAAATTGTCATGGTTTGACATGACAGTTTCTGGTAAGGGGGAAGGGGCTGTAAAGATGGCTCCTGTAAGAAGTTGCTGAAAACTCTCCCCAGCTCTGAGCCAGACCCAACTTCTGGGGCTGAGACAATTAGGTACCTCCACGATCACTTTTTAAGAAGAAGCCGGAAGAGCAGGGTGCTTCTTGTTTCTTCCTTTTTCTTCTGTCCCTTCTTCTCTGGCTGATGGTGGTGCAAGGAGTGGGAAGAGTAAGAGAAACAACCAGGCAAACTCCAAGGTCAGTGAGGAAAGTTGGGAGGAGATGTGCTGGAGCAGAGACTCCCCGGCATTCTATGGAGAGGACTGGTGAAGCTGAGATTTGTTTTCATTTTGTAAAGATGCCACATCAAGGACGGAGACTCATTTTGCTAAAGACCCTAGGCCAGACATAGTGACTATGGCTGGAGGAGGCTGTGTTCCAAGGGAGGGACCCAGTATCCACAGAAGCTGTAACTATGGGGAGAAACCCACACCAAAGAAGCTCATTAAAGTTATGTCCAGAAGAGGCCATGTCCTGAGAGAGGGACCCTGTATCTGCAGAAGCTGCAACTGTTGGGAAGAATCCACGCCAGAGATATTCACTAAGGACTGCATCACGTGTGAGAGACCCTGTATCACCAGAAGCTGCAGCTGCTGGGAAGAACCCATACCAGAGAAGTTTAAGGACTGTGTCCCAAGGGAGGGACCCCATATTGGAACAGGGGAAGAATGCCAGGAGTCTTCCTCCTCTGAGCAGAGAGAAGCAGCAGAGCCCATCTGTGAGAGACTGACCACATCTCCCATTCCCTATTCTCTTGAGCCACTGAGGGAGGATCAGTGAGCTGGGCCCGGGAGGGAAGGAGAGATGGAGGAGAGAGATCTTAAAGTGCTGGTTGTAGTTTTCCTACTCCCTTTTTACTTTTGTTCTGTTCTGTTTCTTGTAGGTAGTAGAATAAACTTTCCTACTTTCCTCTCTAATTCGAGTACTGGAGTCTGTTTTTCCCAGAACAATAATTGGCAGCGAGTCCTCCCTGTCCTTGTCTCAATCCACAACAACCTTGCTTATCTTTTTCCTCCCATCTCGCTGGGACCTCTGTCATCCTAATGAGGGTGGGGGTGAATGAGGGCAACAAGTGAGAGACTGTCATGGTGCTGCTGTGCTAGCTGGAACAAATCTTTACAAAAATTTACAAAACTAATTTGGAATAAGTTGTGGAATCACTATTCTAGGAAATACTGAAAAATGACTGGAAAAGGTTCTGAGAAACCTAATGAAATACCAAGTTTGCCCAATTTTGATTACGGTTTGGACAAGAAGATTTCCAAATCCTGCATGGCCAAGATCATTCCATGATTCTTTGACGATCATCAGCAAAACTAGGTTCCTAAACTCTCCTACATTACATGTCATCAAAATGAATGGAAACTAGTTTAAGTTTTAGAGCAACTCTGTATGGGATTAGGCTCTGACAATTCACTAAGAAAATTATACATGTTAACAATGGCTTTTAGAACTGAGACGGAGACCGTATGATACTATGCAACACTTATCAAAATGTTCAGAGGTATTAATGCCAGTATTTATTTATCAGCATATATTGCAAAGGTTACTTAACATCTCCTTAGATTAGTGTATTATTCAGAATCAAATTAAAATTTATGACTGGAATTTTGAATAATTTATAGATATCACATGCTAGGGTACTTCAGAGTTTCAATTCAGTGGAATGAGTATGTATATCTAGATCAAATACATAATATATAGGTACAGAATTAACTGCATACAGAAAGGCATGGAAGAGAGGCAGTTGAAAAGGAAAAGTAGATGCATATTCAGCTGAACATAGACACACTTTGTGAAGGAAGGACAAAGCACTGCAAGAAATGAATCACAAAGAAACAGTAACAAAATACATCAACATCCAATTCTGAAGCCTGTGAGAAGAGAAAAACTGAGTAGAAGTCCAAAGGACGGGAGAATGACAGAAAACATCCTGGACGCTGCAAGTCAGTTATGATATCAAAGTCTCCAATCAATGTTTTAATACCGTCAGATACTTTCCGCCAGTCTCTGCCTGACTTAGACCTTTAAACTGTAGTTTGAAGTTCATTTTTACATTAATCTAGTAGAATGCAAGCTGACTCATTATCTTTAATAGAGATCATTAATTAAAAGCGGTATTAGAACGGATTATGACATTGGTATCCCAGAGTAATTTTTCAAGGTAAGTTAGATCTGACATAATGAAAAGAGAGACCTTTTAACAGTCAATTTTCAAGATAAAACTGAGCCCTTAGGAAAACTAGTATCATCTGCTATGCACTTTAACATTACAAAGAGTACAATTTAGCATAGCCTTTAGGTCATTTAGGGATGTAATAACACATATTTACTAATAAATATTAGCATATATTTACTGAAATTTGTATCCTTGACTTTGTTTATCAGTAGTAATCTGTGTTGATAACTGATAAACTTAGCATAATTACAAATGTTTGTAAAAAGATGGTATGTGTTCTCACATAGACAAGAACCAGGGAAAAAATATTAATTTATAGGATGGCAGTCTCAGTAATCTTCATAGTAATTAAAATCTTCTTAAACTAGTGGGTAATCAGATGAGTTGGATCTCCCTTCAGGATTTGTTTGCACACCCATTGGAATTGGTAAAGGAATCAGAACTGTCAATCTTTCTATGTTAAGAATTAACACCCTTAAAACTTCAATGCAAAGGATCACTATTTAAATCAAAGCTTAAATATGCAGGCAATAGATTTTCTCTTCTTTCAAGTGAGTCTTTTTGAAAAAAAAAAATAAACATTCCTTTACTTCCACTAGATTAAGTTAACATATTTCCAAGGAGATATTACTTTTTCAGATGGCTTGAAATAGAGAACTGCTATAGTTATCATGCAGCTATTCAAACAGAAAATTTTTAGAACCTGGCTAAAGGAGAAATATCATCTGTTTCATATATGCTGTCTCAATGCAGAGAGGCAAGAAAATGAGAACATGTAAGAATTTAAATACTAAAAATAATCAACCAAAGAATGCATGAAAATTGGAAATGATAAGTACGTCTGACATGAAGATTTGAAATTAAAATATCCAAGGTAGAGAGGAAAAGCATAGCGGTAGGATTATTTACTCAGAACAAAGAAACTGGAGTTTTCAACAACATACAAGAAAGAAGTAATGCAGTGTAAAATTTAAGATATAAAGGTTCAAAAATGTGGGGTTTATTCCTTTGTCTCTTTTTTTCTGTGTTTTTTTTACAGAGTGCTGAAGATGGATCCATATATACAATCAGATAGACAAATCAAGCCATACAAGTGTGAGGATTTGATTTCCAAGTCATCACAAAAACTGGAAGAAAAAATGCCACTGAAATAGCTAATGACTACAAAAATCCTATTTATGTCCTATTGAATTTTATTGTGAGAAATAACATGACTTCATGAAGTGATACAGTAACTTGTGTGCTCAGAGGACCTTATTCTAATGCTTTGAGAGTTAACTAGTAGTGAAAAGGCATTTAGAGGTCTTCATCTCCCCCAGACAAATAATTGGCAACATTACAAAAGCAGTGTATATAATCAGAACTGGAAAAAAAAAAATTAAAAAGTGTCAATTAGTCAGAAATGGGATTAATTTACAGATATGCAAAGACAGATTTTTGTAAGTCTTCCAAAGGTTTTAAGTTCTATATTTTATCAGCACAATTTCCTTTAACACACTATCTTTTTCTTTAGGCTACAGGCAAACAGGATACCAAAATAAAAAGCAATGATAGTATAAAATCATAGAAAATGGCCAGATTCAATTGGGGCATAGCTTTTTCAAAATTTATCTGTCTTAAAAATCACAGCAATGTGCAAATGACTCAAAATGGTCTATTTCTGATATAATGATGTCCTGTCTGCAGAATACGATAATACAGGATAAACCTGAAACTCATCATTCACTTTCTGATTCTTCCATAAAAAGTAACTTCAATAATTAGCAATTTAATATATTTTCATTCATAAGCAATGAAGAAAAGTCTTGCTCATATTTGATAAGAGTATAAAGCAGATCTGAGGCAATGTAATTAACCAATTATTCTTATAAGACTAAAGTTGACTTTTAGTCATAACTGATATTTATAACTTATAATCTGAACAGTTTATCTTTCACCACATTGCTGTATTAGAGAATGCTGAGTTTATTGTGTGTTTTTTATTAGAAAAATATAAAAACAAATAAATAATCATACAAAGACATCCCATTCTCAAGGTTCCTATGACAGAATTCTATATACATATATAAAAATGGTATCTGGATATATGAACATATTTGCTGAAGTCTGGACACAAACATGATACATTTGTGGCTAACAGTATTGTCTAGAATTCTTTGTGGAATTATTCTTTGTAAAGAATGACTGAAACAAAAAGTTGCACTAACCCTTCAATAAAGATTTTTTTTTTTCTACAAGAGGAAAAAAAAAATCACGAATAGCTCAATTAACATTTTGGACCCTTTTTCATGTATTTTTTATTAGACAAGAATGGCAAGACAATCATCTAAAATGCAGCCCTGAAGACGACAAAAATAAAGACTGACAAATCATACAGATTGATGCCTGCTCCTTCTGAGAATATGCAGATTGGTATTCTGTTTACATTTATTTCATTTTTTAAAGCCACAATAGAATATCCCTCCTATAAGTTCTGAGAATTAGTGTCTCCACAGATGTAAAGGTAATAAGACAAAATGTGATTTGCCTTGACCTTTCTAAATGGTTTTCTGGAAGTTTTGTTTTGCTGTGGGTTTTTTTAAAGTTTCAAAGGCATTAGAATTAAAAGTGGAACAGGAATGATACTCAAAATACTAAGAATTGGCAATTTCCTCCTTTCATCGTTTCTGCTAACAGATTTTCTTAAAAACCAAAACTTACTGCTTTTTTTTTCATTTTGAAGATGAGCTAGACAGGATTTGATAGTTTAGTTCCTTTGTTTGTTATATAGTATTGATTTCAGGCTTCAAACCTCAATATAAACAAATTTGCATGCCAATTAGCTTTCATTAATCAGTTTGTTTCCTGGGGCTATACACTACCACATAGCAGACACTGGCTAAACTAGTAACTGAAAGCAGCAACATACAGTTGTAATCAATTCAATTGCTGGGGCAGGGGGGCATATGGAAGTAATGTTACAGCCTTAGTCTTCCACTGAGTACTCGTGCGAAAAACAGAATCTGGTTCTGATTTTTAAACTGACAATTTTACTATTAAAGTGATCAATACAAAGAATAACAGAAAAGACACGATAAAATGCAGACAACTGCAATGCACTGCATGAAAATGGAGAGATTCACCTTTTAAGCATACATTTGACTAAAATGTAATGCAACATATTTTAATGGATGCAAACATCTATTCCTGATCATTTTGATTACTAGTTAAAAGAAGAAAGAGCGGATATGACTGCAATTGGAATTTTGAGAAGGCATAACAAAGGCCACATGGCAATCAGGAGATTTTAGGTGGGCAAAGATGCCTGAACTAGTTACGAAAGTAGGACAAGGCTGGGCCAGCTGCTCTTAAATCTCAGGTAATTATCTTAAGACCTTCTTCTTCTTCTTCTCCCCTATCTTCTCTTCCCTTGAGCTACAACAATAGAAACTTTTAAATGCATATGCAAATAAATAATTTAACTAAATCACTTTGATCACTAGAAACTGTTAGTTAACATTAGAATGTTTCAGCTGAGAGAGATTCAGAGAGATTAATTTGTCTTCCACTGTGCACAACAGCTATTCAAAATCCTCTAAAGACCAGGCTGTGTTGTAATGAAGCATATTTACAGCTTTCTTTATATTTTATTTAGCAAGTAAGTACTCTGGCATTTTCAAACTGAAGGAATCTTATTTGTTTTCATGGAACACATTTTTCCAAACACCAGCATGTGCAGACAACACTACTCTATTTAAAATGTACTCTGTTCACAAGCCAAAAACCACTGGGAAAATTCTTGCCTTGGGTCTCCAGACTTTTGTATCAACTTTCAGTGTTCATGGGTATTAAATTTCCTACTCAACCATACTCCTAGATTTCCAATAACATCATGATACCTTGCTGATTGCAGCTATTAGTATCTTTTTGCTTTCCAGGGACCAATCCTAGCTAAGACTGCTCGCTAGATAACATTTCTTCTGCACCTCAAAACCACATCACTAAATGGCCTATGAAATTTTTAAGGAGCTACACACCATTACTCTTTAACTATTACAGAGTAAAGCGTTAATGAGAGTTGAATATTTATGCAGATTTCACTATTCTGATTTACAGATGACACCCTTCTGTGGACAGTTTGATGTTGACCAGGAAAACCTTCAACTTTAATGTAAACTTGTTTGAAAATAAATTGAAAATAGAAGTACCTTATACACTATACGAAGTAGACATTACTCTTTCACACAGCTACACGAGAAAAGCCGACAGAGGAACCACATTTAACTTATCAAACTAGGATTACATCTTAAAGGACTCTCTTTCCCTGTATCCAGCTGACTTACTTGAGATGCTTTCCTGACAAAACCTCCTCAGGGACTCTGTCTTCCTCAACTTTCTTTAGTCAGAGAAGCCCATCTGGAAATGGAGCCTGTTAGCCTTCAGAGTTAATCTCAGTTTTGAGTTTTTCAAGGAGCTGAGCAGATTTAACACATTCCTCCCCACACACTTGTTCTCACATCCAAAACAGGTTTATTTTTAATTGGCGTAAGAAATAGTTATGAAATGTCTCCAAATCAATAAAATATGTAGATACTTTTATTCTGTCTTTGAGATGTAAATGTTGTTTTCCCTGATCGGGTATGCTCTCTTTATCTGATCTGTTGACCCTGTGAAAAGTAAGGCTTTTAAACATCTCTCTCTTACTCATCCAGTAATCAAAGTCCTGCAGGTAAATACATTCTGCAACAAATTGACAGTGAAGTGTTTGTACCCAGTGAACTTTTATTTTTCATCAACCTGTGTACACTGTCCTTTAGATAACCTCCAAACAAGATTAAGTATGTTATGCCGTGTGTCTTTTCATTGAAACTAGATATAGAGATAATAAGTCACTTTCAAGTGACAGTAGTTTTGGAATTTAAATCACTTCAAGGAATATTGTAATATCATCAAAAAATCTGCTGTGGAGATGCACACTTTCATGTTTTTAAAGACATCAAATATAATCAACTCATGTTATCCCACTCTTTCATATAAATTAATAGTGCAGATTCTTTTTATTAAACAGTGAGAATAATTATGTGTCATTTAGATTATTAGTAGGTAAATGCAGAGTCACACATTTTATACCTGCTTACCAGAAGCGAGTTTTTAAAAATTCCTTGTGAAGATCAGCTGAAGATCTGGACTAATGTATGAGGGATGAATTTTAGCACCATTCGCATGGAGCGTTTCAGTTGCATAAGCTTAAAAACTATGACTTGTTTTGTGACAATGACTAGCAGCCTCGTGGAACAAATGGAAGGTGCACATCACTGCTAGTAGTCAAGTTTTAATCAAGAAAGAACAGAATATTTTACGAACTCCGAGCTTTCTATTTCAGATTTAAAGAAACTAGTAAGCTTTTATTCCCCCAGGCCATAATTACTAGTAAGTGGGAGAAGCTCATGAATTGAAGATATAACAATTGTGATTTTCATAATTAAGGATAAAAATTTAAACATGGTTCGGATTTCAACGAAAAAGAAAATTAAAGTTAGACTATAAAGATTTCAAAGCTAAGACTTTCATAATCCTTATACCAATGTTGTATTGAAGCTTTGCCATTCACTTTAGGGGATAAAAACCTCACACTTTAAGAACTGTAATATTTAAAAATGAAAGTGGGTAAAGACAAAAGAAAAGCTGAAAAACATTTTCTCATATATTTCTAGTCAGTAAACTGAGCAAGTCTGCTTTTGTATACAGGATGGCATCAGAAGAGGTGCTGTGATTTGGAAGACTGTTTAAAAAGACTTCCATTTCAAAACTGAGAGATATAAATCGTGCTCATAATATGATCTGAAGGAAAGAAAATCCCCAATGTGCCCATCTTTGCTCTCAGCATAACAACTGAATTGTAACTCTACTTTTCCTCAGCTTGTCACAGAATAACAAGACAAAGTGCATCAGTAAACATTGGTGACAGCAGCAGGTACTAGCAACACTGCAAGAATGCTTTTCAGTATGAAAATTCCAAAGTCAAGAGTGCCCAGTTCTTACTTGGTTCAACTTGGAGATAGTTTTACTGAGAGCTACAACACTAAGGCTTCACATCATAGTTTAAAGGATTTGCCAGAAGAGTGAAAGCCTTGCTGTACAGACTTTGTCAGTGTGTGAAATACAAAGTTGTTACCAGCGTATGCTGGTGGGTTGAGCTCAGGGCTTTGCCCTTAGTGGTCAAAGAGTCACCAGAGAAAACAGGTACAAGGTGACCAACTGCTCAGGACAATCACTGTCTCCAGCAAACTACTGGTGAGGGAGGGATCTTGAATCTCTACATTGCATGGAACTATGATGATCAAACTGCAGAGAGAGTTGCTTCAGCGATCTGAGATAAAGGAAGCTACATTCCTCGGTTGGCATGTTTCATATTCCCTTTTTGATTGTAAATGGAATCACCCAGGTCACTGAGAGATGACTGCATTCTGCTCAAGAATGCAGCACTTTACAGTGTCATCAAACAGGTGAAATCTCCCCATGACAGTCTGAGCCAAAAATAATCCATCAGGTATATAAAGTGATTATAACTTAAAAAAAAAAAAAAAAATCAATTGTTACTTTAAGATCTATTTCTGGATTTTATATTCATACAAGTACATAAAGAAATGTAACATACCTCAAAGTTCTTAGTCTGTGCTAAGTGGAGAGATACTTGACTATCAGTAAGGAAACCTATTAGAGTTCACTGGGGTGAGTATTTTTCTAAATAGTATTTTTTGCTAAAATTATAATGTATACGTTTCATTATCAAGATAAATGCTTAAGGAAAGTAAAATTACTGTTCAATACCCCTTGAAATATCATTTCCAAGAGACTTTTTATTCTCATGCAATACCTGATTAATCATTTCCTTATTATTGTGCTACACAGATATTAATTTTATTACTTGGAACAGGACAATTTGTAATATATTTGATTTTAAATTCCTTTCAGCTGTATACCACTATTATATAATAGTATTACCGCAGCTGTCAGACACTAAACATAAAATGATAAAGAAAACATTTTTGGAGGCTTTTGACACTTGCTGAAAAGATTAAAAAGTAATTAGACTACATTATCTGATGGGATACCTTCACAGATGACAGTTAGGTAAGAAAGTAGAATTTGAAACGTTACCCTAAAGAGATATTGCCATCATGTTAAAATGTTTATTTGCTAAACACTGTATTCCAGTTTCATTAGAGATTTACCACTGAAGCAGTTACTGAATGGAGTATAGGAGGCACAATTAATTGTAAAAAACCAAAACTGGTGTTGAAGGTGTATTACTAGCTATTAAGCTACAAAAAAGGAACTATATTTATCATTTACTCATTAAAATGTGCTTCCCTCATATAGATTACTCAATTAGCAAAAAACAAATTGTTTAAGACCCATTATTATCACTATTACATAAACAGTTTTAAAAAATATACGAAACACAACAGTCACAATCACTTCTTGAACCTTTCAAAGCCAAACAGAAAACATACAAAAACTTGAAAACGTGTTTGATAAACAGCACTTTTATGTAATTGTCTAAGAATAAAACATGAATATTTTTGGCCATGCTTCATACTTAAAAAAATCAAATATTTTTATGCTTCTGTATGCAAGAAATACATGTCACGTTGTGAGCTGAGACACAGGCAGCCTCTCTATTCTTCCCTAAACTACAAACAGTAGACTTATTTCTCTAATCTACATGTTAGGAAATCACACATAGTGAAAAAGTACCTCAAAATATCATTTATAGAGTGTCATTTTATTTGTAAAACAATCTAAATTTCATAAACAACATATAGGAAATAGTTTTGATAACTTCATATGGATACCAAAAGGACATCTACAAAAATGCATACAACCTATGAGCACACATATTTGCCTGGACCCGAGACAGGTTTGCAGAAGAGTTGCAAAGCCAGTCCATGAGCCCGGAAACCCAGAGACAGTCCCAGAGAAATTCCCCTGCATTGTCAATAAACAAAAGCTGAGGAGTTTCTGCAGATGCTGGTCCAAATGCTCTTGTCTATCAAAAAAAAGTAAGAAGCAAGTAAAATATATCAAGATTAATTTATGTTGGAAAAATATAAGTAGAGGAAATTGGGTGGATCCCCTTCCTCAAAAGACTCAACTTTGATCCTTAAAATCTTTCTGTAAGTTTAAATTAACTACAAGTAATCGCTATTCACCACTGCAGCCTTTTCTTTACCCTCAGAACCTCACTAAAGGCTTTGATCTCATTCTTACCCAGTTAATTTCATTCTGCTTAAATATTACAGATTGCTTTGATAAAGTTCTCTTGCGCCTCCTTATTTTACAAGTTTAACTTCAATAGCACCACTCAGTACAGCTGCTAACTTAAAGCCACATTTGCGAAGTAGAACCTATAGGTCACTATTTAGGAAGATACTATATTGCTAAAAATATGAAGATTTCCTGATCAGTTTATTACATCTGTAATTATCCAAAGCCAAGCTAATTATGTTAGAAAAAGGACAAATTATCTAGAGTGACATTAAGTAGCTCCAGCCAGAAAATTTCAATTTACACGGTGACTGGACTGCAAAAAATTTATATTTTTATGATTCTGTATTCAATCAAGTATAAACCAACTTTTAGGAAAAAAGGCGCTAAAACACAATTATATATTTGTCTATTCATTCTATTGTCCAGCCTCTTTCCAAACCACTCACAAAAGCTTAACATAGAAACAGAGAGAACCAAAAGCTGACAGAGACAGTTGGGTACCTTCCAAGCTAAAAGCTTGCTGCTCCATGGAGTACAGAGACAATGTCACGTGAGGAAGAGGGAACTACATATCAAAGTGATTTTGTCAACACTCATTTTGTTACTGTTATCATGCCAGTGTGAAGTGAAACACTGTGATTACAAACTGAGGCAGGATAAAATTATGATATAACCCTGCTACTCTTAAAAAGTCATTATAGCAGAGGTTTTCACACAATAAGGACTATGAAAATACACAAATCACATAAAATAAAATGCTATAAATTTTTTAAAAGTTTGCTTTATTCCAAGTCTGTATATGTATCTTTCACCAGACCATTTCAACACTGTTTTTATTTCAGAGCTACAACTGACAATACTAGTAAGAAATCCAATAAGCTGAACTCCATTCCATCAGCCAGTAGATGTGACAGAAATTGTCTTTCTCAAGAGGGATTTCCAGGACAAAGAGAACTCCTAACTTCTAAAACAAATGAAAAACAAGATTACACATTATTGAATTCAATGACAAAACAACAGTTGACTTCAGTAAGCACAAGTAAGCCTTCTAAAGAAAAAAGACCCAGGGCTTTGACAGCAGAACCTGTATTTGTGTACTTCATTTTCACTCTCTAATAAATGTAACTAAGAGAGACCTTCTTCTGGAGGACATATCTAATTTCCATGTCATCACTCAAGAATGATGAAGTATAAACAGGGAAATCAAGGGAATGGCAGTTCACACAACCTAAATATATCTATTCAATCTGTTTGCCATGAAATGATTCTTCCAAAATAAAGACAAAGGTCTAAATGCAACATAAGCCTGGTCACAACAACACAAATATTAAAAAAAATATTTTAAAAAGTAAAATTAAACACACATAGGGCAGCAGTTGTGCTGACAACTAAACATTAAAATAGTGATGTTACTTTAAAAAAAACCTCACTAGATATATACAGAGGTATTAACAGCCCTAAAATATAGAGAAGTGTATCTGAACTATGTGCTGCATCTCTTCTTTTTATGAGTGTACAGTCTGATATAAGCTATTAATAGTGTTTTATTTTCTGCAAGTCTCAACTTTATGAAAATGAGAACATGCAGAAGTAGCCTATGGAAATGTCATTCACCTACAGATAAAGAAAGAAGTCTGAATATAATTGAAGAGTACCTTGATTATTTCACATTCATTCCTACTGTAACTAGAAATTTACTCTGCTGAATGCAGTACAGGAGTTAGTATTACAGATTTTGATAACAGAATGTTGGGCAAACAACTTCTAACTTCTTACCTTAAATTTTATCAGTTTTTTTTCCAGCAAAATCTTTCAGAACATCACTCATGAGAAGGATAGTGTTCCTAGCACCTCTTCAAAAGTAATTTAAAGATGGAATATGTCTTGAAAGCAGTACCTGAAGATATTCTTGGAAATACTTACCATATGTTTCACGTTTTCTGTTTAATTTCTCAAGTGTGGCAAAAGATACTGAAACTATAAAACAAATTGATTCTTGAGCAGTGAGAAGTGTTTTTTTTCTCTGTGTATAATGCATTCGGTGCTTTTGTCATAGAGATGCCAGCATTGAGTAAGGACTCAATAAATTTGTTGGCCTGAGCATTTCAGCTGAAAGAGTCAGTACAAAAATCTCAATGTTACCACCATTAAAGAACATTATAACGATATTACTTCCTTCTGCAAACTTGGACCATATGCCAAAAAAGAAAAATCCCTCCCCTTTTGATTACACAAACACGGATCTACACCAGATTCTTCTTCTTAGCATTTGGATTCAGTTTTTTAGTTGGTGTGCCCCAGACTGTAAATCAAAGCTCTAAGTGAGATTGCAAGTAAGTCTATTTCTAAATAATATACATAATGACAATATTGTCAGTACTGAAAGAATTTGCGGTTTGGGGTTTTTTCCATTCAGGCAGCTTGTGAAGTATCATCAACTACATGAATGAAAAAAACAAAACACACTTGGCATTGCATAAACTACATTGGGCTGCTACTTTGCTAAGTGCAAACAGTTGATGTTCAGTCTCCAGTCTTTCCAGTACGTTTAAATTCAATTAAATAGTAAAGACACTTGGTGTTAAACAAAGATACCCTTTAAGTATCTGCAAAATGATTAAGATAAGAGGATCTTCTTCGAACTGTCAGAGTAAATTTGGATTAAATGCTATCTGTCTAGCAGTACTGAAATATGTTGAAGACTCTAAATGTTTAACTTTTTGGAAAGTCTGTTGAAGCAGATACACAGGATAGAGAGTATAATGGAGGAAACCTTCCAAGTTCTTGGAAATGCTGGATGTGTAGAGCACCTTCATACTGCAGCAATGCACTCACTTTCATACAGAATACAGGTAATAGGTAGATCTGAAGCTAATTAGGCTTATTATGAAAGCATCAGCTTGATGTATGAATAAATCATCTGCGCTCTGCTTGTGCAATAGGCACCTGCTCTTTCAGCCAGGAAGACGGGGTAAATGTCAGACACCATAACCATGCCAAGCCACCTATAGCCTGCCTCTATCTGCCTACAGCACTATCACTTGGATCAATAAATCTGGAATCATGTTTTTCAAGGTTACCATTGGTCTCACAGGCAAATCGTTGTGTTATCAAGGAAGGGATAAAAAGCAGAGAGCATCCAACTGGCATTTTAAAATTGGATGTTTGAATAATATTCAAAAATGTTAGGAAAGGATTGGATACGTGGCCCTGATACAGACCATGTACCACAAAGTAGGAAAAATCCCTCAGACACTGCACCTGTCTTCAGGGTTTTCTTCTAAACGGAGAGGTGCACACATCCATGCAATAGCTCAAAACTGGACTTTACATTCCTTCACATTTCCATGTGTCATGTCATGTGATTGACATTTTCATATCCATATTTACTGTGTCTGAATAACACTGTGCTTCTCCAACTTTATTCCCTATATGTGAATAACAATACACTCCTATTTTTATGTAGAAACAGTGGTGAAAACTTATTTCAGTGACTGTCTCCAAAGACATGTATCTGAAGCCAACTCAGCATAAGGCAAATGGATCTTTCAGAACTCTGAAGTGACTCCTTTGCTTACTCACCCCACATACATTTACCCACCCACTGCTCTCAGTAGTATCTCACTGGTATCTGCTTCAATTCCAATATTGAGTTCCTTTAAAATAAGCTAAATTGAGAACTATTTGATGTCTCCTGAATTAGCGATTTCTAACAGGAACATCATCCTGAAAGAAGCCTAGCCACCCGGGAAACTGTCAAATGCAGCAGACATCAAAGAGAAAAGGCTGCCTGCCATCCTCTGCTCAGCTCAGCAAGAAGTATTCACCCACCCAGGCTTTGCTTTTCTAAAGCTCTGGCTATTCTAGCATCAGCAATCTACAATAAATGCAAATGCAGAAGGTTTTCCTGCAATCTACAATAAAAGTAAATGCAGAAGATTTTCCTGCATTCTGCACATCTCTTTGGAAAGTCAACAGCCCTTGGGCTACCAGGGAGCTCTGCTGGAGACAACAAACCTTTCCTCTGACATGCAGCAGCTGTTGCAGCAATGGCCACTTCACCACAGAAAAACTTCACACAGAATTTTCTTTTCTGCATTACTTTGGCACGCATGAATATCTACCCACATGTTATTATCCAACACATATGGAAGTAAGCACTGCTCTGGGCACCAAGGACTTTTTATTTGTCTTCATACTGCTTAGAAGTGTTTTGAACACATGTAGCCAAGGTAGGTGAAATAAATCCAGGTATCACAATTCCCTCCCACTTTTCAACAACATACTGAACACATTTGCATGTACACTCTTTGACCATTCCAATGCTCTAGTTTCAGACAATAAATAGCCTACCATGACCTCTCTCTGATTACTACTCACACCTCCACACTGCTTGTAGCTTCACCAGTCTAGACTATCTGCATTATCTGAAGCAGCAATGGCCCCTACTAATCCTGTCAAGGAGTTTGTACAGACTCACAGTAATCTTGGAGCCATAATCTTGCAGCAGTTTGTGGCTGACATGAGCAAAACCTGTGACTTTAACAAAGAAGAACACTGAACAAACTGAAGTGTTTCTAAGAAGCTGCAGGAAGAACATGAGATAAGGAGGCTACACATCAGTGTACAGGAAAGATAAAGTGATTAAAGGAAGGGTACTCAGGAGTAATAAAACATAGTTCTTCACTTCATTCAGTAGCAATTCCAGGTGGTCTCTGAGATTTCTTGGCATGACAAACCTCACACAGCTACCACTGCAACTTGCAATTCCCACTTTGTTATTTATCAGTTTAACTGTCATGGACACAAAAATTTCTTTAGTAAAACCAGATAGTTTCAGCCCCAGTGCATGAAGGAACAAGTCTTTCTTCTGTTGTAGTATCTTAAATATCACATCTTGTAAATTTGCAGTGCCTGCAAAGAACATCTGAATAGTGAAAAAGTAGAATTATCCAATCATTGCTTCTTCTGCAATAATTTCAATGTGTATGTATATGTAAAACAAAGGAATGTCATTATTTCGAGTAAAACAACAACAACAACAACAAATCTTTGCTATTTAATTGTAATAGTGTTTGTACATTCAAGAAAAATTTAAACCCAAATTTTCTTTCTGGAATAAATATTTGACCTGTCAAGAATAACATTTGATGTCAGGATTCTGAAGTTGTGGATCACATGACATACCAGCAGAGGGAACTTGATAACAGATTAATGAGATGTTCTCCATGCAGTCATAAAAGTATGTCAAATAAGAAACAAGGAAATGGGGAAAAAGGAAGACACAACAGTGGAAAGAAAGGAACTGATCCTTCTGTTGGGATCTCTTGAAAAAAATGATACAGAATTTCATAGAGAAATTTCAGAAACTCTGAAACTGAGAGCCAAGGGAGTGAAATGGAAAACACTTTGAATACATATATTTACCTTCACATACTTATGAGCTACAATACTTGTTATGCGATATTTGGGGCACTCACTATATTTGTTTGGACTGAAATTAATTAAAGTCAGTTGTATATCTACGAATTTTTAAAACTATCAGCATGGGCACCTCTAGAGGAAGAAACAGTCCAAATATGCATCAATTGTACATTTTTGTGTATCTGCCAACCAGCTGAAGAGGAATCCCCATCTGGCAGGTAATACAACTGAGAGTTAGATTTGAGGAATTAACAAGCCCAATGTGACTCAGAACAAACAGTAATAACTCTGTTACTATGTTCTTCTCTTGATATTCTCCCTTCATTTCTCATTAACACCCATTCATATGGTGTGCCACAACTGTGTGCTGTAACGCACTGAGTAGCAATTGAGACCAGTGCCAACTCTTAGTTGCTCAGAGTACATTTAAACAGTCTGTTTACCTGCTGGCATGCAACCGTCAGCATGAGCATGAGGGAAGAAAGTGAATAAATGCTGGCCTTTCCAGAGTAATGCATATTTCTTTACATCTCTATCATTGTGGGTAACAGTAATGAATAGGTCCAAGGGACATTTTCTTGTCTCATTTTAATGTTCCTACTATATATACCAATTATACGTTTCAAGAGTCTACAGATTTGCCCCTAAAGTTCTATATAATAGGAAAAGTACTCTTTCCTAAACTTCTTTGCTTGAAATAGTATGTATATGGTATTTATATACCTGTCTGAACAGCTTGGAAACTTCATCTATTGCATTCCCACAATAATTATAGGAATATTTTTATTGTTGACAACTCACGAGACAACACAGCATTAATGGCCTCATAAACCTCACCAGTCACAGTCCCAACTGCAGACTTTCCAGTACTTAATGCTTAACAAAAGCTGGGTTGTCATTTTTCAGACATTATCTTTTTCCTCTGGCAGTAACAAACTGGACCAGTGCAAAGACTTGGGAAAATACAACCTACTGCATCGACACAGGAGGTCTAGGAATGCAAGCCACAGAAGTCAGAGAGAGGATATCAGTATGGAATAATCAAGGATTACTGTCCACATGACACTACTAAAATGTAGATAGAGCATAACGCAATGTATTATGTGTGCTTCAACACCTCGGAAAATGAGCAGCTCTTCAACCACATCTCACTGATAAGAAACAAGCATATGGATCATCATCATCATCAGTATTACTATTTATAAAATTGCAGCCTCAGGTGAAAGAGGTAGTCATTAGCCTTAAGGTATTTCAGGACATGTTTTAGTAGCCCATTAACACATATCTCACATGTACACCACTCTGACACCTTTAGCCTCACAGTACTTAACTAATAAGCAGAATATGCACTGTCATATTTGGATGTTATAATAGAACCCAAAATGTGAATCTTGTGTTTTGAAGATTCTAAGGTACAATGAAATAATATAAGTGTATCTTGAATTTCTAGAGATAAAAAAGGAAAAGAAAAAAAAAAATTAAAAAATCACTCAGTAAATTCTAACAATAGTTCCCTACCTCAATAGAAAATCAAATTAAATTTAATCTAAGTTTTACAATTTGTGAATAAACAGCAAGAATTCTGATAAAATTGTGCAAGTTAGAACAACTCATTCAACTTTTAAAAAACTTTTATCCAAGAATAACAATGTCTTTTCCTTTTTGCTATCTCAATGACAAAACTTTTGTCATTTCCAAAGAATTACTTCATTATTTGTCAACTTGGCCTAAATGTGGAAATGAAAAAGGGATAATTCACAAGACAAAATACAGACCAACAATAAATTATACAGAAAATAAGAGTCTGGTGGGAGGTTCAGCATAGCTACTGGTTAGACCATCTAGATGGTAGTAGACCACAGAAATGGAGGAATTAAACTATTAGAAGCAAGAGATCATATTCACAAGCTCTTACTTCTTCTAGCTATTTTTAGGTACTTTTAAGGATAGCTATCCTGGTCAAGAGCCTTAGTTTCAAAACAAAAAATACCAGGTCTGATCGACGAAATTACAAAAGAAATCAGCTTTATACTAGTACAGTGAAGGAGACTGAAATACTGTTGCATTTCAATTTCAAACATAGGAAATAAAATACAGCTACATAGGGAGACTCCTGGTAGATTCTCCTATGTTGCTATTGTTTTTCTTCTCATAAAAATAGCCTTAGCTGTAAACTTAAACTTAAATGTGAAACAGGAAAAGCAATAGCACATTTGCTGCTGCCTTGCATTTTGTACTGTTTTATTTATAGATTTTTTTTTATTATTTTTTCTTACTTCACAAGTTTAATGGAATTTTTACCATGACTTTATAGCTGTGTGATTTATAATACATCAAACAAGTCAAATCAATCAGCAAAGGCTTAAAAATCAGCACAGGTTGATATGGCTCCTTTAAAATAAATCATTACAGCTGTTAGAACTCAAACATACATAACAAGGATTGACCACTAATGTGAGTTATTTTAAAATCTCATTTTCTTGATAAGAAATGCTGCCCTTTGTATATAACTTTTTAACAATCTAATAAAACCATTATAGAAATACAACACAAAACATATTTCTTCCTTTTAAAGCTCTTCAAATATTCTACACTATTCCTTTTAAAGGAAATCTATCCAAATTCTCATTGCTATAGAAAGTTAAATCATCTTGTTAATTGGCACACCTCTGTCATTAAGTGTTAGAAGTAGAGTTATTCCTATGATGCTATAAATATAATCACATACACTTTAAACATTCTTTTTAAGTAAAAAAATGTATTTTCCATTATTTATATTATAGACAGCTTGAGGCAGTGTAACTGTGACCAGAAGACAATTTGAGCTCAGACTTTTAAGATAACCCTTAAAGAGGTCACATGTTTAAAGACTTTTAGAAGGGAGATTTTTAAACTCAAGCTGATATATGCAAGACTAAAAAAGCCCATTGATGCTTCTTCCCATAATTTGCAACACCTTTCTGCCTGTAGTTTCCATGCCACATAAAATTAGGCACTAGGAATATTATAAACCATAAAATATTGTTCAAGTTTGGAATGAGCAGTTGCACAGAGTGGGGGATGTACACTTTGATTGAGATAGATTGGCTGATACTTCTTGATCAGCTTCTAGAAGACCTGCAGGAGTCAGAGCTCTGAAAGCAGCAAGTGTTTGGTGCACATTGGCAGACATAGATGGCGAAGCCATTAGGAGGAAAACAAGGCAAGTCAGTTTATTTGAGGAGGCTCTTCTATTTTACAGAGAAGCAAATCTTGTCAGAAAATGAGGTGTATGTGCCCTTTATATGGCAGACCATTAGCCAGTTATAACAGGAAAAAAAATCAAAACAAAACAAACCAGCAGATAATTCAGTATGTATATAGGAGTTCATGAATATAAGCTATATACAAGCAGTGAGATATATTACACTTATTTGTAACTAGGATCAATAGACCTTCGAATGATACTCTTAATTTGGTATATTAAACCAAAGTTTTTCTTAAGCTAGAGTTACATTTTTATTGTTATCAAGTCAATACAATCACCCAGAAAAACTGTTAATTTGAATAACCTAAATAATCATGAATATTTTACATAAGTCCTTGAAGAATCCCAATTACAAGCTAAGGTCACCTTGAGAACTAACAGCACTATACCATTATGAGGGAAAAGAACTACTCCCAGTTTGTTCAGTACTTTACAAAGTTCACTTTACAAAGAAGAAAACCAAAGAAATTTCCTCCAAAATATCCCTCCTTCTGCTCTAAGCAAAACATGAATTTGTAGCATACAGAGCTCCTTTAAGCTTGATACAAAATTGTAATATACCCTTGCATTTTTCTTTTTGCTATCATCCAGCAGATTTCTAAATTGGTGGTAAAATGTTGTTCCCTAATTACCTGAATAGGCTGAGAATTATACCAACACCTGTGTATCAGTGTTCACAGACACAGTTAACAGTAACTTACACTAAATCTCAAACAGAGATACATTTTGTCATACTTGAGTTTGAACTGTGCTCATTGGTACTCCTTATAGGTACAGCAGAACCATTTATAGAGACTCTGAATCTGTAGGTGGGATGGCGTTTTTCTTTATGGGACTGTTTTGCACAATGACAGATGTTGGCATTTTCTTGTGCTTTACTTTCTCTCAAAGAATTTCCTGAAACTGATGTGGGCTTCATTCTTCACACCCCCCCCCCCCCCCCAAAAGAATGTTTTGACAAGATTTGTGTTGATTCTGTAGTTCCTGTCAGGTTTTTACTCTCTATCTTCCCAAAATCAAGCACTTTCTGTGCATATATGTTTACTCAGAGCTTCTGTTTGTTACTGAAAACACAAGTACTAATGAATAACAGAATGCATGTGGGAAAGGACAGCATACTTCTGAAATCAGTAGAAGCATGTGAGCTGGTGTCATTAGGTAATAAAAGACAGCAGCACTTCAAATTCCCCTGAAATTCAGAACCTTCCTTGTTCCTAGATTGTCAGACACAAGCAATGCATTGCTGCCTGACCATTCCCGTAAAACTCATGTTAACATTATTATTTTCTCTCAAGAAGTCGGAAGCCATATATACAGAAAATGATCCTTCTGTTCTCACAATGTCACCAGAACTATGAAGTACTGTAATTCATCAGTTCAGAAAATGAACATGAGCTGAGACATGATGTAATTATGAAACATCCCACTTCCACATCCAATTCTAGTAACTTCTTCCCAACACATACCGAGTTATTCCAGTCTATTCCGAATAACCTCAGCGACTTTTTCCAAGATGCTACTACTATATTTTGCTATTAACATGAATTTTGGAAACTTCATTGGGGAATGTATTAGGGGTGGTTTTTTTTTGGTTTAAAGGAAACTCTTCAGAAGCAATTCTAGTCTAGCTAGATGCATAAAACTGCATACCATGCACAATGTCTCCATTTTTAGGTTTCAGCCATCATACTGTCCCTATGATTTTAGAACGGATTTTCTTTTCAATAATTTTGTATAGTATTCACAAAACTGACTGTTACAACGGCAGTCTCACTGAAATTTATACTTTGAATTCTTTTCTAGGGACAAAATAGAAGAGTAACTCACAGTTATTTCTTAGAAAGGTAAGATAGGAAACAAATAAATTATTGATTACTATAAGAAGAGAAATAGAATAGTACTCACATGAGCATTGCTTGGGTCATATTTTGCCACACAGAACTGGATCACATTTTGGGCATCTGGTCACATCTGAAGGAGCTCATGTAAAGGAGTGCACACTTGTGTGACTTTCAACACTAAGCTACTAGAGATACTATGTTCTTATTATAAAGAAATTCTGCTTATCAGTCACAGTGAAACGTGGCCAAAATAATAACCAAGTTCCTGAGTTAAAATTTTTAACTTCTTAACTCATGTCTCCTAATACAAACGTACCTCTGTAATACAGTTAACCCAGAGGTAATAGAAGTAAGAAGGAGAGTATGCACACACCAATAACTTCTGGAAGCCATAGTCTTGCTAAAAAATTAGGCATCTAAGACTCTGATACTTAAAGGTGTTAAGTGTCAGCTCTTCTGATCGACATCTCAGAGTACATGCGAGTAAGAAACAAAGACTGACTTGATCCCTCTATCATTTCATATATTGTGGTTCTGAATTCACTAGTAAAAGAGCAAGTGGATAAAATTCTCTTCCATTATTCCTCTCTGGGAGATTTTCACTACATAATTATATTGTAAGTGCTAGGGAATGAGTAAAAAGATGATGGAAGCAAAGTGAATAAACTGAAGGAAGGATTAGCAGCTAGTTATATGAATGCAAATGAAAATAATGAACTCTTGAATTTGCTCCACTCTTAAAAAAAAAAACCAAACACACAACAAAAAAACAACAAAGCAAAAGGATCTCATATAAACCAAAAATCCCTCTATATTCCTACACATTTTGTGTTTCTTTTTTCTTTGTCTTTTTCCTCCCTTTTCACCTGAAATAATTTACCTTTTATTGAAGCCATGGAGATTAATTTAAAAACTTATCAGAGATTGCAAACAACAAGTTGTGTCACATTGCTTACTAAACACTAGGAGCTGCTAAAATCATATTATTTAGAATGACGTACTTTATAAGTGTCTGAAGTCTTGTAACTATTGCTGTGGCCCAATCAGCAGTGGTACAGAATACACATTCTCCAATACACCTTCATTTTCAGAGACACTCCTGGCTACTTCTGTATCCATTATTATTCTTCCTGTCTTGTCTCACCCCTGATAACCATGATAAGGCACTGTCATGTTCACAGTTGCTCTTAGCTATTCATTTTTAGAGCATGAATCTTTGCTGAAGCCCTTTGTTAAGGCATTACAATTTTAATGCTTTGAGTGTATTATCTTGGCAAGTATACATACAAATTAATACCAACACTAGAAGTTTATCAATAGCTTGCTTTAGCACATTTTCCACAAATATCTTTCTTTTCTGTGGATTTTAAGATGATAATAAAAGAAAATAAGGAGAAATATAACGTAAACTTTAAATTCATTTAGCTCATTTCCTAACAGGTTTTTTTTTCAATTAGTGAGATGAAGATAAACTGAGTAAAATGATGGGTAATAAGAGGCTACTTAGTCAATTAAACATGACAGAGTATTTAGAATGTATAGAATTCTTCTCAAAAAATGGTGGCTAGTGTTTTCTGCTGGATACTTAGATTTTGTCTTGAAGCATTTTTCTTACTAGAAGAAAAATATCTGGAATCTTTTGTTATGCTGAGGATCCTATGGACAGGTGAATTCTACAGAGTGAGCCTTTGGCAGTTGCATGGATGCTAATCATAGAATCATAGAGTGGTAGGGGTTGGAAGAGACCTGTAGAGATCATCTAGTCCAACCCCCCTGCAGAAGAGCAGGTTCACCTACATCAGGTCGCATAGGAACATGTCCAGGTGGGTCTTGAAGACCTCCAAGGAAGGAGACTCCACAACCCCTCTGGGCAGCCTGTGCCAGGGCTCCCTCACCTGAACAGTGAAATGGTTTCTTCTTATATTTTAGTGGAACTTTTTGTGCACCAGTTTCACCCCATTACCCCTTGTCCTGTTGCTAGCTACTATAGGAAATAGGGATGTCCCAACCTCCTGACACCCACTCTTTAGATATTTATAAATGTTAATAAGATCTCCTCTCAGTCTCCTCTTCTCCAGACTAAACAGCCCCAGTTCCCGCAGCCTTTCCTCATATTAAAGATGTTCTCGGAAAATAGATGTATCTCAGAAATAAAGCCATTTCTCCTGAGTCAGCTGTGATAACATAGCAGAGGACATAACAGAAACAAAAATGGAAAGTACTTTGTGACATAGGACTCAAGGTGTTCTGCTAGAAAGATAAAAATAGAAGTCTTTTTGTCGTGGTTTAGGCCCATCAGAGAAAAAAAAGGCACGATTAGCCTCAAGTACCAAAGACCTGAGGATTGCTAAAGGACAGGGAGAGCTTAATTGCTGCTTAAGGTCCAGGATAAAACAGACCAGGCTACTCGGCTTGGGGAAGAAGACAGAAAAAAATGTAATGCAATACCAACTACAGCAAAACCATAAAACCCCAAAACACAACCAAAATCTAACAACCTAGAGTGGTACAACGATGAAAAGTCCGATCAGCCCTTTAAGACCACCTTCTTCCCACTCCTCCCCTCTTCCTGGGCTCAGAGTCCTGACCCCAGTGTTTTTACCTCCTCCTCCCCTAAATGGCCCAGGGGGCCAGGGAATGAGGGTTTCAGTCAGTCTATTCCTGATAGCCTCTGTCGTTTTTCTCTCCTCAGGGCAGGTGGGCTCCACACCAGTCCTCCCTGCAAGTCCATGGGGTACCTCACACACACGGCAGCCCTGCACAGGCTGCTCTGACGTGCATTTATCCCAACAGCTGCAGCTCCTTTCTGCCTCCTGTGTGTGTCTCTGCAGTGCGCAGGCTCCAGCACGGCCTGCGCCATGGCCATCTCCTCACACAGTCCCTCGCCCATCTGGGTGCACTCACACGGAGCTGCTGGTGGCTCTCAGTCCTGCCATGGCCCTGCATGGGTTGCAGGGGTACAGCTGCATTCTCACCACGGCTTGCAGAGAGGTTTCTGATCTGGTGCTCCTCCTTCCTTCCTCCTTCTCTGACTGTGGGATCCATGTGGTCGCCTCCATCTTGTACCACTCTTACACCTCCTACCAGCACTTCAAATTCCCATCCCTAAATAATGATCGCAGAGGCACCATATTGGCCCAGCTGCACTAGAGGTGAATCTGAACCCAGGAGCCGGGAGAGAGTCCAAAAACTCTTTACTGGGTCTTCACTGCAACCCCCTCCTCCTGTTACCAAGTAAAAACAGCTCCTTTGCTAAACCATGACAATTTTTCAGACTATTTCAAATCTATTTCACACATACATACACACAAGTACACACACGTTTAGATTTCATTAAGAAAATATGAGTTAACCTTGACACATTTTTTCTGTCCAAAATCTTCAAATATAAGCAAATATTTTTGCTCCCTCAGAAAAAAAAATCATATTCCCCTAGGAAGATGGTGCTTGTGAAGACACCAGAGACAGTTTTACATTTAGCCTACTCCTGTTCAGTTTCTGAAGTCCATTTCCTTCCTTGTGGAAATAAATTCCTAAATTCTTTCAGTCCACTCTTATCACTTTATTTCATGGCAATCTATAATGCAGATCATGAGTGTTTGTCAAGTTTGTCAAGCAAAGTCTACTTGCAGAGAGGTAATCCTTGGGTTTCATCAACTTGCCATTTTATTTTGTAATTCTCTGTAATTATTTTCCCATTTGGTCTTTTGAAAAAGCCTCAGGAATACATCCTCCCTTCCTTATAAATACAGTCATACTCTGGTGATTCCTATTTAGGATGCTATCACAAAACTGTTTTCAAAATCCTGACTGAACATGTCAAAATCCATAGGAAGAATGGCTTATGTACCTTAAATCTTCTATGCTAGAAACTTTGTCTTGGTTATATCCTTAAATCATAAGAGCCCCAACACCGTAAGTGTGCATGTTCTTTGTGCTGTTTATCTTCTTTTTGCTGTGATGAAGCCAACTGGTCAGGAAGTACAGAACATGCTGCTGCTGTGCTACAGGATCAATGAACTTGCCTGGACCTGCTTGAGTCAGAGAGGCTGTCTGTGAGAAAACTTGCAGATACAAGCAGATGCTGCCAGATCATGTCATCCCAACATGGGCAGTCTGCACCGTGCCCATGTCTGAGATCCCTTCAGAACAGAGCATGGGTAGGAAAAAAGATGAAGAATTATCTCTGAGTTATATACAGATGTAGATTCCATATACTTGACTTGTGTTTACATAAATATTCTATATTATCTCACTAGGGACACAAGAAAACATCTTTCTCTTTTTCATCTGTTATATCTCATTTAAAACTAAGTCTGCGGGCTCCCATGTCTGTCCTGCTTTCTTTTCTCCTAGAGGACACAGGGCTCTGGTGTCCTGATCAAAAGATGATTTACAGTTAGTAAGAATAATGTTGTAACAATACAACTCTCATAATCTCATTTTACTTCTTTCAGGTCCTAATGCATAATAAAACATGCTTTATGGCTCTGATCAAAATCTCATATAGAATTCCACAGTAAAATCCAGTGACTGCAGGTGAGCTTAACATTTTAAAAATATGTCATGCTATATTTGTCTTTGTTTAGATTCAAGAAGCAGCAACTCTCTTATTTATTTAAAAGAAAATGTATTTATTGTTATAACATTTTAAATTTATGCCCACCAGAAAGCTATCCCAATTCAATATCTGCAGTGTGTCTTTTCTAACATTCAGTTTACTAGTCACAGAGAAAAAAATACTCCTTCCTGTGAAATATTCAGATACTTCAGATGCCTAATAAAAATGCAGGTACATTATCTCCATGTTACTTATCTTGAAAGGAGGATGATGTTGAGACAATAAATTGTTTAAAAATAAATCCCTTTCTGACAATCCACAAAACAATGGGGAATGCATTCATCTCCATTTGCCTTAGTGGCAGTAAAAACTAATAGACAACAGTCATCGGAATTACTTTGTCACAATTCCACAGAGGTTTAGCTAATTCTTTTCAAGTCCATTTTATTAGTCAGAAAAAGAAAAAAAAAAAAGCTGAATTCTGATTTAATAGGTGGTGGATTTGAATAAATTACTCTAGTTCTGCGTTCATTGAACTTTAAATGAATTTTTCCACAATCCACTGCCAAGCAACAAGAATATAACCTTAAAAAGCTCAACAACATACTTCTATTGAATTAGTAGGATGAATGAACAGTTTACTGGGAATTTCAAGTTTACATAAATGAAGGTTTACAAAAGCAGAGTTCTCCTCATCAATTTTATCAGGCACCTATAAAGAGAATCTTATGCTTAATAAATTGATAAAACACATTAGGTCTGAAACATTTGTATTTCTGATAATGTGTTTGCCCAGGATGATGATGGCATTTTAAAACTGCTGAAATATTACAATCCTATTTTTAGCCTGAGACAACTACAAGAATTAAAGTCAGCCTTTCTTATAAATGCATATATACTGAAAAACTATTCATACAATAGATTACAGAGATTTGTATGTAAAAAATTCTATTTGTGCAGATTTTGTTTTCACTAGCTACTGAAATCATTGAAATCTCTGCAAAGATCTTGTAGGAACCAATATTTGAGTTTTCATTACTTCTTTTTTTTTTATTTAAACACATTCATTGAGAATTATTGAAATGTAGGATGTTTGGTAGTTGCTACATGTGATGTACTTAAGCTCCAGAAGTATCCTATATTACTTTAATACAGCTCTCTGAAAAATATAAGCTTTTAGAAATTTTTTCACAAGAAATCCGCTACTAAGCTTTAATTCTATTTGATGCAAGACAACTTATTTAGGGAATTAAAGATCTATCTGTTAGAAAGAAAATGTCATACTTTAAGTACTCCTCAATATCTATAATTAATACCTCTATTCAGGAAAAACTCAAGATTAGGCCAATTCTACTTCTATTTTGTAAAGTCAAGGGAAATGTTAAAATATTCACTTAAATGGCAATAACAAATCCAGGCTGATCTGTCCAGGAAATATATTTCCTGAACCTATTGCACTTCAGTTATCCTGCAGATGTAGCTGAACCCAGGGCTTCAGCTGTGTGTGATCCAAGGCTTAGGTTTGATGCAGCATAGCTGGATGACCTTAGCTCAGGTTACTGAGAAAATTTATAAGTTGTTAGAAAGAAAGTGTGAGAAAATAAGCTAGAGCCAAGAAAAGATGACTAAAAACAGAGTGAGATAGTAATAGCTACCAGCTCAAGGATACCAGAGGAAAGGTATAAAATCTGAAGGGCCAGGGGGTGAGTGTAGTTGGACAAAATTGGCTATCCAAGATTATTCACTGTGTATTAGATTTTATTTCTGTCTTTGGTGCTTGAAAATGTGAGAAAAATTTTACATGTGTTAATTGCAGCTGAACTAGACTCCTGCAAAGGTGAGAAGGTGCAAACTAAATTTGCATATGTAGAAACTTCTTAGCCTATATAAGAGATAGATATTTGAAGAAGCAGATATGAGAGATAGACTGTTTCAGCACAAGAAAAAATAATAATAAAAAAAAGATAAATATTCTTAGGCAAAAGATTCACAACAACTGTCTAAAATATCCATTATTGTTGGCCATCAAGCACTCTCTAAAAAATTGCAATCTGAAATGTCTGGAAAGCTTCAAATCTTTTTTTCCACTTCATGATCTGAAAAGGTCATTATTTATCTATCAAGCTACAAATTGCTTCCATGAAACTCAATCTTCTCAGTCATGTGCCTAAAAAAAATTAAATAAAACTTCTGGGAAATCCAGAAACACAGCACATCTACCAGACTGTACCTAGAAGAATGTCAAACAACAATATCTTGACACTTCTATATCTTTTACAGCATCTGCAAAAGCACTATTGCCTACCTTCCTCAACATGCAGCACTAACTTTTCTAACATTACCACCTGCTTATGTCAGATGTTTTGCAGGAGAACCTGTAAAGAAGGCAGAAGTGCATAGTAGGACAGATGAACCTCGGTCTCGTCCTTTAAATAAAACTCTATTTTCTTCTACATAACCAATTGTATAGAAGTAGCCACAGGAAAGTATCAAAGCTATGGAACATGTTGTACCCCAGGAAAGGGTCTGATCACAATGTGCACACCCAAAAGAAATCAGAAATTATACTGAAGAAGATATACTCTTTCAGTAAGTGAGAAGCACAGATACTGATCATCATATGCTAACAATTATGCTATCAAAGAAGGGAATGAAAAACAGATATATGCCACGCCTGAAATGCTGATAAAGTTGCCTTTGCAGAGGGGCTGAGCTTCCTACTAAGGATGACAGAAGATGGTTCACTTACTGTATAAGTAATTCCTGGTTTATTACATTTTACTGATATCTTTAAAAAAATATCTGCAAGTACTCCTAAGAATGAGAACCTCAGCTGAAAAGGAATTTTTTTAAAAACCTGTACTACCTAACAGCCAAACATTTATTTATAAGAGATCACACTTCTGAGAGATCATTGGTAAGATACTAAGGGATCAAATCATAAGCATAAGGTGGCTACACCAAAGCATTGTATCCTGAGAAGAGGTGTGAAATCCAGGAATATTTTTAAAGAAAATGATTAAAGTTTTCTTGAAACCCTGCTGCTATGAAAATACAAATAAGCTGTACAAATAAACAGTGTCTAAGATTTAGCCAGGTTCCAATACATACTTCCAGTGACACAGGTAACAGACTCATAGTTTAAAATAGATACTGATAGTAAAAATATTAACATTTGTAGATTACAGATAAACAGCAAATACCTATGCCTAGAAACTACCTGCACTTGTCTCCAGCAGCTAGGCTGCTAAATCTTACCTGTTCAACTTTTAAACTAATTTATTAGTCCCTGTGAACCACCATAATCTCCCTGGTCCCTGATCACTTAGAGGTTCTTACATCAGTGAGATATGTTTTAATGACTAGTTACAGAAATAGCTACTAAATATAAGCAGCCAGTGAACCTGTGCTTTGATCTGATTTCCTAAGAACACAATTACTTCTTTACTTAGTGTTTCTTAGCATAACTAAACTCCCTGTGAGCAGGTTGTGTGTAGCATTGGGGACAATTGTTACACTCTTTAAAGGTACTTTGAAGTCTAGTCATCTCCATGAAGGGTATGACTACAGCTAATGAAATGTTTCCAGATGTAGCACTGAGAGCAAGAAAATTTTTGAGATTCATAAAGTCTCCCTGAAACTGCTACCTACAGATAAAAATGATGAAAAACAAGACAGCTTGTAGCAATTTATCCCGTAACAGAGCAAGAAGTAGGTTTGTGAAAGTAATTTGTATTTCAGCTTTAATAGGCTAAAGACAGTGTCCTCAAAAGCTTTTCCAATAAGGAATAACAAAAGGGAATACTTGTTAAGTGAATCCAAAGAACTCTTCTGCTTCTGGTAAAGAGAAGTCATTCTCTTTTAAACAATAAATTACAAAATGAGAAACAGAATTGGATAAACAAATAAGATCTGTACCAAACATGTTCTTACAATAATTCCTTATAATAACTTAAGAGACAGTAAGCACAATTAAAACAGTTAAAAAAATGTAGTCCTGAAGTAAGGTAATCGTTCATCTGGTTTATATTTATATGGATTAAACTTCTATACTGTTGTGAGGTCTGAAAGCAGCACAGAGTTAAAGCAGTATTAGTTACACACATGCCAGAGAGAAAAAAGTGTTTGTAGCTGGAAAATAAAATCCCCTCTTGCACTGCTTATTCCAAATTATAGCAAATCCTAATTTCTCCTGCAAACTTGCATACAATTCACAGCCTGTGCGAAGACTTTCCAAGAAAAATCCAAAAGATTTTAAATTTTCAGTATTTTTTAAGGTAAGGAATGCACAAATTGAACTCTCTTTTTGCTTGCTTTCATAACCTTTTCCAACTTTTGTGTTTGGGGAAGAAGGTAAAAATGAGAAAAAACATTGCAAGTAGAACTGTGAACAGAAACACAAGGACAGTAGCAGTCAACCTGAGAGCAATCACATCCTTCATCAGTTACAGAAGCAGTCCTTACAAGCTGGTGCAGTGATAGTTACAACATGGGAACCAGGGGCACCTGTGCTGCCCTGCAACCAAGGGTGCAGTATCTCTTTCCTGAAAAACCAGATGAGCTTAATCATGTCTGTATGTCATGTTCATCTGGCGCAAACTTAAACTTATTGGGTTATATATTAGATTGTCTGCCCTATAGTTTCTCAAAGAGGTATAGTGACTCCCCCAAAATATCTTCATCTGTTTATAAAAATCAGGCCCTAAAAGAGCTTTTTTATCCCTGAAAGAAGGGTTAACCTTGTAAAGCAACACTTGTCACTAGCTGACACAATCTGTTTGTGTAAAAGTTAAGGCCATAGGAAGACTTCACGGTCTTAAGGTTTTTGCTTTTGTTTCCCACCCTCCCCCCTACTTGATTATTCTTGCCATGTGCCCCCCCCAAAAAAGATAAAATTCTCCTACAATATATTAAAATGTAATTTTTGTAATACAGTACAACTTACTGAAGCATTATAGGTAACGTGGTACATCCTTCAGAAATCTTTATGGAACATTGTGGGATGCATCACAGAAAAAAAAAAGTATTCATGTATTTACATAACATTTGCTTTGCTATTCAATCTGTTTTAGGAAGATCTTTCTCTATGATTCTGTTCCCAGATTTTGAATGTTACCAACACCCAGCTGAGTTCCATCCTCAATAGCTGCTGTGGTTCAGTAATCTTGTGGCTATGTACTAGGCTTGTGAAAAGGCATTTCATTCAACTACCAATCTCTAAACTTTGCAATCCAAACTCCATTTTTCTTTACTATTTCAAAAGATGGTTAGTTTTATCTTTTAAAAACAATATGTTAAAGGACAGTCAGACAGAGGCAAAATTAATCAAACTCTATCATGTTCCAGACAGGACCAACAGGGGATAAACTCCACTACATATTGCCACAGATTTTTCCCTCAACTTCTGACTCAACTGTCTCCTGAACAAGAGACAGTATTTTGTATTAAAGTTCCCAGTGGAATTTTTTATCACTTCAACTGTTGTAAAACATCTTATCAACAATGCTGTGTGGCAAAGAAATTCCAGAGCTTAACTATAATCAGGAATTTTTATTATTCTGAACTTTCCAGATCCTAGCTACCTTGATGCCTTCCAGCTCTTGTTTTGAAAAACTGATTATTTGCTCCCTAGGCTCTTTTTCCATTGCACATGTAGGTTTATAGAGTTCTGTCATATCATGTCTCCATTCAGGTACCTTTTCCTCAGCTTGACAAGTTTTGTTTCACGCAGGCTCCCCTCAGACAGAAGGAACTCCATGCCTCTGGTCGTTCTTTCTACTTGCTTGCAACTTTGCATTCTACTACTACCCTTTTTGAGTAAAAGCAGTAAAAAGTGCCTCAGGCAGCACTTTTTCTTAAGTTAGTGCTGTTGTAGAATGTTTTGTAATGTGTAGAGCAGCACTTTCATGTAGTCTAGTCTTGCTGAGGGGAGTAAGTGTAAATTTCTGCAAAGTTACTTCTGCAGAAATAGTATATCTTGATGTACGGAACACTTTGACTGTCATTTTATCAATCTTTCATGCTAACACTGTATTTTGAGATTCTTCTCACTTGACAGTTGAATCTGATTCTCTTTGGTCATGGACATAATTGAGTGTTTCAAGATCAGTACAAGGTGCCTCCTTTGACCACAGAATCATTTTTTTGGAGATATGGAGCTAGACCTTCTGCAATGCTTTGCAGTAATTGGTCCTGCTTTTAGTACAGTAATGACAGAACTTTTCACTTGAGTTTGGCTGGGATTTTTGCTCACACTTCTCTGAATGGTCTGGTATATACACAGCTGACATTTCATAGACATGTTATTTAATATGCAGCATAATTAATGCCGGTGTTCACTCTTTCCTAACTTGTGTTCTTTTGTCAGGAAGATGAGTCCTTTCTTCATTTCTTTAACCTCTTCAACACAGAGCTGACATGAATGTTCCACAAGCAGTTCTTTTCCCATACAGTGTGGTGAAAGAGAAACAGAAGAATACCAGTAACACAGAATGTCTTCCTTTCATAATTTGGATATGAAGACAAAGTCTTTACTAATTCCATTTAAAATTTTAGTAAATGTTTCCTGGAATCATTTTGAGACAAATTGATATAGCAAAATATTTTTTTGGTGCTTTCATACTTTTGGCTTCAGAACACTCCAACATATGATCCAATTTAAAGATACTGTAAAGCCAGGAATTTGAAACATGTTTATCCTGAGAAGATGCCCCATCTTGTGTCCAGTGACAAGGTGAAGCAAAGACAGGACTCAGCTCTGCTTAGCCAGCTTCCATCTGCAATTACAATTTCATTTCAAAAATAACCTACTTTATATTATTTTAAGATATTATTCTGTCATCATATTGAATAAATCATTTTCCCTAAGAAGAGATGGAAGAGTGATTTAGTTGTCAACCCATGTTGTATCTTCTGCTGAGGTACCACACAAAATGCAGTACTTCAAAGTAGCCCTGCACTGCAGCTCATTATGACTTTAATTTTAATTTTATACTGCATCAAGATTTCTTTTAGTACCTACTAACTTCCTTAATATAATAAATAAAAATATGATCATATATACTAAATAGTGTGCTAAGGCTACCAATAACATTCTCAATGCCAAGGTTACTTATTGATGTGTTCTGAAATTACATATATTCAGAAAGCTGGAAGTACAGCACAACTGAGATTTGCTGAACAATCTCAAAACAGGGAATTACACCCTTATACCCAGGATGACATAGATACAGAAGTTTTTTGCTGGCAAAGATCCAGCTTCATCTGGGTAGTGCAGTGTTACAAGACAAAGCCTAAAGAATCCAAATACCAAGCATGACACACCAGAAAAACGTTTTCCTACAGTCCACTGACTATCAGTAGTTTGCAGATATCAGAAAGCCAGGAAAAGAAAAGTATTAACTGAACTTTAAATTTAGCACAATCTTGGTTTTACATGTCACACAGATTATATACAACATTCACTGTAGAAATGTTGTATGATATGGTCTGTGGATTTTTTGTTGTTGCTGTTGAAAAATTT
Source organism: Colius striatus (assembly GCF_028858725.1). Lineage (NCBI taxonomy): Eukaryota > Metazoa > Chordata > Aves > Coliiformes > Coliidae > Colius > Colius striatus. The sequence goes on from NC_084771.1 coordinate 16,923,015, forward strand.
AGGTGGTTAGGTAAAACAAGCCTAAAAACTGGTGTACTGAGCTATGTAATCCTGTCCAAGATTTTTGATCTGAGTAAAATTTAAGTCTTCTTTACATTAAGTGCTAAAAACTATCATGCTATGCATTATATTTACAATAATGCCTACTCTCTTGTCCACTAGTATGATTAGTCGTCCATGAAATGTTTTATCCTGAAGCATTAAACACAAAGGAGACTGCAAGATAAGTCATTTTTTACCCTAGTTGTGTGTTACTCTCTAATGGGTGGATGAGTAATCTGCAGTGCTAGAAACACTCTTGTTCTAGTAGTCTAAAGGAGAAAAAATCATACAAGACTGCTTATCTGATATAGAAAGCAGTACCAAACATAAAATTTAATGACTTTTTTCCACTTCATATTTTCAGGAGAGAATGGGTGAGTAAAAGAAAGACTAATATAATCCTTTTTTAAACTTCAAGTCTCAAGTTTAGATGCTGGGTGCCGTGCTGCCATTCTCTTCTTACATTTCAAATCACAGCATTCAGTGTGCATGATCATTTATCAGCAAGGGCAGAGCATATGAGTTTGTTTAGTTCTTTGTATTTTAATGAAGAACATTAATTACTAAAATCTCCAACCAATTCATTTAATCAAATGCAATCTGATCTCTTATCACTTGAACACATAATCAGCCTCACACTTTTGCCTACTTGAGAATTATTGATTTTGTCTATTAACCCAAACAGAGGTCCAGGTGATGCATATAATAATTACCACAGCTAATGTGATTACTGCATGTGAACTGATTACTATAATTAGGAAGTGTTTGTTTGTATTAAAAAGAAAAGGAAAATAAATTGCCTTGTAGGTTTTAAGGAAAAGCAACAACAACAAAAAGACAAAACAAGAATCTGTATTGTAATTACACAGTCCTGTGTTAAAATATGTCTAGAAATCTATTCTCTGCACAAAGGTAAAACATTCTTTTCTGAGGAAATAATACTCAGTTACATATTTTTAGGAGTAAAACGTCAAATAAATAGAAGAAAACTCTCTCTTAAGCCTCCCTATAAATTATATTGAATATGATATCCTCCTAAAATGCTGACACAAATAACTTTTCTCTTCTATTCCAATACATTCCATTCTGTAAATCACTCCTTCTATATACTCTGGTTTAATGTCTATCGAAGACAGTAAAATGCAAGCACCTACAATTATGCTGCACCTTGCTTTTTACAGATAATTGTTTGATTTTTTTTTTTAGATGTTACTACAGAAGAATCAGCACCAATAATCTGACTTAAGAAGTTTTACACACCATATTTCACTAAGAATGAAACCGGACATATAACAGATTTCCTTGGGACATACTCCCACATACACCCAAAAGATAAATCAGTGTTTCATAAGCACTTTATAGATAGCATTTTATAATTCCATGCAATTTATCAAACAAGCAGCTTAGCAGAGAATTTGTGGAAAATGGCAATAGTGATAGAGATTTTATTACACTATGAATTGCTCATTCTACAGGCAGGAACACTCCTGCAACCAGGGCATTAAAAACTGCCCTCAATCACTAACAACTTGACTTGGTAAGATGTCAGATAGCTCCACTGGCCTGAAAAATTTGCTCATTACTTGTATATACTCAGTAACGTGCCTTACTTTTACAGTAACTGAATATTTTGACATCCAGAAATTGTTATATGATGCTGGTTGTAAATGTGTTTGTTTTAAATAAAAGAGACAATAAGGGAGAGACATAAAAAAAGAGAACAGATTCAGTCCGTGTTAGAGCCTAATCACAAAATGATGACAAAGCAGCTCCCTTTATCTCAACATATCTTTATCTTGTAGGATTGTAAGTTAGCTGGAGAATAACCTCTCTTTCCTTTGCTTTGCATGTCCACAGTGTCTGATATAATTAAACACTTATTCAGGGCTTCTCAGTGCTTCCATATTACTGATCATATGCAATCATAAATAAATTATAATTAATTTTTTAAATTACATCAAAATAGTAATTGAAAACTAGTTAATGTTTGGGGGGTTTTCCAACTGTGCTACTAACTGTGTTTTCACCTACAGCAACAAGAACTAAATGATACAAACGTATACTTCCAAAACAACTGGAGCTGATCTAGTGTCTGAATTTTTAATGGTCATTTCACAGCATCTGTAACTGAAGAGCAGGAAACCTGAAGAAAAACAATGAAATATTAACAGACTTCTGATATTATTAGAGAATCACTAAAGGTTTCCAAATAACTAAAGATATTGACTGAATAATATAGCAAGGACATAAATCTCCTAAGAGCTTAGACTTTATTTGACTTCACAGCCTAAGTTCTACATTTAGAGGACAGAGGACTTCAACCAAAGATTTCTTTTTTCCCAAAAAACTTGCAGTTAGTATCTGGGCATTTTTCTACTTTCTCTACTCGTCCTATATATTTATCAGAATCAGAACAAGGACAGAAATATATTTAAGAGAAAAATATCCTAAAACTCAGCTGTTTTTCACCCTCAGCACAGGAACTTTATTTCTGTTGCAACTTCTGTAAAGAATATAGAGGTAATTCTTAAGAATGATTGCTTGTCTGCTCACTCATAGCACTGCAGTTTCACTACTGCTTTGGATAAAGTTATATTATCATTTCCATTACAGTGTTTCATTTCTAAATCAATATACAATAAAGGAAAAGCTTTTCCTCCTCCTCTTATCTTTTTAGCTATTCCTCTGTACAAAAGGCAAGATGTGATCTTACAGGAAACCCTGTTTTATTTAAACGTGAAGATGATTAATCTAAAGGAGAATGAGAAATATGAAGAGAATAAAGAAAGTAGAAAAATGTCCAGACAGTAAATGCAAGCTTTCTATAGAACAAAAAAGTATAATTTTCTAAGAAACTGTATTTCCTGTGTATCTTTTTAATATAGTTAATATAACCAGCAGGGAAAGAAGGCACTAAAGCTGAAAGCTCATTCTTATTTTATAAATGAAATGCCAAAAAATAAAGTGTACATATTAAAACCTAACACTGCACTCCAAGGGGAATTACAAACACATGCCATAGTTCTGTTGTCAAAGGAATAAAAACAAAACTAATTAGCTGAACTCTGTTTTCATGGTAAATTTTGTCAGGAAGTCATTAAAGCTGTTTTCACAACAGTACATTCAGATCTATGGAAAACTGGCTCTCCTGATTCATTATCATTGCATTTGACAGGGCTGCATGTTTGGGATACTCATTACCTTTAATGAATGCACAGATCTCAAACATTGAATTACACATCTTACACTGCAAGGTATCCCTTCCCTTTCCCACGGCAATGTTCATCTACATTCATCAGCTTGACAATATAAAAGTATCAGCCAACGCAATTTTAAATACATGTCCAGATAACTCGAAGAAAAATTATTTCTAAGCTTAGCTCTATTTCATAATATTTCTATTTGCAGAGATATATAAAGGGCATATCTAACAGTAGGCCAACTCAAAAACTTATCTAATAAACCATAGAAAGGATAACTCTTATGAGAGAAAAGAGAATACTTGCATAAAAAGTTCATCTCTGTTCTCAGGGAAATTAGAAACAGATACTGAATCAGGCTATAGTATACATAACAACATCCTGATACAACAAGGTATTTGCTTCCATATATAATTAGAGTGCACATATGATCTTAGTGGGTTCAATGCTACAACAGCTCAGAATGGTACAAGGCATCATAGGATGTGTTTGCTTCTATCATTTCAAAAACTATGAGTTTTGAAAAAGGCTCCATAATTAGGAAAAGGCAAATACTATGCTTATCTTCATAAAGGCAAGAAATAATTCAGTATAGTCAGCCTTACCTAAGTCTCAGTGGTGATTATGGAGCAAGTCTACAGTGAAGTCACATCTACTTACAAAAAAAACCAAGAATGAGCTGTAATGGAACTAACACTAGGCAAACCACACTCGACCAACCCAATTAAGCCTTTAACAATGAAATGGACAGTGCTGTGGATAATGGAAAGCAGTGAATTTAATTTTCTTGGTTTTAGGAAGGCTTCTGAGAATTTACCATACTAATAAATTCAGGTGATACAGATTGGACACAAAGAGTACAAGGTGGACAGAAAAATGTCTGTATTATTGCATTCAAAAGCTTCACCAATGACTCAAACTACAACTGGCAGTCAGCTACATGTGGTGTTACTTGGTGGTTAATACTGGGGCTAATATCTTTTGACATCTTCATCAATAACCTGAATGAAGGGATGCAGTGCACCTTCAGTAAGTTTCACAAAAATGACACAAAATTGGAGGCAGTAACTAATGTGCTGAAGAAGAACTGGCTATTCACCTTTATTTGGGACTTGATGTCTTCTAAGGAAAATGCAGCAGGGGAAGATATATGAATAAGAATTTTCTAGATTGTACAACTTTTAGGTAAAAGTAAAAGAAAACAAACACCTTAAGTGGTTTTTAATTGTTCATATTATATTTTAGGTTGCAGTGCTATAGTTATATTTAGACTTGGGATAGCTGCAGACTTCAGAGAAGGAATCTAGATTTTCTAGATTTCAAGACAAAGGTCTTTTTGGTATGGAATGATGTAAGGACAGAAGGAAAACGTAACTTGTATTGTCAAACTTAGCTGTGAGAAGATCCTTTTGTAACTTTTTTCTTCTTTAGTAGCTTGTAACAGAAGGCTATAAATTAACATAAAATCAAACCCAAACACAAGCCCATATTTCTCTCAATTTCCTTCTTAAGCATAATACTTCCTTGGAGAATTAAATAATAAATGATATACATGACACTGTAATCCTCTAACTGTGGTACATATCCCTCCCTCTGGTTGGGTATTTAAATAAATTGTGAAAAGCAATCACTTATTAAAGTAAGAAGATGCATTTCCCCAGCTGCCACACACCTACAAAGTTGGTTTTGCAGAAGTAATGAATGATCTCCTTAAGGCTATCCATTTATTTACATAACATATTCATGTCTCGCAGCCTTTTTAAGGGAAGTCTCCTAAAAGTTTTTTTTTTTCCCAAAATAATATTCTCTAAGCTGTACCAATTCAGTTATTGTGATTTACAGAGCAGTGTGTATTTCTCGTTCTCCAAAATGCCAACATTTCTTCCTTAGGTGGGACAAAATTCAATTTCTTTTTTAATGTATAAAACCAGCGCTATGCCTACTGTCTAGTTCAGCACTTGCAGCTGTCCAGTCATGCCTCTGGTTCTTAGATTTACCAATAGAGATAAGTGCTATTTGTTACAGCACTTTAACCAATGGAAATCTCACAGAAGTATTTTCCACTATGTTCTTCTTTCATCTAACTGTTTGAAATGTTTCAATTCAAATTTTTAAAATCCTTTTTCCTCTACTGAAATATAACATATTAAAAATATTAAACCACTAGTAAAAATGAAAACATAACTTTGGGATTTGAAGAAAAATCTTCAAAATTCTTTGAATTAAGAAATGTCTGTTTCACCATTAACGGATTATAATGCTAGAAACAGCTTCCTACAAATGTATTTGATCTCTACTAACACAGAATGCCATGTCATTACAAGAAGTTCTGAAATATATATTTGCAACTCTGTACACAAAAGAAAATACAATGCAAACAGGCACTAACATACTAAAAATAACAGGTTTGAGCTGTCTTGAATTTCCCAGACCACTTCAAGATTCCTTTCTTCATCTGCCTTTTCCCATCATAGTTCTAAATCCTCTTTGGTTTATTTCCAGATTAAATATTTTTATAAAAATCTCACCATCTGCAACTCTCATCTCCAAAAAGGAAGCTAAATACATCTGTAAAAGCAGGATTAGTTATGAGGATTTGGAAAGGAATTGAATACATATAAAATTAGGGAGAGATGTATTCACCTGTCCAAGGAAAAACAAAAAATTATTTCATCTTCTTGTTTATTGAACTCAAAGCTATTTTTAACTAGGAAGATTAAAAACTGTTTTTCAGCACCATGGGAACTGGTGGATACAAAAAAAGGGGAAAACCAGGAGCACTTATATGTTTTTACTGTGAAAAGGATGAGTTATATCACCAAGGTGACCGAGTATGAAAGATCAAATGAAATATTAAGAAAAGAAGGGAAATTCTTTTTTCCACTGACATTTATTTTTACATAAAAGTTAAGGGATAACTTCTCTCAAGTCTATTCAAATTTTTAGCTTTAAAAATAGGGAAGACAGGAAAATGAGACAAAGATGATCTGACATACCTCCTCCTCTGAAGCCAAAGTAGCAGAGCAGAGGACTTGAGGGAACAGATCTTTAAAATTTCACCTTTCAAAGGATATGTAAGCTTAGTCTTGTAAAGATAACACTTGCAGAGCAGCAATGGAGATCTTCAGTGAAATCAGGAGTGTTAGGCAAAAAAGGCAGAGGGCATTGTCCACTTGCACAAGCATCATAAAGAGCACACTATGAACACATAACTCCTAGTTTAGGTGTTTACATTTAAATCCAGGCCTACATAAGCTTTTCTTGCTTTTCAGGGAAGCAAGCCCCAGAGGACTAGGCAGTACATAGTGTAGAGAGCTGCCAATACACTTCCTCTGTGATTGCAAAACCCATGAGGAAGAATACAAGTAACGTATTATATTTGCATAGCCTTGTGAAGTGTATTCCAAATTTAGGGTTCAGGTTTCCATTTATCATTTTTTTTTCCCCTGTAAGAAAAAAATTACAATGGCAGATCAGGAAATCTAAGTCAGATTGTCTAGACTGGGCTGCCAAGAAATGAAATCTCTGTTTTGTGTTTGAAAACCCTTTTACAATGTGATGCTGACTAGAAGCAGATGGTAGAAATGGCTGCACTTATTTTGGCTAACAGAGGCCTTAGAATAGTAGTATAGTGCATGTCATAGAGACCATAGGATAAGCTTTCTCTGATGCAAACTAATTCTGAAAGGACAAGCTGCTGTACAAGCTGCATTGACTGACTATTTACAGCATAAAGTTATCCACCTTCCAAAATTACTCCCCATTAGCTACATGTTATGTAGCTACAAAGTCTTGTGATACTGAAATCCCATTCTTTATGTAGCTCAACTTAGATCATCTTTGATTACCTATGGCAATTGGTTTGACACATTCTCTAATAATAGGCAAACTGCTTTACAAGTTAAAGGTACATCAGTGGGATTTAATCACAATCAATAACAAACCCGGTTTACTGCAAATTCTTGGTTTTCATAAAAATATCTCAGGTTCCTATATATATTTATATATATATATATGTCAAAATAATTTACAAGCTCACATATGATATTGTGGAGGTCAAAAAGCTTGAACCACTAAGTTCAGGAATATGACAGGACTTATACAAACATGTTCAATCACAATAAGGCCTTAAATATCTCAACTACAGCAAACTAAATATCCTAGAAATAATACAGACTTGTCTGATATCTGCTTACTATCAAAATTCAGCTAATGAAGTATCAGAACAGCAGAAAGAGTCACTTGTAGGATAATGTATTTAGTCTTGAAGACAAATTACTTACTAAGTTTAGGTAACTTCCTTTAGAGAATAAATAGCTGTTATTATTAGGACAAAGTTCTCATGGTCATGTGACCACCTGTACAAAATATTCAGCCACCTCAACTTTAATGAACATTTTTAAAATCTAGACTAAATTAATTATCCTTAGAACTGACAAGTCCTCTTCCACTTTAAAACCCTGCTCATCTGGGGAAGAAGTAAAAGTCAAGTTACATTTTCTTAGTCCAAATGTTCCTTTTTCCCTGGCTTTTCTTTTCTTTCAATTCCTTTAAAAACAGAAGTTACATGTCCTTCCCAACTTCATAAGTGTCCAAGAACAACAAAATGAGTTAGTCTAATTGAATTATTTTGTTTTTTCTGAAGTATGTTAAGTTGCAGGTCTTTGTTTTGCTATCATAACCTCAGGCTACAGTAAATGAATTCTCTGGTATCTTTGAAGGCAGAGATGAAGTAAAATTCCCCAAGTGCAAAATCAAACAGAAAAGAAAGCCTCTTCTGCTTTGCTTGAAATATACATCTTGTCCTGCTGTTCCTTTAATGTTTTCTTTTATGACAAGAATCAGTGAAGGGCAGGTAGAGGGTTTTTTCTCCCCCTCCTACAAATACCAGTTTATTATAAAAGCATATTGATGACTGCAAACCATTGTAACTCAGATTAATCCACTTGTTTACCACAGTTCAATCCACTTATTTATGTGTCAGATCAGACAAGAGTAGATTTTCTCCTTTGGCCTCCCACACTCTCCTAACATTTTAACACATTTTTAAGCACCCCTATGAAGCAAGAGTCTCCTGTGGTTAGTTTGTTGATACTGGATTTTATTTTTTCTTAAGCTATGCAGTCTGGCTGGCATTCAGTTGGAACTAATGAAGAATGATTTCTAAATTGCCAGTGCATCATTATCTAAGATGAACACAAACCAGGTCTCTGCACTTAGTCACTCACTTCACAGCTCAAAACTGTTCCACCACTTAAAGTGCCTTGACATCTGGAAACATTTGCAAATGCCCACAGGCTTCCAAAGAGCTCCTCCTCAGATCAAACTAAATCTCAGTCACTGAAACAGCTCTTTTTAATAGTAGCCACTTTCTAATCTAAACACCCCCACTCTCCCAAAGGCCCCCACAATCCATCTGGAAAAAATAAGAACATATATTCCTTTAGGTTATAATGAGAGATCTGAGAATTTACAAGCTAGGAAGTGAAGTTCACTAATTAAGAAAAACATGCTTAAAAACTCAGGACCAGATTTTTTATCTTTTTTTAAAAATTAAATAAGAATAATCCTTTTATCCTTCTGTTTACAAAACTAATGCCAGAGTTTCCATTTGAAAACTTCACTCTGAGAATACAATGCACCTGGAGTTTGCAGTGATCTTAACTACACCATCCTTCATCACTGTTAGAAAATTCACTGGTAACACAAATTGGAAAGTGGTTACCTAAACATTGGTGTTTAACACCATTACAGATACTCTAAGTTGCCCTGTCTGGACACCAAGAGGGTACAGACCCATGGGCTTATCCCCATGTTCTTGTGCTGGATTTCCTCAGGCAGCAAAAATAGCACTATATGCTATCTATCAGAAATATAAGTAAATTAATAACTCTAAACACTCAAACTTCTCCCCATTCCCACATCTTCCTTCCCTTTGCCTTGGTTTGTCTCCACTCTTCATTGAAAGTCTCTTTCTGTGTCGCAATGAGGACAGAAGCTCTCAGCTAAAAGCTTCTTGAAGAAAACCCTGGAGACAAACCCACCACTTTCCTAAAAAAAGCTAGAAAATTACAGAATACTCTACTGATGCTCTGTACCTCCCAGTAAAGTAGTTGGAGTTTAGCCTGAGAAAACTGAGCAATCCAAGGAATGTTTTCTGCAATCTAAAGACAATGGTAAATATTTAAACTTGAACATTAATGCAGATCTATATATGAAATGTTTTCAAATTTCAATTGTTTGGGTTGGTGGGTGGAGAAGGGAAACACACAGTCATTAAAGCCTTAGCTTTAAAATTGCAAGATATTAAAAGGAGTTGTGGGCTGTTTTGAGAGGTATCTGACCTATTTTAAAATAAATGAGAGTCTTAGTTGATAATAGAAATGACCCTGTAAATCTCTTAACTTTTTAAAAACATCAAGTTTTCGAGTCTCAAGAGAATGAAACAAAGGTGCTATGCTAATGAACACAATTAGAAGGCATAAACAAAATAAGTGATTATTATATAGGGGGAAAAACAAAAATTCCACTGATATATCCAAGTTAAGCCTTATGCAACATGACAAAAACTCACATTGGGTAAAATTGAAGTGCTATAGTATTGCAGCCAGATCCCTCAGCATCAAATACAGATGCCAGGCAAAACCTACAAAAGAACACAGCAAGGATGCAAAAGTATTTCCTTACCTTAGAATGGGAAAGAGAGTCAAGGTGCCTACCTCAGAGGTGTGTGACAAAGACTTTGAGAGACAGGTTGTTGCATTTTAAACTCCAGAAATCAGTAAAGATACTGAAGACAGTACTTTTACTTATCTCATTACATATCAAAGGTGCTAAAAAATATTTTATCTATCACAAGGAATAATTTGTGATTTTATAGTCTTTCCAAGATTCAAAATTTTGCTATATTGCTTTTAATGCAGACGTGAGAGCTTTGAGCTACTATACCCAGAAATTAATTTAACTAAATGCTCTTTTTTTGCATATATTAAAGAAAAGATCAGAAAATTTCCATTCTATTTTGAGCTCAGTATCTGACGCTACATTCAAAAACCTGCAGGAAACAACGAAGTTTTCTGTAAGAGTCTATTTAATGAGCCATAAAATACAGCAGTATTCATCACTACTTAATTTTAGTAGTTTTACAAAATTCTAGTTTTTAGCTATTTGCACGATTTGACACCTGTAGAAGAAAAAAGGCAGACTGCTTGAAAAGGATTTATTCTTTAAAGCATACTTCTTTTAATTAGTGTTGGTGCAACCATTTAAAGCTTTCTAATACAAAAAGAAATTTTGCTGGTTAATATAGCTTGATATACACTAATTAATAAGATTTACAATACTAATTCTGTTTGACTAAAGCTTTTAGCAAGATCTTGACATTTCTATAAATAAGCAGGAACTTCAATGACTTTACATCAATCCACAAATAACAGAGCCAATCTATCAGCTACTTCTAGTGACTACTGGTATTCAATATTGTGTGTTTGGATACTGAAGAATGTAAATGTTCACATAGGAAGGACTTCTGCTTTGTACAGTGTCAGAAACTGTCAATAATTAATAAAAATGTATTAAGTTTACTGCTTTAGATCAGTGGATCATGAGCACTGTCATATTTTAGAGCTTATACTAGTCTGCACTAGAATAAATACATTCACATTTAAATTTGTAGTAAAATTACTATTCACAGTTGGTTGGGTTTTAAAAATTAACAATTCCCAGTCAACACTCTTTCCCTCTCTACTTAGAAACATCAACATCTCCCTTTCACCAGCAGCCAAGTTGATGGGCAACTCTCTTTGCAAACACACTTCAAAATGTGAGAGTCATGCTCCAGACTTTCAGCCCCCTGCGTATTTGCACTGGGACGACTTTCAGGCATTCAACATCTAGAGACAATTTTCCTATTGTCTTCGAGAAAATCTGAAGCAATACGAAGTGTGTTTCTGATATATTTGTATATAAATGCATTAACTGGCATTAAATCCTAAATTACCCTCTCGTGCTAAACAAATACATCATTTCATAATATCTTTTTTGCAAACTAGTGAGTTTGGTAGAGCTACATAGTTATTTTAAGAGGTCCCTTACTGGAGATAAAGCACAGTTTAAAGCAGCTCTGCAGTCTCACATACAGCAATTCCCTGTTCACGTTTCTTCCAAAACATCACTTCTCAGTTCAGGCTGCCCAACCAAAAGAAGCTCTGTCTCACCCTTATTGTCAGCAATGAGTCAGGGGGCTCTGGAGACTAGAGTGGTGGTTAGCTGTTCCCATCTTCTGGAGAGCTAAAAAAGAGAGTGATTTGTTCTGGGAAAGGAGGGAGAAGATAGATATGCCTTTTATAGGATGCAGTGCCCAAGTACTCCTAGGAGTTAAAATATTCAGATAAAAGCAACTTGCAGTGTTCAAACTAGATGCTGAAAATCCATCTTTGATAGCCTATTCCCAGATTTCTTTCTCTTTCAGATAGGCATGTGTTTCAGCTGTTATATTTGCCAAAAGCTTTTTTTTTCCCCATTCTCCGTATGTAGATTTATTTGGGAAAGAGTCCAGTGTTGACACAAAGCAACACTCTTGCATGTTTCATACACTGCAGGATAAAAAGCAATTATCATTTATTTTTCAGCTTTTTTTTTCATTAGTCAATGTTGTGCGTAGCTACACACACACAAAAACACACAAGTACAAATATTTGTGTACTGCTAGTTTCCATCCCGTCTCATTAGTGCATGCTGTGATTTGATTCTATATGTGGTTTTAGATTTTATGTTCATTCAATTTTTCAGATCTATATCAGGACTGTAACATAATATCCCACAGGCAGAGGACAAATACAACTTGCACTATCTTCATGGCGATGTAGAAACACTTCAAGGTGGACAAATGCTAGCATGCCTTCTGGCAAAATCAACAACCATCAAACTGAAGGAAGAAAATTGTGTCTGTGTGTTTGAACAGCTTGCAGGAAAGAAAAGTGATTAAACATAAATAAGGCAGAAAGATTTTCCCTCGCCTCTGATTACTGTGAAAGACTTCTGCAGACGACCAGCATCATTTGCTTTCAATTGATCACTCCCTGTAAATTCACATCTCAATATAGTAAGTCTATTTATAGTGTGAAAATTTGATCATCAGTACCTGGGATCTTCCCCTTCAGCATAAATAATGAAAACCATATTTGCATAAAAGCATCATTGAGAATAAACAACTTCAAAACAGGACAAGAAAAAACACATCACGCAAACTAAAACTAAATTTTCCTTTATCAGATGTTGACTTGCAAGAAGTATAAAATCTCCCTCACAACCTTAGTCACTGTCAGCTAAGTCACAGTAAGAATGCTGGAATGGTATGTTACAGGTTGCAAAAATCAAGTCTCGTTATTTTGAAGTATTGAACTTAGTCTGTTCTACAGTAGTCTTAATCTGTTTCTTTCTTAGGCCTCCTGTTCTCTGAAGATAAGTGTGTGTACATTTGAATCTCTACCTTTTTCTTGGAAATACAAAAGTTGTTTTAAAGTTATGAACCTTCTGGTCCCAAAAATAATGAAGAGATGGAAAAACCAGAAAATTCATTTCATCATCTACCCATGAAGGGAAAGTTTAATACTAAAATTAAAAGTCTTCATAAATTTGAGGTAAAATTCTCAGAACAGTTAGTGGTTTTTTTGTTACCCTTCTTTGATCAGCTTCAATTACATTCAGCGGTGAAACTAGTACCACTCTCTGTAAACCTAACAGAGTTTGAAATGTGTCATTTCCATTCAGGAAAAATTCAGATTAGCAGCCACAATATCAATAGAAATCTTCTAAGTACATTAAATAAAATACAAATATTGTCAATCAGGCATTTGGAATTCGAATATTTTTTGTTAATATTCACCCTGTCTAAGATAGGAAAAATATTTTCATCTTGGAGATGAGTATAAAGAAGATACTGCACAAAGACTTCCTCTCCATGCCTGAGGAAAAATAATACTGACAGATACTGGTATTATCAGTACAATAACTGCCCTGATGTTTTAATCCATTTGCAGCAGGATTGTTGCATAGTAGTCCATGGAAAATAGCTGCTGCAATCTGCTGATTTTCAAATGCTTTTTGCTCCATGTGTTTTTGCTGTTATGTTTTCTGTTCCTTTGTTTTAAAGCAGGAGGGTCAGCTACAGAAAATTCAACAGAAACACAAAAAGAACATAAACCAGAGGTGACTAGTCCCTACTCCTGTCCAGACAGCAAGATGTATTCTGACACAAAAGTAAGCTACACTGAAACAAAAATCCCAAACTTGTAGAAACTCTCTTATAGAGTGTCATTATTTATCTGCTGTTATGTCTATATGAGTCATTCTATGACTGTATAAAAGAAGTAGACATGTAATTCACTCTCAATAAATCCTCTTAAGTCTACATAAAGTCCTCTTCTTATATCATGGAGCTCTTTATAATCACTAGCATTATGTCACACTACAGCCACAGATGTAGTGTATGTAAGAGATATTATGATCCTTAATTGTCCTATTGACATTCCGATTTCAACTCTGAGATATAGATACTTTAAAGCAAGAACAAATCCAGCTATTTCTCACTTCAAGTCAGATATCTGAAAAACATGTGAAATGACAATGAAACATTCCCCTCAGATTCATCTCGTTGTCAGGTAATATCAATCAAATATTAAAGATACCTTTACTTCTCGACCACAGTCTGTAGCTATAATTTTCTGGCAGTTAAGCATGAAACACCATCTAAGGCATTAACAGATATTTCAATAGTGTCCTTAAGCTTGGTTCCACTCATCAAAAAAATATGTAAGTATTTAAAAAACCCAGAGACAGCATAATCACAGATATGAGATGCCTTCTGTAGCAAGGACAGCTAAGAAACAACTAGTCTTCTGTCAGAAGAGTTGATTTTTAGGGTGTGTGCTATAAAACCTTTAAACTGAGTGGCCCAGAGAAGGCAAAGACTGTCATGTTTTTTCTGTACTTCAGTAAAAGCAGAACTTAAAAGGGGGCATAAAGGGAAACTACCAAGTAGAAAACAAAACAAGTTGCTTGTTCAGATACACTGTATTTAAACCAAGGAATTCATTAATTCAAAATTTTATAGAGGTTGTTGGTTCATAAGAAGCTATACTAATTTGTGAATGTAAAATATATTAAGGACTTTAAGAATCAAAGGCATAACTACAGCACAGACTTTCATAAGCTGAGAAGAATTACTTCTACCTTTCCCACATTTATGTTTTTTCTAGAATTAAATATGTTGGTTGACATAAACATGAGAAAAGCCATATCAATTTAGACTAAAAGTTCTTGACTACTAGTTTCCAATGCCTGAAATGCAACAGTCATAGCTTTCTTTTACACTTTCCTTTTACTATTATCAGACTCAAAGAGCTCGTTAAAAATGTGTGTTGGAGTGGTGGGGTGAGGGCTGAGAAATATGGAGTTATTCAAAGAAGTATTTCTTCTTACATAACATAACTAATGGTGGATAACAAAATCACGTCAATGAACAGAAATTTCATTACTCCTTTTTTGTCTTCTGGCCTACCTGTGTATTCCATTACCATGCAATTAAAAAAAACTCCCATACTATATTACAGTAAAAGAACTCTAAGAATTTCTTTCTCCTTATCCACTGCCTACCACTCTACAAGGGCATTGAGGGTTCATTGTCCCCTGTCTACAGCAAATTCTCATCTAGCTACATTATGGACAAAAATGAAATCTTGTTACATATTTTCAAGCTACAAGAAAAGAAGTTTATAGGTGCTAAATTTACATTATACTACAGCCCAAGAAGATGCTTTGTGAATGAGGGCAATCTTTTATTCTTCATTCAAGGATGTTTCCCTGATTTAAAGCACTGAGTAAATTGTATATTCTCTTGTCCAGACATGGGTAAAACAATCATGCCACAGGCAATCAGCTTTGGAAAACAAATGGTTGAGGGAGGCAGTTCCTTTCATCAAAGAGCATCTTCAGTTATCAAACATTATTTCAGGGACGATCACATAGTGAACATATCTACTGTTCTGAAAGCTTGCAATGACATGTCTTTGCACACAGTTAAAAGAACAAAGTGATTCTTTGCAAGAGCAGCAGCACACTTGCATGCAGAGTGGAAATGGACAAGGTGCTTTGGATAGGTAAAAGCACATAATAGTCTTGAATTATAACGTACAATGAAAACGCTTTTGAGGTTTGTCTTCACTACCTGCCAATCTCTCCCTGCAGCTTTTAATATGTATGAATCAGTCCTCTCAAGCTAAATGCAGTAAAGTTGAAATCCAAGTGGAGACTAGAGCTGATTTACCAACAACTTCTGTGCCCTTTTCAGCAGTTTTTTAATATTGCATTGCTAATGTCTTAGATACCTTGTGGCAAAAAAACTTACTTTCTTTTTTCCTCCCAGTAAAAACAAATCCTTGGAAGTAAATTAATGAAGAACCAAATGGCAGAGCAGATTGGATTGTTACTACCAAATGGTGTTTCAAACACAATCTAATTAGGTGATAAAATGGACCAACATATACTGAGACTAAGTAAGCAATTAAGTTCTGTGTATCATAGAGTGGGAGAGGTATCAGTTATACAGGACTGTAGTGCGAGACATTTGGCATTTAGCTCTCTAGCAACTTTTCTATCTCAAGGGAAGAATAAAATTAATCAGAGTAGCAGATCGTATCTTCAAATTGAAGCAACTTTGTTTTCATTCTGATTTTGTGAAAAGTCAAGAAAACCCTCAAATGTACTGACACTAACTCTCAGGAAAATAGTTGACCTCCAACGTTAGATGATTGTGTTGGTCTTTGCCATTATCAGCACTTTGCCATTTACCATGAAATTTGGTTTTGAGACTTGAATATTTCCTACATAAAATAAATCTAAACTAATATATTAAAAGAAAAAAAAAATATTTGTGTAGTCAATTTAACTTCAGATATCATGACAGAGCAGAATAATTTGGTTTAGCAGAAAGCAACTCAAGGCATAAATTTATCAGCCATTTACTCTTTTTCAGCTTCATCAAAACAAGTCACATCTCACACAGAATCATTCAGACACAGGAACATAAGCACATGCATACTCACAAAAGCTAGGCATGGAAAGTCTACTATTAAATCTTAAGACTATGATCATGATACTCCTTGAATATTGCTTAGTCCTTTAATTGTGCCTATGTGATCCCAAATACATAATACCAAAACAAAATAATCAATTAAATTTATGGTTGATCATTTTTAACACCACTAATCCAGCCCTAGATATTGAAACAAGTCTGTTCTACAGTGGTACTCTTGGAAAAGGCAAACTTCATGTTTTATGGTCATATGCATTCATAATTCAGGTTACATTAGAAGTGACACTAATGACTTAGGGAAACTGGAAACTCCCAATACTCTTGAAAAGAGTTTAGTTTCTTGAGTGACAGTCCTCATCCTACATTCTCAGGAGCAAATTACTATTACTATATTACTACAAGTACACCTATTAATTCAGACATTGAACCACAATATGCCAGCACATCTATCACATTAGCTCTCTTCATGCTTCTTCAATATGTGAAACAGGTTTTACAATCAGGCTTCTATGTTCTTGATTACTGCACATACTGACATTATCTTTTCCTTAAGAATGCTAACAAAGCTGAACATTTGCATACATGCAAGCTTTCACATAGCACGAATGCTGGCAAAAAGAACACTGTTTAAATTTGTTTGGTTCAGCTTGTCAAAATTGCAAGTGTTGAGAGTAACCCACACTGTATCACTGGAATTCAGATGGATGAGCTAGATGTGTACCTGCATGATATTCTTTCAAAGACACTTTAAAAACTGTTTTTAGATGTCAGATGAATATTCTATGAGAGTCTCTCAATAAGTATTATTTTAAAGCTCTGCTAACTTTGCAAAGTACTTAATTGCTATTAAAGCCTGCTAAATGCTTAGTCCTAGAGAATATGACTGATAATTATTCAAAAGATTTATGTGATTAACATGGTAAAGCTAACTTTGAAGACATATCCTAATAAAAGCAAGTGTCCTCATGACAGTTTTTTCAGCATTATCCATTTTGTTTAAATGTTTTCTGTTTAGTACACTTAACGAGGATTCAACACAAAATATCATTTAAAAAGGATGACATTACAGAGGTCTGGTAGGTTTTGTTGTAGGAAATAAATATTAAAGTATTTTCAAATTCTTTTGTAACTGATGAATCTGTATTGACATTTATTCAACATCCACAAACACTAATAAATTATTACTTGATGCATGAATGTACTTCTTGGTTTTTTGAGAGGTCATATGTTTCTCATCTATTGTTATAATAGGTCTATTGCATAATTATAAAACAATTATCACTATTTGTGTTACTACTTCAGGAAAAAAATTGCAAGCTATATAGAGACCCAGCAAAGAAACATATTTTATTACTACAGCATAAACTGTATAATTGAAAAAAGTTGAGTTTCCCATACACCTGTGTCAGGCATGACAACTGATGTACATACTTTGTTAAACTTTTCATCATTACAGAGGCTACATTTTTCCAGCATTATTACAACACAGGTGCAAGATAAGGAGGTATTTTTGCTTCAAAAAGCCTTCAGGTTTTTCATCACAGCTTTGGGAAAGAAGCATTGAATTCAGAGGAAGTTTGATGGAAAACTGTAACACAGCGAATACATATGACTTCTTCTCTGAAAGCTGCCTAGCTGATTGCAGAAAGATAGTACTTTGACTTCCACAAACATAAACAACATGTTTAATAAACATTTATGAAAATCAGCAGTTTATGTTTACACAGAAATTTTAGTATTTAACTTCATCATATGATTTAATATTTCCTCGGCTTTTCATTGAAGTAGAATAATCACAAAATGTTTTAAAACTTTTCAGTAAACCACTGAATATTTCTTACTTCATACCACAAAAAACAAGTCATTTAAGGACACCCAAAATTTGCTCAAATGCATTTCGGGTTTCCAAACTTCTAATTTTAATTGGCATATCTACAAGGTACGTATGCACTTCTGTTTCTATTCACAGCTGAACATTCAATGAGAAATCACACTCAGCAAATGTTAACTAATCTCCATAAGTGAATACAGTGCCTGTATACAGTATTACGTAAACATTTTTGGTTTTACCAACACAATATTGCCGATTTTTTTTTATTCATTGGTTGGTTTTGCTTTGTTGATTTTTTTGGCTGTCTTTAGGCTTATATCTCTGTCTCATGAGATAAGTTGGTGTACAACAGGCTTTGCTCCAACTTGATTCATAGTCAGAAAAAGAAAAAAAGCCAAGACAATCATGCACCACCAAATCCCCAAGAAACCTCAGTTAAATAAGATGGGTCCTTAAGGGCTTACACTGAAAACAAAATAAGTTACCCCAGTACAGTAAAGCCCTTGATTTGATACACATCAGGGAAGTCAAGTCAAGGTGATGGCTTTGGCCAGGAATTACTGGTTTCTCATTCCAACAAATTATTTACAGTAACATCGATTGCCTCCAAACAATACACTGATATTTGTGTCTGACAAACTGTAAGTGGCATTCGGCTAATATGCTACTTAGCAGTGTCAGCGGGTGGTGCCTTCACTAGAAATGAACAGCACTCACACTCCAGGAACTACTACAGGGTGCCAAAGTTCCATTAAGCAATTCAGGGGAGGCACAAGCTAAAAAGTTGAAAGACACCAACCTAACATAATTACAGTTTATTTGAGATTTTACTACACAGTATTCAATATAACATTTATTCCTTCTTTCTTTCATTCATTCTTTCTCTAATCCTGGCATATTTTAATGCCTTTTCTGTGTTTCTATGTAACACAAATAAGAAAAACCACAATAGCTGATTAAATACTGAAAGAAGGCCAGAATATTTATCCTAAGTGAGAAAAATAAAGGCTATGATACTGTTATTTTTAAAGTTTGCTGATAGAAAATGTAATTTTTTAGGCATATCTGAAATAGGAGGATCAGCAGCAGTAGAAAGATACACCTTAAGATTTTGTACACTAAAACTTCAATATATTCTGAAGTTTCAAGTACTAAATATCTCTTTGCCTACTCTAAGTTTATGAATGTGCTCTTCAAAATGAAGAACTTATGTTTTTCTACTGCCTTGTCGCTGTTCTATGAAATTCATTCCTGGGACTCCACAGTAGCTCAAGCTGCAATCTATGAGAGACAGCAATAAAAGCTGTCACAGCAAAGGAGCCTTTTTTACAGATTTGTAATTTTTTCTTAAGATTTCCAAATAAAGGTCATAGATTAGTCACACTTTTTAGTTTAAACCTAATTGTGGCTGATGTAAATACATCTCTTTTTTTTTTTCTATGAAAGTAAGATTTCTCTGAAAACATGTGCTTGCTTTCAGGTTTCGTGCCAAAAGGTTGCCAGACGAACAGAGGTATCTGCTAGTAGTTAAAAAATGAAATGAAATCTTCAAGGTTAAAAAAATCCCTTTCTTAGCAAGTAATAATCCAAGTGAGCTATTTATGGAAGATGTATAAATGTCCTACACAAAAGGAAAACTAAGACTTGCAGGAAAGTGCAATGAACGAAACCATTTATCAGAGTTCTAGAGTTTTGTGATCCAAGGAAATTAAATTCTCTTCTGATTAAGTAGTGGGAATTTCATGAAAGGCAAAAAATGAAGTCAGGAGGGCTAAGAACATGGTAGCATATCTGTCATGACCATTTGTAAGAGAAGCAGAAAAAATATTAAAAGAATTAAAAAAAAAAAATCCAGCATTCATCTTAACTCCAGATATCCATTAAAATGTCTTAAAAGAAATGGTGAAGTAGATTCCTGTCAGAATGTCTCATAGAAAAACTTATTCATTTAACTTACAGCTCAGCTCTTTTGATTCCTTTTCTAGCAGACACTTCACCATGCATTGTTTTCATCATACAGATGTTATTGTTATGGCCAAAAGTAATTTCCTGTATTTATTATCACAATTGGCCATTCTTATCTTCTACATTTTATTTGTCATGTATAAGGGGAAAAAAATTGTAAAAATGATGTTAACCCTTAACTAGTAATTGTTATATCTAGGAATCCATAAGTGTCCCTCAGTTTTAAAGGACAAATAAAACCCCTGTTACTTTCCAGTTTGCAGAACAAATATGAGTGTAACTCTTGAAGCATGCATTTCTGTTCAAGTTGCCTTTCCTAGGGAAAACTGTGTAACAGAGACTTTGCATACCTTTTTAAAAATCAAATGACCCAGTCTAGGCAGAAGCTTCAACTGGTGAGTCCTTAGTTTTTTTCAGTATCTCCACTCTCCTGTTGTGATGAATTTTTTGCAGTTAGGGAAAATCAAAGAATCAGGAGAAAGAACTTGAAAGCTAACTAAGATTTTCTAGAATCATTTGCAGGAGAAGTAGAACTAGTTTTTCAAAACTATTAATTAACTTTGATTTTTAGCTGGGTCTTCAAGACCTAAATCCAGATTGAAAGTCTGAAAATAACAGTCTCATTTCCACTAAATAATAAAGCTCTTATTTTGTATTATTTTACATTCTCTGTGCTAATTAAAGTCTTAAAAGTTCATTCTAAACACATATACATGGCAGAGTGAATTAGTTGATGCTACACTTCAGTTAAGAATTTTAAGTATCACCACACCTATCCAAATAAAGTTTGGGACTTTAAAACCTTTAATCCTCAAGGATTATAAAATGAAATTGAAATTAATCACAATTTGCAGAATAAATCACTGTATTATTTTCCTTTAGCACTTGTCTAGGGTTTTTCTTCAATCAATGTGTCAAAGATTCATTTTCTTCAGAGCACTGTAACTTGAAAACGAATACTCCAACAGCAGAACAGTACACTGTAGAAATAAACAACACGCACTCTACAGCGTTATGTCAAAAGAGTGATATATAGTGCACTTGCATGTGAAGAATGAAAAGAGAAATAACTTCTCTAATGAATAGCATTTCAATAGCTGTAACAGCAAGTGTGATACAAAAGCTTGGCAAAAGAGACAGGTGCAGTTTTTGGTACACTAAAATGGTGACATTTTAGGCTTATTGCTGTTGCTACATTGATTTCTTAACTGAATTTTCTACAATTTCTAAATAAAGATCCTCAAATAGTGGGTCATATTTTTTTCTTCTGCAGTCATTTTAAAAGGTCTCAATGCAAAACAATGGAGGCCTACTTATGTAATAAAGATGAACTACTGAAAATCTGCCACATGAACTGCCATTACATAGAGTAAGATAAAACATGATGCATCCTTTTACACACAAAGTGGATGACAAAACTGAGAGTAGACTGTGGTAACTTGATTTTACTAAAACAAGTCTAAGAAGCCATTCCTACTGCCCTGTTAAAGACTGCGGCAATGACACACCAAAAGAGGTGGAACTCTCACTGAACAGTGTTAACTATGGTTGTGTTTGAGCAATGGCTTCAGAATAACTTTTAGCAATATTCTGCACAGTAAAATAAATAGGCTTTAGAAAAAGAACATAATCTTGCACTTCCTTTTCACCAAAATCTAAACATTAACAGCTTAAAGAAACTTAGCAAAGAACCAGTTTTGGATAGATTCCACACATTATATATTGGAAGTTAGAAATAGACTTGCTTTATGTATTTGTCGCAATTTGTTATTCTGACTAATATCCTCAATGTAAATAAAATTAATCTCAACTAAACAAGCAAAGTAACAACACTTAACATTCTCTTTCTCCTCTCTGTTTAAAGCACTCTAATGTCTGTCTGTAAACTGTTGTAGACCTTGTACAGGGTACCAACTTGGATGCTGTATGAGACACGACTTTCTGAACAAAGAGAGAAAATACTTCTTGCAGACTTCAGAAAACAGAGCTGTCTAACTATGCCCGTGTGAACAAAACATTCTAGTGAGAGATACTACTGTTAACATTTTCAGAATGCCTTACTTAATTTTGTTTAACCTCTTCTGAACAAGTACATACACAAATAATTTAGGGTGCTATCTCAGAGACGTATGCTCTGAATGTATTTCCACAGATATCCTTCTATTTATGTCTTCCTATGCAAAAGCCATGGACATATGCAATAAGGTCCTTTTTAGGCTTATTTCTAAACTGAGGATAGTGGCAGGTCTACAAAGTAATAGAACACTGCAGCTACTGCACAAGTGCTTTAAGCACATACTCTAATGTAATACAGAACTGGACACAGTCACCGCAATAAAAAAGATGAGTGACAAACTGCAAATTGCATAGAGAAAATCCATAAGCAGTCAGGGTGCTGTGATACATAAACTCTTACTGAATGCTGTGAATTATGAACACACCAATCAAAACTGTCTACTTTTAAAATAAAGAAAACAATAAAAAGGAACATCCACACTAGAAATATCAGCCAAAGCTTTGTGCTCTCACATACGTTTAGTAAAATTAGCAAATAGCAAAACATAAATATTAAATTAAGAGAAATGATGAAAAAGCAACACATTATTAGAGGCACTTTTAAAATATTTCTAAAGTGTGTACCACCATGAACTGTTTTTCACTAAAAAGAACCAAGTATGGAAAAGAGTGCCTAGAAGAAACAAAGCTCCTCTTCTCTCCACTGCACCGCGTTATGGGAATGGCTAAGCAATCTTGTAAAGCCTGACATAGTCACAGCTAGATGTGATAAAAATTGGACAACAGTAAATTAGAGCTCCATGTAGGTACAGAACAACTTCCAGGATAAAAGTAAAATTTTGACTCAACTTCTGTGTTTGTGTGCGTACCATATGAGAGGGTTTCATTGTAAACCAGAATTTCTGAGGTCAAATGTACTTAGTAACCACAATGAACATGGCCATGAACTCCCTTTTACTTTCAAAGATTCTACAATCTATCAAAGGATCTGATATTTAAACTTTGCAATTCTTACTTTTTAAAAATTACAAAGTCTCTTAGTTTTCAATCCAGTCATGAATAGACTTGTATTATTTTTTTTTTTACTGACTTGAACGCTGGCGACTTATCTCGCTTTAGAGGAAAAAAAAGAATGATGGATAAGGCCAACAGCTTTCATCTTTATTTTACTAGTAAGGAGCTTACAAAAAAAAAATCAGAATAATATAATCCAAAATGATGGCAACAAATAAAACAGAGATCATTTCTAGTCTACTGCTTCATCATATCAAATATCATCAAATTGATAAAATTCTAATTCTTCATCCAACAAACAGAAAAGGAAAAAAGCAAAGCTATGGGCATTGCAAATACAAGGCCTTATCCAATAGCCTTTCCTTTAATAATTGCACCATTTGGCAAAAATGTGGTTATTAATGACTTTTTTTGTTTGTCTTCCATGGTAACTGAAGAATAAAGTATCATGTAAAATATTATTTACTACATAAAGCAAAGTAAAATACTGCTTGCTAGCTTTTTGTTGTTTCTGATCCTGTCTGCTTCAATCACACGCTTAGTCTAGAAGTGCATCTTTATTTCAATTTATTTAGTATACTATCAATGGTGCTGCTGCTACATGACAAAGCATGTTGCCAGGACATTAAACTTGGTCTTTTTGATAAGGAAGAGGACTGCATGAAATGAGGAAAGTCTGAGAGAGTACTGGAAGGGGAAAGTAGCATAGTTGTCATTCATTTATTAATAGTCCTCGGTACGTCACTCCCAGAATGTCTGTTAAGTCTTTCTTGAAAACATATTGACTTATAAAAAATAAAATAAAAAATTGTCATGGTTTGACATTATAGTCTTTTCTGGTAAGGGGGAGGGGGCTGTAAAGATGGCTCCTGTAAGAAGTTGCTCGCAACTCTCCCCAGCTCTGAGCCAGACCCACTTCTGGGATTGAGCCAATTAGATGCCTCCATGATCACTTTTTAAGAAGAAGCTGGAAGAGGAGGTTTCTTCCTCCATCTTCCTCCATCTTCTTCCTTCTTCTGCCCCTTCTTCTTCTTCTGGCTGGGTGTGGTGCAAGGAGTAGGAACAGTGAGAGAAACAACCATGAGGACTCCAAGGTCAGTGATGAAAGAGAGGAGGAGGTGTGCTGGAGCAGAGACTCCTCTGCATTCTATGGAGAGAACTGGTGAAGCTGAGATTTATTTCATTTCTTGAAAGACACCACATCAGTGGTCGAGACTCATTTTGATAAAGCTAGTCCCAGTCCAGGGACAGTGACTATAGCCAGAGGAGGCTGTGTCCCATGGGAGAGACCCAACCACTTCACTGCAGACCTCGAGCCAGGGGCAGTGATTTTCTTCTTTATCACTATGGCCAGAGCAGGCCGTGTCCCGAGGAAGGGACTCAATATCCACAGCTGTAACTGTGGGGAGGAAACCACGACAAAGCAGCTCATTAAACTTATGCCCAGAAGAAGTCTTGTCCCGAGAAAGGGACCCATTAACTGCAGAAACTGCAACCATGGCAAAGAATCCACGCCAGAGATATTTACCAAGGACTGTGTCCTGTGGGAGGGACCCTGTATGGGCAGAAGCCGCAGCTGCTGGGAACAACCCACACCAGAGAAGTTTGTTAAGGACTGTGTCCCGGGGGAGGAACCCCGTGTTGGAGCAGGGGAAGAATGCCAGGAGTTGATCTCATCTGAGAACACAGAAGCAGCAGAGCCCATCTGTGAGAGACTGACCACATCCCCCATTCCTTGCTCCCCTGAGCTGTTGGAGGGGAGGAGGTAGAGATATCAGGATCAGTGAGCTGGGCCCGGGAAGAAAGGAGGGATGGGGTGGGAGATCTTAAAGTGCTGGTTGTAATTTTCTCATCATCCTACTCCCTTTTTGCTTTTGTTCCATTCTGTTTCTTGTAGAATAAACTTTCCTACTTTCCTCTCTAAGTTGAGTACTGGAGTGTTTTGCCCAGAACTGTAATTGGCAGTGAGCCCTCCCTGCCCTTGTCTCAATGCACAACAGCCTTGTTTATTTTTTTACTCCCATTTCGCTGGGGTCTCTGCCATCCTAACGAGGGTGGGGGTGAATGGGGGCACCGAGCGAGAGACTGTGGTGGTGCTGCTGTGCTAGCTGGGCCAAACCACAACAAAAATCTAGGAAGCAAAGCTATTCTTCAAATTTATTCAGAAACACAAGATGTCACAAATTGACTGCAGGCCCCTAAATGGCTGAAGGTACCTTTACAATCTACTTTGAGATATTAGAGGTTTATCATCTGCAAAAGGAAGGGATGAGAAATTACTAAGGAAAAAAACCATATTGTTTTCTTCAAAAAGTCAAGCAATAAGTAGTGGAGGTGTTCATAGGTCCACTTGCCCTCAGATAATCTTTTGCCTTTCCTGAAGTATTTGCAAAGACAGGCAAGATGATAATTTAATTTAAAGAAATGAGAGAAAGGTCACATTTGCATGAGAAAATACTTAGGTGAGACAACATATCAGAAGAAATAAACTACTACATCTTTACCCAATACTTACAGGTAGGACAGTAAATAGGAGTTTTCTCTCTTAAAAAAACAGCAGGTAAAGGTACTTCAAACACAATTCTTTTTAAGAACGGTACTGTCATAGGGTAACTCAAATGTCACGTCCAATGTTGTCTCTCAAGGTTCATATTAGAAACAAGATTATATTTTCCTACACACACCATTACCAATCCTAAACAAGGTTTATTTGATTTTTCTATTTTCCTTTTAGAAGTCCTTGGAATATAGATGCAAAATAAAATTTGTAAAAAAGTAGTGTGTTTGTCAGTCTGTCAAACTGTACTCTATTAATCAAAAGTAAATGATTTCACATCTAGCTTATAACAAATTCACTTTGCACATTTAATAAATCCCTCCATGACCATGTTAACATAGGTACTTATGCATTGATCCAGTGGACAAATTACACATTACCCTGGACAAATTCAGGTCCTAAACTGCACAGAAATCAGGCTGCAAGTGATCAAGTACTGCCAATTATTTATTTAATTTACTTGTTAACAATGAGAAAAGCCTCTAATACTAATGAGAAAAAGTTTGAAAAAGAAATATACCCCTCACCATTAAAAGGAAGAAGGAAAAAAAAAATTAAACTCCATAGTGTGATACATATTAGAATTATTTCTGTGATACTCTTATCTCTCTGCCTGCAGAAGGATGGACTATTTAATAAAAACAACAGTCCCCCTCATATTAAAGCCATAAAGGATGACCAACTTCTTTCTTAACAAGAGAACAGCAAAAACACCTCAGAAGTGCTCTGATCATCTGTTGTTTTCAATTGGAGTCTCACAAAATGCTTCAATATTATCAAAATGGGCTCTCCATTTCTTAAATGCATTTCTTCATTAATGTGTTCAAATTTAGTTAACAGATAACATTCATAAAATCATTACTATATTAGAATAATTTATAGCTATGGTACTGAAAGATACTGTGCTATTCATTTTTCTATAATTCTTAGGAACACAGGTGCTGAATTCTAGCACCAGATCACAAATATAGCAAGTTGGCTATTTCTTTTTTCCTGCATTCCCAGAAGCTTCTAACTATGTATGACAAATTTAGAGAAGACTGTCTGCTTTACAACTCTTGTCATGTGGAGATTTTTAAGACTGCTAAACTCTGACCAGATTCCCACTATTAGGAGAGGGCTTCTGAAAAGCAACATACAGATTTTTATTTGTTTCAGAGTACAAAACACAAGTTTCTGGATCCATGGAGATATTTTTGGTGATGTTTCTGGCAGCTTCATAGATTTTATCTATTTCTTCTCATTATTTTTCAAATTGGCACCAACTCTTTGTATGAAGTGAAATGTCCATTTGCTGAAATTAAGTCACGAGAATTGCTCACATAATTCCCTGTAACTAATTCTTGTTCTGCCTGCAGCTGCACCATCTAATCTGCCCATTGCTTCTGTACCTTAACATACCTTCTAACTCAACAGTAACCATGACTTCCTACACTGCCTTCTCCTGTCCTGCTGATTCAGCTCATTATATTTTACACAATGTTTCAGTCTTCTGCTTTTATCTTTTACTGTCACTTTTACTAAGACTCAAGCCTGCCTTACATTTAATATTTCTTCCGTTCATGCACCATATACTATTTCCACACACACTTCAATAACATTGGTTCTGAGTGCTTCTGATGTTAAGAATCACATATACATTTTGGATGATAGACAGAAATTCCTATTTATTTTTGGCTCTTGGAAGATTTTCATCTCTGTCCCAGAGGTGAAACGAAAATAGTCAGGATCTGAGAATTTTAAATAATTTTATTTGAATGATTTCTCCGCATTCTGAATTTTGGACATTATACCCATATTTATTTATGCATCACACAAAAATACTTTATCTTACAATTGATACAGAGACCAAAACATCACTTCCCTCTCTTCTGAGCCTCTAGTGTTCCATTAATTGCTGCTTTGATCAATCTGGCATAGTGGAAGGTGTCCCTGCCAATGGCAGTGGGGTTGGAATTAGATGATTTTTAAGGTCTCTTCCAACCCAAACCATTCTATGATTCATTTATAACTTGTTGAGTTGCATCTATTAGCAATGCTTAAAAACCTTTAAAAATCAATGACAAATACAGGAATAACATCCATTATTTCATTTCAAACAATGCATTTTACTAGTCCAAGTCATATTTGTTTACCAAGTCTCTATGGTATGTTTGATTGTTGAATCATTTTCAGTAAGCAATACAGTTATGCAATGTTTTTATGATCTAGAGAATGAGAGGTAGAATGATACCTAATAGTCATTATAATTAAGCTCAAATTAGACTAACTGATACTGTGTCACTACTTGTTGCTTTTGGATTGCCAAACACCAGAAATGTCATAGAGGATGCAAGTTCACATTTTCTAGAGAAGTAATGTAGCTGGTCAAGTCATGCACTACAAATTCAAACTACTTCCAGGAACATTGTATTGAAGATATAAGAATAATAATAATGTGATAGACTAATGATATTAGGAGTGAGTCATATTAGCCTTATAGGGGAGCTCTACACTGGATTACATTTAGTTCCAAGAAAATGTCACAACTTTTAAGGAGAAGAAAGAGCATTACTGCAAACTAAATATATCCACAGTACCTCAGCAAAGAATTAGTCTCACTGTGAAAAGACACTGTGGAGCTGCAGTGTTGAGGACATGATACTTACAACAAAGAATATCAGAGCACTCATTCTGCATTACTTTCTATTAATGCTCAAGATTATTCAAAAGAGAAAGGTCCCACTGATAATAATTCTTTTCATATCATAAATAAAAAGATAAAAAGTCATTATGACTCAAAAAAGGAATATAAAATACAGCTTTCTTAAAACTAGATCAAGAAATTAAATAATGGGAAAAGTACAGGTGAAAGTCATCAAAACATTGAAATTCTGTAAGAAGGAAAACCACTGCTGGGGACATTTAAAGATATCTATGGTTTTTAATAATTTGGAGTCACAATTTGATTTTCTTAGTGCATATTTGCATTCATAATAACCAACAGATGTCTGTGTTGTGGAGTCAGAGGACATTAAAACATAAAGGTTATGTGTTAAGTCAGGTAAAGTATTCCAACATGTCAAAGGAGCAACGGTGGACCACAGTCTTTCAGTTTAACTGGCAGTAGTAAAACATACATACTACACACAAGCACTGTGTGACATACTGTAAAAGAATTCTTGTAAAAGCTCTAAGCTTTGAAACTGGGGAGTAACTTCATTTATACATATAGTGAGCAGGTGTAATTGGACTCAGCAAAACATACAACTCAAACCACACATAGAACTCATCAGATGTGAATGAAGCTGCTTCTTAAAAAGCTGTTCATTCGTAGAGATATTGTCAAATATTTTTTTTTTATTCAGAGATTAAAAAAACATATTTTGGAACATCTTTAAGGATGTCATGAACTATTCTTCTCAGATATGACTCTTATACCAAAGATCTTAGCATTAACAGTTGATATATAACATGTATGGTGATGAAATTCAGTCTGTTGGGAACCTGCTTGGCACGTGGAAACATAAACACAGAAAATTTAAAGGGAAAAATATTGTAAAGAATTTGGTATCTCCTACACTTTATAGGCAGGACTCAGTCCTGTAAGAAAGGTAGAAAAAAATCCAGCTCTTGTTGTAAGGATACCTCTAAGCATCCACTCCTCTCTCTGGAGGTATATCATGCAAAGAGCATTCACATTTTTAAGCATTTAGGTGTTAATCTGAGACACAAGGGTCACCCAGACAAGCAGTTAAACGTATCCTTAAGGTATTCTAAGGGCTTTAGAAGTTAGAACTGACAATTTCAGTGCTGTGACAGCTCATTCCGCTATCCATAGTTATGCAAGTAGCACAAAAATGTCTTCTTGTCACTATATACAAGTTGCTTCAACTATTTTCTAATTTTAAGTATTATTCCACTTCTAAGTTAAAATTTTTGTTTTCTTCAAGTACTACAATGAGGTCTCCACTGTCAGGCTAATAATCACAGTTTATCCATTAAGCATTTCCAGCCTCTGTATGTCTCTGCTTTCTGATTAGTGTCTGGTCAGTTAATTTCTACAGCTTTTCAGCTGGCACTAATCAGGAATTAAAAGCTGCCATCAGCTTTGCTAGATAGAGATTCCTACCCCTGGTTGGAAAAGATTTTCAAAACAGGCAATTCTTGGCCTTTTCTGATTATCCTCAGACAAGCTCATAATCCAGTCACTAGTATTTAGGAAATCAAGCAGTGAAATAAACAATGTTGATTATAATCTACTGTTCTTTTTTTTTTAAATCAAGAAGTAAAGAAAAAACCTTCAGTGCTCTAATCCTGAGACATCTGGTTTGGGGTTGTTTTTTTATTATAATTCAACAGGGGAATGGATTTGGGTGAAGAGGAAAGAAAGGGCAGGAATTCAATAAAAAATAGTCTGTTTTAGACGACATATTTACAAGGGTCAATACATTTTATGTCTTTTTCTTTTGTGGCAAGTAAACAAAGACATTTCAGTCAAGTTTACTATGAATAAGATAGTGATTAAAGAGATTTTGCAGTTTTAAATGGTAGACTGCAGGAGGAGGGAGAGACCTATTAGACTGGATGGGAAAGGTATTTTCAGCTATTTCTCATGGTGACAAAGCTCAGAATATAATTTCTGAGTAGCCTATAACTATCAAAGGAAAAATCACAAAGTCATAGCAATGATGGTATTACAACAATAACAATGTAGTTGCAAGTTTGAATACATTATCATCTTACAATTCACCTAAATACTCACACAGAATTACAGAAGCACATTAGGGGTTGGAAGGGCCCTCCAGAGATCATCCGGTCCAACCCTCTGTTAAAGCAGGTTGCCCTCAACCAGGGGCACAGGAACACATCCAGATAGGTTTGGAAACCTCCAGAGGAGACTCCACATCCCCCCTGGGCAGCCTGTGACAGGGGTCTCTCATCTTCACAGCAAAGAAGTGTAGGAAAAGAACTTAAATCATCAGATTTGAGCCAAAAGAGACAAGACTGAGCAAAATCTATGAACATTAAAATAACAATCTAGCAACAAGTAAATCTGAGGGCATATTTGGAAGACTCAAGTACAAAATGCTCCTGAATGGAGTATCAGGTTGGAAGCAGTTTGTTTATAGGTTCTGTAACCTTAAGAGAATAAAAATAAAATAGAAAGAAAACACATTGCAAAACTGAGTAACACTGACATAATTAGATATCAACAATAAAATTGTTGAAAAAATATTACCTACAAATAAATACACGTGCTTTTAAGAAATTGATATTTTGAAGAGGGAATTGTCAATGATTCTAATTATGCACATTGAGTGAATCCCAGGAGAGCAGGAGTCTTAAAGATGCAGCCAAAGCATGAAAACAGAAGACACAGAAATATAAATGTAGCTGATCACTTGTGGATAAACATGGAATGCAACCTGGAAAGATATTTCCTTCAGGGCATAAGACAATCATACACTCAACTCTTTTAACAACCAGTGAATGTAGGTGACTTTGTCTTTAAATGTTATATGCAAGTCTGAAACAAAAAAAAATGACTAGTTCTGCTGCTACCTTACTGCATGTTAAGATATGAAGAACTAGTAGTCTGAATTGCTGCATATGCAAGGGTTTTGTTTCTTTAGAAGGGAAATAGTCAGCTTGTGTTTGGGTTAGTACTCCACTATTGGTGCTTAGTCCACTATTCCAACCTCATTTTTGCTAATTTGCATGGAACACAGAAAAAGCTATCAGTCAAAGTTAGAAAAAATATCAGAAGCATAATTCTGACCATTACATTTCAGTTACTTGAAATATCTCCTCAGCCTACAGGAGATATTTCATGTAGATTAAAGATGTAGAATTGTGATGTAGTACCATGATGACCTTTAAACTCATGAGAGAATCATAGAATAGTTTTGGCTGGAAGAGATCTTTAAGATCAAGTCCAGCCTTTGTCCCAGCCCTATCAACCAATAGACCATTTCCCTAAGCACAACATCGAACTGTCTCTTAAACACCTCCAGGGATGGTGACTTCACAGGCTCCCTGGGCAGCCTGTTCCAATGCCTGACAACCCTCTTAGTAAAGAAATTTCTCTTATTATCCAGTCTGAACCTCCCCTGGTGCAACAGGAGGCCATTCATATTCAGATATATTACCTAGGGGGACACCACAAAGGAAATAAGGACTGGTCAGAGATGAAAATGGATGAAAGAAGTAGGAGAAGATAGAAGGGGAAATGACACCGTTGGATAATATAATAAAGAAATGATCAGAGAATCAGAAGGAGGATGAGTGGGTGACCTGGTGAGGAAAGTCATGACACTACTGCAAATGTTTTCGTACTGTACTTTCAAATCTGTAAAACAGCAGCAACAGATAATCAGTAAAGTATCTCAGCAGTGGCAGAATTTCAGTCAACTTTGCCTTTTTTTTAATTGACTAACTTGTATAAACATCTTAAACTGAAAAATTGTTTAGCAAGATTGTTGCATGTTTGAAAAGAATCTGCATTAATTGTTAGTTTGCATTCATGAGATGTGATTTTGTGAATTGCACTAGATAGAACAAAAATTAAAATTGGCAGTCCTGAACTTTGTTTTTTATTTGTGCAGTTTATTAGACCAAGAAAAAAACTCAAACCAGTACTAATAATAGCACTTATCTATGAACTTCTATTGACATTGGCAAATTGTCTGCATATAGTGAGTAGATACATAGCATCAAGGTTGTGCAAGATCTGTCCCAATATGAGAATGAGTGCAATATAATTCAGAACGTTAATTCAAAACTTCACACATATAGCACAGCCATGCAACTTGACTAGCTGATGAAAAAAGAAAAAGCTTCTAATAGGCTGGAAGAGAATAAGACAGGCTTAAATAAAATGATAGCCTGAAAAGTTTTACAGGCAATCATAAATGCTTCAACAAATGTGTACGAACTGTTCCCAGAACTACAAGTGGTTTTAAAATGATGATCACTGGTAACTGACAGAACAGAATAGAAAGCAGTAAAGAAATAAAAGGATAACAAGAAATATCTGAAGTCACTGCTCGCATTTCCTTTTGTTCCCATGTGCTCTCAGACCACAAAAGGTGAATGTGATGTTGAACCTAAACGTATTGCTTTCTGTTTGGCCTCTGCTATGCACTCATTATTGCAGGAAGCTTAGCTTCACTACAGAATACCAATGCTTTTCTACTGTCACCCCTTGCCTCTTAGTGCTTTGTGAGGGCACGATTCTTCTCTTCCTTAAGCTAATTTTACACCAGTGAAACCCTCCTGATTTCAGTAGAACTTCTTTTGATTTCCAGTACCATAAACACAAGAATTAAAGCATCTTTTATAAGTTTGCACACCAAAAAGTAAAAAAAATCTCTTTTTAAGTCAATGCTCCGTTGTCAATCCAGTACACAAAGCACACTACTTGGTAAATGAGAAAATATAAGTCTGAATTATTTTAGTGTATCAGATTTGGCTGGAGTTTTAGAGAAAGTGCCTCAAGTACAATGCAGTGCATCCCTATTTTATACACCATTGAACAGAACATCTACAAATTGCCCTGGACTTTGCATACTGCCATAGGGCTAACTGACATTATTCCTGGGCTGTGGTTACTTCTAATGCTCTGCTAATTGTTCTGTGCTCTAACATGCTCTGGAGGAAAATCTGTATGTTCCCACAAAGTCAGAGAAGTCCCACTAATGAAATTAAGTGAAAGGAATATAATGTATTTTTTGTCAATGTGAGTCCCTTAAGCTAAACTTTGGAGGGTGAAGTACATGTATTATTCAGTAGAAAAGCTTTAATTAGTGCTTCTGTAAAATTACTCCAAGAAAGGACTAAAAGAATCAAAACAGTCCATCAAGATTGTTGAAAGTGTAGCTAAGTAAATCTGCAATAAGCTAGAATCACTGTACTGATGTGCTTGAAATCTATCTGAAAGCTAAGTAAAGACAACTGGCAGTAAATCAAGTTCATTTCACAAGAATATTCAACTTCTTTCCTATGGTGTACATGACAGTCATTTTAATCACAGTCTGGCATTAATTTTTTCCTAGATTATTTTTAACCTTACCTGATTACCAGGAATTCCAAATGTAGACTATAAAGCATATTTTAAACAGCAGTAACTCAAAGCATGGAGAAGAAATATGATTCTTTTACATAGGTCTGTGTAGAAAAAATAATGCAAATGACTCACATTTACAGATATTGATTTCCAATCAGCCTTACATGACTACAATTGCTTTAACAGACCACTGTCTACAGCTTGTAAACTTGAATCGGTGTACATTCCTCCTTTACTAGAAGATCCCAAAGCATATTGATTCTAATGTTATCTCTTAAATTAAGACAATCTTTTTGAGATATCAAACTTAATTTGTTGATTGCCTTTAAGTGACATTGGTTGAACACTGTCACCAGAGGAGTCAAACTGTCCTTGTCAGTTCTGACACTTTAAATAGTTGGTTTTACACTGACTGATTCACTGACAATGGACTCATTATATGTAGCACTATGTGGAACTTGGACGACTCCTTTCTGACCTAGGTAGTTTTCATCTGCTTCTGAGCAGTGGATTGCTGTGCACCCCTACTGAGTTTCAAAGTAATTTTTGCTTTTGTATTTCCTAATTGTATGCTTTTTATTTCCTATCAGTCTCCTTGAGGGGCTCCTTTGTGCAGCAGCCAGCAGGTGACACCCCCGTACATGATTCCCTAGAGAGAATCATTGTCACTCCTAACTACTTATCCAGTGGTTGCCTAGTGCTAAGTTTCACTCCCAACTGCTACTTAATGTCCTCCATCTCATGCTTCACAGAGAAAACCAATTATCATAGAAACAAAGTAAAATAAAAGTATTAAGTGTCTGATTTAGGTTTATAAACCCAACCATGCACCCCAACGAAAGAAGCATAGCTAAGGCTGGACTGATGAGTGGTGCACTAAACCACATATTTTATTCTTTCTTCTACAAGCTTAACTCTTTACAAAAGTTGTAAGTACTGGGCTCACTTACTCGGTGCTAGTTAACTAACACAGTACCAATAGCAGTCTTTCATAATCTGTGCTTTTGCTACAGTTCAGGAAGCCATGATTCTGCACTTTCCCAACTATTTGAGCTCTGCAGGTGATGCACAGCAAACCCCTGATTTAGTCAATATCTGTGTGCAATGGCCCCATTTGACCTTTTACTTGTTTGTAACATTGCTAGCTTTTTAATCTTTAATCCACTGTATTTCCCATGAATCCTCAGAAGACTTCATCCTACATTACACTGACAGAAAAAAAACTTCCTGTAGAAGTTTTCATTTAGCTTCTAACAATATATTTTACACTTTTTGGAGCATGACAAAAATAGACAAGAACGTGCCTTCAGGAAAGCTCTTAAGAGAACACATTTCTTATTATCTGCTTTGCTCTTTTAGAAGACCCAAAATTTCATTGGTCTTTCTTAAATACAAATTAAAATAGCAATAATGCAATTATGCAATTTGTCATTCCTCAAGCTTTTTCAAAATATGTATTTAATCATAATGGGTCCTGTTCAGCACTCCTTACTCATGACTTCCATCAAAGTCTTGCTTCCATGGGAACTTAGCCTGAGGAAGGAACACAGGGTAAGCCAAGGTGATTATGCAATCCATTACTGGGGAAATACAAGGAAATCTAATTTTTTTTTTGTCTTTACAGTTAAAGTTTTAATTGCAGATTGTGCTGAGGAACCATGTTCTTAAGAAAGTTCTTCTGACAAGTTAGGAACAAAACATTAGAAATCAGTCTGAACAAGATTTTTAATGAAAACACAGCAGTATAGTTGTAGAGGGGGAGAAATTTTTCAGTTGAAATGAATTAAGAGTGTAGTCCACTGTTCTAAACCGTGGCAGAAAAACATATTATGCCATATTACAGTTCATAATGCAGTCCTACTGTAGTCAATGCTTACAAATAAGAAAACTTGTTCTTTATAAGCAATATGCTACATAGTTGACTGAAAATTTGCTTTATTTCAATAACCAAAATCTTCACACTGTAATTCACCTTCTCTATCACTTGCAGATAGTCATGAAATTTTGATGTTTTCTGCATCTAATTTGAATTAGGTAACTGCAACATGTGTTTGCCACATCTAAATTATGAAACCACACTGCACAAAAGCTTCATTTCTAGCTATGAACACAACATGCAGAGATGATTCTGATTCCTGCTTTTGGACCAAACAGTGCCAAACAAGCATTTTCAATCTTGTTCATATTGTGAACTGAGCTCCATTTGTTGTCCAAGTAGTGGCAATAGCTAGTGGTAACAGGAAAGCAACTGAATATACAGTGTCAGTATCTTTGAGCATATTTATTTATAGTGTCACAAAATTTTCCTCTTTTCCTTTCTTTTCTGACTGCTGCATGACTTATGCATTACACATAAGTATGACTGAGGATGTCTAAACACTAATTAAGTGAAAATGTGTTCACAAAATTCAGGCAAACAAACAAAATGAAAAATAAAACTGATACATAAAGTAGCCTCAAAGTCAGAAAATATATGGTTATTTCCCTCACCCAATCAAGTTTTGGTTAAATGACCCACTTTGACAAAAAAATCACAGTTGTTTCTTAGTTTTATTAAGATAATTAAAACTCCATTAGGTTATTTTTAACCTTGGGACAGAATATAATCACTGAATTTATTATTCTCCTGCCATCAGGGGAGAAATTTCCAAGTATGTTTTGTAGACAATAGATAACATGACCAAGTATGTCACTCATTTCTGAATGTAGCTAAATCACACTGTTATATTGGTAACATTTTGTTTTCTTGACATTATGTCAAGTAACTTCTGTGTCTATGCAAGTTATATGTACATTAGCCCTTTTGAATCTCATGAAATAATTTATTTAGAAATATATAAATGAAACAATATATTTCTGCATATAAACAACACTATTAGATGATGTCAGTTGCCATACTTTAAGATGTTGTATGAAAATTACCAAAGCCTCACAACTTCATGGGAATTTGGGTAAGGACAGTTAGTCCACTCACAAACATGCACCCTGCATCACATATTCCTAGAGAGCATCATTATAACTGATGTAATCAGATAATGAGTATAGCTCCTGTTCTGAAGAACATATGGTGGTAAAGAATTTATCAGGTTTCCTAACTCAGGAACACTTCTGCAGGTGCTGTAAGGCCTCAGTTACATTGTCTGCTAAAAGACAGAAATTGGTACCCTTGAACAACTCCAGTGTATGCCTGCCTAATGTGAATGTGAGTCATGGAGGGGGGGAGACAGGAATTTGCTCATTGTGTACAGCTGAACTATTCTTTTGTTTGTAGTTGAAATGAAATCTGATCTAGAGATTTCTCACTTGAGTGGCTGAGGCATATTTTCCTGGGTTGGCAGAACACAAGACCAGTTTAAGAGATGTTCCCACTATTGTAATCACCATGTAATGTCATTGCATTGCTACTCACTTTGAATTAAAGTAACTGTTCAGCTGTGTTAATTTATGCTGGTGGATCATTTCAGTCCATCATTCCAATTATGCATTCCCTGTCTTCTGCTGAACGCACTGAAAGAAACTTGTGGTAACCACTGTACAAGTACATCACACATAGATTTATTTTTTCCCCTCTCTTTAGGAACAGCTGCAATTGTGTTGCTATTCTGAATGCTAAAAGAAAAAATATGGTCATGCTTTTACATTTATTCCTTTCTATATTAAATGTGTGTATATATAAGCCATATATAAGCTAGAGCCATTAATACCGTAATATTATCTGCTAGAATGCCAAACGATCCTTCACTTTACCCAAAGCATAACAATAGGCCTCTGCTTCAGATATCAAGCTAGATGAAAGACTGTGATCACAAGAGGCAATGGAAGTATGTCTTCTGGTGAAATTCAATGTTTTCTGTTTAGAGTATGTTTCTGGAGTGCTTAACTCAAGGGTCATAAGCAACTTTCTGTCATCCTTTGACAATCACAGAGTGTGGTATGAGTCAGCTAATGGTATATATGATATCACTGAGACATGATCTTGAAAAATCTCTCTGATATTCAATTTCTTTGGTGACTACTTGTACACAAATGCAAAAATGAAAAAGCTTCTTTTCCCACTTTTAATTAAGGTTTTTAATTCCGTCTAAAGCTGCAGGTTTCCTAGATTACAAAACCTCAAAGAAGATTGCATGGATTCTATCCATGCTGTCAGAACAGGAGTGGATGAACTTCACGAAATAAAAGGAAAACAAAGATATATATATCCAGGTGCCATGGTGTACATCTTATAAATACGTGGATGACATCTATTCATCTTTATTTCATAAGCAGGTAGAGAAAACTGCAACTTAGAGAACATTACTTAGTTGAGATTTAAGTCTTTAGATTTATCTTATGAAAAATTGACAGTTGCTATCTTACAATGACTGCAAGTAAGACTGGAAATACAAGTGATGGATTTCACTGAATGAAGACTCAGACTTTTATCTGGCATATATCAAAGTCAAATGGCCAAATTTTGCATTACTGCTTCACATGCATTTTTGTTATCTGTAGAAATACGAAATATTTAGAAAATGAGAAGGCAAATAGATTCAGATTCTCTTCTTTTTCATTGCTATTTCATTCTAAATAATGGAAGACTTCAATAAATATCAAGCCTAAACACTTGTGGAGAAAAAGCAAATTTTATTTTATATATTCAGCAGGATTTAAGTGTGATTTATGACTATCACATCTCAAAATTCTATCACCTTTTATTGGAATGGAGTTTTATCATAAGTTCTTCAAGCCATAAAATTAAAATTCATCCTTTCTTTCTTTATCAGACGATTTTTTTCCCCACTCAATTCTCCAAAGATGCCTCACGTGCCTCTACCTAGTGCAAAAGGCTGTTACTTAGCAAATATTTGTCACAGTTCCTTGATCTTTGTTCTCAAGTTAGAAATAAGTATCAGGTATAAATTTTTTATACTTCAGTTACATTTAACAACTTGCTACATTTTTATTTTTACACTTTGTCTACAGTTTAAAGATGGAAAATGGTCTTTGCTGTCTATAAGCTGTCAAATCAGCATTTGTTTCCTTTTTAGTTATTTTTGTTACAGTAGAAGGAATGAAGAACTCTAGCAAACAAATACATAAATTGATATGTAAGTATGGAGTCTTTTAGAAGAGTAGTAGAAATATCTGTGGCAGCTGCTTTTGTATTTTACTAAATTTAGGCTACTCAATTGCCTAGATAATTATAAAATATTTTATTTTATTTATTCCTTACTGCTCTCTATTTTGACTGATAGAAAAGGAAAACTATACTACCTAAATTCCTTATCATGACTATGAATGACAGTAAAGAGAACTATAAGAGTTAAGAAGCTTCTTTACAGAGAGCAAAAAGTAGGTAAATTTGATCTTGTTAGGAAGGTCAGAGAAATCCAGAAAATTAATGACTACTGAACTGATTAATACTATAATCTTTTAAAACTTAAAAATTCCAGAAAAAAATCTGATTGGAATCTTATATTAACCAAAGAAGCAAAGTGTTTAGCAAAAGCCTCTTCCTGATGATAAAGTGGAATAACCATAAAATGAAGGTACACTTTTGAAGAAATTTAATTGCTAAAAAAGTTATTACTGTTGAGTAGTTAATTTGCACAAGAAATTCCATCTCTAAGGAAAAATATTAACAACATGGCATAAAAACAAAAAACCACAGATGAGATGACAATACTCTTTCATATTACTGTATGATAAACTAGGCCTAGTCAGCAACACGTCTCAATATATGGCTGAGCTCACCTTGCTTTCAGAGTGGTGAAAACTAATATGCCCTTTTACTGTG
Source organism: Colius striatus (assembly GCF_028858725.1). Classification (NCBI taxonomy): domain Eukaryota; kingdom Metazoa; phylum Chordata; class Aves; order Coliiformes; family Coliidae; genus Colius; species Colius striatus. The sequence continues at coordinate 16,962,559 of NC_084771.1, forward strand.
CCTTTTTGCCTCAGGGCAGCTTCTATATATAAGTAAATTCAAGTAAGAAAGATTTAGCAGCAAAGAGAAGACCTTTGATTTGGCTTCTAGGTAGTTGTGTTGAAGGGCTGCTCAGAAACATGGAAGTGAAGCTGCTTCACTGTAAAAGACACCTTGAAACTTTGTCAACATCTATTTAGTTGGGTGAAACTTCACAAAGTACGTAACAATGGTAAGGGCAATAAGGTACTGCAAATCTCCTAAGATAGATTTCAATACAGCTTTTCACCCTATTTTCTTTCGGGCATGTGTAAAGATTATCATAATTAATTATTAGTATAGCTATATGAACAAGAAGTAAAATCAGTCATACTTCCAAAGCTTATAGGCTTTTCTCTTGAGGGAGATAAAGTCTGTTTGAATGTCTGTATCAGAATACATACTGCACAAAGCTATCTTGTTCATTCTCCAGTTACCATTACCTCTTATAAGTCAAAGTAAAATAGAGATCCTCAGTAAATCATTTAATGGAGCATCATTCACATTGTATAGTTAATTGATAAGATTCTCTTTAGGCATAGTGAATTGGTACATACTAATCCAGTCTCAAAACTTTCTAGGCTTTGCTCTCGGTTTCCCTCTAATTAACGTGTCCCATCTGCTGGGAAAATTCTCTGGTGACTTAATATCAACAGCCATCAATCAATGTTCCACTCTTAAAGAGGTTTTATCACATGCTGCTAGGCTGAGTTTACAGGGTTTTATTAACTGTCATATGATATTAAAAAAAAAAAATAAAGAGAAAGTTTTAAAGATTTTGTTTTTATTTGTAGAGGTTTGGTTTTTTTTAATTAGGTTCCAATACAGTCCATACTCTGAGTTCTCTGGAGTTGTTCATTATATTAGTTTTGCTAATATGGCAATCTTTCTTAAACTGCGAATCACTGAGGATAATTAAAGAAAATTGTTTCTACTTAATAATTTTTTTTTGCTGGCCATCTAAGAACACTAGGTTTGCTGAAGTGATATCATTCCTTTAAATAATGGATAACAAGTAAGGTTAGTTCCTACTATGTGGCGCAAGTGGTCGATAATTCATAATAGTAATTATACTGCAACATTTATTTTCAAAAAGCTTGGAATGTCCTTGATATGGAAATAGAGCTAATGAAGACTGAAGACTACTCTACCACAACATCTGTTCTAAATGTAGTCAAACTAATACCTATAGTTTCCAAATGGTGAGTTCCTATACCACTCAAATTAAGAAAATCTATAAACGTACCAGACTGTAGGGCTTCACACTGTTCCAAATAAACTGTCACTAGGTTCTACTTTGAATAAGTTGGTTAACATTCCTGATAAAAGATGATCTTTTTTCACAAATTTTAGGATAAGACTGAAAAGATAGTGCTACAAGTAAATGTTGCTCTGCATTCCTATACAACACTGTTGATAAACAAATTAGCTGGCTGGTGCAAGTTTCTTCTTGCATTCCACTACCTGATTCATGTCCTTACATTAATGCCTTTGAAGTGAAAGAGACACAGAACAGTGTACAGCAACATGCTTCAGTAATGCAACACAGAAATTCTCTTCAAAATCAAAGAAAGAAATCTCAAATTTAAAACTTTATCATCATCCACAGTATCTAAATCTTGCTCTCACATTTTACCCAATGTATATAATAATGGGCAATGTCTTGAGGGAATCCTTGCTCTTTTTGTTTTCTTGAGCAAATTTAATATTTTCTACAAAATGTTCATTAGACCCTACCTGTCCTTACTTGGAATGACTAATGAAGGTGACTGGCAGAATTTAGCCACACATTAATGATCTATCTTCATTGTTCAAATCTATAAACATTGTAACTTTCACTATTAAAATGGAAGACAACTTATTCCCTTCCACTACCTCCTAGTAACCTTCCTTTCGTGAAAAGAGAGTTCAGACCATTATTCCTATGTCGACAATCCAGCCTCTCTCCAAGTACCAAGGTAATTGATCCATTACACTGCGCTTGGATCAACCCATGGTCCCAGTCCTAGCAAAGACAGACAGGTCTTGTTTAAAATTATATTCATTCGGTCCCAATTTAACCTGTTGGTAAGGAAGAAACACCAGTAAACAGATGTAAGCAGCAGTGGATTAACAAAGAGTAAGCCTCGATTTTAACGGCTCTAAGCATAGGCCTCCTATACTCCTACATGTTTAAGTTCTATTTATGATTTTGTTTTCCTGTAGATATCTGTAAACAACCAGTGAAATAAATGTATGCATACACACACATTTCTCTGATTACTCGAAAGTAATTTCTGCTTCAAATTTGAAAATGAAACCACAGTTTAACTTAATATAATGCTAAGTTTTGCTTAATGTAACTCTTCCTTATACAGACACACAGATCTGATTTGATATAATGTCATAAAAGCTATAATTCTCAGTGCACTCTATACCAGTTTGGCACGTGATTGGAAAGATGGATCTCTAAACTGTACAGAACATTGAAAAATTAAGTACTTTAAAATAAATCAATATGATATTAGATAAAAGAGTGACAGTAATGGAGTCATCTATAACTCCAGCTATTTCAATGACACTTGAATTCACAGTTAACCTCCCTGTTTCATATTGGCTACCTTCTTAAAGATAATCTGGAATGAAAATCAGATAAATGGACTTTTGTAAAGCGTTGCACATTGACCTTACTCTGCTTCCCTAGAAGTTAAAGGTTACACTTCTGTACTGAAAGTGGAGTTAGCCTGCATAGTTTTGAAATGCCCATCTTAAGCACATAGAGAAATAACAATTTCTAAAGAGGAATGACCTTATACACTTCCAGTGACACTTAGCAGCTTCAACTCCTGAGTAAATGCAGTCCCCTCTGAATTCATTGTAAAACAGGAGTATTTAATCACTATGATAATCATATTCCAGTGCACTGAGTCACTAAAAGTCAGTAATAGGGTGAGCTAAAAGCAGATGATGACCCTTGATCTGGAACTTTAATTTACTAAAATACTTCCATTACAGTATCCTCATTTTTTCCTTTGTTGTTCAGTTCTTGAGATCATGCAAAGATGCTTGATTTCACGTAAAATTCCAAATAAATCACTTCATATAAATCCATAGCAACCTTTTGAACAAAAAAATAAAATATAAATATGTCAAAGCACACTGTACAAGTACAGATGATCCTAAAATTTTAATCAATAAAATTTTGTAGCTAAAATTAATACAAGAAGATAGGATGGAAGAAACTAGTAGCAGACTACCACACTGCTTTCAAGGCATGTGAAAAAATGTCAGGAAAAGTGCAGTGGGAGAAAAAGAGAGACCTCTATAACTTATCCAAATAATGAAAGAAAACCGGACATAATGAAAATGAACCTCCATTAATACGATTTTTCAAAAGATCTTTTCTTTCTTTTGTATTAAATTTCAACCCATACACCAAAGTGAGTGAGAATTCAACCGATTGGTTTGCTACTGAAGAGCTGGAGATTGCTTCAGAATGAAGAAAATTGTAGGGGACTGCGTGGCATTTTTAAAGGTTAGCAAGACACCTTATGCTCTGATATTGTTTGCTCTCATTTCATAAGGGTTTTTTCTCTTAAGGCTTCATCCCTTTGTAGTTTTCTAACTGCAAAACTGTGAATAAATATAATGTAATATGATTTACAGCATCACAAAGATATCTTTATTGTTTTACTTCATCATTATTATCTTTTTTTCTTCATTATTTTTTTTTCTTGGACTTTTACTCATAGAATAAAACCATGTCATTTTTTCCTACCTAGAATAAAGTAAAAGACATGAAGCATCAAATAATAACCATACCTTTGATTTTCCATTAAAATAAACTCAAGATGTGGCCTTGAAGAACTAAAAATTAGCCAAAGAATAAACAGTAAACACAGTTCTTTTTTAAGGTGTTCCAAAATGCAGTTATCAGAAGTATATTTTTGTCAAATTATCTTAAGAGAAACTAGATTAATATATAGTGGTTTGGGACTTTTTTTCTAGTCCTTAAACTTGTATGTGAGCATTAGGACTACTCAGGAAGGTTCAAGTTTGAAACCTCTCCAGTCTGAAAACATATCACAGTGTAAAAGTAGCTTTACGATACCACGCTAACACATGTAAACCCTGACATGATGGGAGCTGCACTTATGCTGAAAATACAGTTCAGCCGTCAGATGCTAATTAGACTTTGAAATCCTTCTGGACATCACAAAAAATGTGTTAATTAGTATCACATGAGATGGTAGTTTATGAGATTTGGGATGTCTATCTCCAGCAACACTAAAAGAGCAATAGGCTATTTTGGTAAAAGGCAGAACTTTATTATAGTGGAGCTTAATTGCAGTTTTCTCATATCATACCGCTCTTTTCACCCTGCACAGTACTCCTTCCAAGAGAAAGATGAAGTAAAAACTGCTAAACACACATCAAAATTCCTGGGCTTAACTAAAAGCTGTGCAATGTGACAAGTTTCTTCTCCTTCAAAAATTTATGTGACATTTTAGGAGTTTCTAGACTTCAGGAAAATCTTCTCTCTCAAAGTGTCCACTTCCCATCTTCCTACCACCCTGCTTCCAACTTCTGCTCCTACATTTTTATATAAAGATGTAACTGTGCTTCTCAGTCATCCAAAGGTTTCTGGGAAGAGGAAATAGACAACTAAATGCAATGTTCTTACATCCTGCCTCAAATTGATTATACTGACAACTTACCATTCTTAGTCCAGTTTTTCCAAAAAAGCTGTCCGGGTGGCATAATTCAATAAGAATATGAACTCTTTAAACCCATTAATTCAATCTGAGCTTTGATAGTAGTAGTAGTTACATGACAAAAATCCTAATGTTTTCTGAAAATGCATTCTCTATTGGACTGCTTCTCCTGAAATGTTTTGCTGCAAGTTACAAAGTAGCAGTATAGGAATACATAAGACACTGACTCTGACATCTCTCACAACGTGACATAAACTGTATATTCAAGTTTATATAGATGCTACCGAAGGAAATAAAAATATGCATGTTAACACCTCCGAACTTTGCAAACAGGAAAATGATTACACTATCTACACTTCTTGAAGACAATATTTCTCACTTTCTTCTCAGGCATGGATTTTGGATTACTGGAACATACCAGGATCCACTACAGGTTGTCTGCTGGCAACATGGAGACATGTGCTACTACATAAATATTTGTTCTTCAAAATCCTTAATCTTTTCTTCTTTGTAAATACACTGATAATAAATTATATTCACAAATAAGAAAGCAGAATGAACACACATGAATCCTTTTAAGTTTATGGCAAAGAGTAAAGGAGAAAAAAGAAATATGATTACTACATAACATAGAAAATGTTTACTCTAGAAAAATAAGGCAAAATATCAGAGAATTTAATTTCCCTTGACATAGTAAAATTTACCAATATTTAAAACAACTTCTAATAGTATGCATAGAACATATAACCTAACATTACAGTCAGTATCTAAGCATAATACTTCTAATCACTTTGAAAACTCTTCTCTGCACTACCATTTAATTACCTCAGCTCCTTCTAACTAGTACATATGCACATAGTACTGAAGGTTATATATCTTAATGAGGTTCTAAGTTTTGTGAGACCTAGATTCTAAAATTATTTTGGATTTTAGAAATAATCTTAGTTTTAGCTATCTAAAAGTTGTGTTCATACAGTTTCTTCCTGCAGTACACAGATAGCTTAGGGTAGGTATTTGAGACTGCTAGAGCAGAAGATTCTCTACAGATGTCTCCTTCCATCTCTTACAGAAGAAATTAATTCCAACCTAAATCCTTCATTTAAAAATATTTCTGCTACCTTTACAGTCATTCAAAATGGAAACTGTTATCACTTGGAAGAAATTAGTAAGATATTCTGATGTCTTCAACTTCAAGCATTATATAATATGAAGAGAAAAATAAGGTTGCATGTGCTATCTGTGTATCTATGCCTGACACAACATATTTACTGATTCAATGTATCAGCTAATCTGTTCTAAATCTGTAAAACTGAATTGGGTAACCCAAAGACATTGAAAAGTAAAAGATTAACTCATCATTTTTTCAGCATTTCTCCACTAAAATATATATAAAATGTTCACTTGAGTCAGTCTAAGAGATTCAGTATGATAATTGCCTCAGTGAGATCATACACCTGACAATAGTCCATGTACTACTTTATATAAACAATAGAGTGTACAACCAACACAATAGTGAATTAGAACTCTATCTTTCATCAAGACAGCCCCATTTATCCTCAGCAACATTTGAAATGGAAGAGCTCTGAAACTCAGTTTTCCTTGATTTTTTCCATCTTAGTAAAGAAGTGGTGTTCCCTTTTTCTCCATCTGTTTTCAGATATCCTCTCAAAATTTTATTAAAATATGTCCAGTTGATTCACTGTTCTTTCTCAATATCCTCTTCTGTTTACAGCTGGTGTAGTGCTGTAAGGTTTTGCAATGTGCATTTGTCTCCGTAATTCAATGGTTAGTGGTTGATCCAGCTGTAACCATTTAAGCTGGATCATCCAGTCTCTCCCTTTCAAAACCAAAATTGCTATTAAGCCTTTCTGACCTTTTTTCCTTTTCTTCCAATCTTCAGTTTCAGTATGGCTGAGGCGAAAAAATTACAAAAAAGAAAATCCATGCAAAGCCTAGAACCACACACGAGGCATGGCGTGGAAACAGTGTAAGACAATCCTCCACAATCCCTCTAGAAGATTACAATACATTCTCTTCTGAATTCCCATCACACAACTTTTTTTGAGCAGTAGCGGAACATCCTGTTCCAGCTTCTCTCTGTCCCAAAGAATAATACCCTTGACAAAGTCATTATCAGGTGTGTTGTACTGCCAGATAAAACCAGAAGGAAACAGAAACCAAATAAACAATAATCTGCTTTCTTCACTCATGGAACACCAAGCACTTCTGAGGTGTATAAATTAAAAGTGACTAGTCAGATACTTTTTTTGTTGTGGAAATAATTCACCAAAACAATAGTTACATTGAAATTGATCCAGATACTACAGAACTCCTTTGAAATAAGAGAGTATACAGATGTACCCATAGGGTTGTGACACTCATTGGTAAACTCTAATGTATTAATAGAATATTCTATACTTGAAAATGAAAGAACTGGTCTAATTTTAAAATATTTTTTGGGTCACATGACAAGTGACTGAATTCAAGGTTCATATTTCAGCACACAAAGTACTAAGTATCTCCATTAAATATAGAACTACATTCTCGCAGTCTTTAAACCTGTCGATGGAAAATAAAGAATAAGTGACATTTTTCATCAGGATTTTATCTTGACAAAAAGTTTTTATTGCAGATATATTTGATATTCATTATGTTCCTGTAATAGCCTCTGCATCTCAAATGTTATCAAACTCTGGCAGAATCTTTTCATCTTAATATTACAAAAGTAGACTTTGTGTTCTCAGTCCTATTTGGATCAGATTGTCAATAGGAAATGTTTGACTGACATAGGGAGAGAAAAAATAGTTCTAATCTGAAGAGTATTTTATTTGGGCTGAATTCACAAGGAGAAAAGGATATCTATCTGTTATGACATATGTCAGAATTTTTCTGGCCATTATTTTTCATATAGACCATTAAACTATTATTTTCATGAATAAGTATAGGTAGCCTTTAAATAAGCTCTGCATTTGTCTCTGAAAAGTATCTTCAGTCTGTCACGGAGACAGAATCTCTCTTCACTCCATTTTCAAAGAAGACGACAGTGAACAAATTTCTCAGTCATTAAAATACAACTGATTTGTGTTTGACATTACTCAAACAAGCTACAAAGGATTTCATCAAAACACTAAAATGGCAGTTGCCTTATACTATTTTTATATGATGCCCACTTTGATGGTATCTAACTTACGGAAGATAAAGATTCATCACTTCCTATTAAAAAATCCCACATTATTTCAGCATTTTTTTTTTCCTGTTAGAGAATGGCTTAAAATTGGGTCTGTTTAGTCTGGACAAGAGGAGATTGAGGGGAGATCTTATTAACATTTATAAATATCTAAAGGGTGGGTGTCAGGAGGTTGGGACATCCCTTTTTTTGATAGTAGCTAGCAATGGGACAAGGGGTAATGGGATGAAGCTGGAACACAAAAAGTTCCACTTAAACATAAGGAAAACTATTTCACTGTGAGTGTGACAGAGCAGTGGAACAGGCTGCCCAGAGGGGTTGTGGAGTCTCCTTCCTTGGAGGTCTTCAAGATCTGCCTGGACATGTTCCTATGCAACCTGATCTAGGTGAACCTGCTTCTGCAGGGGGATTGGACCAGATGATCTCTAAAGGTCCCTTCCAACTCCTACGACTCTATGATTCTATGATTCTATGAAATGTCAATCAGTTACATGTATTTAAAAATTTGTAATTATTACAGTCTTTTCCTGCATTACTGAAAACTATGCTCTGGGTTTGTGCATTGCTCAAAAATAACTTTAGTATAAACACTTATACTGTACAGTAAAGACAAGTATCACTCAGAAGCAATAAGCAATAATGAGATAAAGTTTCTGTTACTGCTAATGTTTAAATTTAGAATTTTCTATTCATATAATATTTAAAAGAGTTCACTGTTGTCTCTTATTACAGCTTTCTCTCTTTTCTAAAGTGTTAATTTTTAATCATTTCACCCAGGATTAATAGCCACTGAAGTAAGTTTTGAAGAAAAGATCAAAAGACATCAAATTTTTTTCAAATTGATTTACAAGTCACAGAACATGACACAAGTGCTTGTCATATAAAATATTCTTCTTACAAAAAATTCTAATACATATAGTATATGTATGGTCCTGTACACAGCACCAAGTCATTTCAAAATATTATGTTATATTTGAGGACCTAGCTTAATTCATACCTTTGCTAAAATATCCAAAGATCTGTATAGTTGTGGTGGTGTTGGCTGGGATAGAGTTAATTTTCACCACAATAGCTGCTATGAGACTATGTCTTGGACTTACGCTGGAAATTGTGCTGATAATGCAGGGAGGTTTTTGTTACTGCTGAGCAGAGTCCACTTAGACTCAAGGCCTTTTCTTCTCCTCACCCCACCCCACAGTAAGCAGCTGAGGGTGCATAAAGAGCTGGTAGGAGACACATTTGGGACAGCTGATCCCAACTGGCCCCAAGGCTATCCCAGACCATATGGCTTCATGCTCTGCACAGAAAGCTGGGGGAAGAAGGAAGGGGAATGTTTGGAGTGATGACATTTGTCTTCCCAAGATATTGATAGGTATGATGGAGTCCTGCTTTCCTGGAGATGGTTGGACTGGCCTAACTGACCCCTCAATAGATTTGAATGCTCATTTAGCCCTGAGTTTCAGCATTTTCTCTTTCCCTCATTTTAGATACAGGGATGCAGTGTATGAATGGAGTTTGATGGATGAAAATCAATTTAAATTATATTTAAATGGAAAAAGTAACAAACTATACTTCGAAAGTATTGGCAGGAAATATACTTAAGGATTTTTGAGGAAAGTATTTTATTACTTCATAGGAAATTTCAAACAAATTTTGAAGTTTCATAGAAAAGAAATGAGATAAATAGTATATCAAAATGAAAAAAAACTTGCTTAACATTCACTTCATTATTTGGCAGAAGACATGCTGAATGCTGAGTTAGAGACAGTCATTCAAACTGCAGAAGCATAAAAAGTTATCTACAGTCACCAAAAAAAAAAAAAGCATCAATAATAGAAATGATTTCTTGCCAAAAAAATCATAATAACTGTGGTTTAGTCAGCTTTACCTTTTTCTTCCTACTTAAATATATCTAATATTAATTTCACATTTAATACTTTTCCCCCTTTTTAAAATATAAATATATGTATTCCTAAAGAGTTTTTACATGATGGGGAAGAGTTTTAATCTAGGACATACTAACTTTCTTTGAAACATGCTCTGCTTTGTTGCTAAGAAAGAACAAATCCTTAAAACTTTACAGGTATAAAAATGGATTGTGCTAGTAGAATCTGTGTTACATGTACAGATTTCACTCAAGCAGTGATTGCCCTCTGCATATAAAGCTCCAAAGGGGATTTGTTTTTTACATGATAAAATTCTCTCACCTATCTCAAGAAGAATGATGTTCTTCATGAGTAAGATTATTGCAGTTCATTCTGTGAAATTCCACAGTTATCATATTCTCATGTGAATTTAATAAAGCTTAGCTTTAGCTGCTCTTGAACAGCAGCCAAGCATGTGATTTGTTCTATTTCATTTTATTCATTTATATGCATCTTGCTACCATCTGGAATCATAAAAACAAATAGTTCAAGCAGTTAATGTGTTAAAAAGGGGCAATGAAATAATGAAACATTCTCTTCCAATCCCTCCCTCCCCACCATTTACTCTGTTTCTTTCATATCCATTTCAGACCTCATGCTGCCATTTCCTAATTCCAAAAAGACTTTCTGTAAGAGGATTGTCAGGACAGATGTTGGAACCCTTACACAACTGAGCACATGCTGTCTTATCCATGTTCAGTGTTTCAAAGCCAAAATACTGTAACTAATAAATCATGCTTGGTAGCTGAAAGTGAACAGATAATTGCACCATTGTGTATCTCGTATACAGAAACATCAAAATAATCTTTCCTTCCAAACACATTTACCTTTTAAAATTGCTATTGACAGAACCATTCTGTCACTTCTATCTGCTTTTAATATCCAGTCTTCATGATAAGTTTCTAAAGAGGTTTGATTCACTCTGTGAGTCAAATAATCAATACTATGTCAACGTATCAGTATTTTCAATAGTAGAACTCAATGGGATCCAAACAAATACTCCCAATGATGGACTATTCATTTGATTACTACAAAGATGAATACAAAAGGTGATGGGCCACACAACTGTGCAGAAACATGCTCTTTTGGGCTTTACCCTGAAAATGAATATGCATAGATATATTTAAAATATTTATATCTATAAGTAAATTGAAATAATTTGGATATTTATGCATGTAAGTAGTGGAGTCACATAAACAATTAAGATTCTTATTTCCACTGAGACACCTACGTTTACTTGAGGATCCAGAAATATTGAACATTTGTATTGAAATAGGAATGTGGTGTGTGAATCTCGGAGAATTCTGAAGGGACCCCAGAGGATTCTCATAGGATTCCAGAACCAGGGTGAATAGGAAAGAGTGCTTCCTTCAAAGTATTGACATAGCAGACATAGATCACAAAATGATAGGGGTTGGAAGGGACCTCTAAAGATCTAGCCCAACTCTCCTGCTAAATCAGATCCACCTAGATAAGTCACACAGGAATGCACCATGCAGTCTTTCTTCATAAGAAAGATGCTCCAGTCCCCTGATCATCTTGCACTGGACTCTCTCCATCTTTTCCCTGTCCCTCTTGCTAGGGAGCCCAAAACTGGCCACAAGACTCTAGATGAGGCCTCACAAGGGCAGAGTAGAGGAGGAGAAGAACCTCCCTTGACCTGCTGGACATATTCTTCTTGATATATCCCAGAATGTCTTGGCCACGAGGGCACGTTGGTGGCTCATGGTTAGTTTATTGTCGGCCAGGACTCCTAGGTCTCTATCCACAGAGTTGCTCTCCAGCAGGTCAACCCCCAACTCACACTGGTGCATGGGGTTGTTCCTTCTCAGATGCAGGATTCTGCACTTGTCCTTGTTGAACCTCATGAGGTTCCTCTCTGCCCAGCTCTCAAGTTGGGTTAGATCCCACTAAATGGCAGTACAGCCTTCTGAGGAATTAGCCAGTCCTCCCAGTTTGGTGTTAACAAACGCAATGAGGGTACACTATGTCCCCTCATCCAGGTTGGTGATGAATAGGCCCAAGAACTGAAGTGGAACCCCACTAACCACAGGCCTCTAACTTGACTCGGCTGAATATACCACTACCCTCTGGGCTCTGTCATTCAACAGAAATTAAACATAACAAGGGAAATTGCAATTAAGACATAATAAAATTTTTCACCATGGGGAAAATAGTCAAATAGGAACTAGTGTTTTAGAAAAGTTTTAGAATTTCCTCCCTTAGAGATACTCACAAGTTGACCAAACAAAGTCCAGAGCAAACCGATCTAAATTAGCCCAGGTTTGAGCACTGTATATGAGCTTGGTGACAGGTTCTATGAACCTCAATTACTATATGATTCCATGATCTGCAATCTTTAAGAACTCTGGTATAACAAATAGATGTATATTCCCTTACCCACCAAGGTATCCTAAAAGGTTCTAATATATTGTCAAAGGAGATTTATACAGCTGATATTATTTTCTTTGGTTATTATTACCACAGTGCTTTTGTCAAACATCAAGTTGACACAATGCCAAGTGCAAGAACTTACATATGTCTGGACTCTCACATAAAATAAAAAATGGGAAAAGATATAAATAAAATAATCCTAAATCCTCTAACAGAGAGGCTAGATATGAAGAAATGCATGGTATTAGTCTATACAAGTATTGTTTTTAACCATGAAATAACAAAGATAATATTTGATGAACAGAGTATAAAGCAACTTGTGTTAGGAGAATGGCCAAAGGGATAATATACAGAAGTGACCTTACAATAAGCCTGATGAAGAAAGAGAATTTATTCAGCAAAGACCACTTATTAGGTATTACTTCACATCTCTGGACATACAACAGCCAAAAAACAATACTGCTTTCTCTCATCATACACTTGGAGTTAATAAGATTGAAGGAATTCTCAAGCCTAATGTTTCCCAAATTAGTAGGTTTGAGAATTTCCCCATGTGTAAATAAACACCAATCAGTTTCTTCACATTTTTAATTAGTCACAATGTTATTTAGGCAGATAAAAATAAAAATCTACTTTGGGCCATTCAAAAATGCATTCCTCCATGTAACTAAACAGCAAGAAATATTTTAGAACGTTCCCTTACATAGAATATAAGAATTTGGAAATTATCAGAAAACTACCTTATTTTTCTGTGTGTATCCATAGACAAGCTTCTACAGCCCTAGAATGTATAAATAGGAGTTAAAAGGTACATATTTAGTGTGAACAATAATCACACACAAACTATTATCTCACTTCAAAGTGTCTAACAGGACATACTTTTTAAAAGTATTAGATATCTCTGTTTGGAAGAGTAGGTTACTACCATTCTATGGGAAGAAAAAGGGATTTTCTTGTAGGATTTTTGGTAAATCCATTGTTCCCACTCAGTTCTAAAGAAATATTATATATCAAGCTGACTCAGCATAGACTGTAGAACAGCAAATACAGCAATGCTGATCACTGCTGCTAATAACAGTATCAGACATACTTTTACAAGTGCCAGCAGCTTTTAGTTGCTGTTCTCACTGAGTTCTGAGTTCAACATGAGTTGGGGGAAACATTTATTCTATAAATTGTAGTGTTCAGGGCTTCTAACTTTGAAATCAATAACAATCAAAATCTCAGTAGGCTGTAGAAGTTCCTGCCTCCTGTCTGCTAAGCTTGAGATCATAATCCCATGTTTTCTCTAAGTTTTGTTTACAAATATACCTATTCAAAATAGAAAAGCACATTCTCAGCTTCACTTTGATTTACTGCTATGTTTGTTACAGACATTTTCATGTTAACCCCCTCAAAACTAGATGCTTTTGAAAATAGAAGACAGAAGGCACAAAATGTTTATGTTTTCATGGTGTATAGTTGTAAATTTCTACATGTGTATTTTTATGTAATTATAATAACTGCAAGCAGAAGTACCTGGTTTTTACTTTTTTAAAGTATATTTCAAGAAATAAAAAGCAACAAAGCTAGAAGACAGTTTATTGTTATACAAAACCTATCATTTTACCTCAGGTAAGTTTAAAAACATAAAAAGGTACATCACACTGTAAACTTTTTGTACCATTCTTAAAAACTGAAATAGCTTCATGCAGTTAAAACAGTCAATAATGTTATAAGAAATGCATTTCAAGTCTAAATTGCATTTCTTGTTCACTTCCATTTTGTGCTGGCTTCACCTGGGATAGAATTAATTTTCTCCATAGCAGCTGCTATGGGGCTATGTTTTGGATGTGATGAAAATCATGGATAATGCAGCGATGTTTTTGTTACTGCTGAGCAGGGCTCACACAGAGTCGACAGCAAGCAGCTAGGGGTGCACAAGCAGTTCAAAGGGGACACAGCTAGGACAGCTGACCCCAAGTGAACCCAGGGATATTCCAGACCATATGGCCTCCCACTCAGTAGTAAAAAGCTGGAGTTATGGCCTTTGTCTTCCCAAGTCACTATTAAGCATGATGGAGCTATGCTTTCCTGGGGATGTCTGAACACCTGCCTGCCCATGGGATATAGTGAATGAATCCCTTGATTTGGCTTTGCTGGTGTGTGCAGCTTTTGCTTTAGCTGATGAGTCTTTATCTCACTTGTACTATTCTGATTCTCTCCCCTATCCAACTATAAGACCAAAAGAACCAGCCTGTCAGTGATTTAGATACAGATCTAGGAAAAATATTTTTGTGTGGGAAAGTCTATGATTGGAGTCTTTCAGATCCATATTAGTGTCAGAGTGTCTATATGTCTGCAAGTTGTTTGCTATTGATGTATACAGATGAAAGGGAAGTTTTTGTACTGCCTAGACAATAAAAAGGAGGAAACTCTTGTGAGGAAAGGTCTTAGATTCCTATTCCATGTCAGACTCTGGTGATATATCAAGAACAAAGACAAACAACAACATAGCCCAGAAACAGAGAACATAAGCAGAGGGCAGCTTATCCATGTGACAACCATGGACATCGTCTCTCAGCAGTGAAAGAATCAAAATTATGCTGAGAATATAGACTAAAATTCAGCTCATAATTCTTGGCTGCAATTCAGTGATGGGAAATCAAACCTCATATCCTTGATATCATCAATTAGTTTTTATTGGAAATAAGTTATTTGAGCTTTAGTTAACACTTTCTATAGTGGCAAAAAATCCCCAAAAAAATCTAAATACAAATGACTAAAACCCATTGAGAAGATATCAGAAAGTCAGGAGAATCCCTGAAAAATTCCTGATAACACACATAATATCTATCTGTATGAATATAAACAATCAAGTTTGATTTAAATGTGTCTATTCATGAAATAAGCTGAGACTCGCTATTTGGAGGAAATACAAAAATGTCATTTCCATGACATTCTCAGTGTTGAGATTTAAGAGAATGAGCCTATATTATAGAAAAAAAAGTATTTTAAAATAATAGGAGGCAATATTGGAATGAGCAGAAGTGAAATAGTAAAAGAAAAGAACTGAAATTCAAAACTGTACTTACGCTATTGTATCGTAACTGCCAAGTTATCAAGAGTCACTTTCTAATGCAGTGAGAACCCAGTACATTCTCAAAAAGAAGACTGACCTTTCCAAATCTCAAAATAACATGGAAAAGGGAAAACCTTAGTGCTCGGTTATCTTTCATCACACAATATACTGGATACTGAGATAGGCACATATCTACAGTTATATTCTATGTAATATATACTGCCTATAAACTTTACTAATTGAATAGGTGATAAATGTGTATATACATCCTCATGCTCGCTCTTTAAATACACACAAAATACACACATATGTTGAGATATATAAATATAAACGCACTATCTCTATCCCTCTCTCTAGCTATAAGCACTGTGTAAACACACATACATGTAAATGTTAAAAGATGGGCAACTCTAGGAATTCCTGCTGAGCTCAGATTTCTATGACAAATATGCAGACAAAAGAAATGTACTGCTAAGGAGTATGAGGCTTTGAAAAACCCATATTTCTTTATATAACAAGTAAAGCTTTATGGTACTTTGTGTGATAATGTTCTTTTAATAATCATAGCTCCTAATTATTGTTAAAAAATCTTAGTATATGTATAGACTTGGTGGTGTGCATGCTTTAAGCAAACATACCGGAGGTGTGTTTAAAAACAGTGCTTCTCCAGAGGTATATAAATATGATCTTCAAATGAAAATTATTTTAGAAATAGATAAATAAGACATAAAAGGAACAGTGCTCAGTAATTCAATATGAAAGCAAATATATATATAAAAAATATTCGTTTAAAAGATTTTACAAATAATACTTAAGACCAGGATATATCATAAATGTGTTTTATGGTAAAATGGGAAATCACTGAAAATGTGTAACAAAAAACCCCTGCAGCATTATAGTTTGTTTAAAAAAATTCTATTTACATCACAAACCAGCTTTGCTCCTGACAGCACCCTACTGCCTTTCTGGAGTCCTCCGCTCAAATTTAGAAGGATTTAAATCCTCTGAGGTCCAATATATTTTCTGATACGATTGGCAGTTTTCACACAAACTTCAGACTCTGTGCTACAACTTTTCCTTGGAGTGACTCACTTGATATCAGAGCATGATTGAGATTGAGCAGCATTGAGCTTTGGTAGATGTGCATCCATAGGACATCCAGGCATTGACAATATGACACAAAATGCAGAACAGCAAATCTGAGAGTCATCTTTGGCTGCTGGCACTGTAGGGCTAAAAGCAATGACGTGATTCATTTACTGCGTTAAACTGGTAAGAAATAAAGAACTATTCTTTTTGCTGATCCACACACATCACTGCAACTACCAAAATCAGACTCTAGGACTTTATCTATACTTCCAGACCTGTCTGCACTAGTGACAAGAATGGCAACATGCACCAGATAAGAGGATGAATATCTTGAGAAGTTTACTGAGATGACAGTAATAATAATTATAATGTAAAGTATGGTAAAATAACTTAGAAAGTTGATTGATATTCCTACAAAAATGTCATGAGATTTAATTTTCAAAAACAGTATTTGGCCAACTCAGTGATTTTTTGCTCTTCATTTGCTCTAACTTCTATGAAGTCAGAAAATAGTGTTCCAGTAGGTGAAAAAATTGGAGAGAGTTGGTTTTGACATACATACATCTAGCTTTACCTCAGGATGCAAATTTTCATTTTAAAAAAACACAAAACTTAAATACTGATTTTTTTGACTGGTCTCCATTTAGCCTTCACATAAACAAAAAGTGTAGAAATTGTGATTTGGCACAGATACATATTTGGTTAGTTCACATGAGGCTCTCATAAGACTTTCATGAACCCATTTAACCATCACAAGGAAATGAGTTCCCTGAACATCTTGTACCAGACTATGAAAGAACTACTTTTTAAAAAATTATACTTAGATGTGAAAAAACAAAAAAATCAAAAAAAGAAAACACATGAAACTGAACAATTTCAGAGGTTACTGGCTTTTCCTTTAGTGCATTTGGAGGTTTATTATATTTGGCTGTGTTGATTCGTGGTAGAACTGGAAAGGAGAGGTTACTGATTTGAACTAAAAATCCAATCACTTGATGTGTCTTTTATTTTATGAAAAGTTTTTTTTCATTTTAAATAATCCTAGATTATTTTAGAATTATTTATTGATTGAACAGAATTATAATACTAGGGAAATACTTGAAAAAAATAGATATATCTTGAGCTAGGTTAAAAGCAAAAGAACTAAGAATCTCATGAAAAATATTTTACTCTGCAAGCATTTAAATTAGAAAGGTATTTATCAAATGTTATCTTCATACTCAGTGTAAGAAAGTAGGCACTTCTAGAGGGCATGCAGTCCTAAAATCAAAATGACCTGCTACAGTACATCTATGCCTTTTCATCATCAGAGAAAAAACTGAGGGCAACCCTATGTCCACTTCAGATGAAGTTACATGCTTGAGGCTAGATTACATTACCCTAGTCCAGAATCTCTAGTGTCACTTAATCAATGCTTTGATTAAAAATAAGTTTCAATGCAAGAATTTAATGTAAACATTAACTTTATGTATATCAGTTTTCTCATGAAGGAAATTCCACCTAATTATCACAAGAACAGAAATCCTAAGATTAAAAAAACTAAACCACACACACTGAAAGTCTGTGAAATCCTACTGTCCTCCTGACAAACAATTCTATTAAGCCAAAGGGTTACTACTCTTAACAAGCATCTCTGAGTGCTTCCTGTCACCCACCTACACAGTATCTAAACAATTGTAACAGCATTAGACAGGATCAATCATTGTAACACTAAACAACACTTCTTGAATAAGTTCCTTACTATGTTAGGAATGAATTTTCCACCCAAAATAGCTGGCTGAATTGTGGCACTGAATCCATAAATACGATTATTATATGTATAATCACTGTAAGTGTTGAGTGTTGAGTTTGAAGCATAAATACTGGGAGAGTATGATAAATAGGAATAGCTAAAATGTCTTACAGATACATAAACGTCTTCCAGGGACAATGATTTCATTATCAGAAATGAAAAACTTTCTGTAACAACCATAGCTATAATTATGCCATACAATATGCTAAATTACAATACGTAATTCATTATTAATAGAATTTATTTTACAGATCAAATAGCCAAATACACATTTTTAAAAGAGCCAGATAGCAAATGTGGAGGAAACCAGAGGCAACAGTCATGGTAGACATTCTGCAGTCCAAGAACTGAGGCAACGTGATTATTAAGTACAAGCCTATAAATACCTTTACATCAAACATACAGTAATGTGTAAGAATTCCATGTTGTAGTCTAATTCATGAATCATTAATAACTTTTTCTTGAAAACAAAGTTATATATACTGTATACATCCCGGCTAAAAGCAGTGTCTGTATTTCATTATATTCTAGCAAACTATTATTACATGTCTTCATATAAGTGCAGAAAAGAGGGTTCTTTATACTCCTTTGCTTAATAAGAGATTTTGCATTGCACATGAAATTCTAATATTATGGATGATACATATTAAGCATTACTATCTAAAATGTGAGGTAATATACAAGAGATTGCAACTGACCTGTAAATGAAGTGTGATATTCAAATTTGATTTTTTAAATGAGCTGTGCTAAATAAATTTTAATGTAAAAAATTTACTAATTTTAGAAAGTGAAGTATATAGGGAAATAATCTGGGACAAAAAACAAATATGAGGCCATTTTTTTTCCATGTGCTGGCCAATAATGAAAAAAAATGTATGCTATTCTCTGTTTTATCACACTGAAAACTGAGCCACTGTATTTATGACTTCTTTTTTCTAAATAAAAGTACTTCAGAAGGTTAAATGCATGGCACCTGTTACACAGATATTATATCTAGACTTCAGCAAGCAAAACATAAATTAAATTTTATTTTCAAAAATGATTACTTTACAGTTATTTCAAAGGTGATAATTTATTACACAATGTTGTGAATAAGAAAGCAGGAAGTACTCATTTTTCACTACTACTACTGTGCCTATAAAATGAGAAAGCATTGATTTGATCAATTCTATTTATGATCCATAGCAGCAATATCGTAATTAAAAAGATTATGGAATAGATATAAATAACACTTAGTTCTAATGGTGCTATATATGACAACAATTAATTTGTTTTTTCTTTTAAATGCAGGGAGTATAAAGAACTTTACATTCTCTTTTTAATGGATGAATAAAATTTATTGCTCCCTTTTAATATATTTATAGAAACAAAATTCCTAATTTTTTCAACTAAAATAAATAATGAAGAAAATCTGGGACAAGATGATGATTACAAGCAAAATAGATTTACCATAATCACCAACTGTGAAGAAGGATGGGTCACATTACCTTTTTCTTAGCAAAACTACATTATAGAACACTATAGCACAAGGTACTAAAATTTCTTTGTCTTTTCTTTTTAAAAAATTTTTGCCCTTGATACCTTTCAGTAGGGCAGCTTGAACAGTTCATCGTCACATCCAAACCCCTCTGGAGATCAGACGATAAATTTCTTCGGCAATCAGAGACAGGACAAAGGGCTTTCTCGTGCTATTTCCTTGTTTTCATGTTTGCTGGCTTAACATCATTGTGTACACGTACGACTTCAGTATATAACATCAGATGCGATGACGTTCAGAGCTGGCAAACAGAGAAACAGCATGAGAAAAGCCCTTTCCTGCATAATTTTCCCCATTTATTGTAAAGTTTGTTTCCAAATTTCTACCATGTCAATCAGTGTATGGCTAGAAAGAAGTAGTGAACTACTGCGGCTCTAAGTAATCAACCATTTCTTATGTGCATGTGCTTTTAGGTTTCTATACACAAGCAAAGATTTTCACACGTTTGTATACACATAACAAAAATGCCAAAACAGAGCCACAGAAATGGCTTCTATGTATGTTACCCTAGACTCCATTTTCTTTTTTGCTTTTTGCCTTGTCAGCTCAAAACCCCAAGTACTGTTGCAAGATTATAGCTGTAAGAAGACTACCATATTATCTAGAACATGTTCTACAGGGTTTAGTAGACTTCGTTCAATAACATCTTTCCTAAAAGCATAAAACATTTTAATTTGAAGAGTTATTTTGCATCTTTATTGTATATTTATCATCAACAGAGTAAAGAGTCCTAAAAAAATCACAGAAATTAAGCCACTTCAGTCAATTATTTCACAGAAAAGAAAGTAGTCAGTACCACAGTCACCAAGACACAAGCCACTCACTGGTCAGGAAATTGCTATCAACTGCAGATTATTGAGTGCAATACCTTCTGGGAGAAAACAGGAAAAGAAAAAGTGTGAAAATTAAACTGCTGTTAAATCGAACTTCATAATTGGCAGGTGTTTATATCTATAGGTCATTTAAAAAAACAAAGTTGGGTTACAAAGAGAAAAGAATAAACCTTTCAGGTAATCCACTGAAAAATGAAGGTGAAATGCATGTAATATGTGGGAAATTTAAGCTGCTACTATCTCAAAGCAAGCTGTTACTGGAGAGAGCGTTGAATATCATTCCAGCTTGCATAAAAATCACCCAGTTATTACTGCTTGACGTTTATCTACCAACTTCTGAATCAACTCAGTCAACAAGTTCTTACTTGGAGGGGGAAAAAAAACCACAACACCTTTGTTTTCTTCAAATTAGTTTTTAATTGTGGTATTCAAAATCTTCCTTTTTTTCCCCTCACAGAAAGAACATTAATTCCTTTCTTCTTTTCTTACCATTCATGCTTTGTTTGGTCTTCAATTACAAGGCAAGGGGGACACTTTCCAGATATCTCACCTCATGCTTTTCCAGTGAAAGACTCATATTAAAAGAACAATTGTGAAGAAGTTTCTCTTCAAAGTGTTCCACAGAAGAAAAGCATTTTCTTGACCAGTTTTATTTCAGTAGTACTGAACATTGAAGTAACTGCTCACAAACTTCTGAGTCTCAGCCTTTTGTTTATCCTTCAGTTAGAAATCTTTTCTCCAGATGCAGATTTCATTTTTTTTTCTGTGTATACATTGCAGCATATCAGAACTACAGCCAAAACTACCCACCAGAAAATTAAGGGAAAATAGCAAGTATATTTAGAATCATAGTATTTCATTTCTAAATGACTTCTAGGAAGTGCTTATACCAACAGCTATTTAGCTGATATTTGGAAGAAAATCTTTGAATGCAATTTACTCTTTATCTGTCAATGCAACATAACAGTTATTTCTATGCCCTTTTACATACTAAAAGTATCAGCACTGTCGATTGATATTTACAGTATGGTAGATTAACCTCACTAGTCTCACTGTTATGAAACAAAACAATAAATCCTGCAGCTAAAATTTTACATAACTGGTGAATTTTTCAGAGCTATAACTTCCCAGAACAGTGCAATATGATTTCAGTTCACATCCTAAGCACACTGCTCTCATAACGAATGGGAAGCTCCAGCAACATTTCACCACATTCCAAACCAGAATCAGAAAAGCAAACACACCATAACTGTAAACAATCATAGAATAGAGACAGTAGGGCCCCAAAATGCAATGTATTTTAAATGTAGTCTACTTCCTATTTGGATTTCTATAGAATTAAAATGCCTATCTCCCACCAGTTTGTAACAAACAAGTTCATCAGCAATCATTGTGTAATCTGAAATTTCTATTCTTAAGTATGGATATGTTCACAGATGATAGAATCCTGGCAACTAAAACCAACTAACAAAGATTTGCACCAGTAAATCTGAGAGGGAAAAAATAAATTAAAAAAAATATTATTTAAAAAAAAAAAAAAATCAATCTGCATGTCTGTTCACTCCCTGAACTATTTCCTGAAGATAGCACAGTGCACTAGCAGTGCAGCTAGAGTAACATAACATAGCAGGGAGAAGCACCAAAAAGCACATAATCATAGATTCAGAGTAAGGTTGCACCCTGCAGCTCTGTCAGTGGAAGAGGTGCCACTTCCATGAATGCTTACACTTCTTCAGTTGCAAACTCTGAGAAAAATGTTCTTAAATTGAAGTTCAAAATGACAATACAAATTGTCACAGGACCCTTCCTGAGATAAGGTATTTATTATTGAAGATTTCTACTCTTCCTATAGTATGCATTATACTACTTTCAAATGAAAATAATGTCTGAAATAGCATTAATTAAAGGGATAAGAAGAAGGAGGATGCATGGGAAGTTCAAATGAACCTTTATGGCACTAGCTTCTTTGAACCAAGCTGCCACAGATAACATTGTGCTCTATAATCATTCATGTTTCAAACAGCCAGGTTGACAGGCATTTGAATTGTTTGAATATTGTTTAAGGTATTTGAGCAAATATTTCAGATTTTAAAACTTTGTTACATACTATATGAAAATAAGGCTGAAAAAACCCTCTACTTCCTTTTCATCATTCCAATGCAAACATAAAATAATTAGATTTGCATCATTATGGAACACTTTACAAAATTTGCTCTCACAAAGGTGAATACCAAAAGCAATTGACCTTTTCTTGCAGATAGATAAACTCTAAAGGTGCTGTATGTTCTTCTACCAAAATAAAAGCTTCTTTATATGAGGCTCACAACTATCAAGAAAAAAAAAAAAAAAGAAAATCTGATGACACTGAAAGTCAGTTTGATTTTATGAGCATCCAAATATCTGAGTTTGAAAAATCTTATTGTGAAAAAGAATTCTCTTGACAATTTATCACAGTTAAAACTCTTTAAAACTTATTATAACTACCACCTCCCAAAAGAAAGTATGCAATTTTTAATTTCTTCATTAATTCCTACTGTTTAACTTCAAAATAATAATAATATTAGCCCTCTCCCTTGTCCTTTCTCACATACAAACACAAGTTCAATTTCTCTCTCTCTCTTTGTGGACATTACATTAGGACCATATTTTTTTCTTTTCAACTTCCTGTAGTTCGTGATTCACTGTCCTCAGCTGCTTCAGGAATTCTTCTCCAACAAAATCTCAGCTGTTGTAATGTTATATTTATTTGCCCACTTGAGCACTAAAGAGACATTTTGGCATTTATTAGAAAAACTTTTCCATCTTCTCTTTCTTTTTGAGTACAATTGTTAAAATTATTTTCTAACATTTTATAGATCACTTAGATAAATTTAACAGCAAAGCAAAGACATAATTTCCTTCCTTTAAAGACCTGAATCAATACCATTCAGACATACACAAAATTTTTAGCTTTAACTCAATATTAATTGAAACACTTGGGCATAAAGTCTTGCATGGACAAAACAAAGAACAGTTGAGATGCATCATTTATTAATATCAACACCTGATAGAAAATGAAGAGATATCTTCACAGTGGATGTAATCTTCTTTAGTCTCCTTCAGAGAGCTCGTCTTATAAAAGCGATGCATTACAGTAATTATTAGTGATAAAGTAAAATATTTCTTCTCATATTAGACATCTTATTTTAATATATGAAACTAGAACGTCTCCCTTTTTAACTGAACTTACTACCCTTCAATTCTCCAGGCTCTCCTACAGCTCTCAGAAAATTCAGAGACCACACAGCAAATGCATCATTAACCACAAATGTCCTGTTAGTCTCCCAGGCTGGAGGATGGCAGGACAGCATGACATCTGAAGCACTGTGGAAGAAGTTTCTTTTTGTTTGTTTTATTTCTTTATTGGCTAACAGTGACAACTCTAAGTTTGTCTGTCCTGAGTCTACTTCTACAGTCACATAACTAATACCTTACAGACTAAAATATATAAAACCAGGTTAGGAGTACTACTGACTTTTAATTATCATTGAGGTTTAAGAGATACTTTGTTTAGTTTTACTTATGAAACATAATTCTGCCTTTGTGATCATAGTCCAACACAAAAGATTTAACTCTTAATGTTCTTTCTTGATAAAATCATGTAAAAAAATGCATTCATGAAATGACTTACATTTAAATAAGTAATAAAAATGTGAATTCATGTATTATTATCTTATTAATATTTACAAATATCTAAACGGTGGGTGTCAGGAGGTTGGGGCAGTCCTTTTTTCTATGATATCTAGCAACAGGACGATGGGAAATGAGATGCAGTAGGAATACAAAAATTTCCATTTAAATATAATTAAAAACTATTTCACTGTGAGGGTGACGGTGCAGTGGAGCAGGCTGCCCGGTGAGGGTGTGGAGTCTCCTTCCCTGGAGCTCTTCAAGACCTGTCTGGACATGTTCCTATATGACTTGATCTAGGTTGACCTGCTTCTGCAGAGGGGTTGGACTAGATGATCTCTAAAAGTCCCTACCATTTTATGATTCTATGATTTCAAATTAGTGTAAAGTGCCATTGGTAGTGAATAGTTCTACTTTTTCAAACAATGTGGTCGCTTTCATAGAGAAAAATATATCTAAAAGGACAGCTGTAGATTTAAGAAATTCAATACAAACAGAAACAATATTTTTTTAATATATTCAGCACATCAAACTGATAGAATTTCAGGTACAGCTATATGATAAAAAGCTAATATCAGGTAATGACTATTAAAAAAAAAACCAAAACAAAACAAAAACACAGTTCTACTCTGCTCTTCCAGATAGGAAAAGCCTGTCACTGACCTTTTTTCCCAAACCAGCTTCTGCAGAAGAGAACTGCTTTCCATTCTACCTTAAAAAACCCCTTCTGATGGAAGAACTACGTTAGTAAAAACCTAGAGTCAAGAGCTTGCTTTCTTTGTTAGCAGCATTACTGCATGAAAAGTGTATTTGAGCAGATAATGGAAGAAGCTTTTTGGTTGAGAGGAACTATACCAGAACTCAATTGAAAAATCACTTAGATCAGGCCCAGAGCAATGCAGAAAACAGCATCACCTTTCTCAAGAGTTACGAGAGTTCAAATAGAGGAATAAATTAGTGAGAAGCTTTTCTAAGGTGTCGTTTAAATTAACACATTCAAATACCTTTCACAGAAAACACATCTCAAAAAGCTACACATTTTTCAGTGCTGTTATGTCTTAGAAATAAGAAGAGATTTTTTTCCACTTCAAATTTTTCTGTTATTGCACCTCAGAAAAAACCAAAAATTTTGTGAAGTGTAGTGATACAGATTCCCACACAGGTATGTGTTGGTAAGGGGAATAAACAAAGAATAAAATAAACAATCCATCCTGTAAATTTCAAAACCATGATGATTACTTTGATTGAGCAGCTTTTTTAAGGCAGATTTTCTTATTATTATAGTGATAATGAAGCCTATAGGAAAAAAACTCAAAACCTTAGCAGGAGCAGAAACTCTGACAGATTTCATCATGCTGAGATTTGTTCCCAAGAAACAGCGTTAAAATATATTATCAATTATGTAATAAACTCTCCTGAAATTATTGCTTCTTTAATGGTCAATTCCTTGATCAACTAAAGTTTAAATAAAAAACTGTTTTTACTGACAACTTTGTGATATTCGTGAAGCAGACAAACAGCAAAGCATTACTATTAATGAAATTGTCCAGAATATAAATAGACATTAAACTCAATTTCCAGTGACTTAAAGTCTTTCTATGGTGTCTTGAGGAATAAAAGGTACCTTGGTTCTCCATTTATTTTTAATTTTAAGCTGAACATTCATAAGACATTTCCTTTGCTCTACTGAATTTCTGAGAAGCTAATATCTGATTTATCAGGCAGAGGAGCAAATAAGTGACAGTAATTATACTGATGCCTCTAAATTTTCACCCGGTTTTGCCTGTCTGGTGTGCCATTCCACCAGATTTAAGTAGACCAGTACACTTCTAGTCTGAAAATGGCACTGAAATTCTCAGAGGAACATCCTTGCCTGCTTTTGAGAGACCTCAAAGTAAAGCTATGCCCAAATGAAGGTTGCTATTCCAGACTCCATTAATATTAAGAACAACTTATTAGGTCCTGTAAAGCTTTATTGCTTTCCACTTGGTCTAGATTACTTCACTTCTTCAGCATACAATACTACAGAGGACAGTACCACAACCCTTCGCTGCTGTACAGAGCTGCACTAGGTACTACAGCAGTGCAGGCAGGACCATGCTGCCATCTGCAGTCAGGAATATCCACCAATCCAGCAATTCATCCTACCATTTCCTTATAGGCCAGTCATTTTCTTTTCATTTTCTCCCTTAATAGTGATGAATCTCAAATTGTTTGGTTTTCAATGCCTCAGACAAACACGATCTTTCAAACTTTTAATCCTCATAGTGAAATTTTTTTGCAGTGCTTAAAGCTAGTTAAAGGAATGGCAAAGTAAGAAGGGAAGGAGAAAGAGAGCACCTTAAAACTTTCATTACCTGTCTAGTGTGTATGGGGCCTGGGGTCTTGAAGCCTCCTTGACAGCTGCATTCAGAAACACTGTATGGGTCTGAGCTGCTTGATGAGCACTTGGAAAGCGAGTCACAGCCCACCACAAAGGTGTTATCCAGAGGCAGTTCCTGAATCACATGGTGCTTCTTGGGGGGTACGGGGGTCTCAGGTTTAATTTGAAAGGTAGGCTGTGGAGAAGCAGACTTGTAGTGCTTTGCTAAATCTGGGCTATCAGGCTTAAATGTCGTTGGTGTGGTGGCCCAGTTATATTTTCCCATAGTCTGTTCTTCTAGCTCTACAGGAATGTCTAAAGTGCCATTTATGTGCTCATGGCCGGGATCATCAGGCTTAGATTCTTCAATAGTCACAAAGTTGAGGAGGAGACTTTTTGGGGACCGCTTCTTCTTCTTCTTCTTTTTCTTGATCTGCCTGTTCTCTTGGTTTGGGGAAACCCATTCACCACTCTGTTTGTTTTTTTGGACAACCTTGTGCCTAGGTGTCTGGCGACACCGTACCAAAGCAGTAACAAAAATCACCAGAATAACCGTCATAGTGCCTGCAATAATGGCAATGATGATCTTGACATAATCATTGGTTTGTGGGGTTATCTCACCATCCCCAATATTCTGGCCAACCGGCGTTTCCATATTCCTGCGCACCAGCTCCTGTACGTAGGAACTGTTGGTGACTGTCTCGTTCACAAACAAATGCACAAGAGCTATGGTATAAAGAGACTCTGGCTGTCCTAAGTCATTGACTTTTATCACCAGTCTGTGCAAGCCATGATCTGATGTAATTACCTTCTCTTTCAAAGTAATATTGCCTGTTAATTGGTCAATTGTAAACAAGCCCCTTGAATTCCCACCTATGATGCTATAGCGGAGCTCTGCATTCATTCCTGTGTCATTATCAACTGCAAAGACTTTAGTAACTACAGATCCTGGACTGGCTGATGTTGGAACCAACTCATATGAATAATTAGATGACGGAATAACAAAAACAGGCCTGTTGTCATTTACATCAACAACATTGATGGTCACTTTGGCAGTTGAGGAACGCTGCAGTCTTCCTCCATCCACAGCTTTTACCTGGAAAGTATATGACCCCTGCTGTTCCCTATCAAAGGTAATATTAGGTCGTATTACACCAGTAAGTGGATCTATAATGAAATTATCTCTACCATTTAATATAGAGAGAGTGACTGCAGCATTCTCTCCTGAGTCAGCATCTGTAACTGTGATAAGCCCCACTGTGCCATACATGGGTAAGTTTTCTGGCACATAGAAATTGTATTCATTATGTGTGAAAGCCGGGCTATTATCATTCTGGTCCAGGACTGACACTGTCACAGTAGCATTGGTCTGCAAGGGTGGCATCCCATTATCCTTAGCCAGCACAGTGAAGGAGTACCTGTCCTGCTTTTCTCTGTCCAGCTTTCTCACTGCTGTCAGAATGCCTGTACGGCGGTCAAGGTTGAAAATAGGGGGTGCATCAGAACCCAGTATATAGCTGATCTCAGCATTGCGCCCACTGTCAGCATCTGTAGCACTTATCTTGGTTAGCTGAGTACCAGGAGCATTGTTTTCAGGGATTGAGAGACCTATGACAGACTGTGTAAAAACTGGGGCATTGTCATTTTCATCTTTGATTTTGATCAAGAGCATTGCAGATTGGTTTAAGGGAGGCTTCCCTGAATCTGAAGCCACTATTTTAATGGCATATTCCCGTGTAGCTTCATAATCTAGAAACATGGCTGTCTCGAGAAGAAATTGATTATCAAACACGGGCTTTAGCCTAAAAGGGACATCATGATCTGTAAAACAAGTAACTTTTCCATTCAAATCAGCATCCTTGTCCATTACTGTTATCAATGCAATTTTTGTATTAAGAGGAGCCTTCTCAGACAAAAGCACTGTCCCATTCACTGGATTGATGATGTATCTCGTGTCTATTGATGGGACATTGTCATTAATATCTGTGACATTAACAGTCACTGTTGCTCTTGATGGAGTTGAACTGCCATCACTTGCCAAAACAGTTAATTTGTGTACAGGAGACTCCTCCCTGTCTAGTGGCTCTCTTATAGTGATGAGGCCAGTGGTGTTATCAATGGCAAACAGCCTCTTGGCCAAACTGGAGATCTGATTGCTGAAATAGAAGTGTATTTGTGCATTCGAGCCCAGATCTGCATCAGTGGCATGGAGCTGAGAAACAGAGGTGCCCACTGGAGCGTTTTCTGGAACACTAACTTCAATGTCATTGTCTTTGAAGACAGGGCGATTATCATTCACATCAGTCACTGTGACTTGCAGAATGGCAGTGCTAGATCTTGGAGGGCTTCCACCATCTTCAACTTTAATTTTCATCACATAGGTATCCTTCTGCTCCCTATCCAGGGTCTGTTGGACAATCAGTTGAGGCCACTTATCTCCCTCAGGTGTCTCAATTATATCAAGACCAAATACATTTTGACCCTGCAAGACACAGAAAGAACATACTTTAGCACGACAGTATATTTAAATAGAAAAACATCTAATTAATCTTCTGAAATTGCCATGGAATATATATTTTTATATATACACCACATTAAGAAATATACATCTAAATCTTTACCTTTATTTTGCAGCATCTGATTTGGCTTTAAGCTCTGGGGCCTTAAGAAAACTTCACATCAAATATGAGAAGAAATGGATATTTTAGAAAAAAAATGGGGGAAGGGAGGTGTTTTGGTTTTTTAACCAATTTCTCTATTTCTACAGAAAAAATAATAAATTCCTGGACAGATGTAATTTGGTTTCCCTGTTGTATAAGTGACTGTGGTAGAGAGGAAGGAAGCCAAAGTTCAGCTACATCCAAAGACAAAGTAGCATGCACATACTGAAGGACTTAAACCAATATTCCATTTTAAGTAAAACAACCATGACAAAAGGGGTTGTTTCTCTCTTCATGGAGCAACTCTGGCCATGATCTGAAACCATTACCATTAAAAAAACCCCTCATTGTTGTAAAGAGGCTTACTACATAATTCAGGCATTAGATGGTACAGACAAAACCAGGTAATAACAGTTCATTAGAAATATTTAAAAACCCATTAAAACTACTCTTTTCTTCATTAATATATATTTTATCATTTTAGTGAAAATTACAATCCCAGTGAGGAAAGAATTACAAGATCAATTTGGAAATACTCATGGGGTTTGTTGAACACTTAACACCCTTGGAATTGTAAAGAAATGCCACATATATTGCACAAACATAGCTTCTTTTAAAACACTAGTGTGGACAGTCTGCTAAAATGAAGATTGGAATCTAGAAATACATTCCCTCTTTTGCTGTCTCTTCAGACAAGCAGTGATTAAGAATATAATAATCATCCTTTTTTCTCACATATTACATGCTTCAGAGGAAAAAAGGATAGAGATGCAGTTTTCCAGCCATATCTTCCATAAGGGAAGAGTTAGAATGCAGACCACTAAATCTGAACGTATAGAATGACCAGAAAAACATGACATCGTTAAAGTGATGACTAATTAGAATTGTGGTTATATATGTTGTAACTGTAAGAATGAATAACTGTGTCTAGACTGGTTGTTCCTCTGTTGATTATGCTTGTCTTCTGCCCTCAGCCATGTAATTGTATGCATGGTCTAAACTGGTATAAGAAACTTCAGACCCAAAAGGAAAGAAAATATTTTCAATGTGTAAAATTCCTTATTTGTCATTACTTATAAAAGATTGGTATTCACAATATCTTACTACACCATTGTTAAGTGAATGCATTTATAGGTCTACTTCTGGAAAAGACTATACTATTTCATTGATTTATTTTCTCAAAGCAAGAATTTGACACTACAGAAGTAATAATTTATTTCATGGAAAAGAACTATTAATCCCCACTTCAAAAATTACTGTTCCACTTGCACAGTGTTTGTGACAACATTAAGCTGCAACTAGGACAGTCTAAAGTGAACTGGAACATACACAAAGCAAATATAGTTTTGGCTTCTTTAGCAGAAAGCATGTGAAAATATAAGGCTTACAAATTGTTTCTAAATCAAGACATAAATTTTGAACCAATTAGGTTAAATTTTAGAATGGTAATTCTATGCTGATCTCTTCATGAAGGCGGAGTGTGAGTTTCCTCTTCATCTTCAATCTGGCTAGCAGCTCTTGGCAATAAATTTCATAATTACTGAGAAGTGATGGATTACATATTCTATGCTTTAACATAGATTAAAAAAAAAAAAAAGTAACAGAAACTAGAGAAAAAAAACCTGTCAGCTATCTTTTACTTCTTTATTTGTACACAAGTTGACAGATGGGCACTGATTATTCTGTCATTAGATCCTTCATCTACAACAAACACTTCATATAGACTTTGAATACATGCAGCTATACATATGCATAACCATTTCTGCTTTTTAGCTATGAGGTATGAGAAAGATATTTTTCATTATAGCATACAAGTTTGATGCAAAATACAGAGCTTGAGTTCCCCATCAGTAGCAGTAAACTACTATAGAAACATAAAAGAATGAAAAGATGTCTTCCAAAGTAATTATTAACACTTATGTAATTTCATATGGGAAAATATTCACCGAGAATATTTCTTACTATTCAATACAGATTTATACATCTTTTAAAACCACTAAAAAAAGAATTAAAGAAAACTATAGTTTCTCCAAACTAGCCTTTTCCATGTTGTTCATAGGATAAGATTAGTTGTAACAATTGCATTTTGTAAGGATAGTTCTTCTATTCTGAGCACTCAAAAAAAAGATTAAAAAATCCAGAAACATTTTTTAGGGTTATAAATATCTAATTCTCTTCCTTATGAGCAAATAAATTGAGAGCTAAAAATCCTGAGAGAAATATGAAGGAAAACCTTCAGGATTAAATTCTTGATATTGAAGTAAATGGCTCTATCATCATTAAAACCTCAGTGAAGTGAAAATTTTCATTAAGGTTAGACTGCTATTTGGACTGAACTGTACCTCAGTCACCACATTATCACAATGATCTGAAGGTTTCATTCACACTAGGAAGGTTATGAATCCATAGGAGAAGCATAATAGATAATTAACACTTATACAGTACCTTTCACCATTAAAATGACTGACTGGTAAAAATAATCAGCAACATTATTATCTCCACCACTACAGAAGGATGGGAGGGAGAAATAAAAAACACTGACTTTTAATTTAAAAAGACAGTTTAAGCAATATAACCTAACTACTTGATGCAAAGCAAGGTTATGCCCATCTCAGTGCCAGGATGAGCCTTAAGAGGCTCTGGCCCTGATCACAGGATTCTTTATAAGGGCAATAAGAAACTCCATTACCATATTCAATTTTCATAACATCCTTTTCATGCACACAGTAATCTCTGAAATAATAAAACGGGGATGATGAACACTCCCAACTGAATATTTACCTGATCATTTGTAATGGATCCAAATGTCCTTTTCGGAGCAGTCTTGGGCTGTCATGTAAATAAAATATTAGAGAGTTTTTAAAAAATGGCAACATTTAGATAGATCAATAAATACATCATCAGTGACATATGGACACAATGTGATAAGCTAGACAAGTTTCTAGTATTATGGACAGGACTGTATATTACAAAGTGCATCTTAAAGCCTACACTTAACTTGCTTCTAGACATGCATAATGCAGTATCAGGCACATCATTCAATCCATGAGGTACTGACTACTTGGACACTGAGAGGAATGGGTAAAAAGTCCAGCTTCCTGTTATGCCCTTAACAGTGGCGTGGTCTGTTGTCTTCAAAACATCTTATGAACTAACACTTGCAAAACAATGAATTGACAGATATAGTAATTTCTGAAAGAAATAGGGAAGGCAAAGAATATTGTGCTGAATAACTCTATAAAAGTAACTGCTTGTGATACGAACTACTCTGAAATTAAGGCAGTTTATTAGTGATTATTTCTTAAAACACTACAAATTACATCACTATATATAACCACTGCACATTGTTAAATGACAAAGTAGATCAACACTGTCCTCCATCTTCATTCAAGAGTAGTTGCTTTGAACCTTTAGAGAAAAGTATAGTAGCAAGCACAGCTCATTGTTTTGTGTCTACAACTTCACCCTACTCTTATTATCAACACTTGTCTTCATGCACTGTAAATGATAAACATTATAGGACACACACCTTTAGTTAACTGAATCTTAAACAAAAGTCAAGGGCTAGACAACGGGCATAAAATAAACTTACTAATATTCTACAGTAACTCATTTCAATGAATATTGCAAAAAGCAAGAAGGGTACATTTAGTGCATATCAACAATCCTCTTAAAATCAGATATCTTTATTATTTCTTAAAAATCTGACTGAAATCTAAAATAAGCAGATTTAGAGTGACTCCATTCTAGCAGGCCAAATACAGCAATATAGAGAAATAATATGAATAAAATGTTTAGAAGAGAAAAAAAAAAAAAGGAAGACTAAAATGTCAGTTTCTCATTAGAAAGTAATTCACTAATTCATTACAGTAATTACTTAATAATAAAACCTTTGGCTGAAATGCAATTGTATGTGCAAGGAATCTTAAAATCTTTTTTGAATGCCTAGAAAATAATGTATGTTTGCTAACTGCTAGTTATTTCAGGTGTAGCACACAGAAACCCTTTGCAGGTCTCCTGAAAAATTACAAAATTGGTCCCAGACACTGTTTCCTTCTCTGGTTTTGTCAAGACATATGGAACCGCTCTATAAATGTAGCATTACATTAGCAAAGAAAACAGTATAGTAGCATAATAACTACTAACACAGAAAATCAGACAACACTTACACAGGGGACAATATTTTTAGTAAAACCTGATAATTAAACTTGCATTTTTCTTTCAGACGTGATACTTCAGATGTGAAAATGTGAGTTCCCAAAGCCAAGCTATAGCCTTAAACACAAAATATTCCACACAATAGGCAAGTTCCTCTAATAGGTGCATATTAGTACACTCAGATCTATAATATTTTCATTGTTGTAGCTCTAATAAAGGCTCCTTGTCTGCTCTTACACAGTGTGCAATTCATGTGTTCACTCATTCTAGAAGATTAAAATTTGTTGGGCAATTGTCCTATTTAAAGACTGCCCAGTCACCACCCTCATCACATTGAACATCTGACAATCTAAAGTTACTTGTGTTATTAATACAGATGGTTACATTTTGAACTGACAGTACCTCAAAGAAGAAATTAAGATTGCACAGGTAAGAATTTTTTTTATGCAAAACTCAGTAGATGCAAAGTTGCCTACAGATTTGAAACAATAGTTTTGTCAAAACAACTACAGCCTTTTAATTTGCAGGTCACAACTCATTCCTATAAGTTCTGTTCATTTTAAGATTTTCCATTGGTATCAGATTTTCACAAGGTTTCCTTTGAAGAAAGCCAAAGCTTAGCTCTGAAAAAAGTGAACTTACATATTCAAATCCACGGTATAAGCAGGATGTCGAGTCCAAAACGTGGATGAATCTGAAGTGAATTTTGTGCATTCAGAATCCTAACTAGCTCCACACCAATGTAAAAGTTAAGGACATAATTTCTGCAATGTCTGTGTCATAATTTGCTATTCTTTTCACCTTCAATTATGAAAGGTCTTCTATAAATGTACTGCCAAAGATTTCCACTCCAGCTATAGAAAAACATACAAAACCATACTCATACTATAAAGCAGACAGAAAGCAAAATGCTGTAGATGGGATCAATACAATATAAGGATAATAACAAACTATTTAATGCTGGAAAGGAACAGTAAAAAGCATGATATGGAATGAAGAAGCAGACAGTCAATGCATTTAATACTGATTTTCTGAAGAAGTAGTAAAAAAGACTAGGAGGTATACCTAAACACAAAATTACTTTCTTAGAAATCTGAATTTAATGTTGCTACAAAAAGACTGAAACAGTTCTAACAATTACATTGCTTCAGTTACCTTAATCCTTCCAGATAATTTGTTCCTTTCTGTAAAGAGTTCATTTCAATCTTGGTGCATTCAGAACATTGTCAACTTTATCTTCTTAGACAGATAAAGATAGATAGATCCATAGATATTTTTTCTAAGATGGAGTAGTTTTGCATCCTCCTCAATTCTTGACATTCAGTTCTCAGAACTCCATTTAGACACAACAAATGTTACATTTTTAATATATTTCCTCATTTGCTGCCCTAATTTCTCCAGTCTACACTTAAAGCAAGCCTTTAAAAACTTCAAGGGATTTATCATCACAATACTCTTGCTCTATAAATAGTTGTAGCTCTACCTCAAGGTGTAAGTACAGAGTCAAAATCTACTCAAATTGAAGTACAGAGACATTTTAAGAGTTGTCCAAAGCTTGTAACTTCTCTGAAGCTAGACATTTCTGAATTACCAATCATGTCTTAAACTAAACTTTAGAAACCAAACTTTAGAATCTAACTTTATAAACTACATTTTAGAATTTTAAACTTTAATCGGAAATTCTTTCATTTACAGATCCTCTTCCCAAAACAAGAAAGGTGAACAGCTGCCAGCACGGCAACTGGAGAATTAACCTCCCCTCTTAATCTTGACCATTATAGTTGTTCAGAAATATCCACAGGCATCCCACTGAACAAGAAACTGCATTTTCAACACACCTGAAGGTGTTCAGATTAAGGTATAAAAATGTTTGAGCTTTACTCTGAATTCCCGTGTTTCCAAAGCTAGATAAAGTGTCAGATACCTGATCCCTCCTTCAGTATGTTCTCTGTCTTTGGAATCTCACTATAGATATATAATGAAGAAGAAAAAATAGGATTTGTATTAAGCAACAATATATTCAACAAGTGATATTTCTATTATTTACGTATGATGCTTACATGTTTGCTCACTTTCCTAGTTCAGAGCAGTAACAACACCGAGTATCTCTAAAAAAAGAGAAATAAATGAGCACGTTTTACTGATGTAATTCTCTAATACATCACTGTGCTTTTAGAGGCAAGAGTGAATGGTTTTGTATTGCTGTTCAGAACAGCTCCTAAATCACAACCTCATTTTGCTTTGACAGACAAATAAGGTATCTTGGGCTCCTAATCACATATTTTAGAGCTCTCAGATGAATGCTGACTGGGTGCTGAAGAAGTGTGAACCTGTAATGCCCTCCTTATTCACTACCTGCACTGTAACTAGATCAGTACTTTTAGGTAGAAGGAGATTAAAACTGACAGTCACTTGTATACAAGAAAATAGAAACAACTGAGATGTTTCTGAAAATTCCTTTACCCTAAGGCAGACACTGTTCAGTACCATCAGCTTCCAATAATTTCAACAGGAACTTAGGTGATGGATACATACGGATTTTGACAGAAAACGTTTTTCCTTTGTTAAAAAAGGAGTACAAATATTTACAATGTAACATTCATTAAATTAATGCATTGTTATTATCTCACTCCTTCTTATACACACACAAAATTTCAGCTAAAGTGCATATGTTATTTAAATACATAGCATCATCATCAAGACAAACCCATATCCTAACTTCTGATGCTGTAGTTTTTCCAAGTTATTTAGTAAGATTATCTTATTTCATCTGAGGTCCTTTTAAACTGAAGTTCATCTGCAAGCAAAACCAGTCTATCTTCCTTCCATGTTTACACTTGAAGAAAAAAACGTTGACAAAACTTTCATCTGAATGTCATGGTATCTCCCACATCCCCACCTTTCCCTTCAGGGATCCCAGTTTCCAGAAATATAAACAAAATAAATTAATAATATTACATGGTCTCTGGATTTACATCAAAGGGACATTCCTTCACATGCAGAGACCACACTTTAATCTGCATGTATCACTGCTTTACAAATTTTGACATTAACAAATACATAGTCTTAATGTAGAAAATTCACAATTCACATGGGAAAAAATACAAGAGAATGGGGAAAAAAGCCTAACACAACAGACTTTGCTTCTTTCATTTTGAGTAGACTTCCCCTAGCACGTATCAGCACACTTTAGGACTTGTAAGTCTATCATATCATAGAATCATAGGATGGTAGTGGTTGGAAGGGAACTGCTGAACTGAAGATAACAGTAAGCTTTTCTCAAAACCTCCACTCTTTGCAGGATTTTGTAAACCTCAAAAGAAAAGAAAGTTTGCGTGAGACATTCCACAGCACCATTTTTGCTTTTGAAAGAAATAAAGCTATGCTTTTCCAAATAATGAAAGCTTATCCTTCTATTATTCTGAGGCAATAACCATGGATCTACCATATTAAACTGTAAAAGTGTATGACATATGTAAGTGCAAGATGCTACTTCACTACACAGTGGAAGATAATAAATAATACTGCAACTTCAGAGTAATAAATCAGATGGTTGCTGAGAAGATAAACAGAATGACAGTAAGTACTCAAAACAGTTCCAGAGAGACTGAATTCCAAAACTCATTAAATAAAGGTCTTTTCACCAGGTTGATCAGCAAATGTAGGGGATAAATCCAGTGATGGATTTATCAAGAAGGTAACTTGTCTTCTTCTTCTTCCAGTGTTACTGATTCCTACTTGTTTGAATCAGTAGAACAAAAGCAAGATATAAAGGAAGAAACATATTGTTACTGTAAGCAGTAATTCAACTTACTCAATTTTGAAAAGAAATCTTGTGCTACCTTTGTGTATCATAAGTTCTAGTATATAAACTGTCACAACTTTCTATTTAAGTTGTGTTCCGAGAAATAGCTTCTCTGAGAGTTGTTTGGGATCAAAAATCTTAAAATTGTATTTCATACAGACTTTTGTAAGTAATTAAACTCAAGAAGATATTCCTTTCTAAAAACAAAAAAAAATTCAAATTTTATCCAATTGAGTAAATGTGCTATTTATCATACCTAAAATCAGTGATGAAATTGGTACAACTGAACTTCAAGAAAGAAAATTAAAATATTAGGATGTTACACTTACAGGGGAAAATGTCAAATGCTCATCATTCCACAATGGCTTTTCTGCTCACTTTTTGCTCATTGTTGATATTCTCTAGTAGCACCTGGGTCTTGAATATATGCTATAAATTTTGGCTAATGGCCAGGGGGTTTTCCTCCAATGGGGAAAGATGTGAAAAAAACACATAGACCCATAGAATAACACAGTAAGGTGACATTTAAGCATGATTAACAGAAGGGAAACAGAATATCCATCTCCTGTTGCAGAGATCTAGATTAGTCCCACCGGATATCACATATCCTCCAATAAATTGTGAAGTATCTGTCCTCTGAGGCCGAGACAAGCTTTCCCACAATTCATGGGTAAAACTGCATAAAGTGGGTAATCTCAGTAGTAAAGTAAATGATGAAGTGTATCTCTAAAGGAAAGCTAACACTAGAATAAAACAAAATAGCTGACATGTTATTTAGACCACACACAAACTGTGCTAGGAAATAGTAGAAATAGGAAATCCAGCAAAGATAGTTGAAGTTATTTCTGCCCAGTACAACTCATGTAATGCAAGTCAGAGGAAAAGCGGGCTTTCCTAGGTCTGGATACAGTCAAGGCTCTTTCCTGAAGTTCAGTCACTGTCCTAAAACAGCTGTTTTGAAATAACAGTATGCACACTATTCATGGTACCAATACTTTGTAATACACACATAGAAACTGAACTTTTGCTTTCCTCCAGTCCTCAGCCACTTCTCCATAACTTACTAAAGATGATAGAGAGTGGTCTAGCAATAACTTCTGCCAGCTCGGGCCAGTAACAAAATCACAATGACCCAAATCTTGCAGTTCAGTGACTCTCAAAAGTCACATCATCAGTTTACAGACTAGGTGTGTTACAGAAAACATGGAAGCACAAACACTACTGGTTTAGGGAGCATTACAAAATGTGAACAAGATTTAAATTTTAGAAAATTGCCTGGGGCATCATTATTTCTCATATATCACTGGTCCAAAAAATGAGAAAGCTTTTATTCAAATTGGTCATTTATCATAACCATCCCACAAAACAAATACTGCACTACTAGGAGAAAGGACCATTGGAGTGCTTTGTGTCTTTTCTATTTTTTTTTTATTCAGCCTCTTTGAATAATTTTTTATGTTTCATTTTCCCCTTCATTGTGATTGAAATGCACACAATTTTGCCTTCTAAGATCCCACCCTCACAAGTAACCTTGAAACCAAAAGCCTCAACGGAAGCAAAATATATTCTATTGCTGTCCATGCCGTCTGTTCGGTCATCGCTTAGCACTTGGCAGAAGCAATTGGGCTGGCAGAGATAACTGTGTGAGACTTTGAAAACAGAGACAAGGAAAGACTAAAAAGACAACAGTTCAGCTAAGATTCATATGTGAAGATGTACAGAAAAGGTCATAAAGTCTTAACATAATTCACTGCAAAAGCTGAATAATAAAAAAATAGAACCATCAGAAGCAGACATTAAAACACACACCAACTTTTTGGGGTTTTTTCTTTAATTGTGCCAAAGGTCTGGTTGGCCATTCAACTTCATTGCCAAGAACTCTGGATGACTCTAGCAGTTTAAGGTTTAAGTTATTCAAACAGCACTTTTTTTTATAAGTAAGAGACAACTTCTGGGCTACTTCAGAAGGGTTTAAAAAAAAAAACAAACCCACAACATTAAGTTAAGGGAAAAATCTTATGAAGAATTCGAAAATCTGTAAACTTGAAGGAACTGATTCATGTTCTGATCTTTTACAGGTTTAGTAAATATCCTAGATATTAATCTTGGATGGATATTTCATTTACATGAAACAATAAAAGGTGTGCAATGCTGATGGAATTCAAGAAAGTTCCATCACTGTTTTATGGTTTATTTGTAAGACTGACTTTCAAATTATGGTACCCACACTATGTGCTGGTTTTCCAGACAATGGTTAATTCACCAATGGAAAATACTAATATGTAACTGTCAGAATACTATTTTTGAAGTTGCATAGGAAACGGGATAGGGAACAAAGAAAAGCTACTACACTGTTTATACATTTAAAAGTGCTACAACAAACAGTTTTGAAAAGTCTCTAAAGGAAATAAGGATGAAAATTATATGGCCAAGGTTAAAATAAGGAGGAAAAAGTAATCTCAAAGTGAAAAAGACATGTAATACTCCATACTGAAAAGCACAAAGGAACATCTTGACTCAAATGGGGGGAAAAGTTTCCACCCGCCCTCCCCAAAAAAAACCCCACAGAAGATGTCACTTTCCATGAGAAAGCATAGAGAAAAAAATGACAATTATTTGACTTTGAAACATCAGCAATAACCAAAGCAATAATACACATCATACTAATAGAGCCAGCAATTACAGTACAATGTGAGAAAAATGTATTTCAATACTGACAGATGATGACTCGCAATTCATTCCTTTTACCAATGTTGCTTTTTGTTTCTTTCAAATTGTCTGAAATGCTCTTTGCTACATGTACCAGCTTCAAAAGCTCCACAGGACTTCAGTGTTCAGACCAATTATATTTCAGGTTAGAGAATACAAATTACTTTGTAATAAACCTTTCTTTCAGGAATAAAAATAACCATGCTAATGCAGTCAAGTGCCACGATCCATGGTTGAAACTCTATTTAAATGTGTTCTTTGATAGCTAAAAGAATATAATTTTGGACTATATTTCCTCTTGAAAAGAAGAAAAATATTATATACAGTGCATTAGAGGGAAAACCAGCTAGGATTATTTAAATCTCTATCACTATCATCTAATATTAGAAAGCTAAAAGCAAAATTAAAATCAAGAACAAATTATTATTATTGTAAAAACTTCTTTATATTTTAATTGTGTATTTTATGACAACTAAAAGCAGGAAAACCTGAAACTACCTCACTTGTTTTCAAAATCTATCTTATAATTGGAAATCTTCGTCTCTCCGAAAAACAGAGGCAATGGGACAGCGTTGGACAAAAGAAAATTCTGAAGATTTTGTGAATACTAACATTCATAAATACTGAATAGTATTTTTTTAATCATCTGTTGTGAATATATGAGAAAGAAAACTATTAATGAATATTTTGGATTATAATAACAATTAGGATTAATAGGACAAGGAGCAATGGATATAAGCCAGAACATAAGAGGTTCCAAATAAATACAAGGAAGAATTTCTTTACTGTGAGGATGAGAGAGCACTGGAAGAGGCTGCTTAGGTGGGTTGTTGAGTCTCCTTCTCTGTGGACATTCAAAACCCACCTGGACAAGCTCTAGGTGGTCCTGCTCTGGCAGGGGGGTTGGACTAGATGATCTTTTGAGATCCCTTCCAACTCTTAAGATTCTGTGACTCTGTGTGATTCTTTGAATAATAATTAGGAATAATTTTAGGATTTGCATGCAATTTGCTGCTGGAAATCTAATTTGAGGTTTTTCATGACAATCCATCCAAAATACAAGTAAAATATATATTATTGCATCCATGATAATAACTAACAGATGTAGAAAAAAAAAATCCTCAGTAAACCTGTCTGAAACTAGAAATGCTCTGGATCCGAAGAACTTTTACATTCTATGCAGTAATACAGAGCACCATTACCTAATTTCCTTCTAGAACTCGCAATAATTATTTATCATTTGGCCAAAAAAATAATGGTCTTTAAATGTAATACATTTCATGGTTGGATGGTGATAACTCCTCCTGCCTTTAGCAATAAGGCTATTATTTAATAATAGTGAAAAAAACTTAACCAAGAAAATTACCACAGAAAATTTAAATCCTGTTGGATACACTGGTGATGACTACTATATAAAACAGAAAATTGAATTCAGTTTCACTAACATAATTAACTGGTCTGAAATTCAGAAATCTATGTTAGGTCGTTATTTAAAGAAAAATAGGGGGCAATCATAAATACCTTTATTCATAGATACTGACAATGAACATAAGAAAACTAATGTACCAGCACAATGGTGGTACTTTCTCAGGGTACTTTGTAAAGGCACCAACCTCTTTCCTTCGTGACATAAAAAATACAAAGTCTTTAAAATATTGTAGATTTTGAGATAGCAGATTTTGATATGAGTGCAGTCTAATTTGCCCTAAGTGCATTGTTAGCAACCTGCCAGAATAAAAGATGCCCCATATAAAAATTTTTAATATATCTATACACATACAAATACATAGTCTAAGCCATAATTATGTGTTCTGCTACATCTGTGAAAGACTTCCCAGAAGAGGAAATTTATTAGCACTGTGGTCACCTATCAGATCCACAGGAAGATAATAGCCAGAAACCTGAAGGCCATATTTGATTCCCAAGTATTTTGGGGAAGCTATGGAAACAGGTAGGACAGCACAGAAAAGAGACACAAAGAAATCAGGTGACATCACAGAGTCAAGAACAGGTGTATACAAAACTCCTTGAATGGCTGCAAGTTCAGTGTGTGTCCTGCTAAGTACATAGTACATGAGAGCAAACTGCTGCTATCTTGTTGTAATGATACACAAGTTAGAGAAGCATAAAAACAACAGCAAATAAGAACACATGATGAAATCCAAGGCCCTCAAAATTCTTGCAAGTTGTCTGAAAATCATCATCAAGTCATGATGAATCAGCATAGATCTGCACAATACCTCACTCTTCTCTGTCCTTGCACTATTCATTACACCGAAAGGAATCAAGAGTGTCTTAACACATTAGGAGTTCATACAGTGATGTCATCCTCTTCACCTGAATGCTTTGGTGGCAAATTTAAGGTTCACTTCTATATATCATGAAATCAGATGATGTCTTGATCGAGTGACCAGTAAGACTCAGTATGGCTTCAGTTTTAACACGCAGAGAGAACTTGCTAGAGAATTTCACTGCTTACCTGCACTTACAAAATGTTTAGCTAATAATTTCTGCAATTAATTGGTGAGGAAAAAAATCTCTTCTTGAATGATTCTTGAGCACTTTTTCAAATACTTAACTGTCTACATTGACATGCCTCATAAATCCTCACAAGTCTCAAATTCTCCTAAGCAAGATTATTTTGAGCTACTAACACTGATTTGTTTCTTTCCTCCAAGTAGCTCATAAGACATAGCTCTCTCAAATCAAAGCAGCACATTAAAAATACTGTCCTCCAGGTAATCATCACCAGCATCTAAACCACAGAAAAGGGCAAAAAGAAATTCAGTATATTGCTGCTCATGTAAAACCTTTAAAGACCTTCAGAAAGTTCAGATAATGAATATGCATACTTCAAAACTTGTAACACAAATGACATACAGAAGACACTATTTCTGCCATACGCTACACCAACAGCCAATTAAACATTAGAAATTTTGTCAACATAGAAACACTTCTAAAGTGTTCACAAAAAGTTGAACATGAAATGAGTTACACTGATTTTGAATGTGACATTTAATATTTTTGTATCAATTTGCCTGAGAGATACAGTTCTTTGCCATTGTATAGGAAACATAAAACAATCACTGTTCACACGAGGATACTTCAGTGTAACTGGCTTAAGAATACAACACACTGTTTGTAAGGCTGTTTGACATGACATACTTGCAATATCAATTCATGCATATATGCAAACTAAACTGAAATTTTATTGACATACATAAGGGTTTTGTTATTGCTTTTATTATGATTTACTGTTGAGAGTATTATATATTGTGTGATTGGCATTTTTTTTCCGTATAAATAAAGTTTTTACCCAACATACTTCAGGAAAATACTAATTTCTAGCTGTTGTCTAAATACTTGGTTTCAAAAAGACTCTGTAAACAAATCCTCAGACTATTATGCTTAGAAAGCACCACTACATTCGTGTTAACTAGCATAATGATCTGTCTGGACATCAGCAAAAGATAATGTTCATGTAAGATAGCTGAAGTGAAGATCTTCGTTTGACAGATTTGTGCCTTCCAGCTTGAGTCTATCATCCTTCCCACACACAGTCATGCTAAGTTATATATTATTGTTCAATGACAGTCAGTGTGAAAATCAGAGCCTTGAATGCAAAAAGATACACCAACTTGTCCCTCACCCTAACTCACTGAACTTACTGTGCCTAGAAGCAAGGCTTTCTCCTCCAGTCTTCAGTCAGTCCCCCAAAGGAATGTCAAGATAATGGAACCTGACAGTTTTACAGTAATAATGCCATAAACCACCCTAAAGGAGCATTGTATCAACCAACAAGAAGCAATTACCTTGACTCTTGACTCACTACCACCAGTCAGTAGTAGAATTTTATCTACTTAGAGACAGTAACTCACAGCTCTAAGAATGCAAATCCTTTAAAAATAAGACTCGGAGACTTTTTCAAAGCAATGTTCATAGGTGATCACTTACTTGCCCAGATTTCTGTAGACAAATTACTACTGAGCAATACTTTCATTCTACTACAAAATCTTCTCATAAGGATCGTACATTTTGATATATTGGATAGTAACAAAAATTAGTAAAGAGGGGAGGGGACTGACTACATAAGAAGATGGATGCCAAACTATATCATAAATCAAAGAAAGTAAACTTACGACACAAAGATCATGTAGAACATTTTGAGGTAAGGGAGACATGTAAAGGGAAGAGTTTTGCGTAGTTTTTAAAAATTCCTTCTGTTATTGAAACTAAGTAATTGAAAAGAAAAAAAAGGAAATCTATTTCACTAGATGTCCAAGGACAACTACTAATAGAAAATAAGATCAAAATGAAAGTTATTTGTCTATTTCATATATTTGCAGAGGAGCTTTTCAAAGTTTTGAAATGTCACTTAGCACTTATCACCATCGTTCAAGTTTCTGTATCTCATTTCATAGCTTATTTCAGCTTCTGTCTGTTATCCATGATGCCAAAACTACCTGACCTAGACAAGTGAACTGGTGGTAGAGAGTCAATTACTTTTTACCTATAGTGAAAGCTAGGTAAACTCCCTATTCCATTACATTTGAACTATTCCTCATTACTTCCATTTATCTTTTATTTCACAAAGAGACTGGTAACAAGGAAATTCTGCACATCTTTGATATATGAACTTATTTAACAATAAGTACTTCTAAAATTTACAAGACTAACAGATTTTTCCCTCTCTTCTCTCAACAGCAACGTAGGGGTTTACCTAAGTGTATCCTGTGCTAAATCATTGAATGTGTTCTTTCAAGCATTTCTCAAATACGTGCTGTGCACACCTAAATCTTCATTGAA
The DNA here is from genome assembly GCF_028858725.1 of Colius striatus. Taxonomy (NCBI): domain Eukaryota; kingdom Metazoa; phylum Chordata; class Aves; order Coliiformes; family Coliidae; genus Colius; species Colius striatus. The sequence goes on from NC_084771.1 coordinate 17,007,258, forward strand.
TAGGCTCGCGATAGGCTTCTTTTATGGGAAAGTACTGGGGTGAAAGTTGTGCAGGGTAAGTTAGGTTGGTACACATGTAAAAACAAGATCGAAATGCAGGGGAAGGAGATTGTTGAATAAAACGAGCTCAGAAACAAAGCTATTGTCAGGCCTAACATTACCTATCAGTCAAAAGCCTGAGGGAAAGGAAAATCATAACCTTGTAAGAATATGTTTACTTTCCAAGAACTGACTTCATGAGTAAAGAACATTCACCTACAAAATTAACTCTAAAACTGTTTTGTCAAAGTTATTACTTCACCTGAAACAAACCGATCTCAGATTTCTGGAACAAAAAGGCTCTTTCCCCAGTCAGAGTTGTACAGAAGCAGCATCTGAGACTCTACAGAGCAGTACTAAGGACCGCTTTAACTAAACCCCATAATCAGTGTTACCTATTTGTGAAGAAATTTTAGTCTCTGTGAGGCTCAGTTTTTTAATGAATTTTTACTATCACCTGAACTTCCCTGTAGCTGAAGACTAACTTTTAAACCTAGTCCTGTTGTGCAGCACATTATTATTTGAAGAATAGAATAAAATAAGGAGAATAAAAAAATATTCAATTATTCGAAAGGCAGGTGCAGCAAGATTCAACGGGAACTTGCAATGGTACTTCAACCTCCACAAGTGTACATTAAAAGAAATAAGGTTTACAAAGTTGTAATTCTCAGCAAGTAGCATTTGCAAATCTTTAATGGAAAGATGAAATTCTGGCCCCTTCAGAGGGTAATTATTCACATCTCAGTGGAAAAAGATAAGAAGAGGGAACTGTCCATGTGAAAAACTGAGGCTACATTATAACATTAAACAAATACATTGACCTTCTAGTAGTAGCAGAGAAAAGGAAAGATGTTTCAGTACTGACCTATTCCGCACTGCCACCGTGGACTTAGGGGAAAAAAGTACTCAGCATCATTCAAAAGACAGCTTGTCTGTCCTATAAAACCTCTCTCTTCTAAAGGTCAGCTGAACGTTACCTTAGAAAGACATGTCCAACTCTCCGTATTTATTAAATTTCAGGCACTAGAAGGTGACCTTAGAGCTTGACTAGAGTGCAACTCCATACCAAAAAAAAACCTCCTAAATCTATTTTTGAGCTCCCTAAATCTATTACCCCATCTAGGCTGGCATATGAAATGGGAAAGAAGACACAGCACTGTTCTGTGGATAGATGAAGTATAATCTATGTGAACCATTACAATGAAGATGGAAGTTAACCTGTCCTGCAAAGTTACTCTGAATTAAATCCCTACACTAATTCAAGGATTGTGAAGGAAGAAAAACAGGTCATCCCCCTAGCCAAGCAGAAAATAAAAATCTTAGTCTAAAATACTTCTCCATGGGAGGGAAGAAACAAAAACAAAGAAAACAAAACCAGAACTCTCAAGTGCTTCTTTAACAAACCTAGGATTTGTTTTTTAAAAAACATTATCAGTTATAGTTTCAAATAGCTAAGTGCTGTTGCTACCTAGGGCATCAATATGTTTGTAACTGATTTTTGTTTGAGTGTCAGGGAATCTTAAAATATCACTGACCAAACCAGTCTTTCTCCAATGACAAGACACATACCAAGAAGTTACTGTCATTGTCTTATCAGGTAGTCAAGATCCTATCCAAAACCTGTACTTTTCTGAGCATATATAAGTCTGTAAAACAAGATTTCTTGGGATCTTGAATGGCTATCTTTTACAACTCAATCATATATCCCTTGCACATTTACTATAAAGGGTTGCCAATTAGAAAAAATATTAAAAGTTATAAAGTATAAAAATGTCTTGCTATTAATGAGTTACTGTAAATTTATAATGGATTTTTGATAACATGAGAATAATGAAGTTAGAATTTACCAAGTCTTATTAGTGTCTAACTGCAATATTCAGTAAGACCTGACAATATTAATAAATGTCTGTTTACATGCAGAAAAAGCTCTAGGTTGGCAGTGTTTTCACAGAAGGCAGATGTTGATAGCAAGCACCTCAGGCTTTCTGTGACCTATTTAAAGGGCCAATATACCACTTCATTGTCCTTTTATGCTGTTGAAGTCTACACAGAAGAGTCATCCACATTAATTTCAGATGCTCCTCATTCACACATAGTAGGAGAGTAAAAGTGTGGGTTGCTGCTTCAGCTTCCACTTAAGGAATCAAAACATTAAAAAGGATAGAAATGAGAGGTTCAAGCTGATGCATAGGACAGAGAAGATAATCTGGTGAACAACTGTGTTGTGAAAATTTAAGTCAGTGTCACTGTGCACTGAATTTGCAGGGATGTTAACTGTGCTTTCTTCCTGTCTCTCTATGTACTCAATCACTTGGATAGTCTTGGTGCAACATTAAAACACAAACACGCTACATAAAAGTTTTGTTTGCCCTCTACTGTTAGTATTTCCAACTATCAAGTTTGTATCACTGCTTACAATACGATTATCAACAATTATTTCATTAATCTTTCTGGCTCTGATTTAACTACAAATCTAGTCTCACTCTATAATTCTAACTACATTCCTAGCTTTCATTTTACAGAAAACACATCTCCTTCCAGAACTATGAGGCACAGGAATAACCTAGCTGCAAGAGCAGCCCTGAAATATGATGAAGATTTGTGATCTCCATCTTCCACGGGTCACAGAATTGATAAACTGTACCAGAAAGAAGTGGAAAGCTTCTATTGAAAGACATCACAATAGATCATCTACAGTAGCAAGAGGTAACTCTCCTCATCAGAGGCAAGACTGACGTGTTGTGAGACTGAGTAAGAATCTATTTTGTCAGATTACAGAGGTATGAACTGACAGCTACAAAAAGATTATTATATTATTCTAGAAGGAATGCACCAGCTGCTTCTGAAGATAAGTAAATACAGGAAAATTACTGTAATAGGTAATAGTAATGGAACTATAACAACTGTAACACCAATCTAATTTCCCCCCAAACTGCAACAGATTAAAGCAACAACTTATTAGCACACAGGATTAGCTCACAGAAGCAAATGCTCTGCTCCTGTAAGAGCAGGGTTACAGTTTCACTCTAGTCTACTGCTAACTGTGTCATGCAACATCTAGCATATGTGGAATACCTTAGTTGACAAGAAATGCTATATAATCAATTAAAATAATCTGATTTAAAACATGCATTTATATGAATCCCTTTGGAAGTACACCTGTGACCCTCCATTACGGTGCTCCAAGCTGGAATTCTACTCAAAGCCTGCTCTGAAACAGTTCCCTGTTTTAACACCTGAGAGAACAAAGAAATGCTTCAGACTGAAATTTTCATAGACAAAGCAGAGGCCTGTAACATCTGTAAATTCTAAGTGTATTATTTTGCCACATTTTGTTTGTAGCCTTGGCTTTTTTGTATTATTGGTGTTTATTTCTTATGCTCTTGTTCATTCCTAGATTCTCATTTAACATGCCAAATAAAGAAGACTGCATCCTAGTGGACACTTCTGGTTAGCTATCTAAAAAAACCAAAACCAACACAAATAAAAAACCCAGCAAGGATAGTATGATGGTCTGGACAGCATAGGACTTCCACTGGATGAAAAAGGAAGAGGTTAAAGACTTGTTGGCCAGGCTTAAGGCTCATAAGTCAATGGGTCCTGATGGGATGCATCCACGAGTGCTGAGGGAACTGGCTGATGGAATTGCTAAGCCTCTCTCCATCATTTTTGAACAATCATGGAGGACAGGTGAGGTGCCTGAGGACTGAAGAATGGCCAACGTCACTCCAGTCTTCAGAAAGGGCATGAAGGATGACCCAGGAAACTACAGGCCGATCAGCCTCACCTCCATCCCTGGAAAGGTGATGGAACAACTCATCCTGAATGTTATCACTGAACATATGAAGGAAAAGATGGTTATCAGGGAGAGTCAACATGGATTCACCAAGGGGAAATCCTGTTCGATCAACCTGATGCCTTCTACAAGGGCATAACTGGCTGGCTAGATGAGGGGAGAGCAGTGGATGTTATCTATATTGACTTCAGCAAGACTTTTGACACTGTCTCCCATAACATCCTTATCAGAAAGCTCAGGCAGTGTGGCTTGGATGAGAGGACAGTGAGGTGGATGGAGAGCTGGCTGAATGACAGAGCCCAGAGGGTGGTGATCCATGGCACAGAATCAAGTTGGAGGCCTGTGGCCAGTGGAGTTCCACAGGGATCGATTCTGGTGCCAGTCTTGTTCAACATCTTCATCAATGACCTGGATGAGGGGACAAAGTGTACCCTCACCAAGTTCACTGATGACACAAACTGAGAGGATTGGCTGATTCCCCAGAAGGCTGTGCTGCCATTCAGCAGGATCTCGACTGGCTTGAGAGTTGGGCAGAGAGGAATGAAGAAAGGCTGTGGTACCGGGGCTGTTTAGTCTAGAGAAGAGAAGACTAAGGGGGCATCTCATTAACATTTAGAAATGTCTAAATACTGGATATGAGGAGGGTGGGACATCTCTTTTTTCTATAGTATCTAGCAACAGGACAAGGGGTAATGGGATGAAGCTGGAACTCAAAAAGTTCCACTTAAACAAAAGAAAAACCTATTTCGCTGTGAGGGTGATGGAGCCCTGGAACAGTGTGCCCAGGGAGGTTGTGGACTCTCCTTTCTTGGAGGTCTTCAAGACCTGCCTGGATATGTTCCTGTGCAACCTGATCTAGGTGGACCTGCTTCTACAGGGGGTTGAACCAGATGATCTCTAAAGGTGAAGACCTCAAAGTCTGTAATAACTTGGAAAGTTTTAAATTCCTAGTTTATACTTAAATCAAATAGATATATATATGTTTGGGTATTTTTTAGATAGATAACCAGAAGTGTCCAGGTGGATGCAGTTTTCTGAAAGAGATTTTTATGACTTCATCATTAGTTAGTATGCACACTGAAACAGTTACTTTGAGTTTTAACAAATTTAAAAGAGTTAAAATAACACAGCACTTGATTTTTATTAAATTGCTAGCAGGTACTGACATGAGTGAATATTAGCTACCAAATCAAACAATATATTGGCCTATATAGTCTGCATTCTTCCAGTCAGTAATAAGGGTGTTAGATTGGTTCCTGAGCAGTCATACTGCCCAATAGCTTCCTATTACAGATAAAGATATTTTCATATTTGCAAATAATAATTCAACAGTTTTAGGATAAGTTCCTTTCTTGTTCTAAACCCTGTAGTCAAGTAAACTCAAATGAAAGTAATCCTCTATTTAGCACTCTTACACATCACGTTTATATGTTATTTTTTTGTTCCCTAATTGCAGTTTTATTTGTAAGAATGAGTAAAAGAAGCAAGAATACTAAATATCTGCTCTTACAAGGCCATTGGCACTGCTATCCCTGCACTCATGTGTACCTTGGCCTTTCTCCTGACACAGACATTATGCCCAATCAAACATTGCAAAGCTGCTTTGACAAATAGACCCTTTTTCACTCAGTACATAAATGAGTATCATATCATATAATATTCTGGGCTCAGTTCTATTGCTCAAATCTTAGACATGCAAGAGAGACACATCAGCCAATGAAAAACATTGTTGCACTTGGCATTGTCATGGTGGTGGCAGTAAGAACACATCTTTAATGGTCTGTTAGCCAAAGCACACAACAGTTTAAATGTTGGCAGACAGTTAATGGAGACATGCATGTTTCATCACACTGTTACACAGATACACGTATACAGACATAAACAGTTTTCCACAAAACAAAGATATGATGCACTAGAAAGCACTCAGGATTACAGATTAACATTTCAAGACAGATTGCTGGAGTACCACTACTATAGCACATAAATTCATATTTCTAATGAGTTGATGAGGACTGGCAACATTTGTGGAAAGACAGTAAAACAGATAGCAACATAGAAGAATGGAAGAAACCCACCTTAAGGAGTTCATAATGTTGGATACCATTCACACCAATGTCCGGGTCAATGGCAGATGGCACAGAATAGCGAGAATTAATTGCTGTGTTTTCAGGGATAGAGATGTTAATAACTGTTGAAGGGAAGAGGGGGGCATTGTCATTTATATCCTCTATTAGAAATCTGATCTTGACCAGCCTGAAAACTTCATCAGGTAAAACAGCCACCTCCACCTCATAGAAGCAGCGATTCTCACTAAAGATGCCAGAGCACAGCTTCTCTCGGTCTATGCGGTTTGCAGTTGTGAATATCTCACCAGTGTTCTCCTCCACCCGTACTAACGGTACATCCCCAGTCTTATACACAAGCTTGAACTGTAGTGGCGATGAAAGGGGCACATCTGGGTCCAGTGTTAGGTTAAGATCCTTGAGCAAATTCCCAATGAGGACATTTTCAGGCAGTTCTTCCCGCACGGTATAATTCTTCTCCTGTGCGCCAGATTGAAATACAATACAGGCTAATAAGACTGCCAAGAGGTAGGTTCCAGACAGCAAGTCCATCTCCAGAATGACTAATGAGTATTCGTGTGGAACACCAGGAGTAGCTGAAAAAAAAAAAGAAAAAGAAAGGAAAATTCTTTAAAAGTCACAGAATATCGTGTTCTTAACATGATAGAGATATGAAAGGAGTACCTTTCCTACAGCAAATAACCTGAAGCATTTGAAAACCACATTATTGTTTGATTAAATATTTCATAAAATATATTAAATTTTATGTACAATTTTTTACTTAAAATTCTTTACTAAACACTGATGTAAGAACTACAGTGAATGAACGAGTGAATCAAAAAATCTCTAATTCCAGCATAAGACTTTGCTTTGCTCTTTAAGAAAACCTCTTCCTTTCAACTCTTTGTCACAGTCCTCATTTTTTTTTTATTTCCAAAGAAAAAGTAGGTAAGTTTGCAAGCAATCACCTGCTAGAAACAGATCTTTTTATACCTCTTGCTCTGAGACAGGAAACCAAGAACACTTGCCTTAATTTTACCAAGTTTTGCACTGACAAAATTACGTAATATTTGTTAAAAGCAAATAAATCTGTCTATTTCTAACTCAAACTGGCAAGAAAACATTATCTAGATGGAGTCTGGTGAACTTCAGCTAAGAAATGGGTAGCAATCTAAGAGAGATACTCATATAGCAGTCTTGTTCTTTACGACAAGAAGTTCTGATTTGATCTTTGGAAGTAAATATTCGTACTCAATTCACTGAAATTATGTGTCTACAAAGCAGTGCACATATTTCAACACAGAAGGAACAACAAAATATCAGAAGTTTTAAATGTGGAAATAAAGCTACAAGATTTTTCCTGGCAGGAAGGGTAAACTTGTAACACTCTTAGTTCCCCATCTGCCCAGCGTATTGTCAGATAATCTCTCTTTGGATACATGTCATTAATTTCCAAGACAGTTGAGATTTCTTTTGGTTTCTTCAATTTTAGTAAGAAAAAAAAAAACCATCAAAAAAGAAGACCAAAAAAAAAAAAAAGAGATCAACCATACAGCAATAACTTCCTTTCTGGTGTGTGACATTTAATGCATCTCCCGGAGAATGAACTGTAAGAAAGTTTGTAGCAATTTAAATCTGGAGATGTCTGCTCTTATATGAGTTACTCTGAGATAAGAATACCTTTAAAGTGTGATACATATTTATTCTAGGTTGAAAAAAGAAAATTCTTTACTTTTCATCCTAGTTTCTGAAAAACAACATATTCTCTCAAGATTGTTAACAACCTCAAGAAAGATGGATGGGACAACTTATAGGTACATTCAGACATCTCTGTGCCTAGAGTCTTTCGCTAAGAACTTTTGCAAAAAAACCACACTGTTGAACTCCATGTACAGAATAGGCTGCCTTGCTTAATCTTTGCATAATTCTGCCCTTCCAGAATTTAGGATAATCTAGGAGAGTATTTCTGTAAAGAGACATTCAAGAGTTCCATCTAAAATGATTCTTTCATTAATGGAATTTTAGCTGCTACCAGCTTAACATCTGTTTCAAATAAACTTGTACTGACTCATCTACATTCTTCTCATTGTGCAGGTAAAAATTAATTTTTTTCCTACCTTTTATGATTTTCTTCTTCTTGTCATAGCATAGATTGATTTACTCCTGCAGATCAAGTTACAGTGGTTGAAGAAATTACTGAAGCCAGTAATTGCCTTCACCCCTTAGTTATTGCCTTTCTGCAGTACCACTTTTGGGTAATTTAAATTAAAACATTGGACTTCGCAGAGAAATGGATTAGGAACAATCAATGTTGCCATTCCATTTCAACTGTGCAGCCTGCTTTTGACTGGGAGTAAGTAACAGATAAAGAACATTCCAACTAGATCTGCAAGGTGTATCTTTCCACATCAGCACAATTTAACTGTACAGCATTTTCTGGCTTTATGATTATACAAAATGAGAAACATTAAATAAAAATCCAATCCTGTAAATCTTCACTTATGAGAAAAGGCACTGCTCAACTGGAGTAATTAAATTAACCTGAATGAGATTGCCAACAGGGGTGAGAACTGGATATGCAGTTCACGTGGCATACTTACTGCATCACCTGCGGTATTTTAGTAACTCACTGACTTGCTTGCACTGCCTTTAGTAATTCAGTACAAGGAACAACATAGTCCTGAACAGGCAACGAAGACTGAAGAAACAGCGTGCTAAAATCAGCCATTTTATAAATCCATTAAAATAATAAATTCTACATATGTAAATAAGGAAGCCATCAGCAGATACTGATTATTGTTAACAGGAACACTACGGTAAGAGCAGGAGTTTAAAGAAAGAATTGTGGTAACATTGTACAAGTATATTAATTTTGGTATTTTTATTTATTAAATGTTATATTTCTGAAATACATCTCAAGCAACTGACACTCCATAAAATTAATTACCCATATATATTCAACTTGCAGAAATCTTTTTTCTCCCAAGAAAGCACATTTTTGTATTGACTATTATTAAAAGAAATGTTATTTATGTAGTTTCCATGCAAAACACCAATAAAAATGTATGAGTTGCAATGAAGAGTTAATATTTAAATGTTCCACTCAAATCAAAATTTACAAATGGCAACAGGCTTTGTGCATGCTGGAAAGCACTGTTCTGCCACTTTTTCTTCTCTACTAGAAGTTAAACTGAAAAACAACAAAACAGGGAAAAACCCCTTCACATCCTGATGGTCATAAAGTAAAATTCTAAACTTATGGTTCACTTCTGAGAGGAGGAAATGCTATTTTTAAAAGCCGCAATCATAAGTTCCAGTCCCTATCCCAAATGATGGATGACATTGATGTAAGAATTGCCTATAAATTAATATCAAAATATTGTATAGACACATCTATATATCTTTGCTACAAAAAAAATCTTTTATTTTTAACAAAGTTATTAATGCTACACTGTTACTGTCACAACACAATTTGAGGATGAGTACACAAATCGAACACTAAAGTCTTCATGAAAAACTTTTCTAAATCCATTCTGAAAGATGTGATAGTAGTAGAAGAAAACTGATATTAAAAATAACTGATAAGAATTCCTATAACCTCAGTTATAACTGCAGTGGAATTTCTAGGGATTATAAAATAACAACAGCAAGACTCAAAGAGGTTTGTCAGGAAATCTGCAGCATGGAACTTCTTAGAATTACAACACTGTGCACATCTTTATTTACATTTTTTAAATGAAAACATTGAACTATTCTATTGAAAGTATTTCTGTATCATATTAAAGAAAAATACATGAAAATATGGAAACAACAGAACACTATTGTTATAAACCATGTTAGGTAAATGCCAACATGACTTATTTAATGCCTTTAACTGCCACAAATTTCCCTGAATTACTAAAGGGAATAGATAACGTAACAGGTAATATTATGAGTTTTAACAGAAAACTGTTCTGTCTTAAAGTACAAAAAACCAACCAGCAACAATTTATAATTCTTGGATTTCTGTAGAACACATTAATTTCAGATGGCTTTTACCTATCTTTTCTACACAATTCTGAGGACAGTTTTGAACGTTTAAAAACTGTTGCAGAGATGTAGATCTTTAAGGAGAAGAAACCCCAGTGTGATTCAAGTTTTCTGCTTAAATATACAGTGGAACATTTTATGCCATGGGGAAAGTGTTGTTCTTGAAGAAACCTATTTATATAGTCATAGCTGTATGTTGCCTGTCATTTGTGCCATAGAACTGACAGGAATACTATAGCAACAGCAATGCAAAGAAAAAGAGCACAAGGTAGTTTCGAGCAATCTATCATCCTGAAAGACTTTTAGAAAATCAGAGTATCTTTATTGACATATACTACTTAATATGTAGACAAATATGAGAGGTATATCATACATATACATACCACAAGACAGGAAAATAATATAATTACAAATCGAAAAGTGAAAGGAAAGGCTAAAGAAACTGCAAATGGAAATGGCTGAGTCAGACAAAACAGGACATTAAGAGAAACTGTCAAAAGAAAGCATGTGAATAGTAACAGATGGTGGAAAAAGTCAAAGATGAAGTCAGGCAGCTAAGATAAAAATACAAAAAGCAAAAAAGGAAAGTACGAGGGCACAAAGGCACATAGTACAGTGTGCAGAGAAAGGCTTTCTTGATGATTTGAGTATAGATGTGGGGAGAAAAAGTCCAGAAGGCTAGAGTAGTCCAGTTCTAAAGGACTTTTCATAAGCTCCATCAGTCTCTAAAACATTTAAGCTGGTTAAAAAAAGAAAAAAAAAACAACCAAACAAATAAATTTGTTTAACAGAAGGTAATATTAAGCTTGCCAAACCACTTTCCCAGCTTTCAAAAGAAAGCAATGATGTCTGTGCTATTGACTTCTGTAACTAGTAAGGCAAATGTCCCAGATGGACAGGATGGAGGGTAGGAGGGGGAAAAAAAAAAAAAAAAGCAATGTGAGATGTACTCGCTTTCACCTGAATATCTGTGTACTTATATACCTGCTTTTTTATGTCTTACATACTAAATATTAGTAGCACTAAATATTATAATTGTTCATTACTCTCCTCATTTAGCAGCTGTCAAATCATACATTGATAAGTAGACAGAATATAAAAACTTTAACTACCTAATGGAGTATGATGTGAAGGTAGATCTAAATCTGTTCTTTACATATATGATTCTAACTGGTCCCAAGTCAGAGTTTCTGTAGCTCATTACAGAGCTTAACTGCTATTTCTTACTTAAGAAGATCACAGAGGTGTCCACTTCAGATGAAAAAGCAACACTACGTCTTGATACCTGGGTTTGAATCTGGCTTAGAAGAGGAATAAATAAGCTGTGGCAATATTTTGTAACTGCTACATGAAGTTTTAAGAAAAAAGTATCATAGATTATTTTACAAATGTAGGAATATTGCATTGAAAGCAAACCTACATCAATATCCAAACATTGAAATCATACTAGAGAGGAAAGTCTGAAAATATCACTCCCATTCTTGTCTTCATATTCCTGAATCTATTTTAATTATATGCAAAAAAATAGCAATATATCACACTTTTTCAATATAATATTCCTTTCATTTGCTGCTAATCCACTGTGGACTCCTTAAATAGTAATTAAACCCCTATGTTAAAACAGTGCTTCTCAGAGCAAAAGATTCTCATGACAGGGGGCATATTTGTCAGTCAACAGAATGATTATAATGTCATTTAACTGGAGAGAGAGTTATTTGCAACTATTCCAGTTCCATTGATAATTAAGCATTTCTATGCAATATGCCAGAGGTTTCGAATTTCTGAATCATGTTGATATAAATTTGAATTTATCCTATAGACTTCAGCTGCTGGACTGTTTGGTAGGACTTTTTCTAGTACTGCAGGTTTCTGATCCGTTTTGATGTTCTGGTTTTGGGGAGTTTTTTTGCTGTAAGCCACCAACATAGGTGAAAGTAACAATGTATATCCTTTCTCACCACACATATCATGTTTCATTTAAGGAAATTTCTGGTTTTGTTGGTGGGTTAACTGTTTTTAAAAGGTAGAGACTGTACTGGTACTTCTTATCATTTTTTGAGAGAAACACAACAAAGCTGTTGCTTGTCTTTTTAAGTCCAGGTGCAAATGATAACAACCAACCTGAACTCATTTTCACAATTTATAATGTTTCAAACATTAATTATTTTGCAACTATCAATACTTATCCACAAGATCCACTCCCTATGTACTACATTTCATTATCATACTCAAAGAAAGAGACCTACCTCAAAGAGAAACAGACCATTTGATATATTATCCAGGCTTTCAAATTCATTCTCTCATATGATTTTACTCTAAATCCACTAAGGGATTGATTTATTCTTTGATCTATTTTTTATTAGTGTGATGGTACTGACTTCAATGAGGTTTCTTTAATTCGATTTTTTTTTTTCAAGCAATGAACAAAATGAAACTGGAAATTCTTATCACCAGGAGGAAACATCATCCCACATCCATTTAAGTCAACAAAAGAATTAAGTAATGTGAGCCACAACTGGCTTACAGTTGCATACTCTTCTGATTCAATCTTCACTACTTTAGAAGATGTGGTTTTAGGTTTGGCTTGCCTTTGTGTGTTTTTTCCCCCATGACAAAGGTGTAAGAAACACTCTTTACCTGTAGAAAGAATTAAAAAGTTAATGACCAAAAGTCAGATTCTTCCAGCCACATGAAGCAGCAGTCAAGGTGTGTTAAAACTGCAATTAATAAACTCTTGCTGATACAAACCTCTATATTCCTGATATGAATCAAACTAACAGGAAGGTTCATTAAAATTTGCATCAAGATGCTGGAAACAGTGAACAAAACTAGAAATACATTACAGGCAGTGAGCTGAAAGAACAATTTGAAGACAATCACACTGATATATGGCATAGAGTAATTTCTTTTAACTGTTTGAAATGAATCCCTGTTGAAGTATCTTTTTTACTAAAATAGTAAGTACAGTCCATGTTTGGGAAAATCCATCTAGCAACCACTCAGTCAATAGTTTAAATATCTGTAACTTATTTCAGAAAACTGTGAGAACATTCAATATCAAATTTATTTATATACTAGTAAAACTGGGAAATAGATAGTCCTGCTATTAGCAGTGAAATACCAGTAGTTTTACACCAGAGCTGCATGAAAAACTAAAAAAAATACAAAACTACATCAAGCAAACCCTCTATAAAGCTGCTGAATGTTACATCTCCAAAGCCAAGACAACGTTCTATAAATTCAAATATATATTTATTAAAATTCAATGACTGACTTCAAAAACAATACCAAGAATCAAGTTATTAATAGTATGTTTTATAATGTAATTTTCTTAGTATTTTATTTCTGTGTTTGTATCTATGAATACACTTTACAAATCAAGGGAAAATTGCTCTAGTTTTGGTCTTTGAAAATCTGTTCACACCTCAACTCTGAAAATTCAATCTCTGCTAAAGTAAACAAAAGTTGTCCATCAACCACTGGCAAGAGAACACAATATCACAATAAGGAAATATGTGAAATCACATAAGTGCTCATTGGATGTATTTCAACTTAAAATATAATTTTTAAAAAAAACAGAAGTAAACCTGATTTTAGCCACTTGTGTCAAATCCTTTGAAATGGCAATTTTCAAGACCACCTGTTTCATGCATAATGCATTTTACTTTACTGCCAGGTAATAACTTTCATTATTTAATAGAAAAAAAAAAAATACATTTCCCAATGTCTCCTAAACAATTCAAACATTTGTGCATAAGGACACGAATACTGCTCACTGCTGAATGCTATACTGTTTCTTATGTACTTACACTAAATACAACTCTGGCTATATAGCCATATACACAACAGCATTCTAGTGTGGCAAAAATTAGCTGTCTTCTTCCATCCTCCACTTCAGCTCAAAACACAGAGGTGGTATAATTACTCTAACTTACAGTTCTCATTGAACCAAAAGTTCCATTTGAGAAAGCACTGTTCCCAAAACATATAGAAGAAAAAAAAAAAATCCCACTACAAACGATATAGACACATTGTCTTTTAAGGATATCTGGGCTTTTGCACTAGTTGCATTAAATTCCCAAAAGGAGGGAAAAAAAACCCCAAAACCCTATGTCTTTTCCTGGGTGTCAGAATTCATATATCAAACTTTAAACTATGCCAGAATCTTACTTTTTCAGAAAAGCAAAATGTTTCCTATTCAATCTTTTTCCTTCAACCAGAAGTTCATACAGTAGAGCAAAAGAGATCTTAACAGTAGTGTAGTCTCCACTGAAGTCTTTAGATAAGAAACTATGACTTTCATCACATGGCAATATTGTTACTCATTTTCATAGAATCATAGGATGGTAGGGTCACCTAGATCAGGTCGCATAGGAACATATCCAGGCAGGTCTTGAAGACCTCCAAGGAAGGAGACTCCACAAACCCTCTGGGCAGCCTGTGCCACTGCTCCATCACCCTCACAATGAAAGGGTGTTTTCTTATGTTTAAGTGGAACTTTTTGAGTTCCAGCTTCATCCCATTACCCCTCGTCCTGTTGCTAGCTACTATAGGAAATAGGGATGTCCCAACCTCCTGACACCCATCCTTTAGATATTTATAAATGTTAATAAGATCACCCTCAATCTTCTCTTCTCCAGATTAAACAGCCCCAGTTCCCGCAGTCTTTCCTCATACAAAAAGATGTTCCATTCCCCTTCATATGGTATGTTTCTTTCTTCTTATGAGATTTTTTTCATTGTTACTAAATAGATCTCAAATGTAATGAGATTCAAACTAGAAGGTACTAGGTTAAGAGTTTGAAATCAAAGAGCATATATGTTATCAATTAACAACCTAATGACCATGTTTGTCCAAAGTAGTCACATGTAACATTTAGATTATGTACAAAATAATACATATTTACCAATAATAAACTCTTGAACCAAATACAGAAGGAAATATCCATGTGAAGATCTGGACTTTCTAAAAGTACTACAAACTAATCGCATGTGTTTGAAGGAATTTTCTTATAATTTATGCGTGGGTCCAAATAGCAGGGAAGCAGCCAACACATTTTTTAGCTAACTGGCCCTCCCTAAACACATTACATAAATAAAATAGAGCAATATGCAACACAAGACTCTCCTAAGAGAGCATGATTAGAGAGCAGGCCTTTTCCAAGAGCAGAACAAAACAATCTCAAGATGTTACATTAGAATATAAAAAAAAACACCTTAGTCCTTTTATGGAGAGGAAAAAAAAAATCTCAAAGAAAAAAAACCCCCAAACAAACAGCAAAATAAATCCACACAAAAATACCCCATCAAAACCAGATCATGACAAACAAAAATATACGATTATGAGCAAATGTGTCTCCATTCTCTGTCCTGGCAAGTCAGTTCCTCCCATCAGCTCAAGACTTTATCACTCCCTCCACAGACCCTCCACTAATTTATAGGAAAACCCTTTCATTTTTGTTATCTGAACAGAAAGACAAAACCTTTATCTTTATCTTTGCAAAGTCTTATGCCAAAAAATCACATGAAGACACAAAAAACACCTGAATTTCGCGACTTGCTCCGAGCTTTCTCACTTGCTGCCAGTCGCACTGGCCGGGACCAAGGAGGCACCACAATGGCGCCACCTGCTGCTCCCGAGGTCAGCGCAGCTCGCCACGTGCCAATTATCTTCCTACCTCTTTCTCGAAGCTTCCCGGGCACGGCCAGGGCTGAGGCATTCCCTCTGCGCGGAGCTGTTTCTGCAAGGAGTTTTCCCGTAGCCCGGGGCTTCATGCTCAGATGGCTTTCTGCAGCTGCCTCTCACCTGAGGGTTTCCCCCCTGCCTGGTGAAAGACATCTCACAAGGTACCTCATCAAGTATTCTTAAACTTGGACATGAAGAAGCACTTACAAATTCTCTGCATGCTCTGGCCAAGTTACACCAGGCTGGCCTACATAAATGCCAGTGCTGCACAGATTCAGGTAGAGAGATTATTCTGTGCTCCCTTTCTCAAAGCCATTTAATTGCAATGCTATTGGTACTGAAGAGAAAAAAATGCCTGTAGAGTCAATAAAGTACTTTAAGGATCGCTGAAAGTGAAAAGTGCTGTATACACAAAAGGTGTCAGCAACAGCAGCTGCATCGTGGTGTGGCTTTGGAAAAATTTCTCAGGGGAAGAAGTTTAACCACTCTTTTTATCCTCTACCAACTACAGGAAATAAACATATTTTGAAGAGAATGAAAAGCAGTTTGATTTCCTGTGACCTTGTGGGAGACCAAAAGCATCCAAGTTTGATCCCAGCTGGCAATAGTTAAAAGGATTACAATAAAGCTTTACTGATTCATATCTTACATTATTAAGGAGATGAATTTATCTCATGTTATAATATAAATAAAACATCATTTGAGTATTTCCTTGTGACACAGTTCTGTCTTTCATTATCCATTGTTCTTCAATCCACTCAAGGAAGAATTCTTTCCTTAATACATTTGTAGCTTGAAATGACCTTTGCTTCAATCTGTTGACACAGTGAAAGTAATTAAAGATAGCAATAGAAATAATCATTATTTTATACTGTGCTTTCTCCCATTTTTTTTCCCAATTATTTGATGTAACAAAAGATGCATGAATTGCAACAAAATTTAACAATCTTTTCTATACTAATTGAGTAGGACTGAACTCTTAATAACTCAGTATTATCATACGCATGACTATTAAAGATGTAACAAATTCTAAAAGATGCAGTCATGAAAATTTTAAAGAAATTTCTCTTACTAGTAAAAAGCATCATGCCTTATTGATATATAAGAAAAAGACTTCTATAATTCTATAGTTTACATAGAGAAAAAATTCAAGTATTTTTCTCTGTTGTTTTAAAAACCAGAACTACTCTGGAATCACCTAACTGTCCTGTTAAAATACCTTCTTGTGCATAGCACTTTCCATCCTGACAGATCTCCAAACCGTTGTAAATTGCAAACACATGGATCGCTTCTCAAAGCACTGAAATTCTGTACCAGGAACTACACTAAAGCAATTCTGGAAAGGGGATTGAAAACTAAATTATCCAATGGAAATGATGGAACATAGCTGTTTAGATATGGGAAAAAGCAACTATCAAAATACAGTTGGACTACTTGTACAAAAAATACTCAGTAAAGAGTTACAAAATTGGAAGAAACAGAATTATAAGGATACTTTAAAAGGGGCTATAGCATGTGCAGGGCGTGAATCTGTACTTTAAATTTTGTCTTATATATATAGTCAATATGGCTAAAAAAGTGGAGGATCTGGTCAACCATTTTCAATTAAATTGATTCAAAGCTCACTGAAATCAGTGGCACCTTCTGCAGTGTTTACAAAGTTTGCCAGAACTATAGCTCTGGAAATTTAATGCCAGTGAGAGAGGGTACATAACAACAGAACTTTATTAAATATTGGCATAGACTGTTATGTGTCAGCATTGAATATTTAATTTTAGATATTATTACATGTCAGGCAAGATCACAACAAACTATGTTCTTGACTGACGCCTGCCATGGTAAAGCTGATGCCTAACAGAATCTCAAAAAACTTGCTTTTAAAGTTTTGCCTAGATGTATAAACTTCAGAAAGATACTCTATCTCCTTTATAAATTTGTACTCAAATAATGGAAAATGTGTTATTTGCATTTTTTCACTGCCTCCTCATTGAAATCTCACAATAATTAAGATGAAATAAAAGAAGTTTTGTAATGTAGGCACAATATTTCTAGCTAGAAATCTGCACATCCACTGACTTAGTCTGGCCAGCCTACTGTTGTCCAGGTAGAAGCGATGTGGCGTGGACTCATGCTTGTAATGAAGAACAGAAAGGTTTTGGATATTATTTTCCATTCACTTGCCTTCTTCTGACACAGTGCAAGAGGATGAACAGCTCCCATAATTTTTAAGGGAGGGAATTCATAACTACATGAATAATAAGTACAGCGTACATTTATATATCAAAGTCCTGTAGGTCATTGATGTTCATGAAAAACCTTATAAAAAACAAATTAGGTGCATTTGCTCATCATGGACTCATGATGCTTTTTTTTTTTTTTTAAGAAAACAGAATATTAAATGTTGAAATAAATGAAGAAAAATCCTAAATGTGGATAATTCTTAGTCTGAAGTTTCAATTACAATTATATTCTTGCATATTTCTCTATTTTGTATAAAAGATATGTCCCTACACTACAAACCCAAGTGCAAAAACTAATTGTGCTTATAATTGGACTTCACTACTTGATAACAGTTTATTATTTAAATATAAGAAAGACAAAAAAGAGCACCAAAAATACCACAAAGCATACTAGCCCATTAGCTGAAGTAATCACAACACAGAGGACGTTTCAGTAACATGGGATTATATTAAATATTGTATAATTTGTAAGTTCTATCATACTTCACATTTTGGTGACTTTGCCTGTTTCACTCAACTACAATGACCAAAGGCTTTTTGATTATTTCTGGAAATTAGACGTTTGTATGAAGGTTGTAATAGAAATGTCATGACAATACATCAGATAGACTGTTCATTTACATGCCTCCAAATCTAAGGCTTACCACGAAAAGGATGTTTTTCTTTATATGCAGAGGTTGTTTTGAAAGACAAGAAAGGCAAGATCAATGCAAGTGACAGAAGGACATAATTATAAGTTTCTTCACAAGGGAAAAGAACAATGGTGATAAGATTAACTGTTCCATCAATTACTGGTATAAGAATAAAAATACAGAACTATGATTCAATGAATAGAGAAAATACTATTTCAAGTCTTTAACCTTTGACAATATAACTGTCAGTTAGAACTCAAACTCTTAATGATTTCCAGTACAATAGATGCTCAGAACTTATAAAATTCAAACACTGTTTAGTAAATAAAATTTGGTGTTCTGTTGCTAAAATCTATCATAATTCCAGTGTTGCATTATGTGATATGTATGAAGTGCACAAAAGTGTATTTCCCAAATAAAATGTTCTGTTCTTGTATAGGAACTGGAACTATAAAAGTACTATGCTATTGAAAAGTAGCCACAATTTCTATTGGAACATAATCATTACTTTCCTGGAACTTAATGATGTTAGTCCCATGTATACTGTAAAGTGTTACGAAATATTTT
Source organism: Colius striatus (assembly GCF_028858725.1). Lineage (NCBI taxonomy): Eukaryota > Metazoa > Chordata > Aves > Coliiformes > Coliidae > Colius > Colius striatus. The sequence continues at coordinate 17,026,309 of NC_084771.1, forward strand.
GAACTATTTCAAACATGACAGTGTATTAAAGTGTGATAGGATGTCTTAAGTTTTCAGACCATTTGTCTAATAAAATACCACTCTATGTTATGTAATGTAGTACAATACACCTATTTTCTGATATCCAGATAAGAGGAATTCCTAGAGGTTGCCCAGTGTCTCAGAGAGATATTTCTCTATGCATCAGCAAAAGCATGTGTATTACCAGGAGTTCTTTCATCACTGCTAATATCAGCATTAGTGATTGCATTTTTTATAATTAGACACCATGTAACCCAGATTTTTTGGGGGGTTTTTTTGGTCAGAGTTTGATGAGGTAGATTATTCCCCAGTTCACTGTGGGGATGGATGCTGTATTACTTTAAAGTAGAGTCATTCTCTGCAACCTGAGGGATACCACCACATCCGATTTCTTTAAAATCAATTCAAGAGATTCATGCTCAGACTTGGCTGGAATATGGAGCCATATACTTTTTGATCAAGTCACAAAAAACCAAATTCTTGTAGTTCCTCTTTTATTGGCATGGAATGTTTTCTTGTAGCAAAAAAATAGATATTTTCATGGAAAACATTATATTCTGCCATATATTTGCTGGCATGCTGTAGTCTTATTCAGATTACAGCACAAAAATATCAGGTTGAAATATTTTTTCTGTCCTAGAAAAGTATGGTAAGTCATCTGAATCCATTGTTTAAATTCATAGGATTTCAGGAAAAAACAAAACAAGTAATTACAACAGTCACACAATGCTCTTTCTTATACAATTAGAAATCAGCGCAATGGGGTTTTCTGTTGTTCATTCATTTATTTGTTTTACAACAGAGACATTAGGGGAATTCAGTTGAAAAATATCTGCAAGATGAATTTCAAAGCTGATGACCAAAATAGTGTTGCCTGGAATGCAGATTACGTTCCATTCCTTGGCTCAGATATGTACTTCTCACATGGTCTCTGTAGAACAGTAAAAGCTTTTCATTCTCCTTGACTGCTAGTAGTTTAGAATTGTATCAATGATAGATTAAATAATTATTAGAATTTTAGCCATCTTATTAGTCTTTTTTTATACCTGCAATGAAGAAGGGGAATAGTCATGTTGAGATAAATCTGTGGCTAATTATTTAGCCATTCAATTGAACAGTAAAACTCTTTTTAATGAAGGTTTGTTATTGAAATTATTGTTTCATTACATTTTCAATAATTAAAATTAATACTTTAAAAAAAACCAAACCAAAACAAAACAATGTCCACAACTGAACACAACCTCAAGTCAGCATGGATCTCCTACTGACATTAACAAGAGTCACAGACCAACAAATGAAACCCTCAAAACTGCCAAAATATATAGTTTGTCATGGTTTGTTCGATCACAGGACTCAGGTTGCAATACTCAAAGACCACAGGTCATGTACAGCCTTCATTTACTCAAAAAAACAAACCTAACAAAGAAAAACCAAAACCAAATAGCAAGATGTGCTTTGCTTACTATTATTAATGTTTTCTATAGATTGATATTTGAGATCAGATTGACTGTATGTGTACAGCTAACTCCTAAAACTATCACCTTTACTACTTAGAAACAATAAATAATACTGACCCTTTTCATGTTTCTGAGCATAATACAATAACCCATGAGTTTTCTAAAAGAAATGGAAGTACTACATTGTACTGGCCAGTTTTTAACTTCCCTCGTAAGAACTAAGATCTCTACAATTCAGAGAACATACAGGTTACTATACTGTCTTCCAGTTGGAAACTTTTGACCTCATATGATTGTGGGAAGGAAAAAAGGCATACATATAGCTACATAGTTTTTTATGTCAGCAGTTAAGACATTGCTGTGTCAGAGAAGAAGGTTTTAACAATAAGTATGAATTAATTACTGTTCTTCCCTAAGCAAAGGTATAGAGAGGAACTAAATACTGTCTGCAAGATGAAAAATAATTGTTTGCTATGTTGATTTTGGGTAGGTTATGCAACTTGCAAATTTCCATTCATATGTTACTTTGGAGAGTGTGAATGCACCATTCTCTATTAGAAATTAAAGACACATTTTTATTTACTTATTTTTCACTCAGTGCCTTCCCAAAGTGCCTTTGCATGCACCTTCATTACTATGTTTTAGCAAGCAGGCCACCTAGTGACTAACCAATAACACGTACTCTACAATGACCTTATTGAATGCTGCAATAAGTAACAATACACTTCGTCGACTGGATACCAAAATTATGCTGATATGTTACAACTCTGCACAAAATAACAGACAACTAAGTCATGTCCTCCCCCTTTCCCCTTAGAGCAGGATTGTGACAGTTTCCCTGCACAGATTTTAAATACTGAATATGTGGCTTTCTCTTGTTAAGAAATTATTTTCTTTAAAAGCTAATTTTGTAAGTAATTTTACTAGTAAAATTTCAATTTCAGTTTGTTGCTGTAAAAACATATGCCAGTCTTTTTGTACAAAGATTTCCCATTATTCCATTATTCTTAGACACTTGTAATTTCCAATTTAATAAAAAGAAGATGAATGTAGTATTTTAATAGTGTGAATGACACATCTGGTAGTACTATTGTAAGGGATATTTCCTCCCAATTTCATTTGTATCAGTATTTTGGAGTCCAATTCAGCATCTTTTAAGATTATTGGCAAAGTTTCCATAAACATCAAGAGATACAGTGCCTATTAAGCTTTCTGTTTCATCTTGGCAATATACTGCTTTCCTGTATACTGGCATGAAAATTCAATACTCTCAAGAAGCAGCCAACAGTCCCTCAATAAAGAGACTAGTTCTTTCTTTACTCAATTTTAAATTACCCTTAGTGCTTTCCTTGGAATAGTGAGATTTTAAGCCTGTGGAAAGGCTATGTTCAAAGGAATCAGATGATACCAAAAATATTTTCTTATTCAGATTCTAAGAACTACTTTTCAAATATCCGAATTTCACATGTCTCCATGAAAGAAACTCAGATGACAAATGATGAAGTCAGAGCCAATGCTTTAGCCCTCCTGAACTTCAGTGGAACTTAGGTTCCCATAGCAGTGGGAAATGCATATCCAGTGCTGAATATCTCATCCTGTGCTCTTCAAGTCAAATATTTTTTTCAAAAACCTATTTCCTCTGGAAAGCATAACACCCTGAATCTTCTGGTTCAATTTATAAACTTATTTAGGACTTATCTCTATGTGTGTATATATATATTTATACATACACATGCTGCTTATATAGAAAAGAAATAATGAAAAGCATTCAGTGAAATAAACTTTTTTTTTTTGAGCATTACAGCAAAATTTAAAAGCACGTACCCTGAAAGTCTACCAGAAGAGAAGAGTTAGAAATTTTCTTCCCCAAGATAATGCACATTCTGTGAGGTCACTTTGACCATATAACTGTCCAATACTAACCAACACCATTTAGCTTGCACTGCATTTACTCCTGATGAGATATATTTTGATGGACACTTATATTTACAGAAAAACCCTTGAACACTCCAAGGTGTTAGGCCTGCCTAGAACAGGAAATAAATCCTGAGTGTGTTTGAAAGAAAAGAATCTTTCTTTCTGTAGTAAGTGAAAGCTCCCATTTGCCAATTTCAAATCTAAAATTTATAGTCACAACAATACATTGTTGGCTTTTGAGAGAAGGAATTATCCCTTCTGAAATACTATAGTTTTATTACCCATCCCTTGATATATACTAGTCTTGTAGTAAAAGTTAAAGGACACCCATTCATACCTGCTTCATTGACTTACTTCTGCTTTTGTGATTTGAAAGGCATCATCCCTACTAACAGAAAACAAAACCAACAAAAAACCTCAAACCCAAAAAAATCCAAAAATCAAACCAAAAACAACCATTATTTAGGCCCTGCTCCAAAGAGTCTGGGGGCTGTGTCAAAACAACAGTCTAATACCAACATACTGGGACGAGACAGCATTTCTAAAACCAATAATCATGGGCTAAACTGGGCTAAATGGGGATACAGTGGACAAAATCATAATGGAGAGGTTAATTTCCAGGTTTGCTGGGGATCCTGAAGCTGAAAGAATTTTCACTTTTTCCAGTCTTGAAGAATCAGTTATGAAGTAGGATCCAAACTGAAAATGTTGATACTGGCTGCACTACCAATTGCTGCCTAGCATTTTTCCTTCTTTCAGAGTAACAACTTTGAAAGAACTTAATCTAACTGCATGTTAGAGTAGAGGACCTGTGACTGGCCGTTGTCATCAATGTGTAACATCCCTTGGGTGACAGGTCCTCTTATTCATCTGAGTGCCTATGCATATTGACAAGAATGCTGCCTGCCAAAAATGTCATAATTGAACAGGATTTCTTTAGCTGTACCCTGCCTTCTAGATTGCTGCATGCTGCAAGATAGTCTGCTAACCCAGAGGCTTTTTCACAAGTAAATCCTGTACCAACTGCATACTTTCAGGTCCTGAATAACCAGGGTCCTTCCCTGGAAAACTAGATTTTTTTCTGGTACAAATGAAGGTACTTCAAGGGAGTGAAGTCATGCATAACAAGGCTTGTCCTATTAGAAAGCTAATCTATAAGGCTCTGTCTTTATTCTTTCTATCCTCAGCATAAGACCAGATTAGAAATAGCAACAAAAGGTTTTGGTTTCCTGATGGACTAAAGTAGGATGGAGGGACAAAGGAATTGGCTGTTGAAATTTCAACATGGGCTTCTATTCTAACCTTGAGTACCACACACTGCTGCAAGTGGGTTGTAACAATGACTGTGTATCTACATATCAAATCTAGTCCTGCAGTAGAAACACTGGTATTATTTGCAAAGTGGTTAATCATTTATAATTCTTCTATTTGAGGAAATAGCCAATAGTATTAGCTATGCAAGCCTCTGTGGGCTAATGTAATTAGTCTTACGCATTTTAAAACCAGATAGAATGGTATTAGAAAGAATGGAGGTCTATTTTAATTGGATGATGGCAAAATCCCTCTAAGCACTATGGCTGTCTCCTGTGTTCAAAATCCTTTAAAAAGTTCAGACATTCCCATTGTTTTCTGCAGTAACAGTATTTCTATCTAAATTATATTAAACTTGTCAGTTCATTTCCAGAGTAAAAATGATAAAAGCACACTCAACTTCTGCAAAGCTGATCACTTTAAAGAAAAATATATGATAATTAAAAGCTGTTACAACTGACAATACAACACTGCAGCTTCAAAATTCTCTCCTAATTACAGCTGCTAACTTTTAATAGCAGCTGTAACAGTGAAGTTGGATTTGACATTACAATAGCATCTCAACCTCTTATTTGGGAGAAAGGCTCTTGGGAAAATACAATTATAAGGTAAGCATATCTAGCCAAGACCATTGCAAGTTTTGAAAAGCCAGTGATTGCTTTTGGTTTTATTCTTGTTGAGAAATCCAGATCAGATCCCTCTATTTGAATGCACTCTTTTTAACAAGGTGAAATGTAACAAGGTAGATCTGAATCGTGAAAAAATTCAGGGACCTTAAAAGGGCATGGGCACTGCCCATGGGAAAAGACCTTCCTCTACATGTAATTTCTGAGCCAAGCATAAGGCTGATATGAATAACTTTATACTGTTCCTGATCTTGTAAAATATTTGCATGACAAGTTAGAGGAAGGACATTCTGAAGCATACTGTACCTCTTAGTTTGGTATTAATGTGTTATGGAAGGATGTTTTTGCCCTCCAAGACCATAGTGTTTCCATTGTCTTTAACAGAGATTAAAGGATGAAAATGAAAATTAGAGACAGTTAGGCTTATTCTCAACTGTACAACAGGAGCAGTTGACTCCTGGTCTCCCACTCAGCCTGACTGAAGTATGGGACACCATGTGTCTCCTTTAACCTTGTGCAATTAGCATGTCTTTCTAGAAAAGGAGGATAGAGGTAGAAAGGTCTGACTTCCTTATCAGCACAAACTGGGAATATTTTCATGATGGATGTTTTTTACAGAACCAGGAAAGACTTTATAGGCCCTGTGCTTTTTATGATACCCACAGGTTTAAAGTCTAAGGCTACACATCTGTATTCTCTAAGAGCGCTTGTGTGAACATAGGTGTATGTACTGTATCCAAGAACACTTAAATCAAAGTGGTTTTTAAGCCAAATCATTTTCAGTGATTTTTGTTCATCACTGAGAATTTGCTCATATGACGAAGTGATTCCATCAAATTCCACTGGAGATTCAGTGCCCAGAGTAAAATATCTTATGAAAAGGAAAACACACAAAATTTAATGACTGGTCTACTGTACTGAAATGAATGCTGAGATCATTCTAAGATCAATACAGTATTAGAATAAAAACCAAATCAAATTCTTTTATCAGGTAGTTAGTGGTTTAGGTTTGTCAAACTAATGGGCAATTCTTTGTAGACTTCATGGCTTATCCTGTCAGTTTCTTGCATTAAGCAAAATTACTATTAAATAATTCTTTCTGAGGAAATCCTTCAGCTTAAAGGTAATGCCAGCATTCAGGTATGGAAGATTAATCCTGTAGAGTTTGACTTGCAACACATCCAAGCAGAAAGAAGAGTAGAGGAACATAATGCTGGGGTTTAGAGTCTATAAAGTATCTCCTGGTTTGTGGTATTGCATAATTCCTAAAGGGTAATACATAGACTGTTTTGAGAAGGAGTGTAACACAACAGTGAGAAAAATGTTGAGAAAATAGGAAGTGTTGTCTTACCATTGCTTAACAAAATTCTTACTTAAGATTGAGCTAGTTGTAAAATCCTTGTCTCTGTCAGTAATGGCGAAGAGCTGCCCTCTGGACAGAGTTTTGAAAGGAACCACTATTCTCATAGTAGGACATTAAGACACCCATTAGAAACCCTCTACCACAGAGTCTGATCCAAGGCTCTGTAAGAAGGCAGTTTCAATGCAGCTGTCTCGTGACATTTCTGTTTAAATTACAATTATTTTAAAATATGACACTATCATGAAGTAAACCATGTAGAAAACCATGTAGATCACTGAATATGTACCCATACATTGTGCCATCTGAAATTTTCAGAGAACTTAAACATGAACCACATGAAACCTTTTCAAGGCTACCCTTGGCCTGACTAGACCCAGTACAGACATTTATCTCCCTTTTCTCATGGAGTTGTAATCAGCCACCAGGAACTTACAGCATTCACTCCAAAGTGATCCCAGGGTGAAAAAACATTGTCAGCATTGTTTCAAGTCTCATCTGGTTTTAGAAGTAATTGAAGAGGAATAGTTCTTTCCATTGAAGGTATCCCAAGAGTAGAAGTTAGTGGAAAAAAACTTCTAACAGCAAATGAAAAAAGGTTCTAAAAGAGAGATACCTGAGGGATTGTATCTCAGACACAAATATTTTTTTAAATTACAGGTGCTCATAATTACTTGTAAGGGAGAAAACTAATTATACCAGTCTTCAGGGAGCTTAAACATGGTAAATACTGAGAGAAAGCAGCCTGGGTTTTCAAAAGTTATTTATATAGATTGCTTACACTTTCAGTCCTTGCTGGTATGCGTAACTATTTTTTTATATATATAAATATATATATATTGTTGTTACACATAAGTGGTTTTCTTTATGTTAAATAATGAGAAATAAACCTCAGTTCCTTCCGACTTTCATGACTTTAAATTTTTAAAAGGTTTTCTTCTTATAAACAGAATATTCCCATGCTCACTAAATGAACACATGACAGCTTGTGTTCAACAATGACAAAAGCTGTCTGAAGGTATTATTTAAACCACAGTGGAAAAATGGAAGTATTTTTTTAAATGTGAATGAATGTGTTCTTGTACTGAACCAAGAATAGACACAGAAATATTTTTCATATATTTCTATGTAAAATTACTACTGTAGTAGAACACACCATATGATAATAGATAGAGGTGTGCCTTAAAAGATCAAATTAAAACATTTACAACAGCTGAATGTGTTTCAAATAAGGCCTTTGCATATGTCCTAGCTACTGGTATCCTCTACATACTATATTTTTAATTATTGTTCAGGCTCAAATTACTACAATCCCAAGGAAAATGTGTGCAAACTACAAGCCACGTGTCCCCTTCTATATATTAACTGTGTTGTCAAAATAAGGAGCAGCGACTAAAAACCTCAGTTTTACTGTATATTCCTTTGCTAAGAGACTACTACTGCATGTCTGGATTCATCAATAAGTTCTAGAATTAATTACAAGGAATTAGAATTAAGTATGTTTTTTACCTAATAAACTAGATGATGTATGTTTATCATACATGGCTTTTGGTTGCAGGCCACTCAGACAGGATTCTATGAGCTTTAAACATCTCCTCTTCATAGAGTTTAGTAAAACAGAAAGGATGGAAAAACTGAGTGAAAGAAAATAAACATTTTTTTTCCATTAGAAAACAACAGAATCCCCCTTCGTCCAATCTTCTTTCTGTTTTTTTTATATAAAAATACGTTCAATAAACCAAATGAAAGCCTACCTCAGTATAAGCCCCATAAAGCCAATGGCACAGAGATACAATTAAAGATCAATACAGCCTCTTTTGTATTGATCTTCCATTGACTTGGACAAGACTTCCGTGGACTTAGTTTGGCTGGAGTCAATGTTAATTTTGAAATGGTATCAGTCCGAAATACTTGCATAGCAAAAATTCTGATGTCTAAAAGGCATGCATTGTGTCAAATATTATGGCACTACAAATTTTGTCTCCTGAGTGCTAAATTTGATGACAAACTCTCCTTGCTGTAGTGCCTAGTCACGGACTCGGTATGTGTGTTGTGTGGCCTTAAAATACAGCACCTTGGAAAAGAAATCCTGCGAGTTTGCAGTTAAAGCTCTTTTTCATTATCAGTTTTGCACTTGGTACAGCTAATTAGCTAATCAGTTAGGTCTAATTCTAATATTTTTTGTATACTTTTCACTTAGATCTAGATTTGTTTGAACTTGTAACAAGCAGTCTCATTATCCATTCCATCTAGGTCCCAGACAAAGCCTTAAGTGATCAACCAGTAATTAATTATCAGCAAATAGCTAAACCTCACTGAATTTGGTAAAATCTGTTCAGCTCTGCAATCATGTTAAGTGATTGCAATATATTATTTGATGAGTTACGGCAGTTTCGAAGTCTATATCAAAACATAATGATAATTATGGATATTTAGTTATTAAAAATATTTTCAGGATATTTATTTTTTATGCTGATATTCTGAGTATTTTTAAAAACTTGTCTCTTTCTTTTAAAGACAAAGGCCACTCATTTAAGTAATGCCACTCTGATTTTCAAAATACAGTATTTTATTAACTACTTTAGTAATGGTAATTAAAAAGTCACTGCAGAAACACCATTTCCAGATGCTTCCACAATATGGATGAATGATTTTCTTACAATTAGATTCACTAGGTATATAGGTTGCTCTCTGGAAGGCCGATGGATAACCATCTCTGTGATTAGCCCTTAAATCATTTAAAAATAGTATCCTTCTGGCTCTCTGGCTGGCAAAACCAAACAACAATTCTTGTACTGAATTACTAAACACACTGCTGGATCTGCTGATCACAAAGAAAGCAAGATGGGTTTGTGATAATCAGTGGCAGCCTTTTCTGTAATGACCATGAACTAGTGACACTCAGTCAAGATCCTGAAGGGACAAGGGCAGGCAACTAGCAGAGTACAGGCCCTGGACTTTTAGAGGACAGACTTCAGCTTAGGCAGGGATTGGGTGGGTGAGGTCCTGTGTGAAAGTTTTGAAAGGAAAAGGAGTTTCAAGACAGCTGGCAGTCCTTGAAGGGCAACCTTTCACAAGCAAATCACCATTCTGATAACCCAGGAAAATAAGTAGACATGCCAGGAAACCTGCTTGGTTTCACAGGGAATTTATAACTGAGCTCCAGTACAAAAAGGACATATGCAAGACATAAAAGAGAAGACAGAAACTTTGCTTCTCTGCCTCTGTCCTAAGGGAAAAGATCTTTGTGCCTAAAGACACAAGGGTCAAGGAGGAAAGCAACTACAAGCATGGAAAAAGTGCCAGAAAGACAAAGCCAGCCCTTTACTGAAGTGCACAGTGAGCCAACAATAGATAGGCTCATAAACTGCAACAGGGAAGATTCAGAATAGATATTATGGCAAAAAAAATCATTTGGGATAACTAAGCATGGAAGCAGGTTGCCCAGAGAGGTTGTGGAATCTATCTGTGCAGGTTAAGACCTCAGTGGACAAAGCCTAAAGCAATCAGATGTGCATTCAGTGCTGTCATTGCTCTGAGAAGGAGGAGATTAGAGAAGAAACTCCCAAGGTTCCCTCCTATGTGAATTATTCCATGATTCCATAAAAATTTAATCTTAAGGATAAGATACAAGTATAAGTATGAGCTTGATTTGTGGAATGCAGTACTTTCATTTCTTTCATCTTGTGCCAGGGTAAGGGTATAAAAAAATCTTCACAGCTGTTACATTTCTGCCAGGTCAAGAAGTCTGTGTCACTTTTTTAATATCAGCTGAACATTACCAAAGACAAAAACTTAATGAGCATTTGCATAATTGAAAAGGCAAAACTTTTTCCTCAGAACTATTTTAAATAATTTTTTGCAATACCAAGCTTATTAGGCATGTTTTTCCTTTCTGTTAATGAAAATTATTTGAACCACGAAAAGAGGTTCACCTTTAATCCCAAATACTGATTCAGGGAAAACAAGAAAGCATTTTATACGTATTATAAATTCATTAAACTAGCCAACATCTCTTGAAAATGGGAAAACTTCTTAGCAAATGTGGAAAAAAAACCCCTCACATGATGTAAATACCACTTCAGACCACATCATTTTATGTTCAGGAACAATGCTTCAGTATTTGATAAGAGGCTATGTGTTTTCAATGAGAGAAAGTATTCATCCTCATCATCAAGTCAAAGCAATATCTGCATAAAACGAACACATTCCATGTATTCCAGCTTGCAGAGTGACTGATTCAAAACCAGAATCTGCAGAACTGTTTTATATTAATTTCTGCTTTCTCTGATGCAAATAAATATCAATTCCCCGGCCTTGTTACTTTGAGGAATATTTATATGAACACTCAAACACAATTAAAATTTCCAGCTGTTAATGCCTGTGCAGCTTACATGTTGCAGTGCTCGCAGACATACAGCTGGAGGACTCTCTTATGTCCACTTGATTACAGTCACTGCTGTTCCATAATGATTATCTCAGAAAAGTATAGTTGTCTTCTGTCTATCTGAAGTTTTTTCCATTGAGGAATGGCAAAAGCATTGTTCAAAAAGCTGTAACAAATTGGAATATATTGCCTTTAAAGATGGAATTAAATGTGGCTCAAGAACAAGTACCTGATTTCCAAAAAAACCTCTCATGAGCAATGTTTTAAGTAGTGTTAAATTCAGATTTATTTTTGAAATTGTATTTGTGTAGAGTCATGAACATTTTATATATTTTCCCTTCATAAATGGATTACAATCCTACAATTGCTTATAAACAAGTATGTTAGTCAATTTAATTTGTTCATTGATTAAATGTGGAAACTGAAATTGATACACACTTTGTCTACACATAATTCCAAAGAACACAAAGCAAAAATCGGTTTTCTGCATGTCAACTTTATTACTACAAACTTTTTAAGTGGATGGAATATATCAAGGACATTATATCTGTAGTCAGAAGTTAGAAGTACCTCAGAAAATTCCCTTATGCTACAGAATGAAAAAAGGAGACAGAAAATACATTTTGCTCCCAAACTTATGAGAAATACAGCCAGTAGGCAATCACGCTTTAACTTTAAAAAACATGCCTGAACTTTATGACTTTCTGCCTTTACCTTCCAGCTAGGGTTTTTTTTGGTTCCTTTCCAACTTAAAAAATGGACTATGAGATTCTCTTCAGGTTTAAAATAATTACTAAACCCTTAGAATACTCATTATAAATAGATCAAAGCTTCAATCCAACTTCAATACAAAGGCAAGCCTTTTAGATCAAACTTGAACTACCACCCATCTCACATATGTCCTGCTGATATCTTACTTTGGGTTCCATTAAATTATTAAAACCAAAATACTGAATAATTAATTATTTTAAGGAAAATAATAAGAAACTTCATTTATATAACTTTTCTACCAATTAAATTTTCTCTTTTCCTCTTTCCTTTTTCATCTGGTGTGCTTTTTTGCTGTAAATGTAATCACTCAACCACTCATTTATAGGTGAAACAAAACTAAAGGTAATGAGGAAGTCAAGAAAATAAAAGCAGAAGGCATTAGGCGCTAATTGAAAAGGAAAAAAAAGAAGATATTTGTAATGATCAAACTCTCTTCCTCTGCCATCAAGTACCTAGAATTCTTGCCAGCACTCCTAGCTGTCCAGTCACCAGAGTAATTCAGAATCAATATAATCAGGTACACTAACGTGTCACAGACAACAGTGTCCCTGGATGTTACTGCTACCTACAACATCCAGTAGGATTTGAACAGTAACATAAAAGAAGCTACACTAGGAGTCTGAATTCTGGGAATAACTATGTAGCTTTTTAGGTATCAGAAAGTTCTGAATGGAAAAATGCCAACAAAATCTGTATGTAAAATGTTTTGCCAAATAATTTCAAAAATACACCACAGCTGTATATAGCACAAAGAATGCAAAAGTAGCAAAACATTTCAAATTCATGAGGAAGATTTTATATCAGAATTCTGTTATCTAACAAAAATTAGCTTCAACCTATCAAAATAACAGCAAAAAGTTAGTTTCTCAGTCAGCTGGCAACTGAAACTGATGGAGCGTTCCCTCATGATGTCTTTACATTAAACATTTCACCATTCACAGAGGTACACTCAACCTGCCTTATGCCTGGCATGTGTGCTTAGCACTTCTCAATCAGAGCAAACCCTTTGATATCAAACTAACAAATGCATTCAACAAGTTCATTTAAAAAAATGCCCTTTTCACGAGACTTAGTTCAAATTATCAGTGTATGTCAAAAGAATAGGGTAACTGCATAAAAATGAACACACTGCAAGTGCCTCATCCTTTACCAACAAAAATACTAAGCTGAAACACTGGTACTGCAAGATAAAACTTAAATTCACACCTTTTTTTAAGAGTTTCTGTGATTTTATTGGGTAGGTTTCAGGCAATATCTGACCTGTGTACTGCTGACTTGTATTTCTGACTCATGTATAGCATTTGTCTAAACAAAAACAACAACAACGACGACAACAAAACCAAAAATTCTTTCCTCCTCACACTCACTGGGATTTTTTCACTCCCAAAGAAATGTTCATACTGATTCTGAAGGATTGGAAACTTAGAAATAATATAAAAAGAAGAATATGCAGTGAACAACAAAAAAGATTCTAATTCTCACAGATAAAAATACAGCCATTCATGCTCCAGCACTGCCATCACAATAGCTGTTTCTCAGTATTCTTCCAGTTTTATTCCTTCCAAACTTGCCTGAATTCATCATATAGATTTAAACAGCTGCGCAGTGTATAGTGCACAGTATATTACTGTACAGCGGCTCAGACTAAATAAGATCTTTCTTTGAGCTTTTCATCACCACCAGACTAAGATGTCTCTATTCATTCAAGTCTTCTGCTATAATGCATCTGGCAAAATGATCTACCAAATGTTTGCCACAAGTTAGAGAACAGTGATGAAACTTGAACTAAGCTATTCTGTGCTGCTGCCCTAGAAACAGAAAATGAAGTGAGGTTCTGGGACATTTTGTAGTTGGGTCAGATGAAGTTGTTATTGTAATTTAAATAGGAATGGGAATTTTTGCTACATCACACTTTTGCAACCAAGACCGTGTTCAGATTAACTGATAGTTGTAACAGAAAGTGTAACTCCTTAAATTGAAGAGTAGCCTTTAAAAACAAAGTCTTGTTATACTTTATTTAGGAAACATGATCCTAATTTTTGTTAATATTCATGCAATTGATCTACTTTACACATGTTCTCATGTACTCACATTCTTACTAAAGGCCTTTTTTCTGCAGGAAAATAAAATGTAAAAATTATTCGTCAGCTGAAGCAGAAGTCAACCCAAAAAGTATTTCCTCTGAGACATGAAAAACTTGCAGATTTTTATCACACTCTAGCTTTCAAACCAGCTTCATACAAAACCTTTCGGTCAATTTAAACATATAGGAGTGTAGTAGCACATGCCCCTCGTGAGCATTAACTGACAATTGAAAAGCAAGATACAGTTTCTTATTTCTCATAAAATTTGGGGAATTTAATCACTCATCCAGGATGGAAGATTTGTAGGTAAATCTTCTAGTAATCTTAATGGGAATTCCATGCATAAAAATGTGCATGAATAACAAATTCTAAGAACATAGATTTTTGGTTTAAAAGTTTCTCATTTCCTTTTCTATGTGCATGCAAATCAGCTTGGTTAAGCATAAATTGAAAAGGAATTTAGAGAGATTACTTTGTTAGTGGCATATAAAAGGATATTCATATTGTAACACAGAATCGGGTGGCACTATGGAAGTAAGAGCTTTCTAACGTCTTTTAAAGTAACCAAAATGATTTCTCTTCTCTTTGATTTGCTTTGTAAAGAATACAAGATCATAACTTAGCTTATTGGCTTCTATGCTTAGTGAAACTGGATTGCATACTACCAATTCTTCTACTTAGAAATGGTCTGGCACATACCCCACTTCTAGGATCTCAGTACACAGCTGAGTACGCAGTGGGTTTCCTTACATAATTTTCACAACAAAGTGTTACAATTCCCTGCAGTCACACATTCAAGGAACGGTTCATTCTAAACTTCAGGTAATGGGGTTCTGGAAATTAATGTTACACAACTTAACATTAAAGACAGTTTAATTTCATATTTCATCAGGATGTCATTTGACATAAATCAGTGTAAGTGCACTGATATACAGAGAGCGTGAATGGAAGGACAAGCAGATTATGTGTGTTAATAACATACTTCATTTTCAGAGTACCAAAATGTGTGCAAAACAATGTTATGCCTCCAGGAGAGATCTCTTTAGGGTGCCAAGTAAGCTGATACACAAATATTTTTAAGAACCCTTGTTTGTTTTTTTTTTTTCTTTCCTGTCCCTTGCCTGTTGGGTATTGCCATTGCTGACTTCTTGCTGGATTTAGACTGGTTTTGGTAGTTCAGATACTGATGCCTGTAACTGGCATGTTTCTTCTAGGCAGCAGCAAAAGCAGTACTTTACACAAGCCCTTGTAGATAATTTAGGATCATTTCCTTCCTCCTTACTATTTTTGGAAACATATTTAGGTGAAAGAGACAAACACTGAAATGGATAAATAACGAATGCTCACTATGAAAAAGAATCTACATAATTTTCTTCATCATTTTTCAAGTTATAATATCAATGAAGACTTCATTGCAGGTATTCCTGGCAATTAATAGCCAGATGAGCTCTCTTGGTTACTGCAAGCCAGCAGTTTTTCAATCTATCATTAATCTCTGAAATACTTTACCCTCAATTACTGATGTTTAAGTGAATATTCATTTTGATTGAATGCCATATTGTGCCACATTGTTGAAGGCCCAAAGGTATCGATTTGTGACTTAAGATTCTGATTTTCATAGTTTTCCTTCTCTCTCATTTAATTTTATCAATTCCTGACTTTTGTTGTTTTCGTTCTTTTAAACAAACGTCTTGTTTTTCAGTTTGAAGTGTCTAGAGAGGGAAATTTCACTCCCACAATTGAAAATATAATTTGTTTTAAAAAGAAAACTCTATCATATATGTTTAAGTATGTATGTATATATCAGGCAAAGATAATTGGAATCCATGAATATAGACATTTATAACAAAATGTGGTCTTAGCTTTAACTAAAATGGAAGCAATGCACATATCAAAAAGCATGAAGCTAATGCAGGTGGACTTGCATATAACATCACAAACAATACCAACACTTTCTGTGAATAATTTCACTGTCTCTGAGAGTCTGTTTACTCCACAAGAAATGCATAGTGTAGCACACCTCAAGTACCTCAGAACTAAATATTTGCACCTAGAAGTTTAAAGTTGAAAGAACAAAGTGATGTATCACTACAGGAATCTGCTGGTGGTTTGAAATCTTTAGTATTTTATTGATTCTTTGCTGTCAAGATATTTTTATATTTATCTACTTGTGAAGGGGAAAATAAACAATGGAAGTTCAAGGATGTGATAAAATTATTTGTAACAAAATCTTATTCCTTTCCAACACTTTATATAAGAAACAAATAGTCTGTATGTACCTATATCAAAAGGACTATAGAGTGAGACATTTGCAGTAGCAAGGTTCAAGATTGTTAAGATCTACAAGGTCTCTTCCCACCTTCACATACTCACTGTAGGAGTAAGAGTACATGTGATAAATAATCCTATTAGTAGGAATTTTAACAGTCCCTAAGGATTTCAACAGTCATATCCAATCTCTACATAAGGCAATATATGTTGTGGTTTGTGCAGTAGGCACAGATGCATATGACCAGGCATGAGTGAGAATTATATGACCCTGACCAGCTGAATTTTAGCAAGATGGCTGTATGTTAGATTTTGCATATATTATATGTATTGTTACTATTACTGGTTTACATTATGCTGTAAAGCTCTTCAGAGCTTTGGCTACAGGACATAGATAAGAGTTGTGGTCTAGGATTGCTAGTCTAAATCCCTGGATATTTTAAACTTCAAATTCTTGATTAAGGTTCTCAAAGCTTTACTCATCAGATGAGAAGGATGATTCAGATATGTATACAAGATAAGTAGCAAAGAGTTTACTGCTAATAAGAGTTATGTCCTATGGTGCCCTACACCTACAGTACAGTAAGACCCAGCAAAGAAGCTCATTATCACAACAGGGAAGCTGAAACTCATGTGTCATTTGTTCAAAAATAACAAAGCACTGAAGCAGTGTGTTAAAGATACACCAGTGATTAAGATACACCCATGTAGAATGGACAGCGTTACTCAATTTGCTTCCTCTGGAATTATTTCCTTTGTAATCACAGTTCAACATTGTATTCTACAATGAAATGAAGTTCAACATCCTCAATAGCATTCTGCTTAGTTCCCCACTGTGACTTCATTGGAACTCACTGAAACACTCATGTTGGAAGGGTCCTTGAAAAGGCTGTAGTCCCATCTTCTGCACAGATATGGATCAGTGCTCAACTCAGATCAGATTGCTTCAGGCTTTGGCCAATTGAATCTTGAAAATCTCTCAGGACAGAAATTTTACAGTGTTTCTGGGCAAACCGCTCCACTGTCTTTAGGGTGCCATATTATATTTATGGTAAATATACATTCCAGAGGTGAATAGAAATGAGTAATGAATAACTTACATAAAAATTTAGTATTGTTTTGAGCAATTTGTTGGGTTTTTTTTCTCTTTTTAGGGAGTCCAAGGCTCATTTACTTGATTGCACACACATGTTTCAGAACCATACAGTCATGCTGCTAACTAGTAATTGAGAACAATGATCACCAAAAAAAATGGTTACTGATTACACATGGGTGACACTTATGCAATCATTATAGCGGTCGCTAGGTCGAACAACAATCTGTATGCATGCTTAATAGGCAGACACCTTATAAATAGCTAATAAATTATTAAATGAAATTGCTGTTTTCATAATGAATTAGTACAAGATCTGTTGTACATAATGTTTGGAATATTTAAATGGTTTAACATACTCCAGTTATAAGTACTCTGCAGCTGGCTGTTACAACACAGATTCATCACTTAAGCATTTTTAGATTGTCTGTATGTCATTACAATAAGACAGAATTTGTCCTTTGGGGAAAAAAAAAGTATAATTACTGGGGTCAAACCACAGGCAAATTTTCTGAAAAAAAAACCCAAAACACCAGAGTTCCCTCTTTGAGCAGAAGCGAACAGAGCAGAAGTGGGGGCTAGATTTGCATGACACTTGAATATAAACTGCAACAGCTGCTGCATTTGATCAAGGCAAAATTCCTTTACCTGAGTCTCATTCTGGGAAGTAAAATGTAATTTTTTCTAAATGGGCTGTGAAGCTGAGCCTGGTTACATAATGTACACTCTTCCCAAGTTTCTAGCATGCTATATTTGCCCAAGAGATACTTGGACCACATGCAAATTTTGTTCTGAAACTCCAGCAATTGTCCCACAAATTTCTAGTGCCTATGGAGTTACAATGTGTTTAGTGCTACAGACCAACACTGCAAATGCTTGAAGGGTGAAGGGAAAAATTTGGCTGCTCCAAGATCATTCTTTTCCATGCTGAAGGATCCTTCCATATGCATCTGTGTGATTTAGCCTCTGAACACTTTAAAACCTTGCACTATGCATCACTCCTCTTATTCCATGAAGAGGACATTATGGAAGATGGTAATCAAAATATATTTTCCGTATTTCATATTGAATGTGTGAACAAAATGCATACATCCATGTTCTGTTGCAATCAATCTGTCAGAGGCTGCACAGAACACGAGATACTGCATACTCTGAAACTGTATATCATTTGCTATCTAAGCAAACAGATGAAGAAAAGCGAAACAACCCTGGTCTTACCAGATGAGGTAGTTCTTATGTCATACTGATAATTGACACACTGATCAGTACTATAAAAACTCTTAAACTAAAGAAAAGAATAATTTTTCTGTTAACATTCTACTGAAAATCTTACCTTTATAGAAACACTCTGCAGCTACCAAAAATATATCACTAGTAGTCCAAGTCAGGTCCCATATAAAACAAAAGTTTATACAACTGCAAACACAGCTATGTTTAAGAACAATAAATGCATAGAGTTCAATGGCATCTTACTGACTGCATGGACAACAACATGCATATTGTACATACAATATTCTCTTTCAAAGTGCACTGAACACTGACAAACGTACATTATTTTATATAGATACAATTTCACACAAAAATTGTCAGCACTCTGGTTCTTCAACCATTATTAGAGTGAAACAAGTTTACTTAGGGTTGAGTTGAAACTTGGTGAATGTTACACCCATCTTCCCCTTCTACAGTTTTGTCACATTTTGCCTAGAAATCAAGCTAGAAGGGCTGTATCTTCTCTTCTGCTGAAACTTGAATCTCGTTTCCCTTCAGCAAATTTCCACACCAGTCACAGGACACCATTTATCTTTTAAAATAAAGACACACCGACAGAAAATGCATGAATGTTCAGTGAGCTGAATACTGAAGAAACTGTACACTCCTGCTATGTTAAAAACAAGTGCCTTTGATTGAATTGCCATGCACTCCCTTCATATAAATGAAGCGCAATGGGCCTGGCTTAGGGTAACCCTTCCTGAGGATTTGATCAGTAGGATTCATATCCTATAAAACTGAAAACATATTATAGAAGTACTAAATAAGTCTTTGATCTTAAGGCATGTTAGTATAATTGGGCAGGATTTTGCAGACTTTAAGCCTCCTAAGGAGTATTTTTACCAAAGTTATTTCCTCCTTTTAATTTTATACACAGCTACACCCCTCCTATAACTTTTCTCTATAGTAAAAACCTCAGTAGTCATCTGTGTTTTAAGTATCCCATTTGTGCCAAAACACCAATAAATCCTTCAGTGTTACCATAAGCAGACCACCAATCTATATCAGACTGAATCCTAACATCAGCTTCCCGAAAATCTGAGTTTCAGAGAAAAGAACTAATTTGACTACTTCCATGATTCCTCTGTTCAGCTATTCGGTTTGAAGCTATTCAACTCTGCACTTTAGCTTTTGCCTATCAAGCACTCCACAATACAACTATCAATTTTATCTGAACATTTTAGCATTTTTCTCCAGCACTTGGCTGTTTCTGCATGTGAATTCAATGTTTCTCTGTGATTCTTGTTCTTTGCTAGCTTGGCAAAACATCTCTGGGTTTTTGATATTTTTTCTAAGTACTTCAGTGTTCTTACCTCAAAGCTCCTCTTTATTGGGAGGCTCCAATGCCATAGTTTCTTTGGATACTTTCCCTTCATACTGGCACTTTGCCTCAGTATTGCAGTACATTAATCTCAGTACTCTGATGTTCCAACCATGTACTTCTACCACCATGTCTTCACCTCTATAAAATTTTCTCCGACGACTCAGCTCTAATTCTTTCCAATATAGATAGTTCTTTTCAGCTCCATTGCAAATTTACCAGGCTTAAGGCGGGGTCTGACATATCTTATGAGAGGGGCATAACCCAGAACTCCTAGGTAACGTAGTGAACCCTCCTCGATCCCTCTTCCCTGACCAAAATAAAATGAGCTAGAAATATTAAATGGTCATCAGCTCCTGATACAGGTAGTTAAGGCAGTGAAGTTTGGTCCGTTTGAGTGATACTGTCACTAACACTACTGATGTAGTACTGTTTTTACTACTATTATTATTTTATGTCTACTTGGAACATTTGCACACTTCTTCAAATCAAATCATACGATATTTTTCTGCATTTTCAGTCAGAAAACACTAACAAGAGAATGACATCAAGCCTCACTTTTTTTCCCCAGTATATCCAAGTCTAATGGTTCCTTTTGATCAGTATTTGTGCTTTCTTTTGGAAAGAAATGATCATGTAGAATTCCAAGTTCAATATGCTAATTCTTCCTGGATCAGTGTCAAGTTCATACCGATCATTTCATGAGGAAAATATACTAATAATGATTCATTTAGCAGCCTTTTTCCAAAGCTGGCCAATTCACTGAGCAATACATGCAGAAGGTAATATATTAGACATTCTCAAAGAAAAGCAAGCAGCTCTTAAATACTGAAAATATTTTGTTTCATTAAGTACACGAAGATGATTTTTTATATACGTCTGAAAAAAAAAGAGAGATTATAACTTTGAGTGGCATATGATAGAGGCAACCCAAGGGTTTTGTAAGTCAGCACAGCTCAACAGACATCTATCAAGATGTGCACATTTATATAGTTGTAAAAAGTTTTATACATATTTGAATGTTTACAGTAGGTGCTGTAAATATATGCAGCTCTCTTAACACTGAATTTATTTTTGTAGGAAAAAAGTAATCCAAAATTGCAGACTCATTCCTATAAACAGTTGTTCCAAAAACCAGTGCCAAGTTTGGGTTTGGCTTTTTCCCTTCATCTTAGTAATCTATTTGTTAGATTTCTATCAGTAACGTGATGGACAGTAAGATAAAAGAATTACATCAAGACCCCATCACAAGCCATCCAACTTTTAAATCTTACTCTTCAGAAAGTGCTGTGCAAGAGAAGAAAAAAGATATGAACAAGCAATGAACAACATTCTTATTGGACTCCTCATCATGTCCTGAAAGCAGCAGGGTTTTGAGTTAATGGCAACATGCAGATATTTGCAACTTGTTAACTTTAACATTGGGCTCTGAGAGCCAAACTGTCTGTGCACTAGCTGGCCTTTTTCCTGAAATCTTGCATGCCTTTGTGAAGGAAACAGTCACAGGACTATTTCAAACCATATGCTGGAACCTATTGCTTTTATATCAAGAAATGTTCCTTTTAGGGCACATATTTGTGAAAAAGTAGGAGTCAGTGGGAGACAAACATGCACAGAAAGGCAGCAGTGGATAGCTGATACAGGAAAATTGGTAAAATGCTTCCCAGTCACCTAGAGAAATGACAGGCCAAATTTAAACTTATGTAAAAAGGAAAAGTAAAGAAAATAAGATCTAACATGTTGCAAACTGCTATTTAAGACATATCCAAACATAATGCTGCTAGGAAATGTCACAAGATCCTTCTATTAATCTTTGATCCACAAGCTACGTCATAAAAAGATTCTATCTGAATGAGTGCATTCCTTTACATTTTGTGACATTTCAGTCTTAAGCTAGAGCAGACATGATGTCCTTATTCTTGTCAATCACCCTGTTACAAATGGCATGACACAAGTGTGCACAAGAGGATTCTGCACATTGGTATTTCAGGTCAGAGATGAATTTTACTAGGACTGCTTCACAAAGAATCTTGCTCAAAGCCTGTAAGCCCAACATTTATCTCAGACCAAGGGCATAAGTTAAAACTTTTGTGACCACAGGATGTCCATACATATACATCAGAAAGACACACATACACTTTAATACAAACAAAAAACCTGCACACACATGTATCTTGGAAACAATACTCAGTGGCATGTAATATTTAGAAAATATTAAGAAAATTCAGCAGAAGTATTCATCCTCTTGGTATCACAGTGTTTTTATTTTGGAGTCCTTAATATTTCCAATATGACAGTAAGACCAGACTCACAATCATGTACTAAATTGGTAAAATCATGTAGTGAATGGCAGTGTCAGCTGAAATACAGACTATTCATAATGAGGAGGCACTGTGAATACAGCCATTTGTTATGCATATTATTTGCAAAGGGTGTGACCTCTTGGAAAGCTGAATGAATGTGAAACTACTGTTGTTATGTTCAACAGATGCGGTTAGGACACAGTTCACGTTTTGCTGTTATCCAAGTTTTCAGTACATTTGTACTTCATTGAAGAGTTGCACAAACAAAACAAAACTAATGCCAAAATTCACCATAACTACAAACAAACTGTCTTCTTTGTGGCAGATCTACAACTTTCTGATGAAGCGGGAGATTATAAACTACAGTAAGATGTTCGGAGGAATCTTAGATGATCGATTTAAAATTCTGAAGCAAAAATCTTTGATTAATTAAGAATATTTATCTGAATTTTATCTTTTAGCAGTATATTCAAAACTTTCCCTTCACTGTTTCTGTAATACTTCACATAAAAAAATACCAAGAATTAAACAAGCTGTTCCATCACAAATTAGAAGTTTATTCTAGTCTGCTGCTGGGTCATTCAAGCTTGTGTGAGTAACCAAAGATATGAAGTGACTTGTGGAAAGGCAAGCCTTTTTGCAGTCCTATGCTGTCACTTTGTGATTTGTGAAAAAAGTAACTCACCAGAGAATTAAGATCGGTTTTGGGGGAATTTATTCATTTAACCTACAGAACTTTCATTACTTAATCTTTATTAATTTAGAAAATCAGATTTTCAACATAAGGCCTCCAAGTTGATTAACTATGCAGTAAGGATTTTTTCTTCCACTCTGATGCTTTTTCTAATCTAGAAATTTAGGAAATATTAGTCTCAGGCTTCTTGCCTTCTAATTCTTACCATCTTACCTATAAAATTCTCCGAACAAAATACTGAAACTGCTTCTCATCTAGCAAACAGGCTTATTTTGGATCATACTTTGTATTTCATTACATAATGCAGCAGTACAGGCCGTTTAAACAGAAATAGCTTTTTGGTTTGTAAATCATCTTCAGGGTTTCTGTTTCATAAGAAATATACAGACAACTCACATTCATCTTCTCTGTAATGACTACTCCCAGCAGAATGTTTACAGCTTTTTTAACCTGTAAATCTGATGAATCTCTCAAGAGATTCATTAAAAACTTGAACAGAGCTTTCTTCTCTTACAACAAACAATACTCTAGTAATACTTTCTAATAATGAACACATTCCAATGGAAACTGAAAGTCTGTGATTTCCCTATGGTTACAAAGCCCATACATATCATCTATGATGGTAACTATACATTTAAATTACAACATCTTGCTTAGCCATGATTGCAATGAAGTATCTTTTGAGAATATTTTATGGTGATTCAAATAAGGGAAGATCAGAACAACTGTCTGTGTTCTGAGTCTGTGTATACCGTCTTATATTTGCATAACACTATTTTCTGGTAGTTGCACCAATGCAAAAACAAAGAGAATATGCTTATATATATTTGCCATAATCAGAACAGTTAATATGAAGTTTCTACAATGGACACTCCAATTAATCTTAATAGGAACCCCTGGATTAGCACTAGAATAGTGTCAGTAGCTCAACTGATATCCAAAGCTGTGCATGTATGGTTCCTTGAGTTCTGGGACATACCCTACGTAAGGAATATTCTTCCGTCACTAAGAAGTTTAATAATAAAATCTTACTGCTGAGTCAAGGAACAGCTTTGGCTGAACTACTACCAGTTCATGGTGGTTTATCAGGGCATCTCTTTTGTTAAGATTTGTCTCATAAAACAGCCCATCACTGAGAACAAGACGGAAAAAAAGTCATTGGGAAATGTTCTCAGTTGATGGCAAAAATAGAAAACCTAAATGATAGAAAGAAACCGAAACCCAGTTCATCCCCTCCTCCACATGTTGAAAAAAGATGGCAAAAATTATTTTCTGCTGGAGATGACTAACTATACTGACATTTTTATATTCAGCACCATCAGGGTTGATCATCTCAAAGCAAGCCTAAGTCCCATGTCTAAAATGTATGCTAACAAGCACAGAGCGCATATTGCAAATCCCTTTCTACAGTATACACTTGTTCTATAGAATATTCTGCATATTTAAGAACTTCTGTAACATATGGTAGATAAGCACTTTATTATTAAACTTCTTAGTGACAGAAGAATAGTCCTTACGTAGGGTACCTCCCAGAACTCAAGGAATCTTTGATTTACCTTCTTGGCCTACAAAACATTTCCCTGTATACCATCTGCTCTTTTCCTTTATTTAAAATCAGGGTTCTGAAAATATCAGACTGAAAGCATCTAATGGTACACATGCAATACAGCCTTTTACACATATCCATTAAGATAAACAAATAATTAGGATAAGGAGCTTTCCTCAATGTAAACGGTCCATCATTGTGGAACAACTATGTTTAACATTAAGCAACTACAAATAAACTGCAAATGGCCAAGATCTTTTGAAATATTCTAGTCACATCTAAGTATCTTTCAAGGGGAAAACAGCAGGAACAAAATGGAGACTGCAATGGTACAGCAGGAGTCAAGGATGGAAAATACTGAATGAGTACATTCATGATTCTGCTGAGCTTTCAGTTAAAATCGGCCGAAATAAAACAAGACAAATCCATGAAAGTAATTTTTAACCTAAATTTCAGTTAAATTTAGCACAAGCAGTATTACGATCCCTTTAGATATTGAAAAATGTCTAAATACCAATGACGTCATGGTATATAGACAGCACGGAAAATCAGTGCAAGTACTCGAAACACGGAAATAGTCTAATGTAGCTTTACAACAGCAGCAGCAAATCATGAAATGCTGGTTCAGATTCAGGCACCTTCATCACTGCTCTCCAGTGTATTTTTTTTCTTTTGACTGCCCACTTTGACAAATCATAGAATCACAGAATGGTAATTCCATGATGGAACAAAGAATAAATGAGAGCTTCTGTAACAGTAAAGATCCTTTATAGAGAACTTTTAAGAACCTTGTTTTCATTTACAGTGGTCTTCCCTTGTATCTAGTGAAGGTACTTAAAACTTCTGTCCATAAAATATTGTCTATTGTCAAACATCCCATTTTCTTATCTGCACAGCCCCTCTCTGGAATCTGCATTTCTTGCATATTTGTAGGGAACTTGTTGATCAACCTCCAGACACTCTTATAAAGAACACTAAACCATCAACAAGAAACACCAGCAGAACCCTCCTCACAAAAGCAAATAAAATTATACTCCGCCTAATACATCCAGTCAAAAAAAACCTTCAGGAAAAGCTAAATTAACAAGTTTGTTTTACAGCTCCTGAATGTCAACTAACTTAGGCCTTGCAGGACTAAGGGAAAAAAAAGGTCAGTCATAGGTTTTCTTGTCCTCAGCACAGTTTATAAAGCTGAGGCTTCTGCTTTCCAGTTGGTTCTTACAGAAGAACAAAAAGGTATAGCAGATCTGCCTCAGAGAGAGAAAGAAAACTAAAAAGTGTTTCATAGATCAAAAGCAGCACTTTAAACTGTATTCAGAACAGTCCTGGAAAAAAGACAGCGAATAGATGACTTGTTGAAGTGGCAGCCTGTCTATATAACCTCAGTTCAAGGAAGCCTCTAAAATCGCACCATATTGCACACATTGAGGCAGGAACAGCAAACAATGTTGAGATCCAAATCCAAGAACAAAAATAACAGTTCCATTCACTAGTGGGTTCCTTCTCCTGTCCTGTTTCTCGCTTCTTCACTACTTGAACACCTGGAGCACCAAGGACACAGCAAGTTCCTGAATTTGAGAAAAAAAAAATGCAATCAAGACAAAGCAAAAAGGTGTGACCTCTGGAGAGGAGTTGGGGGCTTCTTCTTAGAAGAACAGAGAAGTTCAGACTGGAAGATGTTGTCTAGCCCAACCTGCTTAAAGCTTGTAAATTACATTAGGTTGCTTAGGGCCTTAGGTCAAGCTTTGAAAATTTCCAAGAATTCTTCTGAATAGGAAGTGAACATTTTTGTAGTGTGCAAAAAGAAGAAACCTCTTCAAATATTCCAAGATTCTCTTCTGTACTTACAGCAACAAATGATTCAAACGTTTCACCACTAGGAAAATCAGATAAATATGCAGTTTAGGTTCAAGGAAACAGAAAAATGGCAGAGGATATAGTGCACGTTACTATGCATAACCCAGCCTAAAATCACACTGATGTCAAGGACATTAGGCAACTCCTCATAGTCACAGAAATATGTAGCTACAACTAGGGCTGCTATTTATGAGGTCCTTCATAAAACTGAGCAGGGTCTCCAAAATCTGAGAAATAAATTGGCTGTTCCTAATTCACAAAGGATTTAGTGTTTCTCCCTCCAAAACAGTTACAGCAGTCAGAATTGTGTGTATTGAGAGAAAAAGAAAGGAGGAAAATCTTCACAAAATGATGGACAGCATCCTTCATCTGCTCCTATGGATCTCAAAATAGTCTATTAAAAGCAATAATTCCCTCAGAGATCAGACTAAGAAATAATGTGAGCTGACCTAACTTTTGTGAGGCTCAACAGGTATTTTACTACCATAGTAACTTAGTGAAGCTGTTTCCAAGAGTATTTTGAAATTTAATCATTTCAACTCTACTGTGCCTTAGAGATTCTCTGCATTTCATCAGTCTTCTCCTTCAGACATATTTGTAATGTCACTGTGTTACATATTTATTATATCTACCTACAGTCACAGATATAGCAGTTAAAGAGATATCCTGACCAAGTGGTCAGTTTAATCACCAAAGCATCCCATTTTTAGAAAGGAGTTTCGTGGGTTGATTAGTATCTCCACCAGTCACTGTCACACAGTTCAGCAGATGAGTAAAATTATTACTTTTGCTTCAACAACAACTGAATCAAGACAGAGATTCCATACTCTGAAGTGACTGAGTTTTCAGAAATTAGTTGATCTGGCGATGGCCAAACTGTACCACCTGCCAGCTCATCTAAATCACCTTCTCTAAATTTTTTTTCCCAATAATTTCTTTCAAGCTTCTTTAATGCTTATAGTAGAATAAAAACAAAAAACACTGTGCCTGCCAAAACTAATTACATATAGGGAACTGAGACTACGCATTTTTTGCAGTCTGATGTTATGCTATTTTTGATTCAGACATTATTTTTTTAATACTCATTTTTGTTAAGCACAGTACAACAAAAATACAAATACTGACATTAAGAGGATTAATCACAAACAACACTTATATGAAGCCAGATTAAAATTTCACATAATTTAACATGAAAATATTCTGGGGTTTTATATTTTCCCATTGAAGTGGAAGAAAAAGTGGGTTTTGGGTTTTTGTTTAAGTTAGCAAGATATAAAAATATCCAAAGGAAACAGTTACTGAATAAATTGTGTAACACAGTATATGAAGCTAAGCAGTCCCAAATAGCAATAATATGTTGTTAATGAAGATTCTTTTGTAATTTCAAAATATCCTACACAGTAATTCCAAGAAGTACTACTCAAACACAGAATCGGAGCATTTAGCTCCATTTGTATTGTTAGAAATCTCTTACTGAGTGTGAGCTGTGGAATGCAATACAATCACAATAAAGACTGTCCTATCACAACAAATTTACCAGTATATTTACTTTTTTCTCCAACTTAATGGATCGTACAATAGATTTCAGGTTGAGTCTCCCATTCTATAATGAATAAAAATAAACAATTTGTATTTAGACAAATTTCAGTCAGTTCTTTCTAGTAAACCTTTCCTTCAGTGTTTTAACTTCTGTTTATTGTCTCAGTTCATCTGACAAGATTTTAAAGTTTAGATGAATAGAAAGTACAAAGGATCTCATTTTCTAACTAGAATCCATGCTTAGTGTGATTGTCTTAAAATATAATTGGATCTTTTTCCAGGGCTGAAGGTTCAATGGTTAACTGTACCAGCTGTTTGATACTTCAGTGTTACCTGTTCTCTGATGAATGCTGTGTCAGGTAACATTCAGAAATTAGAATGCCAAATTAGAAGTAACGGGCTACAAACTCAACCCAAATCGTGATATGCTACAGCCTTACTATAATATATTCATTTCAGTGACAGCTTGCTAATTCTCCTTCTCTCTATTTAAGAATTTAAAATCTAATTGAATAAAATCAAAATTATTAAAAAGATATCATTCCTTTAAAAATTTTATTTTGTGCAACTTTGGTGAAGACTGTAAGATTTTAGCTGAAATCCATAGTTTGCATTTAGGTTTTTGATAGAGTCATCATTCTGAAGTTCTTGCATATTTTGAGTATTGGATGTGACTAGCTTTAATGTCTTAAATATTTTAATAAAATGTAAGAAAACACATATGAGGTACAAACTATTATTATAACCAGTCTTAAACAAAAGCAGTATTGCTTTCAAAACACTGAAAAGATTCGCAAAAGCATATCAGACAAGTTTTAGGCTCTTTCAGAGTTCTGCTTACTTTGAAAATGGGACTTGTACACTCAAACTGTGCAACTCCACTTGAAAATACTAGTTCTGCCTCAGTTCCATGGCCACAATTACTCGTTTACAGCTTTTCATTACCTGTTACTTCAGCTACCTGTTTGGCCAGAAGAAAAGACCATTCCCCATTATCTTAGAAAACTGTAACAAAAGAACTAAGACAAATAAACTAGGACAATAAAACCCTTGATTTACTTTATATCTCATTTTCTTTAATAAGTCACAAAATTACAGATCTCCTGAATATGAAGTTTAAAATGAATTCTCTGATAACGAGACACGAACATACACTTGCCCAATAAGCACCTAACTGATCTCCTGTAGTCCAATTAACAGGAAACTATTATGAAACCCTTACCTGGAAACCATTCATTCTAGTAAAGTCTCACATGCAGACAAGGCAGGGAAGTGAACAGAAAATTTTATGCATTTCATTCCCAATTTTCATCCCCAAAATGATTACTGTGTTGCCATGTATTCTAGATCTTAATTTACAACACATTGCCACGGGTCAATTAAATGACTGACAAAGTAAAGCCATTACTCCATTTAATAATAGCTTTAGTTTCATGCCTTATGTCTTGCATATATTTATAAATTACTGGCAGCAACTGTAATCTGAACAAACTGTTGTGGTGAGGTCACAAATTATTTCGGTCCAGAGTTATATCTGCACATTACCATTCCTATTAAGTCACCATTTAATGAAGTTTCAAAAACACTGGAGTTCCTTTGCACTTTGCTTTAGGGAATGCTAAGGCACGCTCCTTGGCTATTTAACATTGACAAGTCAAGTTGAGGTCTTTCATCACAAACATCACACAAGTTCCAAGAAAATCTCTTTCCAATTTGTGAATCTAGCCTGAAACTTGACATCAGGCTTCCTGTTGAAGCTGTGCTCCATTTCAGGAGGAAAACTGAGTGTGCTAAAGCAAAACCACTGACCCAGGTAACCATGTCCCTGTCAGGACACACAGTCTCACATTTTTATCATTACAGAAGCAGTCACAAAGCCTGCATAAATGACAACACTCTCACTTCCATTAGCAGAAATAAAACTCAGTTCCTCCCCAAAGTCATGAAATTTCCTTTCTCAGGAGAATTATTAAAAGATGTGACCTTCCAATGAAATCTGAGTTCCGGGCTAAAGGCAGGCAGTTGACTTTTTAATAACTGTTTCCTACACTACATGTTCATGGACCCTGCAGTTCTGTCATCCCCCAAATACTTTTCACTTTTCTTTTCTTGTGCATGTGTGTATGTGCCAGGGACTAAATCTGGAAACAAGACTCTATATTGCTTCAGGGTGCTCATGTATGTGATCACAGATCCAGTAGATTACAACTTTCCATATATGTGCATTTATTTATTTAACAAGATAGTGCAATAGTAACAATGATGACGGTAAGTGGTTGCTTAAATGAAATATGCTGTGCCTAAAGCATTCTAAACTTTTACTTCATTTTTTTCCCTTTAGCACGTATTTCCTGCTACTTCAGCAAACAGCATAATACACACATAATTACTAACTGAATTCTTACAAAAATAATAAAAGTATGTCCTTAAGGATGCAATAGATAAAAACTGATATACAAACAGACTACATCACCAGTGACATCTTATTTCTAGACCAGCTTGGAGGAAGAAAATCATCCCCTAAACAACCATTTCAAATCAAAGTAGTATATAAAGCAAAATGTTCCCCAGGCAGGAAAATGAATCAGGCAAAAGTTTCAACTGCCATATTAAACCCCACAGGATGGGGGTTTAGTACAGTGAGCCACCTCTGTTGATAATTTCACTATTGAATTTGGAAGTCTCCAACAATTTCAGCCCTCATCTGTCTCTCTGCTGATTTGGTGATGTAGGTTTCCTTGAAATTATGCAGTCCTTGCAGAGTCTATTGCAGCTTAAATGAAGGAAAACAACAGTCATTTACGAAGATTTTCTCTCTAAAGTTAGAACAGTGCTTGCTGTTAAACAGGTTACGTTCTGCCATCCTTCCCAGCAAAACTCCCGTCAGCAATGCCTTCTAGACCACATTAACGTGTTGAACTCCTAAACAAGTGGCAGAAGTTAATGTACATTATATAATCCAAGAAGCAATTATTGGAGGCCCTGTTCCAATAGGAATTTTTCACAGGCTGCAGGAAGCTTTGGCTCAGGCTGCGTT
Source organism: Colius striatus (assembly GCF_028858725.1). Taxonomy (NCBI): domain Eukaryota; kingdom Metazoa; phylum Chordata; class Aves; order Coliiformes; family Coliidae; genus Colius; species Colius striatus. The sequence goes on from NC_084771.1 coordinate 17,057,170, forward strand.
GGATCGAGAAGTCTAAATCTTATAGAATCTATGGGGAAACATTTATTTCTAAGTGTATCTGAAATAAAGTATTTTTCAACAAGATATTTGTTAAAGGCAATGAAAAAAGACTTCAAATAAAAAATGTTTAATTATGATGCAGTTACAGGAATCCCTTTACAGTGTCTTATTTACTGCTAATATTTACTGCTTACTACATTGGTTTGATTGCATCTACAGACTAAATTCCACTGCCTTTTTAATCTGTTTTCTAATTTTTACACTAACATACCCTGGGCCTTCAAGACACCTCTCATGCAAGTGAGGTGAGGTTGGGGGGAGGGTGCGTTCATTCAGACTTAAAATATCACTGTGTGACTCGGAAAACACTCCTCATTTTTCTTATTTGGAAATAGCAATCTTTTTCTTTAAAGTTTTTTGAAAATTAAAAACTGTATCTTTCATTCACTTGTGAATGAAAGAAGTGGTAAATACTATTATTATAAGTCCCAGTATTATTTTCCACTACTCTCACTCTTACTCACAATTTAACACCTTAAATAGAAATTTAAAGACAGTTTAAACTCCTCTTTCAGTGGAGCTTTTAAATGTGCAAAAGCTATAGAAACTTTTATGCTTCCTGGCAAGTCACTCTACTAATTCAGAGAGCGTAATTGAAAATGACTGTTTAAAACCTATTTTCCTTACTCTACGTTGGATAATGAGAATGGGAGTCTCCCCACAGATCTTAAGGGATAATCAAATTCCCATTTCCACCCTAAATTTCCTGCTTCATATTACTTGCCTATGTATTTGCAGGGAGCATGCATTTTCAGAAAACCCAAGAAAGCCACCACTACTTCACTGCACTGAAGAAAGACAACTGTTACAAATTTCCTCTCAGTGATCTCAGTGCAGAAAGGGGTAATTGGGACAAACTATACATCTCCATTAGGGATTGTTATTTAAATAACAAAATTTTCCTTCAAACAATACTCATTAATTTCATACAATCCAAGATACTTGGAACACAGCAAGCTCTATGGTGAACTATTACTTGAACAGAGGTACTATATATATAGCACACGCAACTGTAACATTGAATCCCCTTGTATTTTTAATTCCAGACTTTCAACTTTTAACCTGAAATATGCACAAAGTTATTAGAAGTATTCACACACTTTGTCTCCAGAGATGAAGCAACTCCTTCACTGTTAGAAGATGGCTATCTAACCCATACAGTCAAGTGCAGGAGATTTGGGGATGCGTTAGAAGGAGGGGTTCTGTTGCAATGTAAGCTGTCCCAGCAACGGGGAGCATACTTAGCACAGTGGCTGTTGCAGGTAGATTACCTGCCATGTGAGCCTTAACAGCAGTAGCTCCCAAATGCTTTGAACACTCATGTAAAAAAATCATCATTCTTCAAAAATATATACTTCTTTTCAGCCTTTGAGAGGATAACTGTACTGGTTAAGGTACAAGGTTTGGGAGTTTGTTGTTCTTCTCACTTGGCCCCCCAAAGAACTACCTGGAACAATGCCAAAGGCATTAGTTCTACTGCAGTCTAAAACTGAACTGTTACACTGAGAGACAAACAATTTGTGTTCTAAGCCAGTGCTGCTCTCCTTTAAGAAAAGCTGTCCTGCCTGCATAGTAATCACAGGCCCCCTTAAAATCCCTGTACAAACACTCACCTGGACCCACAAGGGGCTTTACAGATCTGGAAAGATTTTTTTTTCTTTCTTTTTTTTTTCCCTTTTCACCTCTAAGTTTTCCGGGCAGGTGTTATTTTCTGCTAAGCTTTCTTTAAGTTCACCTTCCACTGCTCTATTAGCAAAGGCCAATTGCTGTTATAGGATATCTTTTTACTGTATGAATGTACTTTACTTCAGCTTAGAGCTCATCTTTAGAACTAGTTGTTAAATTACTAAGCACACGAGTGTTTTAACGGAAAGACTGACACATTCTTAACTATGAGAGTGGGAATGGCTCCAGTATAAGATTACTCAAGCCCATGTAGAATACAAATGCAATACAGGACCACAGGTTCAGATCTTTGATCTCCTTTTTTGCAGAGGCTGTGATGTATAAAGCCAATTCCACTGAGCAGACAGTACTACACTGAATATAAATTATCCTTTAACTATAGTAAGGCTCACAGTTAAAGAAATGCTGCAAGGATGTACAGTGCAGCCATGAAGCAGAATTCTTCTGTAGCAAAAATACAGAGCAAGATTTGCATGGATAACCATGGTTCCCAAAGACCTTTTTTCCTCATCTGTTATTTGATAAAAAATAGAGTAAAATCCGGAACATTTGCACATACAGAAGTACAATTAAAGCACGCTGCTTGTTCTTCCTTTTAAAAATGAGTGATGAATACTTGCTTTATTTTCCAAATTAAGCATCATTCCGCTAAGAAGCATAACAAATGATTCTAAAATGTGGAAATCCACAGTCTCAATGGAATATGGCTTGAAATTGAAACACATCTTTTCCAGCTATCTGTTTAGAAGAAGAACCTTCTGCCTACTGAGCTAACACCAAGTTCCTTGGAGTTTAGCCATGAATATTCTAAATCTATCTCTTACTATTCACTAAAAGTCATCTTTTGCCAAAATAAAATGCTTAAAAGGAATTCAAGATGCTTACACTGCTTTTCTTCATTTCATTTAAAATAAGTGTTTCTGTCTCAACTTTATGCCAAATGTACAGCAATAGAGTGACTGAACTGTGGTGCTATTGCTTCAGATTTTGTACACAACTCAAGTAGGAAAACAAATTACTTCTGTGAACGCCAGCTATTTGGTTCTGGTTTATTCCATATAATTTTGCATTTAACCAGCTATTTTGCAGTTACACATAAATACTGCTGTGTCCTTACAGGAATTTCTCTTTCTTACTTCAGTTATAACTGAGACGGTTCTAAGAACTGGTGCTTTCCCACGCTGTGATGTTTATTTGTATGCCAACTTTACTTTGTGTGTGTGTGTGGCAATGTTAGTAAATAAATAAATAACTTTTTTCCTATCTTACCTCTTTTGACCTGGGTAAGCTCACAGATCTGTGTTACTTCCACTGCTGACAAGCAGAAAGTTGAAAATTATCTTTGGTTTAATTTTTTGGTCCTCTTTACATTTCCTTTCAACAAGGCTTGAAGAAGGTGCTCTTTGTGGCTCAGTTCTCTATGCAAGAATAAAACTGAGCCCTGAAAGAATGCAAGGGTGAATAGATAATATCTACTGTCCTCAGCCCTGCTTTGGTTCAATAAACTTGAACATCTTCTCCCCTTCTCCTTTGCCAATTAAGATAAGCAGCAACAATTACTCAAAATGTATTATCAACCTGAGTTCAAAAGGACAGGATCAGATGCATTGACTCCATCTCCCTCAAGCTTACACCTTCTCTCAGCATCCAAGAGAGGTAAGTCCCTGGTTGCCTCCTGATGTGCACCTCACAGCTACTTCTCACAGCAACTACACCAAGGTTGCAAAAGGAAAGTGGGATAAATCCCCAGCTTTTCAGATTGCTTGCAAGGCTCCTGCTTGTAAGCAGCAGGCTGTAAGCTTTGTGCCACTATGGCAAAAGTCACAAAGGAACCATCCTCCTCCTCCTCCCCAAACGATCACATTATCTCCTCGTCTCTCTATGGTCTCCATGGCTGAAACCAAGAATTCATTGGACATTACTGCAATGCCTCCAACCAAATCTAACTATATCCAGAGCTTGAGTAAAGTAAAATGTATTTCAGCTTGATTTGGCTTTTATCACATTCCAGTACTCCACATATACAGCAACTTTAAGCTCACAGACATCCCTTCATGGTTCAAGAAAATCCTTCAATCACACAACTTCATTTACAATCCAGCATAGTTTTTGCTCTGTCTCTCCACAGCAGCTAGGCATTTTGATGCAATCCTCATTTAATGCAATCTCCATTACAGGATTATCATCACATCAATAAAATGTTCCATATGTTTTGTGGCTTGGTTCAATGCCGCCCCCCCCCCCCCCCCCCCGCCCCATCCCTCTCCCTCTCTCATTAATACTAGACACTATGTCTGCAAAAAACCCTAACAAATCCGACCGGACGAGGGGATGCTTCAAGAGGGCAGTGGGGGGTTACATTCAACAAAATGCAGCAGCTAATGCAAACTGCCCATCGGAGACTGAGACCGCGGATCTCCCCGAGCTGTGTGAGTTGGCTCCCCGTCCGCACTGGGAGCAGAGCGCAGAAACATGCTCTGTTAGCAGACTAAAAATAAATGCATCTTTTGCGATCACTTGTGAGCTCCACATACTTTTCTGAGGCGCAGACTTTCATTTCACTTGATCAGTTCCAGTCTATCAATACTGTTCTGGCTCAACTGCTGATGCTCTGATGAAAGAGGGATGCTGGACAAAAGATACCATATGAAAGGATATAAAAATCCCTCTATTCCCCAAGCCCTCATCTTACCTTCAGTGCCTTCTCTGCACAAGATGTCAATCTACATGAGTTCCTCAGTATATCATCAAGGCGTTTAGAGTAGTGAAGGCTGCCCCACTGCATGGAAGTTAGACCGCTTTGCAAGAGCAAATCCTCGATCCAAAACACAAGCCGCTTCTTCCAGTGCAGTGTGCCGAGCACGATTCATAAGCGACTTCCACGTAGGGAATAAAATTGTAACAGAAAAGAAGGAAGGGGAAAAAAATAAAAAAAATAAAACGTATCCTAACTTTTAGGTAAGCTCGAGTTTGTTTTATTTCTGATGGGTTTAGTTAATTATTTGCTTTTGCGGCTGCAAAAGGATGGAGACGCAATTGCGACCTGAAAGCCCCACAGCAGTCCTCAGAGGTCCTGCCGCGTAACCTAAGTTGCGCGGAGAGACTCTGAACTCGGCGCCGCACCGCCGCGCAGACCAGCAGCTCTGCCCCGGCCAGGAGGCTGAGGGGAGCGGAGCGAGGGGTTCCCCTGCGGGGCAACCGCCGCCGCTGGGCGCTCGTCCGCCTCCCGCGGGGCTGGCTGCTGGCCCGGCGCGGCCGCTGCAGCGGCCCTGGGGGCGCGGGCTGCGCTGCCGGTGGCGCCCCGGAGACCGCGCTGTCCCGGCGGCGGCGGCGGCGACGGCTCCGGCTCGGCTCCGGCTCGGCTCTGCCGCGGTCGCCCGCACCCCGCTCTGCCGCTGCCAGCCGGCCCTCCCCGCGGCTGACATCACCGCCAGGAGGAGGAGCGACACCGGGGATGCGAGCAGCCGAGCCGAGGGGGGTTCCCCCTCCCGCAGCCGCCCTGCCTTTTCCTCTCAGAGAATCCCCCGACAGTGGCGCGGCGGCCGCTCAGCCGCCTCGCTGGGGGGCGGCTCCAGTCCCCGCCGGCGTCCCCCGCCCCGCGGCACAGACCCAGAGGGGCCGGCAGTGCTGCCCGGCGGGCGGTTCCCGCGCTCCCCCGCCCGCCGCCGGGGAGCATCGACTCTCCGGCGCGACCGTGGGTCCAGAGCGGAGTGCAGCGCTCGCAGCTCGGGGTCGCGCCCCTGCCTTCCTCCGCCCGGGCTCTCCGCCTGCGGAAGCGCCGCGGAGGAGGCTGGCGGGGGTCAGATGAGAAAGCCTCTTCCGTCGCCTCGGTCCAGCTCCAGCTGGGAGAGCGCCCGCGCAGGCAGCCGCCTCCGCCCCCGGCTCCCCGCGTTAAGCCCCTCCGCCTCGGTGTGGGACCGCCGACCTCGGTAGTGCGGCGGGTGTCCACTCCGACATGCCCTGGCGGAGCCCAAGACGGGGACGGAGGAGCGGCCAGCGGAGCTCCGCTCCCGCTGCGGAACAGCTGCGGCGCGAAGGCTCGGCGGGGTCGGACGGGAGGTGCTTGACAGCAGCGCCGCGGAGGAACGCGCTCTCCGGCTGCGCTTGGTGCTCTCGGGCGGGGCGAAGGTGCGAGGCCGGCGGGCAAGAGGAGTCTTCCCCCGCAGCGAGTGCTGGGGCCCGAGACGAGGGGAGGCAGCGCGGGGCCGGGGTGTCGGGAGAGGCTGGGAGACGAGAGCCGCGGGCGGCGGGACGGGGGCGCGTTGTGCCGCAGCCTCGGGCGGGGACTACCTGCTGAGGGGGACGCGGCTGGGAGAGCACCGGCGGCCGCGGATCCCCTGTGGGCAGTCGTGGGTCCCGAGTGTCCCATCTGAGTCAGGACGGCCCCACGCCCCAGGGAGACACGGTGTGGGCCGCCCCGGGACGTGCTTGCCCAGGGCTCTGTGGCGGCGGCCGTGCCACGGGGCGAGAGCCAGTTTACTATGTGTGCGGTATCAGTGAGTGCAAAGACCGATTGTGTTGGCGAGTTCAGCTACTTATGAGTGTGTGCGTGAAAGAACAGTTTAATAGTTAATTTATGGTGTTGATTTTAATAATTTCAGTATCTTGAATTATTTGCAGTATTTTATCAGATGCCTGCAGTAGGCACTTCTCAGTGAAGACAATAATTATTAATAAATAATTTAACATCTTTTGTACTTTGCTGGTGGGTGAAGACACAGTTTCAAATTCTTTTCTGATTAATAAGAAAAGGAATTGCACTTACCCTGAAAGCACATAGTCTTGCATGTGTCCTTTAAAAACAGTATAAACATGTTATAAACATGTACGTGAAAGCCTTGGTTTACCTTCTTCACTGTACCAATATGTGGGTGATGTCTCACTTTTATTGGTAAATATAGTTTACTTGGCAGAATTTCTCTGAAATAAAGGTATATAAGAGAAAGGATGAGAGTTCTAAAACAAGCTTCTAAAAATCACCATCTTATCTATTAACTCGTCCATTCAATGAGATTCCCTGAATATGGACTCAAAATGAACCATTGCATGGTCACTGATTATGCTAAAATACTACAAAAAATATGTAATTCCTGTTCTTCTAGGTTACATTTCCATATTGTATTTCAATCACGTTATTTATTACAAATGCCCATTGTATTTTACTCTACTAGGTACTAAATTCAATGAAGTTAGTGATGTGACTCCATTATTTTTGTCCCACATACACATAGATAGCAGAGGTACCTCATTATGTACCAACACGACAGTACTCACAAGTTAGAGTTCATATCCCACTGCATTGCAGCCTGGTGCTGAGAGTAATGCCTACCAGTCCATTACACTAATTTATCAGTATTTCTGATTTTTTAAAATGAATTGTGAAATAAAGCATATCTAAAAAACAAAAGGACAAAGAATAAACATAGTGTGCAGCTGTGGGTGTTTGGTTTACATCCTGTTGATGCCATATAGCTGAGGACCGGTTGGTGATCCCATTCATACCTATTTTGTTGAGCTGGCATTACAATGGATTTCTAAAATAGTAAAGTCCACACAAGACATATCTTAATAGACAGCTGTATTTTACGCTCAAGAAGAGACAATTGATGAGAGAATTCCTGTTTATTGTTTGGTCACTGTCATGTTCTTTTCCTCCTGCCTTCATATTAAATAAAGATTGTTACTGAAAAAAAATACTGAAAGAACTTTGACTCCTCCTGAGAGACATAATGACCAACACCATCATTTTCCCTGTGCAAGAGTGATCAGTGGGCATAGCATCAGCCATTCCAGGAAGGAAAACAAACAGCTTGTCTGGGGGAATGACTTGTCTTGCTTTTCAAAGTGGTATCTAAGAAGGTACAATGGATCCAGCAGTTCAGCCTCAACTATGTTTGAAATACACAGCCAGAAGTCTGATTTCATTAAACCCAAAAGGTGAAAAGGGTAGATGGCTTATTTAACTGATACTGGAAGCAAACAGGAATCCCAGAGTAGGGCAAAACACCTTTACAAATCAAAGCAATTGCATCTCAAAAATGAAGGGTCAAATACAGAGCAAGATTAGCATTGTCCATGTAGCAAAACTCGTTATGAACATAAACATTTCTGTATATGAGAAGGTGTTGCTGCTACCCTTGGTTCTGACCAAAGTCTATATCCTGAAATTGTTTGTTACTCTAAACACATGAAGAGGCCCACAGGAACTATTCACATATGAAAAGAGCCAGGACCAGAGAAAAAGTTTTGCATACTGTGAAGGTCAGGCTTGCTTCATTTCCAAAACTTGCACTTAACACAAAAACTACCAGAAATATGATTTCCATGCAGCACCTTCATCTGGTTCTTCATGTGCTGTGGCTGATCTAGAGCAACTGGTGTACTAGCAGGTCCCCATGACTGTGGTACCAAGCATCTTGCAAGCAGGCTGCTGCCTTGCAGGATGGGGGCTCTCCCTGCTTTTCCCTGATTGTAATTGTTGTGGTAGCTCTTCCCACAGACAACGATTTTTTTATAAACTTCTCAAAATCTAAGGAGAAAAATCTCATAGATGTTATACAAGTACTGGCTCTACAGTCATTGTGGAATAACCTGTTAATAAAAATGCACTGCCTGTGGGACGAATTCCTGGCATTTTTGCAAAGGTCACACAAAATATATTGCTTGAGTAGCCTTCTTTTGGTCACCCAGACAAGTCATGGAGAGGGCACTGTAGATTAGAGTCTCGAGGAAAGATTGTAATTTACTTTTATGTCTCCATGCAAGAAAATAAGAGAGACAAGCCTTTCCCTCACTACTGGGAATGAGGTATGTGTGGAGGCTGGTGCAGGGAACAAAAAGGAGCTATCTTCACCAGACTGACAGAGGTTGGAGGTCTTCCTCTTCTGAAGGCCTCACATAGTTGGGCTTTTTCTTTTTTTCCTGTCAGAGCAACAGAAAAATTCAGAAAACAAATTGCAACTACCCTGTACCACATCTTTTACTAGGGTTTTGTCTCAATCTCAAGTAAGACACTTACTCTCTGTCTACTTACGTGAACAATAATTTCTTTCCCTTCTTTTTCCCTCATTCTCATTTGGTTTTTGAGCACTAGCACTGGTTTTATTGTGTCTTCTTAATAATGGAAATTTCTACATTTTACCTTTTCTAGGAGCAAGGTTTATCTGCATTACACCCTGGTTCACAAATGGTTATTGATGCTATATCTGGACTTCATAATGAACAGCAGTGCGGTCTCTCAGAGTCCCACCTCTTGAACTGCTCTAGAATTTACAATGGCTGATCAGTTTTTCTAAATTATTTGTGGAAATATTGTGGTGGGGTTTTTTTCCCAAGAAACTGTCACAACTTCTGGTCAAATAATTTTCTGACAATTACTGTCTTAATTAGGAATGGCAGACATCATAAAAAGAACTCTGCAGTCATAAATCTAGATGAAAAATTGTCAGATGATTGCATGGTATCTATTCCTTTGTTCCACGACTGAAGATATTATATATACAACTATTGATAATATGTAGGAAGTTTAGGCTGTGCTGTTTTTAGAAGGGTCACAATTACTAATACATTTTTGAGGGAGAGCCAGGCACCAGTGGTGTTTATCATCTTCAGGGCTATTGCCAGAACAATTACAATCTGGAGCTTCGGAAGTCTGGTACCTAACAGCAGGAGGTAGAACATACTAATTTTATTATCATCTTGGTTATCAGGTGACAATATTTTTAAATGTCATGAATTATGTATAAAATGCATTAGTTTTTGTACTGCACATTTTGAGAGTTCACACACACGTGCCAAAAGGGCATGGCTTTGGCATGGCAGTGCAAGACAAGATGTTGAAAGCCTCAAAACGGGAGTTAGTGCACAAGCAAGAGGTTGTGGACTCAGCTCCCTGCTTGATTACCTGCATCAGGAGCTATGACATCCCTGACTGTACAGGTGCTATCTCAAGATGACTTAAGATAAAGATCAGACTGAGTCTTTAACCTAGGAATTCATTACTTGAGCAATAAAAATTTGTAGAAACTGTTCATTTAAATTAATCTTTTAAACTGAACAGGGGTTACACTGTGCTGTTCTCTGCATCTTCAAGAGTGCTTGGGGATTTATGTCTTGCAAAACAGAGATCAACTAAGAAAGCTGAAATATACTGTGTCTTTTGCTGTACTTTACAGCACAGCTTGTGTTTAAGAAGCAGTCTAGACATGCAAAAATGATAGAATAAACAATATTTTTTTCATTATTTTAAATTAGCCTGTACTGGAATGCTGTAAATTTCAGAATGGTGCACAATAACAGGATTTCACATTATTCAAATATTCAAAACAAAACATACTAAAAGGCTCTTCTGTTACCTGCCATTATAAATATAAATTTCCTTCCAACTTAATGCAATTACAAGTGATTTCCTATAAAAGAAAAACAAAACGTTTCCATAAACCTTCAGGATATTTTACTTAGTATGAAGAGTCACATCCTTCCCCTCTCCCTGCTCCTTATTCTAGTGGCTTGTTTAACCCATTTTAACATACAAACATTTTAAAATGCTATTTAATATTCATCATAGGGGTTCAAATATTTCTTGGTCCTAAATATTTTTTTCTTTATTCTCCTTTCAGATGAATTATCTGTGCAATTAAAGAATAATCAAATAGAGTCATGACAGATATTTTGAATTTATGACCAGGAGTGTAGAAATGAGCTGTTTTTTTCTGGAGAACAGTGATGGAGATGTTCATGCCAAGCTAAGGGAGTTTTCTACCTGTGAGTACTAGTAAAGGAGGCAGATTTCTGCCCTTGACAGCTACTCCTCTGGCTTATGAACAGAGAAACAATACCGTGGCGCAACAACTATACAGAAAGAAATACAGTTTTAAGGATCCTTCTGAGACAAACTTCACACATAAACTGAAGGTTCCAGTCGAGCTTTTGAGAAAGCACCCTTGATTCAGCTAGGTATTGTATCAATTATAAAACAGTAATTATCCTTGAGTGATAACAAATATGGAGAAGAAAAGGCCTGCTATCATCCCAGGAGTTCTGTAAGACTGTAAATGAACAGTTTTCAAGAGTATTTCTAACAGAAAACCATTCATTTATATCTGACAAGCAACAATGATGACTGCAACTCCTGCCGCTGCTGCTCCTAGAGCTCAGAGTGCTTCTTTGCGACATCTGTAGCTGAAGAAGATGACCACAGTAAATCAGATAATAATCAGGATCTTGGAAGACCCAGCTTTGTTTTCCACTAGGGCATTGTCTTCAATCTGGCTTTTGGCAAGTCATTTAATTTCTGTGCCTGTCAGATCCTTATTAAATATGAAAATTCATATTGGAAATATATTAAATATTATTCTCATTATGCTTGAAGAAAAAGATATACATATATCGTTTGACATAGCTCAGATAAGGTTCCCATTCAGATAAGGTTTTCCCATTCAAAAAATGTATTTTACATTACATTTATTTGTATTGTCTTGCTGAGAGAAAAAAAAAAAAACCTGCTAAAGTGCTTTTAAATCTTCATCTGACCTGGATTTCCTAAGTAAATTGTTAAGTATATTGTATTTTGCAAAGGGAAAAACATTGCCCTTCAGTAACAGGATATTTTTAAGTATCCTTTGTCATTACTTTAAAGGTAGTGGCATTGGTGGCTATAGAATAATTAAGTGTTCCTTTAAAAAAAAATAGATTTCTATAGTTTCTTTGAAGTGTGTATATTCAGAAGACTCAGGGCCTCATCTAAATTAGACTGGAATCTGCACAATACTCAGATTGGCCTGTGTCATTGTTGGTTTACTTTTTTTTTTTTTTATTTTGATAACTGAAATCAGCATGTATGGGATACCAACATCATGAGAGTAAACTCATCATGGAAAGGAGACATAGAGCATGTCTGCAACACTGTGATGTCTGCAAACTTTACACTACTGCATGTTTATAGTTCAAGTTTTGCAGGAGTGTTACCATCTACTCAATAGACTGTGATGGTGCTGAAAAGATGGTTCTCTTCCAGAGAACCAAAACAGGCCAGCTTTTTCTGGAAGTGGTGCAACAGGAACTGCCATAACATTTCTATTGGTTGGACTTCCTAGTTCTATTTTACAGTGAGTTTAAAAGTAGGAAACAAAGTACACGGCACTTTTTGGAATCAGAAAATATAGCAGCTGCATTGTTTTTCAAAAGATATATTGTATATTAGGTGACTGAGTTCCCAATAGATTCAGTAAGACATGTCTAGACCATACTTAAGCAAAGTTATTATTTGGCAATTATTATCATGAAATAAGTCCAGTAACACCAGCAATGTAACATCAGCATAACAGAACCAGCCTCCTTTCAAATTGATATCCTCTTCCTACAAGTAGATGTGCTTAGAATCTTTTAGTAGTTAGGAAAAGTCTGTTAATGAGACACTGATTCGATTAAAACTTATTGAAAAAAAGACTCCTGAAGTTCTGATTTCTCCAAGTAGAAAAAAGGGTGCAAACCAAGTTACTTTGCTTTTGAGGCATCATTTTCAGAGAATGATGCTCCCTGGTTTTTCATGCTTAGTAAGTATCAAAAAGGCTCATCAGTACCAGTATTTATAAGACGACCTAGGAAAGAAATAGAAGAACTTGTGTCCATAGTCTCAAAATCCTTTGAAATTAACTTTGAATCATTTACTGTCTTGCATGCTAGAGAATAAATTGCTTTGCAAAACAGTTTCCAAGACAAAAAATTAACCTGGACCCAATCCAAAACCGTATTCATTCAATGTAAGTGCTCATGAATTAGGACTTTCTGAACAAACATCTGCTGCAGGATCAAAATAATAACAGAGAATGGGTATGACTGTTTCTAGCTGTGTTCCTCTCACACCAGGAACATGAAATGGTTTACTGACAAGAAAACTAATGATTTGGTATAGATTAACATGTTAGTTGTACCTGGGTTTTGGGTTGACTATTATGGGCTATTATGTTTTCTCACTTCAATTTTGGCTGTTAGGTGTGGACTCTAAATCTACTTGCTGGAAAAGTATTTTAGTCAATCAAAATCTAGAATTGCATTTAGGTGTTTTTGTCATCGGAATTACATCTGTGGTTAATGCTTCACTGACCTAGCCATAAACATTATACTATAAGATACCTGCATGCAGAAAATACCTACTCACAGCTCAAATCATTATTGAGTTATAACAAACCTTATTTCTAGGAATTTTTTTTCTGATTAATGGACAATTGCATTTCTTCTCTTTTTTAATACACAGAAAACCAAGTTATCATTTGCTAAGGATAGATGTGCTGAGCTGTTTTAGAGAGTTTATGGCAAGATGGATATAGGTCCTTGTTTATAAGGAACTGGCTGGTAACATTTCAAAGCTGGCCATGAATATTGCATATCTTTATAGCTAGAAAAAGTGGTAGCATTTCCTCATGGCAAAGGTTATCTGCATGTGGAACAAACAGAATATTTGCAGTTAATAAAACTCATTTTTTAAAATGCTTGTGAAAATCAAACAAGGTTTCTTGAGATAGTGTAAGGATATCAGCAACTGGTGGTAATGGTTACCAAGTGTTTGGACTAGGGAGAAAACTAAAATGTTAGCGAGAATGCAAATTACAGTTAGACAAAATGAAGCAGTTGTATGTTGATGATCTCATAATGTTCTGTCGTGTTGCATCACAAACTGATGCAAAAAGTGATATACAAAGTGATACAGTGAGTGAATAGTTTTTATGTTGGAGTTTCTCAATTCTCCCAAGAGATATGCTAAGTATTTTTTGAAAATTAAGTACCTTCAACAATATTAGGCTAGGAATGCACTAATACCATTCATTTTTAACATATAGGCTTTTATTTCTATTGGCACATCCGGGTTCTCCATTATATAGAAGGAAGAACGGCTTGTTGCATCAGAAAATATTTATTTGCTGCAGAACAGCAGCTTCCCAAAACAATGTGTTCCTGAGTACTTCAGCCTACTGCTTTTAAAAAGTTTAATTTATTGACAACTCAATAGACAGTGAAAAACGTTTTTTAGACGTGAAGAATTTATGTAGAGATGAACTGAGGGTGATTTTGTATGTCTGGCATAAATAGCTGGCTGCATTTCCCACAGCAGTATCACTAGAGGGAGTCATAGGCAACGTTACTCCTCAATCTCCAATAGCTTTGCTACTAAAAAATTAGAAAAGGGACTTTGATAATATAGAGCAGGGAAAGTATACAATAATTTTAATCACTATAATTTAATTTGACTGTCTAGTTACTGATTAGTTATGAAACTGTTCTAAACCTCACAAGTCACTTATCACAAATCATGCTCTTGTTTAACAATCACAACAAACCAGCAAGATAATTGTCCCATATAAGGCTCTAAATTATCATATTTCTCCATTAGTATTGAAAAGCACCGATACAATGTTGATAATATACTCATTGGAATTTTAGAGCAAACAGGAAAAAAAAAGTCAAAATCTGTTAAAAACATATTGATTGGATTTGGTGAGAATTACATACCTTTGCCTCTAGTTCAGTTTAGCTCAGGCTTCCTCTATGTATAGGTTTAAAATGTATATTTCAGCGCAGTTGAAGAAGATAAGTTTTATTTGAGTTTTATGTAGCATTGTTCTTGTTAATGAAGGAAGAAAAATCTTGCTGGAGAAAAAAAAAAAAAAATGAGCATTTGCTGCTCTAGACTATTTCCATGCTGAAACCAAGTTGTTAGCTCTCATAATTTCTCAAAACTAGAAAACTTGAGACGAAAATCAAAATAGACTAAATTTTTTTCTTATCTTTACTCCTAGTAATCTTGAAATACAATAAAATAATATGCAGAACTATAAAGTGATGGTTTGCAGATAACATATTTGATTTATAGCAAGATAATTCACAACAAAATATTGTTTTTCTTAACATATGGCTATTTTTTTTTCATAACTAGTAGCTACCAATATAGCCTAAAAGTCTTAAATTCCCATTTATCCAGTGAAATTGGTGTGTACTCCACTCCAGACTGCCATAATAAACAACATTTAATGAACAAACAACTTTGTATTGATGGCACTTAAAATAGTGAAGCACAGCTTGCTTTCAAAAGATGGCTGCTCATGCTTATTATTTGAAAAGAACGTGAGATAAAAAATATATAGGTGACATTTTTTATAGTGGATTAGAAATTACACCTAAAAATAGGTGTAATTAGCTGTACCACTATGGCAATTATGGCTGTGATTTCTTTTTTATAGACATAATCATGATAATATAAGCTCTAGCAGTTCATCTGGTGAAAGAAAACTTATGTGAGTAAAATATCATCCTCCTGAATTCCTTTAAACTGACATTAATCAATGAATTTTAGGCTTTGTCACTTTAACTGTGTCAGCATAAATTGCAAAACTTGAGCATGGAAGCATACTGAAAATTAACAGAAAAGTAAAACCAGGACTACAGAGTACCAGGTTAAATCATCACTGGTGCTCAAAATTGTTTAACAAAGAAATTGGACATGAAGCAACTGGCAACAAATATATTAATCCCATATATGACACATGTCCAATAAATCTTCATATGTTTAAAGTATACATTCCTAGAGATTTTAGAAATTGAGAATTGTTTAGGAAATTGTAATTTGCACTACATGCTGCTAATATTTTGGGAATATTCTTAGCTGTGTTCTTTGGAAAAAATCTAAAGTCCTTAAATATTCTTGGTGAAATGGATTAAGGAATGAATGAGTTTTCAAGAGCACATTTTTCAAGTTGTTATCACAAATTCTGTCATTAATATTTCTGAAGGTATTTTGAATTTTCTTTTACAAAGTAAACTCATGAACCAAAATAATCCCGTGTTACACTGTGAGGTTTGATTAATACATGTAGGCCAGAATATTTATAATTTTATTTATGTTTAGGTATGATTTTGGCTATATATTAATAATAGAACATAATTTGATCCAGTTTGATCCAATCATATCTAATAATTTATATCAAATAATATATACTACAGTGGTTCATAATTTGAGAGGAAGAATAGTCAGATGAAAAGGCATAAGCAGGGCTCTGTTTCCAGCTCAACAATGGATGTTGGACATAACTTTGAAAAATTGCCTCTGCTTCTGTTCCAAAGTTTATCTTTATGAATCTTAAAATAATCTACACATATTTATCATAATCTTTATTGTTATCTACCGTTATCAATAACAGCAAATATAGAACTCAACAGGACAACCTCAATCTACTCCAGGTAGCTGAGATTTCTATAACTGTAATTATTCAATGCACCTATATTTAAGCTACTTGACTTTTGCTATCCCTAAACTGGCAGGAATAAATTTTGATATTTACATTTTTTTCATCAATTTTGTAGACAAGGCAGCTACTGAAAACAAAGAAGTCACTGATAGTTTTGTTTCTATGCCTTGAACAAATGTAAAAGCAGGGTAAGGCAAACAAGAAAAAAAGCTGCTCTTTCTACATTTCCACAGAGCGATTTAAAATGCTGTAACTACATAAAGAAGGATCTCAGACTCACTTACAACTTATTGAAGCTTTAAAAGCTAATCCATCATCTAACCATTGAAGGTGACTAAGTCACTGCCCCTTGCCCATAGCAAGGGCCTGGTAAACTCCATCAACTGAAACTTTTTAAGTCACTCCCATCCTGCAGTGACAGTAGTTTAGCCCACACAGTTAGTAGTTGCCACAGGTAAGCTGATACTCTGCTTTCATGCATTACTGTTGTAGTCACTTGGGTGCCTGAACCCCTGCTTCTAGCAATATATTTCTGCTCATAAAATTCCCTGCACAGACAAGACCAGCTTTTGCTTTTATCATTATTTCAATCGCTTTAGTGTAGATCCAATTACACAGGTATAAAATGTTTTTACTGGCATACCCTGGCATCAGCACAACAGCAGTTAAACAGATAACTCTAGAATCAGGATAGATGTGTGAATAACAACAACTGATCAACAACTATGCTGATAAAATTTAAATGAGATCAAGCCTAAATCTTATTCTATTTTGATAATAGGAATGTCTGTTATGTGTCAGACTCATTGGACGTGAGAGGAGAGTAAGACCAGGAGCTGATCTCTGTAAAACTTCCCTCAAATTTTTGTGGGTTTTCTTTTAACACCAGTCAGAGCTATCTAGCTTTCTAGCCATGCTGAGGGAAGTTGTGTCCTAATGTAAAAACATACAGGCATAGAAGCAATAAATGCCAGACAGGTGATTAACACATGAGCATATAGATTATGGCATTGTCTAACTATAACTATGTATTACCATGTTTTAAAATTCCCAGTGAGCTCTGCACTGTTTCAGTATGTGAAACAAAGAAATAGACTTCTTTATTCTTTAGAGAATACTGTTTTGTCCTGACCAATGCCATGGGCCAGCGTATAGAAAGGCAAAAGCAAAGTACTGTGGTCTTTCTCTGCTTCTGCTTCTATTCATTTGCAGTACGTTGTAAATGAAGAGCAGAGGTTGTGATCTGCATTAGACTAGAACTAAAAATGTCTCATGTTGCTCTATGAAGGAAAAAAACTCAACTTGTAATCTGTACTGTGATGTAATTCAGGGCATATTCTAGCCATAGTTAAACAAAATGGTTTATCTGAACTGAAAATAAAGTATCTGTTGCTGTTGATATATCTGCCAAATTTAAAACATGACATAAATGAAATTTGACAGCATGAGCCACTCAAACAAGGCCTCAGGGATTCCAAAATGTGCCTTAATATTTATTTTTCATATTTGATTGCGGGTTATGCACAGGTAAGTGTAGTGCTACCCTGAGGGTTTTAAGTGTAATGTATTCAACCATGATAATACCTGCAGTATCTTGGAAGACAGTTCTTACAGTGACTAATATGAAATGAAAGCAAAGCTGAGTGTTTTTCAGGCTAGTGTTAAGTTTCCTCTTGAGTTATTCAGTAGATTTCTGAAGTGTTTTCAGTATTTGCCTACTGGTAAGACAAAAACAAATATTACCCCATTTGTGACACTGGATGTTTGAGCACTCAAAAACCCCTAACATTAACTTGCTTTTGAAACTCTATAGTACATGAGAAATTGCTATCCTCCTGTCTATCCAATACTTCCTGCAGTAATTTGGACTTGTGGTTACCCATCATTTCCTCAAAAATGAATCACTAATCACTGACACATATACGTAGTAGTGACAAAACCAAATTAGGCAGAATTAGTAGTCTTCAGATGCTCCCATCTATTTCAACCTATCTCTGAGTGGTGAAACATGTAAAAGTTAGTCATACTGTGGGCTTACAAGATATTTTTCTTAGCCTTGATATTTTAAAAATAAAAATGCAATCTCATAATAAATTTGAAGATGTCTGTACATATCACACTGATGTGCACAGCCTGAACTGTGAAGAAAACAGTCTTCAGATTAGACTCGCCAGCTCTAGCTGCTTTATGTTGTTCAACTGATGCAAACAGGTCTATATCTGGCTCAACAGTGTGCAAATTTCCAGCAGGTCTATGTTGTTAGAATAGCACAGGACAACTGAACTTCTTTTTATCTCTGATGAAAGAAAAAAAAAAAGAGTAAAGTTAAGCCTAGGCTTTTTAGACAATCTTGTGCTGGAAGTTATACTTGCAGAATGTGATCAACAAAATACAGCATGCTAACTGTAGAAACACAAATAGCACATAAACCTCTCTACAAATACAGAGGTTGAGAAGTGAGGAGGCATGTGCAAGAAAGGAAGAATGCCTTGCCCTTTTGCTGTAAGCAGCTGTTGCTAGACTGCATTCACAGGAGATCAGGTTGTTCTTCCCCATCTGCTATTGGGCAGACTAGTCCTTTCTTACATGGAATCTTCTTCCATTGTCACTTCAATTTAAAATCTGTCTGCTAGCACAGAAGTTCTTTCTATCTTATTTGTTTGAACACTCATGTTAGTAGGGGAAGCCAAGTTCTACTTGAATCATAGTTCTAACAATTCTGGTTATGATCTCTGAATTGTGTTTGTCCTTTTAGCTGTAAGGAGATGCTTTATCACAATTCTGTGTTAAATTTTGGAGGCCCTTTCTTGTGATAATGGGGAACAGTTCCTATCCCCTTATCGTCCTTACAGTCGTTGTCAATGGTTTCATTATTAAAGAATAATAAATAGAGATCTTAGTCTATGGTAACATTTCAAAACTACCATTGAATTCACTAGTTATGAAATATAAAAAACTTTACTTTTTTTCTCTCTTTCTAAAAGCAGAATGCATGCATGCGTAAACCAAGAATTAGTGTTGGAAGTTTCTGTGGATTATATTCACCACAAGGGACTTCAGTGACATTGTACTAAACCAAAAAAACAGAGCTAAAGTGGTTTGTTCTGTCACCAAGGCCCCTGAAATGTTTTTAGAACCTTATTTATAGTATAGTACTTACATGTTTAATTTATGTTGCACAAGAAGAAAGTTAAAATCTTCCTTCCTTCACTTTTTCCTCCACCTCTTGCTTCTTTGTTGTCCTGTAGATCAACTACTCATGGTATTTCTTTCTATTTCCTTAAAACTATTTGCAAGATTTTAATATGTTTACTCTTCATTTTGAACTCATCTTGTTTTTTAAACCAGTAGTGGACTATAAACTGCAGCCCTCTGGAAAAAGGTCATTGAAATGGTTATTCAGAGCTTAGGACTTCTCTTTGAATATTGGAGAACTTTGGTTTACATTGTTCCTTTCCCCATGATCTTGAAGAATCGTATTAGTTAGGCTCTTACAAAAGGGAAATGACTTTCTTATATTTCTTATTCTATACTTTTTTCAAACCTTAATTTGTTTTGGCTTATCCTTTCATAATCTCCAACTCTGAAAATGCTTTCCTGTTTGAGCCTGTTATTTTGCTGCTAAAGAGGAAGATGCCAACTTACTTCACCTTCCTCTGGTAGATCACAGACTTATCTACATAGACCAGTGCAAGTAGAGTGCAGGGATCCCTGAAGCAATATGGCTTCACCAAAATAATTTGTAGCTGGGCAGATAAGCTCTGCCTTTCAAACTGGGCTAATATGATTATATTCAGCCACAGTAACGTGATTCTAGGCTTCTAAGCTTATAGGCTTTATTCCAGTACTTCTGCATGCCGCTGAGCATACAGACCTACCTGCTTACCTGGTGACCACTGCACTGTTAAGGCTGATTCTTGCCTTGTGCTATTTCCCCTTTATATTTTATTAAATATGGTCTTTTTGCACTATGAGAATGACAATGAAATCTAGTCTGCCAGAGTGGTGCATCCACATGTTTTCTAGAATAAAAAGGCTCATTTCTACCAAGTTGCAAATCACAGTTTGAAGTTTGATTCTTATGCCATAAGCAGTCAATCCCTACCATATGCTGACTGCACAAACCAGTGACAAATTCCAGCAAATAAATCTCATAATAGGGCACCTTTCTACTCTGTACCAATCCCAAAATGCACTTCTGCCCTGGCTATTTAAACACTGGAAAAGAAAACACATCTCACAGAATTTATTCCCTCTCTTTTAAGAGAGAGATATGATGCATTAACTGATTTGAAAACTGAATGAGTTTCTTTTACACCATGGTCACTCACTGAGCAGGCTTTCCACAGGGCACAGGAGCTAAAGAAAGCTCTCTAGTGCCCTGCCATGATGGTATTTCTAGACAAAGAAAAAAAAAAATCCAACCACAACAAACCCACAAAAACACAAAGCCACAAGAAACATTTAATTGCATGTTGAAAAGCAAATGTAAGCACTCTGTTTAGAAAGCTTTAAAGCACAATTGAAATTCAACATGCAGATTTCTGTATTATTACAGTGCTGTGTGCACTAGATCATTTGCTGAGCAGCCAGCATTTTAAACAACACATTGCAAGAACTTTGTGCTGGTACAATAATGTCGAAAAATTAGGATGACAGCACAAGTATGCTTAGCTCCATAAAGATTCTTCAGCTGAAATGGGAATTACAGTGCAGTGCCAGCCTACATATTATGAGACAGAGCATTTCTGCTTCCATGTACAGCTGAAGCACAGATCACTAGTATGCTGACAAGCTGAACTCAAAGAGGTAAGCTACATATGTACTGACAGGTAAGCTCACTGATCTTTTTAACCCAATGAACATCTGATGGGATGTGAGATTCACTAAATTGTATACTGCAAATCAAGGTCAGAATGAAGGTTGACTTACTATTTTGTGACATTCTCCCCAATTCACAGACTGAAAGCAGTCGTGAATTCCAGAGAAGTTTTTTCTATTTCAATCTGATGGCAATTTGAAAATGTACTTGACTATAGAGCTAAGTGTACCTAGACAGCAATCTGCAAGAAGTGGTAGGAAAAATAACTGAACAAAGTAATTTTATACTTGTTCTTATCCTACCATGATGCTGCTGTGCACAAAGGCCAGCGTCTTTGTATGGAATTAAGGTACCATGTTGACTGCTAAGAGGGCCAGGAAGTTAAACTGGCACTGTGATACTCTGGGCTAACCCTTCATTTTTCTGAGTACAGTCACAGCAGAGTTGCACTGGTATGACAATGTGTGTGACTGAAGCCTCCTCTTTGCCTTGGGAAATGGATGATGCTGGCAGAGTAGTCCAAAGCCACAGTGTGCAGGAGAATCTGTTTCATTGTGCGATGTGTTAGCTGTGATAAATCATAATATTAGTGAAACGATCAGACCTAATCTAAAAATTAGTTCCTGATTGTTACATATGTTCTAAATATACAATCCAGAACATTTATTGAGATTGAGGGGCAGTTTTCTTTTTGTTCTCAGAATAAGTTATATGAAAGGAAAGTATGCACAGAGGAACAGTGTGTGAAAAAGAGTATTTACACACACGGATGTGTATTTACAGTCATTGAGGTTTTTACCATTCATGGCATATTGCAGGATTCACTGTCACTAGCAGAACTCAATGAAATGCCTGTTCTCCAAATCAGTCTCCCATTTATCTACTAAATCATTCTTTTTCATCCAATCTAAAGAACTACTTGTAAGTGGAAAATATAATCTATACATTGAGAAGAAAAGTACATTAGCCCTTTAATAAGGACATGAAAGAAAAATGTGATCTCGGATTATAGCTATATTTGCCTGTAACTATAGATCATTAGCAAAGCAGACTGAGTGAAAAGAAAAGATTCCCTGGCAACACTCCCCTCTTCCAATGCCTACTCAAGCAGAAACTCCCGTCGCCCTCAATACACAGTGCATGGAGCCACTGCGGGGCAGTACCAACAGCAACATTCCTGAGCAGAACAAGGGCCTTTCAACAGTCAGTTTGCCTTTTCTGAGAAAAGGATACAAAGAAACAGTTCTTCGCAGAAAACTTGAACATTAGAATTTCTATTCTTATATTATAAAATGTTATTAGGCATTTTGAGAAACATTTTATAGATATGCTCAGCTCCAACTCCTTCCACAGAGATGCTTGCATACAGCTATTTTTGAGCTGTTACTCATTTTTAGAGCAGTTAGTAGAGGTTGCATGTGAGATATACAAGACCTTGTTTAAGACAGTATCTGGATTTTCTGTGTGTGCATAAACACTTCTACCTGAGGGCTAAGTAAATAACTTCAAGTGATTATTCTCTGTGCAGGATTTTTTCCTTGTAAAGTACAGAAATCTCTGAAGATTAGATATTTCTGTGCAGTCTTTGTTCCTCTCAGGGCAAAATCTTGAGTGAACAGAAGTTATTACAAAAAAACTATTCTGTATCTTAAAGGTAAAAGAATAGGCTTTGCTCAGTTTTGGATGTAAGTTCAAACCAGAATTTCTGAGCTGCTTTTGGATCCAACAATTCATATCCATAGGTTCAAAATGGGATGAATACTTTTCTCTTCCTTTCTTCTGTCTTCTTCACTATGTAGTTCTAACAATATCAACAAATTATGAAGAAATTAGCTGTTGTTTCTCTTTCCATAGTACCAAAAGGAAAGAAATACCTGTTTAAAGATCTCTAAGTACATTCTGAATTTGGTATAAATGCAAAACTTCCTGTAACATTCATTCTAAAGAGATAAGACCCCTTAGTGTTGCAGAAATTTTTACCAGATGAGTAGTGTATGCTGAGATACAGAACCTGTAAAAAGCTGATGTATCAAACGTAATTGAAGTGTTAGAAAAAGAGGTTCAAGACATACAGGGAACTGAATTACAGCTATGGCTCTACTTTCAAGATCATTTTCATTTCCATTTGGATCTTAAATTTTACTCATAAGTAATTAACATTTGGGGATGTATGACAGATGGTATGCACCACCTTGTCTTTTTGGGCAATCTTTTCTTGTCTTGGCTTTTCCAGATATATTCCAGTCCTAAAAATAATTTTAGGGAAAGGAAAAAAAAAATTACTTTGGCTTGCAGACAGCAATGTAAAAAAGCCGAAAGTTTCTTCTAATATTTAATCATTCTTCCAACTTTACTTTTAGATATTTATTTATTTATATTTAATTATATTTAAAATATTTATTTGATATGTAGATTTTCAGATCTAAAGTACCATCCCATTTTTACAAAGATAAGGCTATAAATTTAATGTAAGTAGCACCAGGAGCATTATTTCACATACTTCTCTTCAACTACCCCAGCTAATGAATATTGCAGCTGATCCTACTGATACTCCCTGATATGAAAGACAGTGCTGTCATTTAATCTGCAAACAGATCCTTTACTGATATTCCCTGGGTTTACACCATTCTTGATTCTCATGTTTAATCCAGTTTGCTTCATTTTTGCTTTATTTTTTCATCAAATAGAAACATCATTGAAAAAATATGGAAAAAAAGTATTTGGAAGTTTTTTCAATTTAAAGGTATCTTGGGGACTAGGCAGCTAGTGATTGAAGTTACAATTGAAAAAATTGAACATGCTTATTACTAGGTCTTCAAGGTGGCATTAAGCATCAACTTCAATTTTTAGTGTTTCCCATCAGTTCTTTTAGAGAATTGCTGTGAGATTCCCGTGTGTTTATTCTTAAAGAGGAAAATGTTCTGAAGGAGATTAGATCCAACAATTTTGTCTCACAGGTATGAGGATATAAAAAACAAAAAGTTAGTAAGTTCGTAATACCTACTGAACCTTATTCACCCTGCAGAATCAAAGCAGTCATGAGAAGATATTGTATTAAATTGGTATGTTAACAGAAGAATTAGATGAGTTGCAGAATTAGAATATTTAGTCTGAGCTACATGGAAGGAGTAACTATAGTCACATTTTTAACTATGCTTCGTGAAACATCCTGGCTATGCTAGTATTAGCAACAACAAAGCACAAAGCATATCAGAAAATATCTCACTGGGATTTTCCTATCCCAAAATTGGTTTAAAGAGATGTCAGTTATAAAAACAATCTTTCTGCCTGTATGATGCCTAACAATTTGTACACATAGTGGCATGGTTACTTTACCAAAGGAAGATTTAAACTGTAAGCAGACACTTGGAGATAAGGACATGAGCCAATATGAAGTCCATAAAATAAAAAATAGGAGACAATACTAATAGAGCCTACTGTCATTTGATTTAGAAGTTGCTATTTTTAGTAGATCTTAATAATAGCCCATTACAAAACACTGAGGCAGCCTTTAGTATGACAGGCAATTTTACGACATCCTACAGCCACGGCAAATCGATCAAAAATCATATCTTAGGGCCAAAAGTGTTACAAAACACTGCCTTGTGAATTAAGGTTGGGAAAGAAAGAAAATAAAGAAAAGTACCTTCCTTAGAAAAAACTAAACACATTAAATCTCAGTCTCAGTAGAGTTCCTAGGCCTTGTGCTGCTGGTCCCTGGGCTGCAAACCTTGCTTGATAATTTGAGCCAACCAGCTCAACTTCTTCAACTTCTTCATGTCTTTTCTCTCCTCCCTCACTTATATTTTAATCAGTATCTATATCCTTTGTGCCCAGTTACCATCCATGTAAAGTACTTTCCTTGATCAACATCAAAATCCAGCAACTTCATTTTACAATGTTCAACCAAAAGTATTTATCAGTGTCACACAATAGCAGGTTATTCTGTTGCCTTCTTTATACTACCCTGGCCCTGCATGATAAAGAACTTCAACATTTAGAAGTAGAACAGAGTACAGTTCTCATTTTTAATCATATTGTTCTCTATTTTTCAAGTAAAATTTGGCTAACTTACTGCCTTACATCTTATGAGGATTCTGCTATGGTTCTTTATTCCATAGACAGAAATCTTAGGCTGTCAAAGTCCATATTCTCCCTATCATTTATTTAGAGTTTTCTTTGTTTACCTACAGTTTGGATCAAACTTTAGGCCTAAATTGTCTAGCTGGTGATAGTAAAGGAGGTTAGAGTGTGGATTCCATGTGTTTGTAAGCTTCAACCTGTTTGTAGTGAGGACTTTGGGTAAATCATCTCAATGACAGTATTTTTCCAATGAAATGTAACTGGCACTGTTATGTAACGTCATTGGTGCCATTTTGTGGTTTTAGTAGCAATTAATTGGTTATATAGTCACAGAATTGTTTAGGTTGGAAAAGACCTTTAAGGTTATCGAGTGCAAACCATAGTTATCCAAAACTAGCTAGGAATGTGATTTTAAACAAGACAAGGAAGTTTTAAAAAACCTCAGCTATTTGTAGTATAAATTCAGTGTTTCTGAATACAAGTTCTGTATGTTTGACACCAAATCCATAGGATCAGCTATAAATTGTGACTGGAGCTCATGCACATAAGGAGGAGGGAGTCAGGGTTAGGCTTGTACTGGAACTGTCTTAAACCTCTACTTTAATCCATTTGATTGTCTTCCACCTACTGGCTTGTACCAGAAAATATGGGAATCTAATAAGATAGGTAAAAAATTGTCAAACTTCAGAATCTTAGTTGCTAGCTGTGAGTTTTCCTTATTTCATGATCTGTTTCTTCTAACCACTATATTTAAAACTAGGGACAAGTAATTTAAATGGACATTTTACTGGAAAAATTAAAGGACCACTGTGAAAATTGTAGGACATGCTGAACTGTCTGACACAATTCTGGAAACAAATCTGTGCAGGAAACATTTATACATACCAGTTATAAAAGCACAACTGGCAGTTAAAATCTTGTTGAACAAAGCAATGATACTGTATTTCTTAACTTGGAAGGTTGTTCATCCAGCCTGCTCAGCCAGGATGTTCATCCGGCCCGTTTACCATTTATGAGACATTGTGTTAGCATTGAATTAGCTTATAGATTGTTTTAATATGACTTGAAGCAGTAGGGTGTATAATTGCTTGAATGTTTCTTTCCACTGATTGCACAGCATTACTTCTTTCTGCACCTGAGAAGGCTTTTTCCTCCACCTGAACACTTAGCAAGCAGATTTCCAGGTATTCAAAAGCAAATGCAAACCATTTAGAACAAATCTCGTTCCTGTGATTAGGGCCTAAAATGAAACCGTACCAAACGGAGCCATGTATAGCTAAGTTGTGTAACATTTTCTTTTCTTTCCAGTGGTTGCTTTCACTATTTGCTTCAGCAAGACATTGCAGTGACACTCTTCTTTATCCTAAATCCTGTTTTCTGGAGAGAAAAGCAGATTTAAACCCTCTACATTGTACATACAAAGAGTATGAAGACCTAGTGAGATAAGTAGCTTTTGGTACCATTTGGTAACATTTGTCATATTACCTTATATTTTCTGCCTTAATTTTCCACCATAATTTTCCGGGTACCTTGCCATATTGTTGATGTTAGGAGTTAAATTTCCTACTAATTACTAAGTGGACTTTACCAATGAAACTCAGGCTTGGGAGTTCCTATGAGACTGCATTTTAAACTGCCTACACAATCAACTGCCTTTCATCAATCATGGCAGTGTGTGATAAATACCATTATGTGACTTAATTAATGTCTGCATAGCATTTTCAGATTCATAAGCAGTTAAAAATATTACCATGATGGTTTTTACATCTGGCTTGTTTGTTTTGTTTTTTCTTTTTATAAGCCAGAAATAAAACACAGAGTAAATGTGATCAGATGGGTTGGCAATTAATTGGAAAATCACCAAAGACTACATGGTGAGGAAAGCAATTACTTTAAAATGCAGAAATGAGAAAATGCTGCCATTAGGGATATCTGGCATTAAACCTTCAAAGGAATGTAAATATTTATTTTTTAAAACTAATTTTTTATAATACATTAGCTTGCAATGAATGTGGCATGTAATGCATGAAAAGTATTCCTTGGTCAGCATAGGAGGTAGCAAAATGCCTAAAATAACAAAGTTTATGTGTGAAAAGTATATTTATACTTAGTTGACTGGCGATAAGAGAGCACATTTATATATTCTAAATAGAAAATACTGTATACTTTTGTTTATACATTGTTCTTTATGTAGTCATGTAATTTACTATGCCAAGAGTTTGGGTCAACTAAACAAAAGTTCTACAAGTGGACTACATGAGTGGCATTGCAAGACTAAGTAATCATTAATAACAACAATTACATATATTTTTAATTAAAAGTTTATGATATGGCTTTGGAATACTCTTCGATGAGGCATAATACCATAGGTGTTTTACACACAGGTAGATGAAAACATTGAAGTTACCTGATCAAAGACTCTATGTATGACTCTTACACTTGGGTCATATTTACATGTATGATAAATGTGATAAAAGTGTAGTCCTATTATATATTAATAGATCTCTGACTATAACTTTCTTATTCCAAAGTTAGGAGGAAAAATTGTACCAGATTCAAAAGAATATCAGGTAAATGTCCATAATGCCTGAGTTTGGTGATCACTGGCAATATATGACAGTAAATTGTTTGCAGTAGTGGCAAATATCACAAATGCCACTATAACTCTTAACCTTAGGGTGGATGGTAAACTTTGTAATGAAGAGGTCAGGGGGTTGTGCATTAAAGGTTGGTGGCTGCCCACCTGTAAGTTTTGTTTTGTGCTATTTACTGAGAAACATGTTATATGCAAAGCACTGTATTATCTAATTTTATCCACTTAGTAACACTGTAGTACACAGTTCTAAAGATGTAATAATGATCCCTCACTTTGGTAAGACAAATTTTGTCCTCTGAATAACCTTCAAGCAAATAAGATAGGAATAAGATAGGAAACAGGCCCAGAGTGACAGGCTTGAGTCACATCCAAGAGAGGAAGAGCAGCAATTGAGAACACAATATAGGTCCCCATGCTCCAGCTAGTACCTCAAATACTATGTCATGTTACTTAGCCAGAACAGTACTGGGGTTTTTCTTACTGAAAGCACACTCTACAGTTATGAGTGCTTATAAATGCATGACAGCATTTGGGGTTCATTGTGTTTCATACTTACCACTGAAAAACAGCCTAGGAGAGTTTTTTGCTTTTGCTTTTTCAGAAACCTATCAACTCAAGGGAACAGATATCAAAAGAGGCTTGAAAATGATTTATTGAAAAATGTACTTCTTGCCAACTGAACTAGACAGCTGAATGTAGAAGCAGCAACACTTTTATTACAGTAACATAAAATAAGAGATGTACATAGTTCCGGAGTCCCTCAGAGGTCCCTTCATCTGTTATCATTTTCCATTCTTGTGAAAGGAGCACTGAGATCTCCAAATCATGTGTATGAGCCAAATTTTCTGCTCCCCCCAATCTAATAAAGGTCTCTATAGCAAAAATACTACAGTGTCTCTGTGAAGAAAAAAAAAAAGTGCTACAATTACATTATTGAGAAGGATCTTCAAAGATAAACAGCACTAAGGATAAACAGCACTGCTTTTGTGAAGGAGAGCTTTACTGGTGCGGATCTCTAAGTACAAACTAGACTCAACAGTGGGTGACTTGTCTTTGCATCAAAAGTTATATTTCTTCTTAATTCCTTACAGTGTAATATTTATTAAGTATAATTGTGAAAAAAGTTAAATGAGAAGACAGCAAAGAAGGACTTTTCTAAATCAATGTGTCTCATTTCAGAGAAAAGAAAGCGATGCTCAAAAGTGATTTGAACACATTTAGGGTCTCTCTCTTGCTAAGAAGAAGAGGTAATGTTAGACCTTAAGCTTGTAAAAAGCATGAAGACAGTGAAAATAGGTAGTAAGGGAAAATAGGACCAATAAGGCAGCTAGGTAGTACATGGAATCAAGTAGGAACTAGGATACAGGAAAGATGCTGAATTTTAGCAAAGACACTGCTACAGATGGCAAGATAAAGTAAGAACAGCCAAGAAAAAAAAGTAAATTTGATCATAGTATCTTTCAGTGTAGAAAAACCCTAGGGTTTTATTGCCAAGGTAGAAATTTTACAGAGAATTGTATTTAAAATTCTGATCACACAGATAGCATTGTACTATAAGGCTGCATGGGCTAATACTTTAAAAAATATATCACTGCACTAAATACTACTGAATTGTAATCATTATATGTAATGTAAAAATGGGTTAAGAATTCACTCATTATTCCTT
This sequence comes from Colius striatus, assembly GCF_028858725.1. Classification (NCBI taxonomy): domain Eukaryota; kingdom Metazoa; phylum Chordata; class Aves; order Coliiformes; family Coliidae; genus Colius; species Colius striatus. Next base: position 17,086,323 of record NC_084771.1, read on the forward strand.
AGAAATGACAGTAAAATCTTGAGGTAAACTGGTAACTTCCTCTTCAGCTTTCTGCATGAAAGTACATCTGAAATATGGTGCTTTGTATTAGATCAGAAAAGGAATGCTTTGCTTTTTGGTGTCATTTGAGACTTGAATCTCAGTGTATGTGGGAAATGAGATGGCTGCAGTAGGCTGTGCAACAGAACGATAGGTTGTGTGCTGCAAAACAAAGAGAGAATTTTGGCAGATCGTATTGGTGTGAGGAAGCACTGCCATGGGGCCATGTAAAAGGTGTGCAGGGAGAAGAATAAAGAAAACGGGAGCAGAGAGAGAAGACACTTGTGAACAGCACTGTTTGAGTTTTCTGCTGAACAAGCTATTCTAGAAAACGTGAAAGAACATCATCCTAATTTAAAAAAAATAAAAATTATTACTAATATGACCTCAATTATATTTTCTTTGCCTGTATCCATGTGTTTATAATCTGAAAGAAAACCATGAGAATGACAGCTAAAGATGCCTCATAGAGTATATTTTCTCTTAAGTATATTTCCATATTATGTAAATGTCAGTACAAACACCTGCAATTCACATTGCTTGTAACAGTAACAAAAAAAAAAAAAAAAGTAAGGTGGCTCAGTATCACTCTTTTCAAATAAGGTTACTTTTACTTTGTGGCTGTTACTGTGTGTATTTTTGTACTTTTAAATGTAAAGCAAAGCATGTACACTGTTAAAATTATTGCTCCTTGTTAAAAAAAAAAATGAAAAAAACAGACTGTGAATTACAATGGATTTTGAAGAGAATACTCTATGAAAATTGCCTGTTTCTTTAAAAGTAATTTGGTTAACACTTAATTTAAGGTAAGTGCAGAAACAAACTAAAACACAATGCTGTGAGAAAGATATTGAAACTAATTTAAAAATTATTGCAGGTACCACAACAAAGAACAAAGCTGTAAGACTTCGTACTTTCAATTTCTTCCTCTGTTTTACACAGCTGAGTACCCAAAGATCAGCATATATTAGTCAGCATAAGAGAAAAAGATTTTGTGCTGAACTTTGACCAGAAGCATATTAATTTTGCATTCATTCCCTTCTCTGTTGGCTGACATATTTGGGTAGCAAAGAAAATCTTCACATCTCTTTCCTGTATGCCTGCATGCTCAACCTTTGCTCCATGCCTTGTGCCTGCAGTGAACAATTGAACAACTGAAGAAACTGCAGAGGTATGTCTCTGACTATTTTCATGTGACAGTTTATCTTGAAAAAACAAATGGTGTTTTTGTGCAGATGACAGGTCTGATCTTCAGGCTTTCTGGGCCTGAAGAAAAATCTACTTATGCCAGTGAAAGTATGCAAGGTGGTTTCTGTGGGGAAGTGGTTAAGGAAACAGCCTGTGGGGCCCTTGCAGATGCTAAGTTCATATTTTATATACAAGGTAGGATGAAATTAGCAGTGAATTAAACTGGAAGTTGCAACATTTGGCATAAGCTTTTTTTAAAAAAAAATCATTAAAATGATTTTGTTTTATTTTTAGTAACAGAAAGGTAATAGTGAACATTTTAAAACTGATTCATTCCTGACTTGTTACTGATGCAGTCTGAATACCCACTTATGCATTACCTATCTTACTGAAGGAACTGGAATATAATAAAAGACTAATAAAAGTGGGGGTAGGTTAGTTACAAAGGTCTGAGATAAACCATAAACTGGTACTGTTGTAGATCCAGCTCCTGTTGTCAAGACAATTAAAGAGGATTCCAAAGAATATTGTGGAAGGTGCTAAGAGATTGTCAGTCCATCAGGGTGTCCTTCTTTCTGCTATTGTAAAAAGGCCTGTAGTACTTGTTTTTGTTATGTTGAATTATGCACTTGACATAAATTGAGATTAGACTTTCATGCTTTTTCTCTATATTTTTTTAATACCTGTTTATTCTGATCTGTGAAAAATGGCATACATTTTAAACATACTAAACAGGAAAGAGTGGTTGAAATTGTCTATATGGTATGATTGCATTAGAACAATTAAAAAATCAGTAGTTTTTACAGTTTCTCATAAAAGAAAAAATGACAATTAAAGCATTTTAATGATGATGGAGAGGAACACATCCAGGTATGTTTGGAAACTCTATCCTGAGAAGGAGATTCCAAATCATACCTGGCTAGCCTCTGCTAGGGCTCCCTCACTGTCCCAGGAAAGTAGTTTTTCCTCATGTTCCAGTAGAACTTCTTGTGTTCCAGCTTGTGCCTGTTACCCCTTGTCCTATCACAGGACATTACAGAAAAAAGACCGATCCTTCCTCTCAGCACCTACACTTTCAGTATTTCTAAGTATTGTTAAGATCCTCCCTCAGTCTCGTCTTCAGGCTAAGCAGCCCCTGGCCTTGTAGCCTTTCATTGTTGGAAAGATGTTCCAGTCCCCTTATCTCTGTGAAGCCCTCACAGAATCACAGATTCTTAAAAGTTGGTAGGGACCTCTAAAAACCACCTAGTCAACCCCCCCCCCCCCCCCCCCAGAATAGGTCACACAGGAACTCATCCAGGGGGGTTTTGAATGTCTCCAAGAGACTCAACAACCCATCTGGGCAGCCCCTTCCAGTGCTCCATCATCCTCCAGCAGTTCCCTGTCTCTCTTGAACTGACCAGCCTCAAACTGGACAAAGTACTCCAGATATGGGCTTACCATGGCAGAATAAAAGGCAAAGAGAACTTCCCTCGACCTTCTGACCCGTCTTCAACCTTTTATCAGTAATCACTAAAAGTAGCTCAAAAAGAAGAATACAGAACTTGTGCAGTGTGTCAGGAGAAAAAGGAGGCTCAATGCAGCACCTGTGAGGGAGCTATTATAAGCACCTACCATGCGCCGCCACATTCAAGCCTTTGTCTTTCCCGCCTCAGGGGCGTGTGAGGGGAAATCGCACGTCCTCCTCGTGCGCCGCCTTCCAGAACCTTCCGCCTACCTGCGAGGAGGGCGGGGGCGCGCCGGCGCCGCAGTGCACTTCCTGCCAGCGCTCGGGGGTGGTGTGGCGCCGCGCTGCTGGAGCGAGCTGAGGGGAATGGGACCCGTTCATCGACTCCAGTTTCCTTTGAGGTGGAATCTCAACGCGCAGAAGGGTGGTTGGGTCTCTAGGGATTGATGGCCCCTCACCCCTGGGAAAGGTAAGAGGGGAGCGCGGCAGCAGCAGCCTTGCCCCGCGATGTGAGGTGTGGGGCTCCATGTTGCGCCACGGGACCGGTCCTGCGGGCTGCTCCCGCTGGCTTTATTCCAGTGGTGGTGGCACAGCCATTCTATGCCTGACACCCTAGCTGCTTGTGTGCCTTTTCCATCAGGTGAATCTGTTATAAAAATCTGCACAGGAAAGCACTGTCCAAACCAGGTTTGGAATCTCTAGGTGCAGTCCAGTTGTTCTGTAGCTTTTTCTTCCTGAGACTCAGATCTTGTTTGCTGCCCTCTTCCCGGGGGCTACATTATCGGTTGTGTCTATCTGTGTGTGGGACGTCCTTGTCATTCACAGACTGCATTATTCCTTTTTAACGAACTTGCGTAGGTCGAGATGCCACCGCTGCTCCAGCAGTTTACAGGTAAGCCTTTGTGTTGGGTTATTGCCTTCAGCTACTGCTGGGCGTCTGCAGCCCATTTATTTGCGTTGGCGCCTCCTGTAGTCTTTAGCAGCTAATGAAACAATAGTGTTGAAGGTGAGGGCCGGGTAATGAGATTTTTGCCTTCATTTTAGGAGACAGTAGGGTAGTTCTCACCTTGTTTAGTAATCCTCTGTACAAATGACAATATACTTATCTCTTATTTAGTGGGATCACTTTCCTGCTGCAGTTAAATTGTATGTTTGTTTAAACACAAGCTAATTTAGAGAAGGGCCTTTCTTTTTCTTTTTCTGTTTAATTCATCATCCACAGTACACCATTTGAAAAAGGTGACATTTTATAAGAGGGAAAAGAAAAACAAACTGAAGATGTGTTTTTTGATAAAAGCATGTTGTGGAATTATTGCATTTCTCCTTGAATTTTAATTGAAAACTGAAATACTTTTAATTTGTAACTCCCTTACAAAATCACTGTGGTAATTACAGCTTTCTCAAGCTTAGGTGTCATTTTTGGCTGATAGCAGTGTTTGAAGGGTTGACAAATAAAGGGATTACATTGGTTGAAATGAGAGTTAGTAATTTTTAATTAGAATTTTTGTTCTTTTCAGAAACATTACTTAGGTAATGATTGAGAGTGGTTTTTGTTTTTTGGGGTTTTTTTTAACATCTTCTACACAATCAAAATGTGTAAATTACTGGCTTTTTCCATTCCTGCTATGTGTCAAACATACAAATGATTCCTTTAGTTTTTGAATTGTCAAGTTATGTCACTGAAAATGCTACTGTATTTTTAACTATACAGTGGTTTTTGTGTATTTCTGTCTTTATTTACTGCATATGTTAGTATTGTTGAATTTGATAGACTTTTAACATATGTCTGAAGGTAAGCATCCATGCCAGGCCTGTGTGAGTAAGGGCTAGTGGCTCAATGAAGTTTAATGATAAAGCTGAAAATCTCTAACACTGAGTAAGAACAATGAAAAAGAAGCTTAAAAAGGCTCACTGGCTAGTAAATAGGGTTTAAAAGTTGAGTTTTTTCATTATACTAGTGAATTTTTAAAATCTGTTATCTTAGGTCTTTCGTGTTGATGGATGAGAGAATTTGACAAGTGAAATTATTTAAGAGCAGTAAGTTTTGAGGGCAAAAGAAAATGTGTGATGGTGTAAAAGGATTTTGTACTGGTAGTAACAGGTAAGTAACAGCTTTCATTGTAAAATGTGAGGATATAATTTATTCATATATGAGTATATCATAAATTGTATAGTAAATATATAGTTAAGACAGTTATTCAGAATTCATAAGTCTTTATATGGAACTCTCAGTATACAGGGTAACATGGCTATGAGTTCATGGCTTTTAGAAGCTGTAACTATGAACCATAATTCTGTCCAAGATGCTCAATCAACCTTAAATCTAAGGTATGATGTTCAGGCAAGACGTGATATTGTCCATGTGTTCTTTTTTCTCATCATGGTTCATTAAGAAATCTCATTCTCATTAGGAATACCCATTCTAACAACTTTTCAGTAGGGATCTTTGGTACTCTCTTACAAAATCGATCTACTTCTTGTTATTCTTGTATTATGCTCTTCTGACTTGTCTGTTTCTTTTAAACAAAGAAACTAATTACATAAATTCAGCTTCAGATGTATCACAAAATGGTAATTATTGTATCAAATGTCCAAGTTGAAAGAAGAATAATACAATTGTTTCCGAGAATAGATGTTTTCCTGCACATCTCTGTAGGCTATAACTCATTAAAATGTTATGTTCTGTTTTGATTTTCATCGCTGTTGCCTTCACAGTGGCATGAACCCCATGCATGTGAATTGTATAACCTTCTTGCTTAATGCTGACTGCTACTGCTTCGTACTTTAAATGAATATTGTCACTACAGTTCATGTGGCATTGTATAAATCTTAAGAGATAGTGAAAATAATATTATTCTTCTTAGCATCGATCCTTGTGGTGTTCTTGTACTTCTTGCATTACTTCAGAACAATTCCTGTTTGCAAGTCTCCTTTGATTTGACATCTGCTCTTAGTAACCTAACACAAATACATTAAGGTAACTTTGTAGATTTGCTCTTTATGTTGGGGTGCCTCTAAACCTTTGCAAAGGTGTAGATAAGCAGTATTACTTCTCTTGTGTCTTTCTTCTAAAGTATCTTTTTGCCTTTAGTCTCAAAAATGTCTTTGTCAGTGCACATTAATGACTGAAGTGATTGAGTGGTTTGTGAGGAAAGGCGTTTGTTGTCCAATGCCCTTATAGTATGCTGAAAAGTTAGGGAAGCCAAAAGGAGATATCAGGAACAGCTTTATTCAGGCAGTTGGACTTCAGCTACGAGGCTTCTGCTTCAGCAAGCTCAAGAGCTGGTTTATGGAAAGACAAGGATTACCACATTAGCTGAAGAGCTAGTGCAGCAAAATAGGTCTGGTTTGAAACAGCTGAATTTAAGTGCTCTTCTCTTTCTTGTTTTGTTACTTTTGCTGGGGCTATATTAGTCATCATCTTCTCTATTGAGAAGACACAGAAGTCAACAGCAGTCATTAATTAATATTGTGCACTTGCCTATTGTATACCATGTTGGTTATCTGTATCCTCTTGACATCCGTTTTTTTACATCTGCCCTGTCTTAGTACAGTAACTGTTTTTAAATGGTCATCATAGATTCATGCACCTTTTCTGCCTGAGGAGAGACAGAAATTGTTTTGCATATGTAATGAATAGTTAAACAGGATACAGACCTGTGCTACTTCATCTCATTCTCATTCCTTGTTACAGATTATTTAACAGAAAATACTGCAGAAAAGCCTATATTAGATATACATGTGAGCAATATAGTAGCTAGTCAACTGCACTTGATACATTATCAATTAAAAACAGCATGTTTGTTTAACATTTCAGACTGACTGCATCCTCAGAGATTCCTTTGACTGAATACTAGCTTCAGATTTTGTCAGTGGAGGGTGAAACATGCTTTCCTCTTTTCCTTCACATATGATGATAAGTGTATTAAAGACGCTCTTCACCTTAAAATGTTTGGAATTTGTTTTCCTGGTCAGTTCTGTAATTTATTTTAATTTTATGATTGATAAAGTGTCTGTTCTTAAAATATGCTAAGAGTTTCCTAATGTCCCTTTTGAGCCCTACCAAAGAGCTCCAAGTTAAAACTCTTATGATACAGATTTAAACTGAAACAGATGTTAGTGTGAGAGCCAGTGAAATAGGCAACAGTCACTACAACACATATGCTTTTTATTGCCCTAACATGACAAGAGTATAGAGTGGTTTGTGATAGGGCCATGGTTGCACTAATGGGTCTTAATTACCTTGACAGACTTACCAGGGGCCTCCTCTCACCCAGAATCCTTGCACAGGCTGCCCCTTGGTCTAGGGCCCTTGCCTTTTTTCTGCCACAAGCATACCTCTACTCATTTGGCTCTCCTGCCGTCTTGGCTCTTTCCTGCATGGACTTTGGAGCTGTATTGTGGGTAGCTCGCCTCCAAGAGGAATGTTTTAACCTGTATCATAGCCTGGACTTCAGTCCTGTCTGTGGCCCTGCCTTCTCGTGCTTCTCACTGTCCTCCTTGATTATACCGTGGAACTTCCCTCGCCTGGATGCTGTGGAAAAAGTCCCTCTCGCAGCCTGGCTTTTTGACCATGTGGGACTGTGTCCCCTGTTTGATGAGGCTGCCATTGCGTGGCTTATCTCTGCTCTTGGAGCAGCCCATCTCGCTCTTTGAGAAGTTATTGGTAACATCATGTTTGCAATCTCTTGCAAAGTTTAAAAAAGAAATTATAAATGTATATTTTGCTTCTGTCTTCAAGCAAAAGGTCATATTGCACAGTTTTTGCAAAGGATCATGAGTATCAAGAAATCTGCTTTCTGTTTGAAGGATAAACTTTTCCTGCGTGATACTCAAATTGGCAATATTGCAGAAAGGTAATGGCTAAAGCTAATGGAACCTGATTAAAGAATGTTTCACTTAAAGATAGTCTTACAAGTGTAAGCAAAATTAACAGTTTCTGTTTGTAATCTGGAACTTCTCAAACTTTCATTTGATTTCTCAAAACCTGTGAATTCAGTATAAAGGGAAAATCTCAGTGGTTCATATAATTTAATATGTTTAGAGAAGTGAAATGACTGGACAAAAAAGCAAGGAAGCAGAAGGGGGGGAGAAACAGTATCCAAAATGAGAAGGTAATGGAATTAAAATCTGGAAGACCATGTAGTACAATGGAATGAGTAATGAGTAATGAGTGAAAGACAAATAGATGTAGATTTGTATTCATTTCTTGCCTTCATTTAAACTACTAAATAATGGTGTTCAGTATTTTTGTAATGTTGACATAGTTTTATTCACTCAACATTTAATAAATCAACAATTCAATATTATGAGTTTACTTGCACAGAGAATGGGCTAAAGGAAGAATCCAATGGTAAATGGACAGACTGTCAGTCCTTTGAGGTTTTTTTCATGTATGCGTAGCTTCTATAACACACTGTGTTTCATCTTTTATGTTTCTGTATCACAAAGATAACTATGGGAGCTCTCTGCAGGTGTTCAGCAGTTAGGAAAGAGTTGGAAAAGATCAGGACTTAAAGAGTGTTTAGCTGATTAGGCTACAGCAGAATATTTTAGACAGCACACACAACAGGGTGCTACTACAAAGGCTGTTACACTATCAAACTAAGTAACATTAAAAGGAACAAGATGATTTAAATAGTTGGGTTGTGGGGTTTTTTTTGTTAGGGGTTTTATTGTGTGTAACTATGTGGTACTTAGGAGTACAAAGTAAATCTACATAGCAGATTTGCTAGTGGGTAGTGCAGTTTTTTTGACTGCTTTCTTTTCAAACTTATTTTACAGTTACACAGAAAGTAAGTAGTATCTTATTGTATATTTCTGGCCTACTTGTAGTGGTAACACTAAACTTCGTTTTAAAGGAAGACAAGGTGATTTTTAAGCTGGTAGTCATGAAGTTTATACACTTTTTAAAAACTAGTGATAAAATATGGTTCTCAGGAGATTTGGGGTTTTTTTTGTTGTTCCTGTGAGGTCAGAACACCAAGTATATGCTAAATGTTTTAATTGTGTTAAAGTCCCTTTCATTTTGTTTACACTACCAAGCTTGTTCCAGGAAACAAAACAAAAATGAAAGAAAGTGTTACATTAGTTTACACAAACATGAAACTGTTACAGTGTTTAGACTGTTGTGGTGATCCATTCTATTGGATCACTTGAAACTCTATGTAAATAATTTAGTTTCATATTCAGCGTGCTGTAAAGGTTTAAAATCAGATATGTTTGGTTTCTTGGAGTATTCTGCTTCAGAACATCCAGTGTAGTTCATAATCAAGCCCTTTTCTTTGTGAAGAGAGCATCAGACAGATCAAGCACTTACATGAAGCAGTGAAGAGCAACTTCCTGTTGTTGAAATGGCAAGTAAAGACACGTCAAATAGTAGTCTTAGATGTTTTTCACTTGTTACTTGGTAGAGCTGCAGTATCTGACAAAATGGCAGGCTTTTTGTTTTGATACTTTTGAGAACTCACAAGTTCCAATGGCTGCAGCACTTGGTGCCCATTATGCTATTTCACTGTCAAGCAGGCAGTGAATTTCAGAATTGGAAACGAGTTAATACTTTCCTTAACTGATGCATTGAATTTTTTAGTCTTCTGAGTGCCAGAGCTTAGTGATCCTCCTCATCTCTAAAGGCTAGTGACTGTGCCTTTTTCATGTGTGATAGCATGAAAATGATTAAAGGATGCTCTCTGCACCACCCTCAGAGTCATTCTGAAGATTTTGGGAATCGTTATAAAACTTATCATACTTGGAACCACTTGCTTTGTAGTAACAGTAGTGATATTTTTTTATTGGTGATCCTGCCGACCTTCTGTGTTTTCTTACCAAGTCAAATTTCTCATTAACAAATCTTGTATTTTGTTACCTGACTCTGTTATGTCAAAGTCTAGATTGTGTATGTAGTTTTGTTATATATTTGTCTGACAAGTGGAATTTTCTACCTTGAATTTTCAGCTAGTTCAGGAAGTTGAGCTGCAAATAATATATTTTCTTGAATACTGATTGAGTACTTAAATTATGAAAATATTTCTGGGAATGCAGATTGGATGTCTCTTACTGTGATTTCTTTAAATTGCTTTATGTACTTAGAGGGCTCATTGAAAATCTGGCTAGATGACTTTGTTGTTTCTAGACTGAAGAGCCTGTGAAATTTTACTCTTTGATTTCAAAAGCATCTCTTCAGTTGTTAGGTCCACAGCACAATTATGATTCTTCATGAGTTAGATACAGAAAATTGTGACTTAAGTGCCAAATAAACTGTTATGTGCTACGTGTCAGAAACTATAAGGTAAAACTTTGGCAGATTAATTCATAGAATCATATAATGGTTTGGGTTGGAAGGGATCTTAAAATTTATCTGGTTACTAACCCTCTGCCATGGGCAAGGATACCTTCTGCTATGCCGGCTACATCAAATGGCTATGCTGTGTAACATAATACATAATTTGGGTTTTTTGTAACATTTTTATTTCTGAGTGGAATGTTTCTCTGAGCTATCATCCACCTAGTAGTGGATTGATATGAACCAGAGACAAGTAAAACAATTTTTTTTCCATTCTAGACAAAACTATCATACTAATCTATTGTAATATAGTGAAGTTATAGTGTAAACATACTTAGTTTTTACTTGGTTTATATGTTCATTTATGTCATATGAAAGAGGTATACATTGTGAAGAAAAAGAAAAACTAACATTAAATGCATGGTTTTATCTAGAAGTCTATAGAAAATGGCAAATTCAACTAGTCAGGAACTGAAAAAAACCATACCTAAAGAACTATTATGATTATCACAAATTATATCAAATTAGCAAGCCATAGTTAGTTTTATTAAAAGTTCCACTTAAGGAAGAACTTCTTTACTGTAAGGGTCATGGAGCCCTATCACAGGCTGCCCCAGGTGGCTGTGGAGTCTCCTTCTGTGAAGGTTTTCAAAACCCAGCAGGACACTCTCCTGTGTGACCTGATCTTGGTGGACCTGCTTGAGCAGCGGGAGTAGCCTAGATGATCTTCAAAGGTCCCTTCCAACTCGTACTATTTTATGAATCTATAATTCACCCTGCTTAAAATTTATACCTGACAAAATTGCTTGAAACTAATGTCTCAGTAAAGTGCTGGAGAGACTCCTTGTGAATGTTATCTGTGCGTAACCCAGTTCTCCTAATACTCAGTTGTGCTGTTTGACCTGATGACTGTTGCCTGAGTGTTTTAGTGGCTTCAACCTTCAACATCTGGTAGAACTCAGTCTGATCTTTTAGTTAGCTTAAATATCTTTTTCTTGAACTTCTTTCTTCCACCTTGCCCTGAAGCACAGATTCTGCGTCTTCCAGATTTTATGTCCCAAGATGTCAACATAATGCACCATGGCAACCGCAGATTGAACTAATTAAAAAAAGATGCTATCATTTCTTTTCAGTGGTGACTGTGTAATATTTCCATCATATCAGTGAAACACTACAGGAAAATCAAGTTTTGAATTTTCCAACTCAACAGTATCTTTCTAGGATACATAACATAATGATGGGTCTGGTATTTTCTCTGGTTGTAAATGGAATAACTTGCTTTAAATTACAGTTAACTGCTGACAGAAGCAGAACTGGATATCTTTGAAGGAGTCCTGCCAATCTTCTACTTCATAACTTACTTACATTTATCGGTGTATCTTAATTTCAGGTTATAGGAGCCTATGGATGATGTGAGTTACACTAATATGCCTATTTAAGGGATCTCAGTTTGAAAAGTTGGGAGTATTCTACAGCTACTAGTTATGATGAAGCAGACACAGAACACAATTGGTGTAGATATTGCTGAGGTGATTTAGTAACATGACTTCACAAAGTATGAGGTATTTGGAGTAATTTCCAGGAACAATTCAGCTGACTTGCTTACCTGCTTTTGTAATGGCATTGACATGTGTCAAATTCAAAAGGCAATAATTAAATTTATTTTCAGGAGGCTTTCTTCTCCCCTTATGTTTTTTGTTGCTGCAGTTGCCTAAGACAGCTGTTACGAGAAATAGCCCTTTGGTGAGAGATGGGGCAAGTAATACTAAGCAGGGATCTGTGTGTTGAAACTAGTCCAGCTCTGATGGTTCTGTTCTTACTATTTGGCAGAAGATTAGTGTAATGTCTATACAGTGATGCTATGGGGAAGTTCCTGTGTTACCTGGGCATGACTGAAGAAAATTCAGTCCAATAACACAAGTATGTCGGTGTTACCAAAATGTAAAGAAGGGCAAAAATCCTCCAGATTTCTTGAGACTCAGCTTGTCCTGGAAGTGCTTCAGTGCTATATTTGGGCACTTATCCTTTGTTCCTATTTGTCATTACTTGATTTAATGAGAATGTCCTTGATCCAGTGAAAATGATTCAAAACACAGTGTCCTCTGCCCTGTTTTCTGAAGTTGAGACATTTTTTTCATTGTTTCCAAGTGAAACTTCTGTGTTTTCTTCTGTATTTTAACTGTCGTATTTTTCATGTCCTCAAGCAGAAAGCTGTGTCGCTTATTATCTCCTCTTTTGTATATTGGATACACTTTATGCTTTAGAAGTGCTGTGTTTCCATTTCTACTGATATTCCTGTCAGAACTTCTACTAGCTCAACTAGGCACCGAACCTGACCTTTGGAGGTTTTTTTTTTATGGAGTATCAAGAACATCATACACCTGCATTTCAAGTCTGTTGAATGTATAATAATAAAATGGAATCATGTATTGTACGCTTCTTTCTCTGGATACTTTATGACTGTTCTGTTAAGTCGGACCGGCTGTGCCCAAGACAAGGTCTAACTCCAGTCACCAGGAGTAAGGTAGGGTTCCATGTGATGAATATAGATTTAAAAGTGTACATTTAAAATACACATTTCAAAGGTATTTCTTGCCTTTATTTTCCCTTGCTTCTTTACACAGACATGTGCAGAACATTCTTCAAATGAATGATCTGTGATGTTTGTGATATTGCAGGTTGTGCAATGTCAACTTCTAAAGATTGTCTCACTGGCCTCTTTAGTGTACTATAGCTTAAAACTACCTGTGATAAAATAATTTCCTTTTGTTCTGATTCTGCCACCTATTTGTTTGCTTTGCTCCCATGGTCTTATTTGAGAAGAGTTAGTGCAGTCATTGCAGGTTTATATTCTTTAATCTGCTTAGATATTACTTAAATCTTAGGCCCTCAAATTCCTGTTTTGAGCCTGAAGGATGCTAGTTAATCAGTCATGCTTAGTGGTAAATTCAAGTATTTATTATTGTTTTGAAAAATTGTGGAAAGTATGTGCTGCAGTGCTAGTTCACAGAAGTAACAAGATGCCTTAATTTGACAGTATAGCATTCTTCTTGAATTGGTTATTACTTGAAGTAAAATTTGGCAGATGTTGTAAATGTGATTCCTTGAGGAGTCATTTGCATATCTCTGAAAACAGTTTTCAATTCCAGTTTTCCAAATCTGAGACAATAGAGAGCATGAGGTTATACTTTGCATCCCCAGTGTGGGAACTCGGAAGGCGTAGTGGTTTTGCATGGGCCAGGTTTTTTGGGGGGGGCAGGGGAGGTTACAGGGGTGGCTTCTTTAAACAAAGAGTTGCCAGAAGCTTCCCCTGTAGCTCACAGGGTTAGGACCTGTCAATTTTAAGCTGGACCCTGCACCTGATACAGGCCTCGCCAATTAGTGATGGAGGTTACGCCTCTGTGAATAACATATTTCAGAAGAAGAAGTTGTGGTGCAGTTGCTAAACTGCAGCAGCAACAGGGAGTGAGAATGTGAAAACATCTCCGCAGACACCAAGGTCAGTGGAAAAGGAGGGGAAGGAGGGTGCTTAGGCCCTGAAAGAAAGACTCCCTTGTGATATGTGGTAAGGACCATGGTGAAGTGGGTTGTCCCCCTGCAGTCCTTGGAGGACCATTCGGAAGCAGAGACTCGCAGCTCATGGAGGACCCCATGCTGGAGTGAGTGGGTACCTGAAGGAGGCTGTGACTCTGTGGAAAGCTCACGCTGGAGCAAGTTCCTGACAGGACCTGGGAGCCCATGGGGAGAGAAGAGCCCATGCCAGAGCAGGTTTACTATCAGGACTTGTGATCCTGTGAGGGACTAACACAGGAGCAGTCTGTTGCTGAAGGACTGTTCTCCTGGTGGATGACCCATGTTGGGGCAGGGTGTGAGGAGCTGCCCCCATGGGAGGTCCCATGCTGGAGCAATTTGTGAGGGACTGGCTCCTGTGGGGAGAGACCCCACAGTGTAGCAGTGGGACGTGTGAGGAGGCCTCCCCCTGAGAAGAAGCAGCGGTCCATCTGTAATGAACTGACTGGAACCCCTATCCCCTGCACCACTGAGGGGAGAAGGAAGGGGAGTCCTGGGAAGAGGAGGGGTGGGGAGAGGTGTTTTTGGGATGGTTTTATTTCTTATCTCCCTGCTCTTATTGTTCTTTTAATAAATCAAACCTTTTTCTAAATTGAATCTGTTTTGCCTGTGATTCTAATTGCTGAGTGATCTCTCCATCCTTATCTCAACTCACTAGCCATTTTTATATTTCTCTCTCTTTCTCTCCTGTCCAGTTTAGGAGGGGGAGTGATTTTATGACTTGATGGACACCAGGCTAAACCACCACAAAAGGTCAGTTCTAGAGAAGTCATGCAGTGAGGAAGAAAAATCATGGATGCTTTAGTTACTCAGTCCAAGCCAAGTGATCCTACTGAGAAATTAGGATAAAAACTAGATGTCTTGTCTAAAGACAAAGTTTGAGGTATATTATGTACCTTGTGTTATATACCTGAGTGCTACACCTGAGAATCTTGTACACATCACATTTTCTCAAGAATTTTTTAAAATGCTGTCATTGTCCCAACAGTAAGCCAAGAATGTGCTTTGTTTATTGGGTGGAGAGAGAGTATCAGTCATTTTTGGAACAAGTGTACTATTAGACCCAAGGATACTGCCAGCATATCAAACTTTTTTGACTTCTCTTTTTAAAATACAGCACAGCACAGTAGCTTTTGAATTGCAGCTCTGGATTTGCTTATCACTAGCTTGAGTTCCAGTGTAACCAAGGATGACAAGGTAGAAAGTTACATGTAGGTCCCCTTGAGTATGAATGAGTTAAACACCAGGTATGTATACAAAGTTTCAATAGGTTTGGATAAAGTTTCTTTTTTTTCTCTTTTCATTTCCAGCCAAAGTATTTCCAGTATAAGGCTTTTCATTTTTGCATCACCTAACTCTCTCAGTTGCTTACTTACCCTTTTTATTTCAGTTCTTAGTTTATATTAATTGGATGGGTTGAGCTTTTAATCAAGACAAAAAGGACTTGAATACTTTAGGTTATTTTTCTCATTTTTTTTCCATCCTTCTCTCAAAAAAACCCAAAAAATAATTCCTTAAATGGAACAAAAAGCATCTTTATTCTATGGTGGTAAAAGGAAAATTCCTTTTTGTTTCAGCAGGATAAGAGACCTTTATCATATCTTTTAAAATGGTTTAAAGTGGAATACTTTTTGTCATTTGTCAGCTTGAAAGGTCATGGTTTAGGTGGTCATTCCTAAGCTGCTTGGATAGTGTTTACAATGCTCTCAAATGACTTAAAATGGACTAAATTGTTTTCAGCCGACAGTAGTAAAGGTCATGAAGAAAATCTGTTTAGTCAGCCTTGCTTGCTTCCTAAGTACACATAGTAAAAATGTGCCATAAACTGTAGCAAGAAAGAAGTTTTAACTTTAAAAGACACAGGAGGCTAAGGGAATGGAATGTACCTCTTGTGGATATAAATTGCTTGGTAGAGAATTTGCTAAGCAGGGGTTGTTATGGCAAACTTTTGTCCAATCACTGCAAGCTCTACCTTTTCCTTTTGTGATCCCCTTTCACATGACAGTTCATAACTTAGAGAATTTGTGGATTTAGGGGCATATTCTTATCTTACTGTGGGTGCTCATAACTCCTAGATACTCAGAGAGGCAGGCGTGCTCTTAAAGAGGTGGGGGTGGAGGGGCTGTGGAGCAGACAAAAAAAGACTATATATCTTTTTGTGTTGAATATATTGAAACTCCTGAAAAGACCTCATTTGCAACCAGAATCTGGTGCTGCTGATTTTATTATGTTAACTTCTGTGCATTACCTTACCATGAATGTCATTGTGTTGATTACAGTGACAATTTTAGCTGAGTAAGATATTGACAAAAAATAGTCTTACCATTACAGAAAACCAAAATAAATAGCAGTCTCCAGTTTGCCATGGCACCATGTAGCAAGGAGTAAGTTTAGAAACTCCAGCTACAAACTAATGCTACTGAGCTGATTTCAGGCAGCTTTCTCCTATTTGTCAAGTCTTTGAGAATGGGGTTCTTGAATGGTGTTTCTGGCGTGTTTGTCAGTATCCTAGCGGTGGTATCCTGTGTATTATCCAAGGCTTCTCACATCAACACATTTGAAAGCTACCTCTATATATACACTTAAACAAAATGTGCTTTTAACAGTTTAAATTGATTCTTATCATACTCTTGTTTTGGTTTAGGCAGTCTCAGGGACAGATTCTTAATACTGAAGTTCATTCAGTGAAGGACCAGTGAAACAAAGGGGGAAGTGGCAGGTTGCCACGTTCATGAATCATCTCATTCTAGGACTGGTTAAGAGCTGCTAGCAATGCAATTCCAAGGGTTGTCTACTGAGCTTTTGTTAGATGGGGTTTTTTTTTGGTTTTTTTTTTTTAAAGTGTGAGTGTTTTTTTCCCTTCCATCACAAGTCTACTGTCCGTATTACACAAAGTGGATGAAGTAGTACTGAATTGTAGCATTTGCCTCATGCATTCCAAGGACTGCAGTATGGTGCAAAAGCACTCAGAAACATCTCACCTGTTATTCACAGCTGAGGAATAGAAAATAAACTCTTTAATAGGTTAACTTTTTTATCACTCTATGTGATGTTACTTTTTTTAAAATAGGTGTGATTTACTCATAAGCTGTACAAATTACTTTATTTCATAAACTAAACAACCAAACCAGTTTCATAGAATTTAACTCTTTTTTCTCGATATGCAAAGTAGAAAAACTGCCTTGCCCAGTATAGTCAACATTTATTTACTTACATTACATTTAAAAAGGACTTTTTCCAATGTAGAGTATTATTTCAATTGGATGAAACCTTTATATAGATCAAAAGAATGAGTTGTTTGTTGAACCTATGTTTTAAAAACATGAATTATGGGGGGCGGGGAATAGAACAAGTTCCAATGTTATTTCAAGCAGCATGCAAGTAGCAGTTTGGCTCTATTGATAAGTTGGACTATTTCAAGGAGATATCTAAATCTCTGGTGTTAATACTACATTATTGAATTTTATTGCTGCATACTGTCTTTATCTCATTCCTCTACATTGCACATATCTTTGAAAACTGCATTTTGTTGTTGCATAGTGTCAAGTCACGTGAAGAAATGCAGTTTTAAGATGAAGAGCAAGAAAGACTTTCCATGGATTGAAAGAATAATTTCTCTACTCACTGCTGAAAAATATTACTGTGATTCTTCTGTAGTCCAGATCACTAGTATTTGCTATTTTGCTATTTAAGGAATTCATATGCCTGATTTTAGTTCACATTGACTTTTCTTTTGAAAAAGGTAGCATTTTTATCAAGACATGGATCCAGACATATTAGAAGCAACTTTGCTGGGTTCTACAGTTGGTTAATGGTGACTTAAAGGAAACTCTCCATCCCTTCTACCCTCTCTGCAGGTACAGAGTATGCCATTGTCTGACAAAAAGAAGCACCAGAAACACTGCGCAAAGACAAGTGCCCAGGACATTGGGCATTCCCACCGGCCAGTGGAACTGCAGCCCCTCCAAGAAGGGGAGCAACCCTGAGCTAAGTGCCTTGCTTTGCCTTTTAGTACTTTATGAAAACAGTTACGCATAACTGAAACATACACATAACACTTCATGTTTCTGCTACTGTGAAAAAGTTTACTTTGGGCAATCAATTGTCCTTTTATCTGCATCTGCAGCAACATGTTTGTAGTACCATAAGCTTTTTTAATGCCACCTAAATGCCGCCTCCAAAAAGTATGTTAATGAAGAAATAAATATTAATACATTATTAATTTGGTTTGTTGATGTTCTAATTGATCTGTGTGGATCATGGAGTGTAGAGATTCAAATTTGCTTTCTGAAGGAGCTTTGTTGCTTTGACCTTTATACTTGAGATGTAATTCAACATGGAAACTATTAAACATTGAGGTAAAATGCGGCTCTACTAGCAAATCGAGAAGATAGATATTGACTGGGTGTTGTATCACTACAACCAGACATTCAGGCTCCTTGAAGTTTTAATTTTTGATTTAATTTTTTGATAAGGTGGCACAGTTGTAGCTATGTGTCTGAGCCAAAGAAAAAATGACAAGCTGAGCCATTAGGCAGCCTATATCTACTCAGTCTTCCCCCTCACCCTACCTGAATCCTGGTTTTCCACAGGTAATGCAAGTATGCAATAGAACCAGTATCTGATAATAGGTCAGTGACTCAGACAAAACTAAACAAAAGATCACTTTAGAGCTTAATTTGTATGTTTAATTACAGGCACTCACATACCTTTAATGTAAAAATACATGGTTATAGCTAGTTTCCAAATACTACATGTTTGTAAATGTACAGATCAGCCTATGATAAGTTTTTAATAAATCTCATAGAGAAATGTTTGCATTTGAGGCTTGTTCATATATAGCCCACACTTTAGGAAGGGATGCGGCCCTATTTATTTTCATTTGAGAAACATCTATGATTATCTTTAAATAAGAAGGTAAAGCAAAACTGTTAATCAGTTTTTGACAGGAGTTGAGGTCTCAAGGCTAAGACAAGACATGTCCAGGTTTTCTGCTTTTTTTTTTTTTTTTTTTTTTTTAAATTGGAAATTGTGTGATTGCACAAAAGATAGTGTACAGGACTAGGTAAAGGCAAGGTTACATTAGTAAGCTCTAAAGTGTCTTTACAAGCTTCTGAATTCCAGACTGTCAAGCTACCTTTCAGTAGCTGATAGATTTATATGGTGATGTTCAACAGCTTCTAATCCAAATAGTCTAAGTTCTGGAAACAGTTTAGCCCCAGTTAATCAAGCTTCAGACTGCATGGTGCCTTAATGAGCCCCTCCTCTCCCATTAAAGCCTCAGTGTTTCAGTTTCTGCATTACATTACCAGTATTGATAAACTAATTGTTTCTGCAGTGTGATGAATATGCTTTAGATCAGATATATGCTATGTATAGTTACCATCCTTGTTTTTTCTCTCACTAGGCTTGTTACAGAACTCCTGTCATCAGAAAACATGACTTTGGATGCTCAGTTAAATGCAGTGCAATTTCAGTGAGATACTTCAAGCACTGACCATCCTATACCAGTACATGACAGTTTGGACAGTAGAGGATGTTGTTATATTGATGAGATGTTCTTAGAGACATAACATAAGGGACTATAATCCTAATGGCTTTCAGTAGTACTCAGACTGCTTTAAGTATAAAACACCTTTGAAAAGGGGGTTTAGTTAAAGTCATTTTAGACACTTCATTATTATTTTATGGTCATCTTTGTGGTATTCATAGGGTTGGGGTTTTTTTATTCTTCTAAAGGCTGGAATATCTTCCAGAAACATTAGGGGGAAAAAAAAAAAATCACGTTACTCCTGTAACTCTGTCTCACATTGTGTTGCAGGGTTTTTTTTGTGGTTGTTGTAAAAACTTAAGATGACAGAAAAACTTCATAGAATCATAGAATAGGGGTTGGAAGGGACCTTTAGAGATCATCTAGTCCAACCCCCCTACAGAAGCAGGTTCACCTAGATCAGGTTGCATAGGAACATGTCCAGGTGGGTCTTGAAGACCTTCAAAGAAGGAGACTCCACAACCCCTCTGGGCAGCCTGTTCCAGGCTTGCTACAGTTAAACACTGCAGAGCTAAAAAAAGAGAAGTAATTATTTTCAAGAGCTATTTAATCTTTGGAAATATTTTGCAAACATTTTGGTAATTCTTTTAATGAACGCTTGGTTTCAGATTTTCTTTGCTAACATATTTTGTTGTATGTGTTCAACACAGTAAACACAGTCTGAGTGATGGATATAATTCTGACTGAATTTTTGTCTCCTTATCCAATCAGAAAATGACTTATATAACTGAAGTAAAACAAATGCTATTTTCTAGTTTTTCCTTTCCAATGGCCAACAGATTAGTACCTGTATGAAATAATCATCTGTGGGCTCTGCAGAATTTTAGAGATAGTACCAAGAAGACCTCTGTCTTTAAAGAACATTAACACCTTTCACTGTGTTTCTGGCCTTTCTGTATAGTTGCATTCTCTGCTCTGAGGCATCAGCCTTAGAAAGGCATACCAAGGCAGTACAGAATCTACCCGGTTGATAGTCTCATTCATTTTATCTTGCCCACTACTTCTTGGTCTCATTACATTTTCAGATTGCTAGAATAGTTTTTGCAAGTCCAGTAGTATTTTGAAGTTCTTATTTACTTGGCAATATTTGTATCTTTCTTTGTTACTGTATTGGCAAAGGTGATTAAACACAAAGCAGAATAGACATGCTGGGCACAGCTTATTATAAGCCCTTATGAACTGGAAAATCTGTAAGCAAAGAGACGAAGCAAGCCTTTTGAGCCAGAGTCTGATTTATTGACCACACTTCTACACTTTTCAGTTGTCAGGGACAAAACTCGCTCTTTGTGAATTTTCTGCTCACAGTTATGATGGTGGAGAATTTTGTTCTTACAGTTCTTGATTCACATACCTGTATCACTTATTTGTAGGTTAATTTGACATTTACCTTTAAAAGAAAAGTCACATTGATATTAAATACGGAGTATTTTGCAGTAGGTAGAGTGGAAGACTGGTCTGTATCAGCATTAACTTCTCTCACACTTGACTTGTCCATTAAGCATAATGCTGCTTTTTGTGGGAAGCAGTCTGATAGTGAGTCGTATGCGCCTTTGAGTACTGAGGAAGAGCTTACTTTTTCCTATTAAAAGCTAAGATAATTGTTGTTGTACAAATGCACTAATATATTGGTTCAGATTGTTTCAACTAGACACATAATTAATCAAAGGAAACAAAAATAAAAAAATCATAGTAGGATCTTTGTGTCTTGTAACTGAGAGACCACAGTATCTTCAGATATTAATTTATGGCAATGGTGATATTTTCATGCTGTCATGGCAACAGAAGACTCTAAGAAGATACATACATGGAAGGTAAAAGACTGGGAGGCAAGAATAGGGAAAGAAGAGGCTGGAAATAGTAGTATAGACAGATCTGGTGTTAACTTCATACAAACTGAGTGAATCTGGAGACATTTGTGTCATAAAGAGAACAGGGAGCAAACAGTTCAACTATGTTGGTAGATATTGTTTATTTAAGCTATACTATCTCCTTGTGATCCCATGAGAGCCATATGAGGGTATTTCTACAAATGAATCAGTATTTACAGATTTTAATTACTTTTCCCTCTTACAAAGATTAATAAAGAAATGCAAAGCTATTCCTAGTGGAATTGGGATCATGAAGAAAATGGAAACCTACATTTCTGGAGATCCAGCTATTACTTTCAAAGCAAAACTGTACTTGTCCTAGTTTGGGTTTTTTTTTTTTTTTTTTAAAAAAAAAAGTGAATTGGCCTATCTAAAGTTATAAGGCAAAGCCATCAGATTTGAAGAATTTGAGAGCAGGAGGAGAATTAATATTTAAAGATCTAATATTACTTAAGTATGTCTCAGAGCTTAATATTCTCTAATGCACTTCACCTCTGCTTTTTCCTGAATAAGATGACACTCAAGGAATTACTGTGTTGCAAGGTCATTGGAATTAGTTCAGAGTCATCTTTAACAACTAAGCATATGAAGTAATACTAATTAGACCACCCAAAAGACAGTTTTGAGTAAACAGATTTATGTCACACGTGTTTCAGATAGCTTAGTTAGATTTCTGGTGCTTTGCTCTGATGGCTGAAAACCTCGATCTGCTGCAATCAGTAGACTGTATTTGCAGTGCTATCTGCCTAGGGTATTTTACCGTCACTCTGGTTATTTCATATTTTTTTTTTTTTTTACCTGAGCATTAATTGATCAAACTTGAATTGAAAGGGACTGGACAGTCATTTTAACAAATTGTGTAGTCATTCTGGCTCAATGAATATTTATGTATTTTGTGTCAAGTAGCACAGTTCTTTTGAAGAACTGAAGATAACCCACCTCAGAAAGCTTTAAGCTGAGTGACTGCTTTGAAAGGTAGCAGACTCTAATTAATTTTTGACACTAATTGAATAGACTGTACTGGTAATATTTAGACTGTATGAAAAATATGAATGCTATTTCAGACTGCCTTTGAAGACCCTTGTAAATAAGGCTGTCTGGTATTTTATCCTTAATTCAGAGACTTATTTTTTAAAGTAATATATATAAGTACAGCAATTCCATTAGGAGAAACTAAGGAGACTTTTCTGGGGTAAGACAGGGAAACTGCAGAAAGTGTAATGTCAGCTTAGACTTCTGTAAGTGTTCTTTGATATGATGCAAAAATATTTTAGATGAATACCTTCCTTCCCCTTTTTTAAAAGTCTTGAACTATCTAAGATAAACATAATCTGAACTTTTCATACCTCTTCCTTGTTTTTTTGTGGTTTTTTTGGTTGGTTGATTTTTTTTTTTTAAATTTTATTTTATGTTTTCCTTTTGTTTTATATCAGGGAAAAGTTGTATCAAATGCATGGTTTCCAAACCATGTCATAAAAGAAATGAAGGGGAAAGGGACATGTTCAATCTGAAGTAGAATTATTTTTTTTTTGTTTTGGGGAAACAGAAAGTGTCTGTTCAGGGTTTTTTTGTGAGATGCTGCTTGTTTTTTTTTTTTTTCCTTCTGACCCTGTTTTGATAGTTCATACCTTCCATCTAATAGAGAACTTAAAGCCTTAGGACTCCAATTAATTTTGAAGTTAATATTGATTTATTTTCAATGCACATAGGAAATTTCAGTATTTTACAGTGAACACTCTATGAAAACTTCATGATAAAAGATGTATTGACTCGATGAAATTTAATTACATTTATCATTTTGAACATGACATAGCCAAATAACCGAACAAATTTTAGTTTCTTCAGTATTGACTCTCCCTTGCTAATTTGTTTGCTTCTTTTGAACATATGTATTTGTCAATTGGAGGCTCAAATGAGCTTTGCCACACTTTAAATTAAAATTTAGATATTTCTTTGGGTGCTGCAGTGCAACTACTTTGGTAATTTACCCACTAGATGTTAAAGGAGTCATGCAAGACAAAAGAAAATGAAAAGAGATGATTGCTTAATGTTAACTTTTTCTACAAGTGACCAAAATTATGATTGCGTGTAGCTAACAATATTGTTTTGTGTATATTTCCTGTTGACTGCAGATTCTTCCACAGAATTCTCTCTTCCATTTTATTCTAGTCTTAATTGTTACCTAAACCACCTGGAGTTATTTGATAGTAGTACTGAGAAGGGTGACTTTAGGACTTGGATGTGAATGATAAGAAATGCATGGATGGAAGAAACAGAAATTCACAGATTTAAAAAGTGTGATTACAGAAATTCAAGAGGGTAATCCATTGCCACTGAAGTGAGTAGATGAGCTTACCCTTCAAGCCTAAGAATATGAAAAACTTTGAACATGTCTTGTAATTCTAAATTAAATTATGTGTTTAATTTTCTATGAATGTGTTTAGGGACATAGAGATGATTATAAGGGTTTTTTTTTTTTAACCTACAGTAACAATGATGCAAGGTTTTTCAGTACAGCTTTTGTTGTCTCTTGGCAGCTTCCATGCAAAAGTCATAGTTCTGTATTAAAGTCATATTCTGCGTTTGTTGGCCCTAGGCCTAGGAATCCATGTATGACACACATGCTACGTGTGTATGTTAAACGTATAGGTTCTGTATGTAAGATAACTACTTTGAGTTACCATGTGAAATAGTGTCACAAATATTTCTTTGAAAATAAAACTCCTGGAAAATAAGTTAAAATACTAAGTTCCTGACCACAAATCAAATTGGAACAGTTAGATTCACTAAACAAGTAATTCTGATGTAGTGGCTCTGGTTCAAGGATTGGGAACTTATGATATTCCTCTAAAACACTGAGAAACTATGGGATTCCCTCCTTCATAATCTCCCTGGACAGCATTACCAAGTCTCTTGGTTTTCAGTGTTCTCACTGACCTTCCCCAATGTGCTAGTATTGCTCCAGTTTGAAAATGCTTAGTCACTGAAGTAGAAACAATACATCATATCCTAACAACTAAATTGCCTTGTACATCAGATGTGGGTTATCTGGATTCTTCTTCGTCTAGAATTTTTTTCTTTCTAGGAGCTGCCATAGAACCAGATCAGAACTCTTCAGTCCTATCCTATAACAGACAGCAGTGCTTGCACTTACTAGACCATGTCTTTGACTAGTAGAGATGAATTCAAATGAGAAGAGATGAAATTGCTAACTTTCATTTAAATTCCTTTTCTATCTTGCTTAGTCTTTTGAGCTCAATGAGATGTAGTGATAGTTGTGTGTGTGTGTGTATTTATATATGAAAGTATGCGTAATTTATAACTGTGTGTTGTGACTGTTGACTTCCAAAATTCATTTTAATGGCATAAAAAAGGTATTATTTGGATTAAGTCATTTCTATGTAAAACTAGTAGAAAGTTTATAATAAAGGTTACTAATTTAAATGTTAATTGCTTTAATTTTAAACTATTATTTTTTTCTTCTTGCATTAATCTTTTTACCTTCTACCTTCAATGCATTGTTTTTGAAATTTTTATTGCACAAGAATATAAGAATAGATGGTGGGTTTTTTACCTAAAAACACTAACTCTCCAACACAGGAATAAAAATTGGAGGAATAAGATAAAGAATAGCAGTAGCAGAGTGTTTGGTCATACTACCATTGTATCAGCTTCCATGAGTGTGTACGTTTTTTAGTGGAAATTTTCTCATGCCATCTCCATTTGGACTACATTTTTCAGTGTTCTGGACTGAACATTAGAGAGGGAAAAATAATTTAAAATGGACTTTTCTTTCAAGCAATGAAAATTCTTTGAGCTTCATCTTAGTAAAAAGCCAGTTTTATTGTTATAGAAGTTCAGGAATAGGGAGGTTATTTCCATCACTTTTAGTGGGAAATAAAATGGATTCACATTCCAAGATCAGTTGGGTGCTTTAGAAGATCTCACTGGGTGGGCTGCTACTCCCCCCTGTTTTTTAATCTCTATCTTTTTCCCTGAAGTCTACTTTCCCCTAAGCGATCGATCTGACCTTTTTGCTCTGCCTGTCATAACTAATTAGAATATCATCCATCTACAGTGTGGAAAAAAAAGTGGAAAATAAAATTACTATTGCTAATAAAGCCTGAAAAATCTGGGAGAAAATGTGTTTTCCTTTGACAGATACAGCTGACTTGATCCCTTTGTAGCTGGGCAGAACTGAATGAGTTTATACCTTTCTTTTTCAAAGAGATGTCCATGAGGACAGTATGAAGAACAGTCATTCTGTCCTGTACACTGATTGTTCCAGGATCTTGTGCAAGTCCCCCAGAAGCTGCTTCACTTGTACAGCTGTGATGAGTCATTTGAGGTTGGAGGGAGAGTGTTATAGTAGATTCAGGAAACTTAAGATTTTTTCTTTTTTTTTGGTAACCTTTCATGTCCAACTTTAGTTAAGCTGCAGTTAATTTTGTTTTAAAATTATTCTGGGAGATGGAACTGTCTACGGAATTGATATTGGAGAGTTATAGACAAAAAACCCCCTTTATAAAGAGAGGACCTGGAGCTCATGTTGACATATCAAACTGAGATTTAAACAATATCTGTAATAAAACTATAATAATGGATTAATACATCAGTTCCACAAGAAATGTCCTTCTAGCCTGTCTACTATGTCTAATGTGTCAAGTTGTTCAGAGATTATATTTCTGTAGTTATTGAACACTTGTAATATAAGCCTTTTATTCAAACTTGAAGTACTTCACAGTTGCATTCTTAGCTGTAGGAACAATTGGAAGGTGACACCTGAGACACATCTTGAATGTATTACTGTTACTTACCAAAGTCTTAAACTTGGTCATAGCTGAAGAAATTATTGAAAGAATATCTTAATATCTTTTGACTTTTTAATTTGTAAAGTGTTGGTGAAAGCATCAGTAATTGTTATATATTAAACAGCCTTCGTTTCTGCCTTTCTGAGTGAGAGTTTGTTACTCTTGACTAGTTAACAATAGCTTCTGTTTGATTAGAGGTTCTGGTGACAGGCTGGTATGCTTGCATCGGTTCCTGAGATGAGCATAACTCCTACTGTCAGGACTCTGATGCAAGTTTCAAATTTTCATTTCAGGAACATTTGTTAGTAATTCAAGACTTCATTGAACGTTCTTGCCAGTAAGCTAAGTGTTAGAAAGTCAGCAAAGCATATGTAATGCTGTGAACACACTTGAGTCCTGAAAAACCCAATTGTGTGAGATAGTATGCATGATTAACATGACTTCAAGGAAGGAATTCAGTCTGTCAAACTTCACTGCCAATTGCATTGATTACAACCTGGTGCCTTTTTGCAGAGTTTCTCTTTCATAACACTGCAGTCATTTGCTGTCTTGTGAAGTAAAAAAACTTAGTAACAGAACAGCTTTTATGCAAAACAAAACAAACCCTGAAGGTTTTCTTTTCTTTGCTAATGGTTTGACTAATGGAATTTAAAAGAAAAAAATCTGGAGGATTTCTGACATCCTTTACCTGAAGAAAATGATCTTCTAAAACTCAACAGCAGCCTAGTGCTTCTGTATCACTTTATTCTAATATTGTGTCCTTCAGAAGTGAAAACTGGCCAAAACATCTTTTTGATCTTTTATATCAGAAAACAGGCTGTATTTCAGAACAGTAAACATTTTTTTAATGCCACTCAACCATAAAGTTTAAATATTTTTTCCAAAAAAGTGTTATTAGATATTTCCGTACACTAGTCATAAAACTATCGTTGATTTGTGACTCCCTGACTAACAGGTACTGTTTCTAGCTGTTGGTGATGTGATCAATTCTGGGTAGTGTCTCAGCAGGAACAGATTTCTACTTTTGGGGTTATGTTATTGATCATTCTTTTGAAAAGTATTTACTTACACTACACAAAGATGGACATTAAAAGTATTGTTTTGAGTCAATTGAGAGAGAAGGTATGTTTCTCCAGTGGTGCTCAGTTCATGGAAACACACAGCTCTTAGAGGGAATTACTTCTCTGTGATATACAGCATCAAATTCTGGAAATGAAGCAGAAGCAAGGCAGTGCAGTAGGACTGGGGCACATTTGCCAATAGACTGAGACAATTGAACACTTTGTAGGGCAGAAGAGTCATTCAGCTCAAGGAAAAGATGTTGTGGCAGACATTTTAAAAAGAGTATTAGAAAAACAAGCACAAAAAAAAGCACCCAAATGTCACGTTTTTGATATTTTACTGTCTTGTCTTCTGAGTTGGTAATCTTTTGTGTTAATGTTTGTTTAATTAACCAATTTTTGTTGGAATTGTGGCTTTCTTGCAGGTATCTCAAAGTGTGCTATGTTCTTTAGGCAAAGAACATTTCCACAGATTTAATAATCACTTCTGTATTCCCTCTCTTATCCCAGTTGGTAGCTATTATGTCCTTTTGTTTATAATTAGCTTTAGATCCATAAGTGATCAAATGTAATAAAAGTAATCCCAAAACACCAATAGAAATTGGTTTCTAATGTTAATTGCTTTCTATTCATCAAGTAACTTAAAAAGTAGTAGAAGTGAAAATGTATTTTACATAACAACACTTTTAGCAGGCTAATGGTGGCACGTGTAAAAATAGCAAGAGTAGTCTATTCAAACCTACTAAAAGTACTATATGGTAATTAAAGCTTAATTGTGGAGCACAAGGGGACTTAAATAACAAACTAAAGGTCCAGCCTTGCTCCTGCTCTTCTCTGTGTGAATTGTAATAATTTTTACAAAAATGTTTGTTTCTATAGCAGTGTGTCTTGTATCAGTCACTATTTCTTGTTCTGTACTCTTAATAATTCTGCACCGTGAGACGCATTTTTCTGAAACTTGACTGCTTGCACAGCTTCTACAGTCATGATAGTTCAGTATATACCTATTGACTTCAAGCTTTTTATAAGTTTCCCTAAGTAACATATTGTATTATTTTTCTCAGCAGCTGCGTGCTGGAAATTTTATTATCAGCCAGCAGCACATCTTTCTGCAGGTGCAATTCATAGGATGAAACAAAAAGTGAAAGCTAACAAAGCTGTAATTTTATGTTCAGTGTCCTAGACCATGACATTAGTGTAAAATTCCACTGTTGTTCTGGACCACAAGATTGGTAATGTCTTGAGAATAAATGTTTCATCGTATTTACCATGCTAGTGATTTTAATGAACTTTTGATATATTAGAATGCCTGATAGATCTCATACAAAATCTTTTTAGGATAATTAAAAAAAATATTTACCTGCTTGAGTGTACTGTCAAAGTGTAGGGTAAGTAAAGTAGGGTTACTGCAGTTAGACTGTCACAAAGTAAACCAGTGAATAATGATTTCTTAGCACACCTGTTCAGTGGATGTAGAATTCTGCGTATCCAAAATGATGACAATTGCATTAGGTTTTAAAATAATAAATGTATTATTTTCAAAGTTTTATATGAGATGCTTTTAAAATTTCACAGTCAATGACACATTTTTCCATGTTTCTGAATTCCAAGTGAGTAGACTAATTTGTCCAAAACTTGTAGAAATAGATCTGCAATTGAAAAACAAAGCTAACATTATTTCAGTACAAAAAGTGTGGATTACTTAATGAGATGATAAACTGAAAGAAATTAAATAAGACTAGAAAGATTTCTGCAGCTTTAAATGTAGCAGGAACTGCCTGTTGAAATGAGTGTTATGAATAACTGTACTCCCTCACTCCCCCACTTTGGCAGAGTTGTTTTGCCACTTAGTTCTTTAATTTTATGGAGGTTACTAGATCTGCCAAAATCCATGTTAATTCATCTTATTTATCTAAAGTTGGTTAAAAGATGGCAAATAAAACATTGACAACCTTGGGGAGGAATAGCTGGAAAGCTGCCTGGTGGAAAAGGACCTGGGGATGTTGGTTGACAGCTGCCTGAATATATGTGCTCAGCTGGACAGCATGACTGGTTGTATCCTGGCTTGTATCAGAAGTGATATAGCCAGCAAGACTAAGGCAGTAATTTTCCCCTTGTACTTGGCTCTGCTGAGGCTGCACATTGTTCTGTGTTTAGTTTTGTGCATCTCTCTACAAGATGGACATTGAGGTGCTGGAGCATTTCCAGAGATGGACAGTGAAGCTGGTGAAGGGTCTGGAGAACAAGTGTGGTGAGGAGTGGCTGAGGGAACTGGAGACATTTAGTCTGGAGGAGTCTGAGGGGAGACCTTCTCATGCTCTATAGTTCCCTGAAAGTAGTTCGCAGCGAGGTGGGTATTGGTCTCTTCTCCCAAATAAAAAACTATAGGACAAGAGGAAACAGCCTCAAGTTGTGCCAGGGCAGGCTTAGGTTGGATATTAAGGAAAATTTCTTGACAGCAAAGGCTGTCAGGCACTGAAATAGACAGCCCAGCGAAGTGGTCAAGTCACCATCTCTAGAGGTATGTGGAGCTGAGTGGTATAGTTTAATGTTGGATATGTTAATATGGGATTAATGATTGGACTCGATCTTGAAAGTCTTTCCCAACCAAAGTGGTTCTACAGTACAAATTAATTCCTAGCCTTTGCCTTATGATAGTTCAGGGTTCAATTCCGAAGTCTGTACTACTTCTTTGACACAAGTCTGCCAGATTCCACTGTCTGCTGTCTCAGCCAGAGGGAAACTGTGAGCCAAGTTAAGGAAAACTTTTATTAAGTGGCTAACCAAAGAAGCAGAGATGTGCACAACTTTCCATTTTGACTAAACAATCATGCATCCACTTCCATTTTAGTTATCAAGCACCTGTACATTTTAAAGTGATTTTCTTGAGCAGGAGAGTAAGCATCTCTTCTAAAGAAAGTTACTTTATAGTCCAGTGGCATGCAAAACTCTGGGCAGCTGACTCAGCAGTTAGTGCTGAAATTGATTTGCAAGGTTGAAAAAACAGTAAGAAAACCTCATAAAACTTCCCAAAAATAAAAAGCAAATAGAAACCTCAAACCAACACCAAAACCCACTCTCTGCTTCTAAATTAATATCTATTATTTTAAAAAGAAATAATTGAATTTTTTTAATTCTTCATTTCAGTAAAAAAAGTATGTTAGAAATCAGTGGATTAAAAATACTGTTAAATTGATGAGGATAGTGTGCACTTAATTTCCTTATATAATTAGATGGCAAAAGGTGTTAATTCCCCAGTTTTTACACTTCTGAGTTTGATCAAAGGAAAGAGACTAGTTTTTCGGCAGTCAGTTCTGGTTTTGATTCCTCAAACGTACTGTGTGTCCAAAAGGTCAGAAGCTTTCCTTAACAGCCACAGCCATTGCATTAAGTGATCACAGGAACCAGAGCTTGTTGCTGTAATCTGAGGCAAAGCAGATGCAAGGACAAATGTGTGCTCTTTAACTTGGGGCAGGCATGGAGTAGCAGTGCTTTGTAGACAGCATCAAGTGGGTAATAATTTACAATTATTTAATGGAGCTATACTCCAGGAGTATAAAGAAAATAGTTGGGAACAGCTGAAGGAAAAATAGCTGTGCACACTTTGTCAACAGTAGTTAAGTCAGAACAGCCTGAAAGAAAAAGGTAGAGCTACAGAAGACTTGTGAATAGCCTGACTTCTAATACCCTATTTTAGACAGGATTTTGCAGTGATTGCTTCTATATAAAGAAATGTAGTGGGCTGTTACTGTCTTGATCTTTATGCCCAGGGCTGTAATAAATTCTCATCCCACCATTAGACTTTCAATCCATTTACTTTTATTGCAGTTTTCTATTTTAAAAACCAAGTTGCCTAATTCTCTTTATTGTAACACTTGCTCCAGAATTATGTTCTGGTGCTCTTTGAGTCATATGCTTTGGCTGCAAGTAGGTTCATACTGTGTGTTTCTCAGTCTGAGCTTTAGGGTCAATGATTGTGGTAATGTTCAAAAAACAGAAAATGAAGTGTTCTAAGTATAAATATCTCCTCATAGGAAAGAAATTCTAATTCAGTGTTTCTGAATATAATATAATTATGGGTAATATGTCTAAGTTTAACAACAGCAGTCTCTTTCTCTGGGGGAAAACTTAGACTTCATTTTCCCATCCTGTCAAAAAGTACTAGGTTTCCAAACCAATTAACAGAGAAGTATTGCAACTACAGCCCTAGTAAACCTAGAAATGCTAGAATGTCTCAGTGCATGTTATTTTTCTGGAATTGTGATACTCTGAAGTAGCCTCAACCACTGCCCCTGTCACTGCATTCTGGGGAGGAAAATCTATTGTAAATACACTCTGCCTACAACTTAAGGCACAGTATAAATTGAGGTTGTATAGAGGATCAGGTTTAAGAGCACTTTCCCCCTCTCCTGGTAGATCTCTCAAAGTATCTGTTACTGAGGAATATGAGAGAGAGATAAACATAATACCCGAAGACACACTTTTCTCTCTACATCAAATAAGGCAATGTCACAACAATTCTGAATGCTTTTGTGTACCTTAAGATAATCAGAGGTGCTTTAATGCTGGATGCTGTTACAATAATACTGTGATATATACATCTCCTTTCTAGATTTGTCATAGTTTGTCATAGAGGTCATACAAGGGTATAGTATCTAGAAGATTGTTCCTCTTAGCAAGCTCTACCGATATTTATTTACAGCAGTCTTTTCCTTGACTTCCAAGGAAGGTCCATATTAAAGGACACTTGAACTTTGCAATAGTTTGAGTTAGGTCACTGCAAAGATAGTTGCTGAGACAGTATTGCTTCCTGCAATGATGGGTCAACAATTAGATGTTATTTGCAAAATTGGTAGCAGATGTTTTATGAATATCTTTTTATGCTAATGACTTTCCAAAATTATTAAGTTTTTCAGGATCAATGGTGCTGTTAAGGATTATGAGAGTGGCAGATCGCCACTGAGCTCAGACTTTAGTTATTTTACAGTAGTGTCATGTATAACGGAAAAACCATGTCTGACCACAGGCAGTTGGAAAGCATCACTACTTTCTGGAAGGAAAGGTGATCATTGATTTTAACCATAACAAGCAAAAGAAGAAAGGTGGTGAACAGGAAAATATGATTACACTATGTTTATTTAAATAGATATTTAATTTAGATAGATTTAGACATTTCTATGAAGGCAGATTTCACAGATTAAGCCAATAAAATTATTTCTCGCAGTATCTCCTAGGAGTTTTCAATTATAAAGTTACTTTGGCAAGTTAATTTCCTGTTCAAGACTGCCTGATAAATGTGCCCTGTATTTTGGCTCTACAACCAAGACAATGTTTACATTTTCTCAGTCTCCTCTTTAAAAACAGATTGATTTAGCATTATGTGGCCTTTTTGGTTTTTTTTTTTTTTTTTAACATCTGGAAAAAAATTTACTTGAAGATTGCTTTACATTATTGTCACTATAATACTGTGTTTCTTTGAGTCGTTTGTAATTTGATGCTAAGAGTTCCATTGTGATCTGTGTACTGGTGTCACCAGTGACATTTTTATACCCTGGCAGCTTTATTTCTGGAGTGGGGGTAATTGTAAATTATGCTAATAGACTTTTAGCTAGAAAAAAGAGACCTCTTGTTCACCTTGTTCCTGAATGTGTGTTAAATAGATGTATACAGCAATTACTCCTATTGTTTAAACATGTAATATTTTAGCCTTTATGTTACGCTTGTCACTGACAGTGAGTAATGAGTAACTTGATCTTGATCCTGAATGTCATGTTGCCTAACTGGCTTATTTTTTTTTTTCCTTGATATTTTCTTAAGTTAGAGCTTTCATATATGGGAAAGTAGCATGTACCCATATTTGCAAACTTGATGACTTTTACAATCTTTCTGAAAGCATGTTTCATCTATATAATTAATCAGACAACATAATTCACTGGTTTAGATCTTTAGCTACTCTGTAGTTTATAAAAGCAATCGATTGCACTAACATGGTAGACATTCCTAAACTAGTAATCATTTAACAGTAATTTTATGACTGGGATCTTCTTGCTTTGCTCTGTATGATCTTTGTCATGTTTGACATGACAGTTTCATTCACAGTTCTCCCTGTTAAAGCTTCATAATAGACTTTGAATTAAGGTTTTCTTCTAAGTATATAAATGAAAAGTGATTTGGAAATAGCTCTGCAATTTATTAGATGTCTCTTTGGAATTTGAGCTTATGTAAAATGTGTAAGGCTGGAAAGAATTGTTTCACCTTACAAGTTACAGACATTAAATTGCTATATAGTTTCCTGATGCTCTGGGAAAACCTGAGTGTTATTTCGCTCTCCCTCCAGTCAGTTTATCCAAAAGAAACTATTTTTCTTTCTAGAATAAGTTTCCTGTTAATGTACTTGGATAAGGTAAATGTTTTAAAAAAAAAAAAAAAGTCAGCCAGGGATTGTCCTGCCCTGGTTTTCAAAGAGAAGAGCACCACCCCACTTTAGAAGTACCTAGAGACTGATTGTGTCTTAAGCATCTCTTAACTTTTGTGTTACTATTTTATTTGAGAATTACTTGGGTTTAATATTCTTTTAGAAGTTCAGAATATCTGAATAGTGAAATATAGCATTACCCAATAAAGAATAATTACCATTTAAAATTTTTAATTGTCCTGTGAAATAAAAATGAAATGCATCCTTGGACTGTCTACTAAAAACAGAGTTAAAAAATGTTTAGGAAGAGTCCTAAAAGATGACTCAGATTGTGACTATCCTCATTATAATAGTTTTCTCTAATTATGGGAATTCAGCTTTCACAGGTAAGAAACCACTGAGTAATGTCACAGTAAGAAGAAATTGGTTATGCAAACTAGCCAAGTGTATTCTCTGCATATATGATTGAGAATGGTAAAACTAAAGCTTTCTAAAGTGTTTTTTTAAACAGGTATTACATACCTGTTAATAGATTCTTAAAAGCCTTTCTTTATGTTCCTTTTGGAGCGTAACAGTAGCATGGCTATTAAATTATTAAAATAGTAGAGCAAGTGATTCCTTTTTGAAAGCCATTTTCAGATATTTGAGCTGTGTTACTAGTATCATGAGGTTCAACTTTAGAGGCACTGCTTTCAAAGCAGGAGAGGGATGAAGATCCTGTTAATTGTTTTTTATATAAAAGTGCTGATGCATTTGTTAAGAACAGTGGAAAACAGGAATAAAAGCAACAGAACAATAGTATCCCAAAATATGTCACTTTTATTTGCCTTGAGAAAACTAGAGATATGATTCTAAAGGGAGATAAAGGGTTATGTTTTACTTGAAGTCAAACATATTCTGGTATTAAAAATTAAATGAAAGAGGGGAAAAAAAAGTAGCTGCTGGATGGAATCTTTTATTTTGTGATGGACCTTGCGTGTTGGCTCCAAACTAAGGAAGATGGAAAAGTGTTTTTGTAGCTACATGTCTATAATGGATGGTAAGCACAATCAACAGTTTTGACTAAGATCTACTGTCAGGCAACCTAACATTTGGTCCCCGCAGGTTCAGAGCTTTCTGTGCAGTTCTGCAATCAGTGTCTGGGCAGATGTCTCTAGTGAGCCCTGCAGTTGTGTTGCCTGAGTCATGAATGTGTAGGGAAGCTCCTGGGATAAATGGAAGGTCCTTTTTGTTGTTTTCCCCTCATTGGTTTGTGTGTTTTATCTCCATTACTCCTAGAAAAAATATAAATAGGACAGTAGAATGGATTTTCGTGCAGCAGGAACCAAGCAAAAAGAACTGAAAGCATTAACAGCTCATTAAATCCAAACTTAAAGACTGTTACTGCTTCTTGAAATACAAGTAATAGTAGAAACCTGGTCTTTTTCAATGAGTACCTGAACATTTTCCTATTTTTCCAGTTTTGCCATGATTTTAGTTCTGACAGACTGGAATCTAAGATTATTCTACGAGAGCTTAGTGTTTTACTGAGCTGAGTTCATCTGTTTAGGTGTGTGTTTCTTGGATGTCATAGTCTCTCGTTTGTGCTCATTCACTTGCCTTTTACAAACTTCAGCTAACAGGATATAAGTAATTAATATGAATTGACTTTTTTTGATTGACTGGGCAGTATAGTTGTCTTTCTCAGTAAGCTGGCAAGATCTTGTCTCTGTTTTCAGTATCTTATTAGAACAATAGCAATTGCAGTTTCCAGCAACATGTTTTTCTGTGGACTTGGTACATGGCAGGAAAGAGACTGTCATATTGACCATGACATGCTGTTTGCACTAGGAAATGAGAAGGCATTAAATTTTTGTATGTGTATTTGTTTCTTTTTCTTTTATTCTTACTTACTATCAGAAAATAAAAAATAATGTAGAAATAAAGATTCTAGTTATAGATTTGTGTAGCCAGCACATGGAGTCACATATAGTGATGGGATAAGCTGCAAACATGACAAACTAAATTGTTTAAAAGGCAATGTTGCAAAATAGAGATTTGTAGGATTGACTGAAAATGGCCTGAGGTAGCAAAGGGCCTCAGAGGGACAAGTACTGTAGACTACAGCAGCAGTTACTGTCTGTGTAAGATTCAGTATTTCATTTTCTATTAGGAATGAGAAGTAGAATTTCAGTTCTGCTGAGTCGACAGTGGTTCCGTAGAACTAAATTCAATGAATGGTAGTAGAAGGTTCTTGACAGTTCCTTTGCTCTCAAAATAGATGTGGATATTTAAGGCATTGAGGACAGTCATCTTGGATGAGTTCTCCAGGAGTAATTTTGATCTGTTTTCTCATTCACACTGGTTCTTATAAAGATGGTTTATGATACAGGAAGGGTCTAGAAGTCTAGAATAAAACTCTAGTCTAGAATATTACTGAAACGGGATGCCTTCTGGCTCCCAGACATTAATGTAGCTTTAGTCAAAAGTGCATGAAGTAATCGTTATTTTTGGTTTTTATACAGGCAATCTTCTAGTCAAAAGAAATTATAGATTTGAGTTTGCTGAACTAGTTTAGGAATCTTTAGATAGGAAGCAATGTCAGGTTAAGTATGCATGACTATATTGCTACTTATCACGTAGGTTTCTCATACTGATTTGAGGATTACCTTATCACTGTAACTTGCATATCAGTGAAGATAACGATGGACTGATTCAGAGCACTGTGTAAGACGGTTTCAGATTTCACACAAATGTTATGTGCTGATCAGGATGATCTGTCACTGCTCCTGTCAAATACTTTTCATCATAGTCTTTTCAGAGAGGCAGGTTCTCAGAGGTCTAGTAGGTTTTTTTTTTTCTGTATACTCAGTGTTATGCAGTGACTCAATAAATCTCTATAGTCAAGTACATAGTGATTAGCTTTCTGTTCTAGCTTTCTGCAGTTTTCTTTCTCTTTTTCTGTTTTCTATGATTTGGTGATATGGAGCTAATCTCAGATCACAGGCAGGGGGGTCATATCATGTAGTGATCTGACTGGACACAATGTTCGTAATTGTCGTTGATGGATTGATCAACTTCATCACTTTCCCTTTCTTGGTGTGCCATATCTGCTCTCAGTGCTTGCCTCCCTTATCTGTTTGTGTACTACCTGTCTTGAGGAAAAACTGGTAACTTAATTACCTATGACAAACTATCATATACCTTTCAGAAACTCTGAAATATTGTAATATTTGATGCATTGTCGGTTTTTTTGCATGCTTTTTATTGCTACTAACATCAGGAGTTTCTTTCTTGAGATATAGTATTTCTAAATGAATTGCACTCTCCAAACATTTTGTCATACCAACTCAATAAAAGATATTGTTTATTTCTCTTAATCTATTGAATAATTCTGATTTGCAAATCTAGCAAAATATAATAAAATGTTAACTCTTCGGTTGTTAGGGTTTTTATATCTTCTAGGTGTATTTACAACTATGTCATTACCAGTTGTTTTGGCAAGTGGTTTTAACATTGAGACAGTGGTAGGATTGAGAAGACGGACAGAGAAACATCCATATGCTTGCCAGAAATGGTCACAAGAGGCTACTAATCCAGAACAGTTGAATTTTCAAGAAGACATAGTATGTCTTGAAAAATTGATGGAGTTTGCAAGAACAACAACTTGAAATAATTCAGTAGTTCTCTTGCTACGGGGATCCCAACTGGAGCAATTTCCTGTAAGACTTGGTAGAGCCACTACTGTGAAATTGTCCTTTAATACTAGATGAGATACAGCAAGCGTGAATATCATTCTGGCTTTATGATTTAGATTTCACTGTTTGTAAAGATAAAATATCTTCCAAATGTCTGTCATAAATTCTTATAATAGAATTGCAGAAAGAAGACAAAATCTGTGCCAAGCAGTCTTGAACAGCATACCACTAATACACTTAAGATATTTCTCCTAGGAAATTGGAGCTCTGTAATAGAAAGCATGTTTTCAGATTAATCTAAATGACTGTATTATTAAAGTGCAATGGGATACTCTCAGCCAATCAAGAATACTTCTCTGCCATCAGTCTGTTGAGTGAAAAGCAGAGGCATTATCTGGTTCCTGTTGATGGGAACCTAGAGGAGAATTATCAGACAAGAGTTATCCAGTAAGCGCATAGATGATACACAGGTAACGATCAAAAACAATGTACTGTTTTCCACCCTCATACTTATTGCAATCTGAGTTTCATAGATAGGTCCTGATGAACAGCAGTTCTACACAAAATGCAAATTTGTCTCGGAATGGAATAGTTATAGAACCATCGTGGCCTACTGAGAAAATGTTTTGATATAGTGCTGCTTGTGTCTAAAAATCTGAATTAATTAAGCACAAAGATTGTTTGTCCATGGAACAACTGTTAGCTAATGACATTGAGTAGAGATTTTCTATGAAAAGGTAATTTAGAGGCTAGCTTCTAGATTTTACTCAGAGAATCAACTTTCCTGCATTTTGGAAACTAAGAGGTATTTCTAAAGGAGTAAAAATAAGAACTTTCACCTTCCCTCTGACTTGTTTTACAAGGAGACATCATTTGACCAGTTAGGAGCTGCACAGGCTTTTGTACAGATACATATGTGACTGTTGGGAAACATCATGAGTTCAGAGTGAAGAAAAACAGCACTTTGCTGTGCCATAACCTGCAGTTACTGTCTTACCAACGCAGAAAGGGTAAATTGACATCTGGGTGCAGGTGATCTCAGTGTTGTGAGAGGTCACTGAGGACAGGAAGTCACTGCAGGTATACCTGGTGCTTGTTTCTACAGTATCTGTTGGCATTTGTTTAATTTTAGGCAGGTTATCTGTGCCTTTAATGACTTTGTGGTAGTCTTGATGTAGTCAGGGGAAAAATTCTTCCACAACAGACACATTACTCAAACTGAAGACTTCTTGAAGAGAAGCTTGCTGTTCCTAGGACACAGAAGGTGTTGGTCTCTGGTATAACTCTTTGACATGCACCTGCCCTTCTGCTGTACTTAGCAGTTGTACAGCCATAAAGCTAAATATAGTCCTTTGGGGCAGGGAGGAAGAACAGTCTAGAGAGGGAGCAGAATATTTATATAATGAATAAAGACTGAAACATGCTGCAGTATTTAATTAAGCCTCCAGAAACATTGTGTCAGAGGAAAATAGATACCAACATGAACTGAGTACTGATCTACTATTCAGAGATCATAACCTTGGTCTAATTACATTATTAGTATCTAAATTATTGCATGAATTATTTATTTTAAATTAATATTATAGATATTAGTTGTCATTAATAACTTGGAGGTGCCTTTTTGTCACAGAAGAACATATTAACATTATAATTACTGAATGAAAAATAGATATTGATAAAAAATTATTTAAGATATGTCGTTGTCATTACATTTTGTATTTTTTTCTACTCACTTTTCTCTGTTAATTATCCTGCATTTGGAATTATTGTCTTTCAGAAGAGCTATTAACTTTCTGAGTTATTAGTAAATACATTTATATGGGATGTGTTAACACCTAAAAGAGTACAGATGCTTGGTTACTTTTGGAAGGTAAAAAAGAGAGAGAAGAAACTTGTGACTCTTGTGAGTACAGTTTTGAGAATCTATGCTGACTGCAAAATCCTGATCTGAGATAAATGACTTGCCATTTGTTTTCTGCCTTTGAAATTTCTTTTCCCTTCATCTTCTTGAAGAAGACGAAAGGAATAAGCAGCATAATTAAAGCCATGATACACATTGCGAGGAATTAGATGTTGACATTTTACTTTAATTGTTTGGTGCCGACTGTTGAGGAATACTAGTTAGAGAGCAATTTAACACAGAAAAGGCTTCTCAGTTTGTTATCTTCAAAACAAATGTTGTGTCTACGTTGTTATATTTTTGCAGAAACGTTAAAACCCTCTATTTGCTACTGACCTCCTGAAACTGCTCTGAGGTGAATAATAGCTGTAGTTAAATGCTCACTGAGGAGTGTCCTTGTAGACTGACTTTTGGAATGGAAAGATCTTTTGTGCTTGAATCAAAGAATCCTGATTTTTCGTTGGTTAGTTAAATATTTGGGCTCTAATAGCAAATATATGACAGCAGTCTTGCTCTATAAAGTTATTTTAGTGGAAGAAGCTGAGACATTTTTCTATGAGTGGCTTATCCACAAATCCTACTTTCTTCTTCTTTATTGCTTACTACTTTATAGTGTTTCCATGTGGATGTTCTATTAGATGTCTTCTGTTCAGGAAAGCCTCAGAGTTAGGTGAAACTTTCCTGCAGTGCTGTTCTTACATATCACTGTTAGGTTTTTGGGTGTGGATTTTTTTTTATTCTGCCACCAAGCAGTCATAATTCTGTTAAATCTGGGTCATACGTAGATGGTCTAAATTCCTATTTTCCGTCTCCATTACCAGAGGAACAAGAAGGTAGCAAGGAAGTGATTCTGCCTTTTGTGGGAGGCTGCTGTTCTTATCATAGCTGTTATATGAAACTAATACACAGCTTCTTACTGTTGAGCAGTTGTATCACTCATTAAATGTGCTTTTGTGGCTAATTTCTAAGAAAATGAGGATTGTGCTTGTTCGAGGTTTTAAGATTAACAATTAACAAACAAGAGTTCTAACGTATCTTGATAGGTTTAATTCTATCAATGCAAGTCTGTTGTCTGGTGATGATAATGGAGTTTATAAGTATATAAGCAGCTAGTAGATTCAAACTGCTATTTACAGTGGTTCACATATTTAATATATTAAACGTTCAAGAAAGGACATTGTGCTTTTGTGGTACAATGATTAATTGTCTTAAGAAGAACTAGATAAAGTTACTTTCCTAGTTGGCAGAGCTTCTGTTAAATTTATGCTTAATATGAAAAATTACTTATACTAGGTGTCACTGACATTAGTACAGTATTTTATCTTTAAACAAAAATCAAATCCTATGATATTTATTCTGTAATACTTAATTTCTTTCTGTTTCACTAGTAATTAAAAGAAAATTATGTTTAAAAGAGCTGTAGTGCTGCCTACATTATATGAAATAGGATGGATGAAATCTACAGCAACAGATGGATTCTTGTTGAATTACAATGTATTTCCAATTCATGTAAGAGGCATTTTTCTTTAGACTGCAGGATTGTTTTGCCAAATATAGGGATATTAGCATTATATGTGGGTCTTCTGGCTGGTATGGGGAGTGGTGTGACTTGATCAGCTTTTGATCACAATTGTGTTGTGATTATGACTTTTTTTTTTGGTGAGAGGGGGGTGAATCAGAACTAGATCAGAAGTACAAGAATTCATTGTCTTAATCTGTAGGTTTTCTCAGTCCTTGATGTTTTGATTAAGTTACCTGTAAAGGGGTAACCTCTGGTTTTCTGTAGGAGCTGTGTTATCTCCTGAGCTTGTTGTGATAGGTGTATGTTTCACAGACCAAGGAGGAGGATTACTTTATTTACTAATTCCAGCAGGGAATACATGTTAACAGTGTTAAAAACACAGACAGGAACTGTTTGCCTCTCAGTCTGTGCAAAAAAAACTTAGTGATGAAAATTGTTTTCAGATAACATACCTAGTTGACCAAAAATTAGATGTTGTGAATTACCCTATTAATGCTTTTTCAAGACTCTCTAGAAACTGTTCTTAACCATTATTTCTGATCGTTGTGTGCTGCTGTGATTGTAAGTTTTAAAATTTTTTAGTGCTAGTGTTCTTTGCCTATAAAATAAAAATGAAGCAACTTTTCTGAATTACGGTGGTAATGCCAGATGCTGGGACACTACTGTATCAAATTTAGTGGAAGTATGATTCTGGTAGGTGCAAAGATGAGTCTGACAACCTGAGTAATTTTCTTGCCTCTTCTCTTCATCTATTACATGACCCTGAGGTATTTATATCAATTTTGTGTGCCTTGCTGTGCACATGTGTGTAGACTTGTTCTTAAAACACAAGTATGCGTACACACGTAAGGATAAAAGCGTTAAGTACTGATGAATGAATTCTATATATCTGAATGGAAAATACTATACAAGACAGACCTGGAGGGAGAGGGATTATAGAGTCTAGAACTAGGAAAGAAAATCCAGAAAAATAAAATACTTTTGCCTTCAGCAAACAGACATTTCTTTATTTAACTTATGTGTAGAATATATCTGAATGCATTAGAATAAGAATGATCAAGCACTGTGGAATGTATTTTAAGAAAAATACCATGAAGTGTAATAGTTGCAGTCAGAAGTAGAAGTAGTCATTATTTTGCTGTGAATCCATTTCTATCCAACATTTGGCTAGGCCAGATGATTTGGTATTTAATTTAGATTGTAGCAGTTCAATAGCAAGACACAAAATGTGTCTGCAAGCCAAAATACTTCGGAAGAAATCCTTATAAATTAATAACAGCAGGAGGCAATTATCTATATTGTGTTTTTGAGAAAGTGAAGATTCAGTTAACCAAAGAACGATTTGATACTAAGGTGCAGCAGAAATGCACCAACAGCCCAACTCTTCTGTGCATATACTTACTTAAGACTGGTATGTTCCTCCTTGTGAGAGAAGCTGAGTTTTGCTGTTATGGTTAATAGTACTCTAATATTTAGACATTTAACTCTCTTGATGTTAAAAGAAATTATGTACATAATGTCTCTGTCAATACAAGGTTTTTGTCTTTGTCTTAAACACATACGTACCCTTCTATTATTTATTTGTATACAGATTTCTGTTTCTCATAATTACATGAATGTTAAATTTAGATTTTATCAGTACAAGAGGGACACTGAGGTACTGAAGAGTGCCCATAGAAGAACAGTGAAGCTGGTCTGATGCCAATCAACTGAGGGAACTGGTAGTATTTAGCCTGGGGAAAAAGGAGGCTGAAGGAAAACTTTCTTGCCCTTTCTTGAGGAGGTGAGTGTGGGTCTTATCTCCCAAGTAACAAGTGACAGAACAAGAGGAAATGGCCTCAAGGTATGCCAGAGAGATTTAGATTGGAGATTGGGAGAAATTTCTTCACTGCAAGGGTTGTCAAGCCCTGACACAGGCTATCCAGGGAAGTGGCAGAGTCCCGGTCCCTGAGGTATTCAAAAGCTGTATAGATATGGCACCGAGAGACACAGTTAAGTGGTGGATGTGACATTGCTCAGTTACTGGTTAGACTTAATGATCTTAAAACTGTCTTCCAACCTAGATGATTCCATGATTCTATGATTCATTCTCAAACTAAGCTACGTGGGTTTTCTATCAGGAGCCAAGTTTGTTCTGGCTCTAGGAAAAGTTACTCTCTTACCATTC
Organism: Colius striatus; assembly: GCF_028858725.1. Lineage (NCBI taxonomy): Eukaryota > Metazoa > Chordata > Aves > Coliiformes > Coliidae > Colius > Colius striatus. Next base: position 17,128,821 of record NC_084771.1, read on the forward strand.
ACTAGATGTGCATGTCGGATCCTAGACTGGAGGAAAAACAGGGAAATTCTTTTTCTGAGTAAGATGTTACAGATGGCACATACCTCTCTTAAATACAAGTTTATCTGGTAACACTTTCATTCTAATTTCCATTTCCAGCATTGAGATGAGCCTGCTTTGAAAAGGTGAATATAGGAAGTCAGCTGGCAGCACAGTGCAACCTGTATATATAGTTATGGATGCTTTATATATATAGTTAAACTGTTAAACTCGTCTGTGGATTTGTGTATAAAAAGCGGAAAAAAATTACTTGCTGAGCATTTAAGACTAGATAGACATGAATTCTATAAGCATAAATGAAATGCTAATTTGATTACACCAAGTACGTGCTTGAAGAGTTTATTTCCACAAAGCATTTTTGAGTCATTGGATTAATATGGACATTTGTATGTTGATAATTTTACTAGGTTAATCTTTCCTATATTTAGAATACAAGTGTGAGCAGTCTCATCCTGTTTTATATTCTGACTGGTTTCTCTGAAAAGAGTTTTAATTACTCAGAAAACCTTGGTTTCCTTAATGAACGAAGACTTACGGGTTGTGACCAACACCTGGCTACTAAAACAAAAGATTTGGTTACTACTTCAAGAACAGCAATTTCTACTAATTTGGAAAGAACTGTCAGAAGAGTTGAGCTGCTCCATACCATCTTGCTTAAGTGCCTCTGAGTTACTTAGCTTTATCTGGGAAGTCAATACAAAAGCAGGAATGTTCTAGTGGAGGTAGTCTGAATCACAGCATGTAGGACTGTCACTGCCTTCCCATTGTTTTTTCTCTGAGCAACATGCAAATTCATCTGCTCTCTAGGGAGGTAGCTAGAATCACTGCTGTTGGATTGTAGGGATTATTTCTCATTTCACTCGGGGATTAGGACAATTCTTATGTTTTAAAGAACCACATGTCATTTTTTTTCTCTGCCCATATAATTTTGAGCTGTCTCTTCTGTTCATGATCCTTTTGTGACCTCCATGCTAGATGATGTTCTCTCATTCTTTTCTGCTTGGCAGAAACAAGCATTTATTGACAACCACAATCTACTGTTTCCCAGGTGAGTGTCCAAATCAGAAAATGATGCCCATTTATTTTATTCCATGGAAATGTACCTATTTTAATACGAAGTGGAGCAGTGGTTTCTTGTTACAGTCTGTCATGAGCACACCCCATAGCCTGACATAAGGTCAGTTCAGCATATTTCAGAGCTTGATTGCCTACATGAGAAATGTTGATTGAAGTCTTTGCAATTAAGTAGGCAAAGGAATAAAAGCCAAATTTAGCTCACAGTTGCTAAGAGTGTTGTAACTCCGGTTGATCTCCCAGAAGGAAACAGAGCTATTCCCCTATTCTCTGTTTCAGTATTCATTTGTATTTCCTTCTGCATTTTCTGTGCATACAAGTTCTGAAAGTGCATTGTTCTGTTTTAAATGGAGTATTTTGCTTCTCATAACAATTTTTTTGTTTTAGCAAGCTGAGACAGAATAAGTTTTCTGTTAAATGTTATGATTTTTATATGTTGTTTACAACTCAATTAGAAAACCAGTTATTGGATGCAATTTGCTGTCAAGCAAAAAAGAATGCCTTTATGTTCTGGCTTTCTGTGCTGCTGGGAGGGGGAGAAGTGAAAATATCAGATATGTGAATATTTCAGGATTTTTTCTTTTCATACTATTAACAGTGGTTGTGCAGATTTAGGGGTGTGGTTGTGGTTTTGGTTTGCTTGCTTTTTTGATTTTTTTTGATGATGAGTTCTATAGAAAACACTATAACTGTAATATAGTGTAGTTGACAGATTTGTGTTAAACCTTAAAGCTGACAGAATATGAATGAAAGTTTTCAACAGTAACTTTTTCCACAGTAAGTTGAAAGTTTCTATAGAGGAGAAACCACAAAAAGATGTAAGGAAGAACTGAGGTGAAAAGGGGTATGTGGGAGCACAATTGAGAGCTGGAACATGAATGAACGATCTCTTCCAGCCAAAATGATTCTATGATTCTATGATAAGTGAAGAAGTACAAACAGAACATAATAAAAAGAAAGATGTTGGGCTAAACATTCCTAAGAAATGACAGTTGTTCACTGAAAGTCCATTTCTGCTGTTTGTATGTCTAAATACATAGACAGAATGTTCTGCCATTTTATCTAGGATAGAAAATTGCTGAAGAAGGAAACTTCCAAACAAAATCTTCTTTTGTTCCTTCTGAATGTGAAATGTCATAATATTTGAGCTTTTGCTGCCAATCTTTAAATTTTCCCATCTTGCAATTTTGCTGATAACATATTAGCTGTACCTAAAGAGATGTATGACTTCAGGAATTTTCTGTGTAGGCAAAAAATGCAGATACTCATCCCCAAGAATGTACTGAATTTAGCAGAAAAAAAAGTTACTAGTAAAAATGGCTAGAGGTAGTTTTATGATATTTCTGTGGAAATTTTTTAAGTGTTAACTAAACATTAGCACAGAATAAAATTTTGTCAAGGGAATTTCTAGCACCAAATGCTCCAGAAGACAGGCACTGCTATTTTATTTTAACATTTCAGCACACTTTTTCGTAAATATGTTTTTTGTTTTCAGTGTGGAAAAAAAATATCCTTTTTAAGGGCCTCTATCCCCCCTATCAAGTCACAGAAGTGACATGCAAACATGCCTGTGATAGCTAAAGTATTTTAAGTAGTGGGAGACTTCCAAGGTTACAAGCTGTAATTACTGAGAAAATTCTGTTCTCTTTCTGTGATGCAGTCTGCTTTTTTTTTTTTTCTTTTCCCTGGAAGTTAATGTCTTCTGTAGACAATCAAGAATATTTAATTTAGAGGAAGTATATTACTCCAGCTGCAAAGTACGGTTTTTCACTGAACATTGTAGTTCAAAAGAAAATTATCTTTCATTTGGTTCATTCTTTTTATCACAATAGCCTCTGATGTGCACAAGAGTAGAATACTTTATAGCTGAGCAGCCATAGGATACTGGATTCATCCAGATCAATCACTAGTGTTTCTCAGTCTGTTAATCCATGAATATTTCTGGGTTCACTTCAAGTATTCCTGTATAAATGAATTTCCTTCCATTGTGTGTGAAGTTAGGTAACATTTCAATTTTTGCTTGGCATAGCTTATGAGTTGATGAGAATTCCTTACATATTCCAGCTTTACTGTGCTATAATTAAGACAGTTCTGATTACAAAATTAGTATCTGTATTGAAACAATCTCCAGATTTTTTTATTACAGTAAATGCATATCTAGCTAAAATGAGTTCAAGAGAAGATGACAGGCTGGAAAAAGCATACAGTATTTGCAAAGATATTCAAGATAATTTTGTACTACTTATGTTTGGCAAGTATGACCTTTTCAGTGGTGGTTTAAGGATTTTTAAGGATCCCTTTTGGTTTTGAACCTGGGGAAGTGACAGCTTTGTTAAGGAGAAGGAGGACACGTGGTTTAACACCTCTGAAGATTCTGTAGCTTACTGTTACATACTTCTGACTTGACTGCTCACTCTGGCTTCTCCCCATATTCTTGAATTTCTGTTCCCTGCTGAGTTACATAATGAACATTCTCTGAACTCCCACACTTTCCACATGCCTTCCCACACAGCCCCTTTCTTTTGCTAAAAACAGAGGGACCAATTCTGACTCACTTGCTGAAAAGCTTCATGCAATGCTGCTGAATCACATCTCGAAATAGGAACAAATCTTTCAAATTTTCTTGAAAAAAAACCCCCCAAACCTCTGCAAAACAGATCCTCCCCCCACCCCCCAAGCTGCCCTCCAACAGAGTTGATAAGGTATAGTAGAAAGGCAGAACAACTGTGAATCAACTGTAATTCTTCTGGCTTCAGTCTAAAATAAGCTTGTAGGTTAGCTGTCATTTGAAAATTAAAAATCTATGATGTAGTTCACATAAACTACCAGATGGCAGCAGCTAGTGGACAAGTAGCACAGGTACTTGCTAGTCAGAGAAGAAATGCATAAAACCTCAATGTACAGAAAGTGGAATAGTGAAAGCAGGAAAACCTACAGTTGACTTTTGCATATTTGTCTCTTTGCATGGTTTACAGCTAGACCTGAATGGAAAGAGGTAAAGCTGGTTTGCAAGACCTTTTACTGGCCAAATGCCAGTAGCTCTTATTTTGTAAATTGCCTTGATATTTCACGGGAAAAAAGAATCTTTAGGTTGCTGGGAGTTAGTCTACAGCAGTCTGACAAGAATGTACTTTATAGCCAATTCTAAATTTACTTAAAAAACCCAGTGCAAATTCACATTTTGTACTGAATTGCAAAGTGTGAAAGCTTATGAGAGCACATTTAAAGTGTAACAGGACCTTGCCAGACTAAAGTTTCAACCTATAACCTATCTTTGATGGATATTCATTTGCAAAGTAATATCAAAGTCTTCCAATGTCTTAAGCATCATTTTATTTCATATTTTTTCTAATAATAAAAATTTCCCAAATTATATAGAGATGCTCTATAGAAAACTGATGTGGGAGAGAAATGGAGTGTGGAAACCAACCAATCTGGGTTCTTGCAGATTCCAGCAGCCTTGTCTTCTGGTCTTGGTTTTGCCCAGGAACTTTCAGGAGTTTTTTCAGAGGAAATAAACTGGACATAGTCTCTTCTATTTTTTTTCTTTTTTCCCCTACTGTTATAAGTAAGATTTCTGGATAACTCCTTGTGCCTTCAAGATCTCTATTCTTGGGTCTGTCATTTTGTACCTATACCACAAATTGCATGCTTAATGGATCTTTTCATACCATGTATTTTGCTTTCCAGGGAGTTTCATAGATGAGTGTACTTTATTTTTCTCTAGGAGAGACAATTTATACTATCTCAAGAACATAGCAACTGTTTATTCTTTGCTGAGAAGCAATGTTCATGGTGTAGTTGCATAGTGCCTATGTCAGTATGAAATCTTTTCATGTTGTGTGTTTGCTATTTAAAAAGATTTCTCCATACCATATCCAGAGGAGGAGATTAGTTTCTTTCTTTTATAAGCATGCATTGCATTAATGGACATACAGCTTTCTGCATGCCTCTCATATTTCTTCTGTATGTATATGTATGCATACATCTAGCAGTATACAGAAATACCTGTTCTTCCCTGCAGTAGTTTTCTGAAAAAATTTTGGGAATTATGATGACAGTTTTTCAAACTTTATTTCTTCTATTTTCCCCTTCCTAATTCTGAATGTCTAATTCTAAAGTTGTTTATATTTTTGTCCTATGTTCTCATAGTGTTTTCAAGCGCTTCAGATCTATTCCGCTGTGTGTAACGTTCCAAATATGCACTTCACCTTGCCTGATTTTTTCATATTGAAGCTTTAGTTAGGTCTCCCCACTATTTGTCAAGTGAATGTTGATGAAATGAGAACTTTTTTTTTTTTTTTGCAACGTGTTTCATTTTCTAAGTAGGATATCATGTGCAAAAACTAGTTGGAATATCTTAATCCTCAGACAGACAAGGATGTTTTCTATACAATCTTCCTGCCAGTGGTTAACATACAGGACGAACTGTTCTTCATGATGTTACAAAACAAATAGGGTCTTATATACAAAATAATAACAAAGAAAAAACTTTAAAAAGATAGAAGATTCGTCACTTATGATTTTGTAAGGAATTAACCTTCTGCGTGTCTAGATACCCAACTCATTATACTAAGGTGGTCCTATATTTCCAAACACATGTTGGTTGGGGTGTCCTCCTAGAGCTGTGTATAATTGCCTGCAGTAACTAGTAGTCATTCTTTTATCCTGTCAGCTACCACTAGATTCTTGCTAAACCTCATACCTTGGTATACGTCTTATTTAAAACAATACTTGACCACAGCATTGGTTTTTAACAACATCCAGTTCTGTGACTTTTAATTCTCTTGAGGACGTTCCATTCTCCTTGCTATGGTTTCAAATTAGATCATCATGGTTACCTAATTTGTAAATCTTTACTCTTTAGACATCAATGACACTTGAATTATTTTCTTGATCATCACTAAATTCTGGTTAGTTACTGTTGTGCCTTTTCAGTACTTTAATGGTTTGCTTATTCCAGTATGACCTATTTATTTTTTCTCTGATAGTTGAGAGGAAGCTTTTCATGGTTTAAAACAGTGCAAGGAGTTAAAAGCGCTGTGACTGACTCACCCGCTGGCTACATCTTAACGAGTTTACACAAAATCAGACTCCAATTATACACTGTGTTTGTTATCAACTACAATGAGAAGATGATAAGCAAAGAATGGCCCAGAGGGTAGGGACTGCATATGCTACTATGGTTGGTGGTAAAAACATTGATAACATTTGAGTTTTGGTTTTAAGTTTAAAGGGAAACTCATAGGGGTTTTTTATTTGTTTTTTAATGTTCAAATCAAAATCCCTGCTCTTGTGTAAGACATGTTTACTGATTAATTGTAGCATTCTTTTTGTAAGGGCTAGTCAGTGTGTTTTTCATCAGATGTACTAGCTGTATGATCATTTTGTGGGTCATGGCAAAGCACTGACCTTAGAATTCCAAACTTTTATGGAGTACCATGTGTACACACTCCTTGTTTTCCTAAAAGTCAGTAGTAAAATCTATTCTGGCCTTGACTATCTGTATTTGAAACTTATATCCACAAAGGAAAAAAGCCATTACCCTTTCCATTGAAGTGTTCTTCCTATTATAGAGACAAAAAACATTTATTCTGAGAATTGAGTACAAGAATAGCAGGAAGACAATGTCTATAGTATGCTGGGCATTCTTGTCATCTACCATCTATTTATCGGGAATCCCAAATGGACATTTTCACAGCAACAGGTCTCAGCTGGCATCCTCTTGTCAATAGATTTCATTCTGTAAGAATTACTTGGTCATGTTAAAATAAGGACTTTTACTACCAGTCCTCAGTGTCTTTGTGCAGACTTAACTGAACTATGACTTCTAGCATAGCTGCAGCAAGAACACTGTGTAAATGTTACATGGAGCCCAGGACCAACCACAGCCTTGAACATCACAGCTTTTTGGGATTGCTGTTCCAGAGAGTTTATGCCCAACTGCCCTGCAGGGAAGGGACCTACTGACACAGATGAAGAAACCCTTATGTCAGGCTAAACCCACTAAACACCTGATGTTTGTTGCTGCTGGCTTTTTTTTGTTTTCACTGAAGTCAGTATTCTGATGTATATTTTACTTTTTGGTACTGGGTAAAAGCACAATTTCTCTATTAATCATGTCTTTTCCCCTTTAAAAGCATTCAGACTCTTATGGAACAAATCTCTTTCATTTTGGATTAAGAATTAATAGAGTGCTGTGTTTTCTGTATAATGTGATTTAGATACAAAGACTACTGAGTGTGTTGCTCTATATCATAAGACAGAGACCAATGACTTTTCCAGTACAGCTTCATTACAATGTTCTGGTGGCATAAGGTAGTGCAACAGTGTAGATGTTGAGGGATAATTCTGTTTGATGAGCAAGAGTAGTGCTGCTGTGCTTCAGCTATACCTGGTTAAATACACAGTCTTTAAGGCTCATAACAAATTGTTATGGATAGAGCAGCACTAAGAAGTTAAAGTTTTTGATAATCCTGAGAATTGGAAGGTATGGGAACTTCATTCTCAGACCTGCTAAGGAGCACAGTGTGGCTGGAGGCAAAGTTGGTATTAGGGAAAAAAAAAAAGGACGAATCAAATAAGTCTTTACTAGAGAAGTTAAGAAGTTGCTTGTTTCTCATGTGTGGGTACCTAGGTATCCAAAGCTAGGTGTCAGTTCATATCTATCTTGCTTTGTTTCTAGCCATTTTTATGTATTTTCTACAAGCTCTATTACATGCCAGTCTCAAGTAACTACCTTTTACATAAAGTGCAATATCTAATTTTGTAGTGTACACTTAGCATTTTCTCATTTTATTTCCTGTAGCTTTATCCATATAGTAATTTGTCAGTTTTGTAGTTGGTATGCCAGTATAGTAATCTCCAAAATGACAGAAGAGCCACCTTCATGTTACAAGGATTGGTATTTTTATTACTGTTCTCCCATAGTGCTTTAAGGATGCTCTTAGCAATAAAAAGAATATAGGGAACTATTTACTATTTTACATAAAACTTTCAACAGAAAGTATGTCTGTGGAAAAGGAAAAAAATGCTTAAAAACTCAAACCAAAAAACTTTGATTTATGCTGTAGTTTTTCTAAAGTATGATGAATACCAAACTTTCACTCCTTCTGAGGTCTCATTCTTGTTTAAGATATTAGTCTGTCCAGAAACTTCAAGCCGAGATGTGAGCCATGTAGAATTCTGTGCAATTATCAGGTAGAATAGTTTTGAATCAATGTTACATTTTATCAGAACAGAAGCAAAAGCATAATTTATTTTTATCCTTTCATCATTTCAAATGAGTTTCAAAAATATCAAGTGATTTTTTTTCTGTTACATAGAGACTCATTTCATCCACACATCATGGGTGGAAGAAATATCTGGTGGTTAGTTCATTGTTCTTAAAACAAAGAAGCTAGTTACACTGAGTCATGCAGAGTGGAACAATCATGACCTGCAGTATCAAGTCTTGTCCTGTTTAGAAAATTCCCTTAAAACGTGATCTAGAAATATGAAAAAAAATCCTTTTTCCCCAATTAACTCTTAGTTTAGAAAAATCCCCCACCTCAATTGTAATGCACAGACATTTAAACTAGAAATATGGAGGGATATCTGAAGTGTTTAATCTAAATATTTATTTTTGGTAATTCCTACCATGATGGATGTATTTACAAAATTCACTTAATTGACTTTGAAGGTGAAAGAACTTGAACTTGCAAGTTTTTTTGTGTGTGTTCTGCTTTGTCTTAGTGGCAATGATTCATGCTTTTGGAGTTAGGTCCTCATCTTAAATTAGTCTATCATGACGTTTATATCCTGTGAATTTCACATCTTCCATACTTAGCATTCTACTAATTAAGCCTGGCAACATAGTAGCAAACCTTTAAAAATCCCAACAAATAAACAGGTTTGAAACCCAAGGATAACCACATAGATTGTAGTTCAAAGTCTGAACTAAAGGAATCTTTTGACTGCAGTTGTTGGATTGATGTTCTGCTACGATTGCATTTGAATGCTGCTTCACAGAACTTTCTAGTTAATGTGTAGGACTGGAAGGATTTAGATTTTATCTGTGATATTTTTGTGCATTGTTAAAATAATATATAATACCCAGTTATTACTTCTGATTCTTTCTGTAAGGAAGTCAGGAGTCTGCTATTTGTGACTGTGTCTTAAGTTGCAAATATATCAAGCTAGTAGATACTTCAGGTACAGTTAATGCAATTCTGCTATCCTCTTAGAATATAGAAGATAATTGTTTTTTAATATGTATATTTTAAAATTCGTGTGAGAAATTATAAGAATAAAACTAGAAAATAGTGTACCTGTGACTGTGTCTCAAATTAAGAAGTAGGTAGGGTTGGAAGGTTGCATAAGGTACAATTTGAGAATTGCTGATTTAAGACATGGTCATTTTTCAGTACTAAATTTTAATGTGGTTTAAGCCAAAGACATTAGTGTTTTCACTATTATTTTATACTTTTATACACTTTTGAGTAACATAGCCTTACTTTATCTTTTATCTTACCTTATTTTCTATCCTTTGAATAGAAATTATATTTATTCTTCTTTTCAAATGAGATTGTGTACTACTTCATTGAAAAACTTGGTTAAAAGATAAAGAATGCAGTATCAATGTAAAATATATAATTAATATGTTGATAAATACTTAACATAGAGTTTACAGAATTAATAATAACTTTGACTATGAACTGTCAAGCTACTATACCAAAAAATATACCCCAAGCTGTGTTTTTAACTCTTGGCCTGCTGTAACCATTAACAGGTATCTTTTGTGAGATGTTATTTGCTTTTTTTTGGTCTGCCTTATGAAAATTTAACAAACTAACACAAAACACCTCAAAATGCTGTAGTGCTGTTACATTTACTACATACTTGGGAGAGAACAGAGATTGAAACAAACCTGAAATATTGCTCCTAAACTTAAGGTTGAAATCCTACTTGTTTTATCATGCTTGTAAGATTTCTGGTGAATGTGCATGTGAAATTTTACCCCTCCTAGAAGCTGCACAGGGAACAGGAATGTTGACTGTGTGTTTGCTGTGGTAATGGAAAAATAATCTGACATGTCTGCAGCTAAGTGTGTTATATATTCTTGTACACTGACATATATGCCATGCACAATAGCTCTCAAGTACAGAGGGACTGAGGGAGTCATGGGGTGCTAGCATAGATTAGGATCTCTGTTGAACTATTCCTTAGTGCCCTGCATAGCTTCATTATTTATCTTGCATCTTTGGTATGTTAGAGAACCAGGGAATATTAGCTACTCCACATGTGTATGTAGTACAGAGATAGTGTCTTCTCAAAGGAGCAGAGGATTCAGATCATATCACATAATTCTTTGCTTATATGAGCCAAGCACAGAGCACAGTTACCTCTCAGTGAAGAGAAAGAAAAGAATAAAATTAGATATGTATTTTGAGCAGATGATTCAGAACAGCAGGTTGTAATTCACCCTTATAGCTTCAGGATTAATGTGTGAAGAATCTTTGGAAAACAGATTTGATCTGCCTTTCTATGTATTATTTTACCCTCTGTACAGCATTCTGTCTAGTGCTTGCTGTGTTGTATCTAAAGAGGACCTTTTTTTATTTCTAGTTCATTGTCAGTTAATGTTTGTCTTTGATCTGTGTCATCACAGTTGTTGCTGGTATAGCAGATTGCTATTTCTACCATTGAGAACGATGCCACTATTCTATCTGCCAGAGCAGGAGGGATTGCTGAATAGGACTTGCACTGTGGATTGATTATCTTCAGGCAAAGGCACAAAAATACTAAGGTGATTATGTAGTCCTGAGTTATACTTCAGGTTGTAGCTTTAATTGTCATTTTGATTTTTTTAAAAAAAAACCTATCGGGCCTATTTGCAATGTTTTAATGAGAAGTAGATTCAAAGTGAGAAGCAGGAGGTAAAAAGTCTACACTAGTTTTTGAAGAAAACAAAAAAAAAAAAAATCCCAAAAAGAAAAAGATCCCTAAATCTCTATGTTATACCTCAACTGTTGCAACTGATTATCAATGTTAATCACTTTGCTTAGAGTAAAATGTGTACCAGAGTTTCTATGCCTGTTCACTACTCATCAGCCTTTTAGTCCTTTGCATACCATTTGAATTGAATCTTTTCTTGTGGGACTGACCTCCATGTAGATGTTGAAGGCCCAAGAAAAGACTTCTGAAATGTTTTTTGCTCTGATGCTTTCTCTTCAACTGGGAAGTTTATAAACATCTTCCTTTTTTTTCTTTCTGTTTCCTCTTCATTTTTTGCCTTCTTGTCTTGGAGAATGCAGTTTAAGGAAATGGATAGACTGTATCTCCAGTTCTAGCCGAGTCTAATGCAGTCAGGAAATTATAAATCTGGGCAGATAACTGTAATAAATGGGCTAGTTAGTTTATTATGTCTGGTAAATCTTAATATGACATGCTCATACAGAAGAGTGACCTCAGAGAAACAGTTTTAGAAGTCGCGGTAGTAGCAGATTTAGATTTAGATTTATAACAGTACTTACTAGGCAAAAGATCTAAATCTTAAATTAAATCCTATTCTTTAAAATGCCACTGAGACATCTTTATTTCTGTCTGTGTTGGTGGTGGTACAGCTTGGTCTGAACCAAACTGTAATTTCTTTCTTCTGTTTCCTTTCTTGTCAGAATATGTGGCTCAAGAGTTGAATAGGGATCTGGCAGTTGTACACTAAGATATTTTTCCTAATTGCTGTACTTAAAAATTGAGAGATTACTTTTGCCTACCAAAAGTTTGAATGCTATTTACTTAATACACTGAAACCTGTATCTCCTGTTTCCTCAGTAGTTACACAGGATATCAGTATGTCACGTGTGAATGTGAGATGAGAAATTAATCAAGTGTAATTTTATGATCCCAAAAGAGATTAGGGGCAGGTTGTCTGATAAAGTATTATTGGCTAAATATGTAAATGGTACTTTGTCTTCTACACAAGAAAGAAAGAAAATTCTCTTTGTATTCTGCTTTCATCATAAGCAGTGTGATTGACTGGGAAGATCTGTGACAGAATGACAAGCCTGGCACAAATATAGACTCTTCTGTTTCTTTGGAGTTTTCATGATAAGTAATTTTGTATCGAATAATGTGTGTATACATTTACATGGTTCATTGCTGTTCTATCTAAAAACCTCAGATGTACTATTAGGTGATGTGACTAACAGTGGACAAAGTTATCCTCTGTAAGTACCACATGGTGAGCACCAATGTTCATGTGTGGGATGTAAGATGTAGGAACCAAACAGACTGAGTGTCAGTAGTTGCATTCAGACAAAGGAGAAATGCACTGTGCTTGTAACAGTGGAAAAATTATTTCCCTGTATCTTGGTAAGTGTTACGATACCCTCTAGTTTGCCTTTCAAAACTGAAAACAGAGCACAAAGCATCCTACTGATAGCCATGGAAATGGACAGTGTCTGTGTTGAAAACACACAGCTAGTAACCTGAGGGATCAGATTAGAAAAGATGAATTATAATTACTACATTTCCTTCACAGGCAAGACTCATCTGCAAGACAAACTTTTTGATCTACAGTAGATATGAGAGGGCATATCTGTTCAATTGCAGCAATGTTTAAGTGCAAACAAAATCTGTGATAGAAAAGAAGAGTATACTTCCAAGTGTTCATGCTTTGCAGATGGGCTAAAACAATAAACAGAATGCTGAAGTGAGGATAATAGCCCCTGAAAGCATACTGAGATTGTAACTATTGACTCAACTGTGCTGACTGTATCTACCAAACCAATTTCATTCTTAATGTATTCCCTGTTGTGTTGCTTGTTTTGTTCCAATGAAACATCTACATTGTGGAGAAAGGTTTAAAAATGCAATGCAAACTGTATAGTTCCAGATGCTTACTTACTCTTAAAAATATTTTTTTTAATGTTGAATACATTTATTTCTGTCTATCATTTGATATTTTTGATATTTTTCTTTTTTTTTTTTTAATATCAGACTATCAAAGCTTAATGCTTTACCTTCCCTAAAGAATACCACAAATATCCCATGGTAACAATGACCTGTTGTACAGCCTAGTCAAGTTTGCTTCACTGTGGTTACTTGTTGCTGACATGTGGAACAGACTCTGCAACTCAATGACTTATTCAGCTGCGGGCTCATGGAGGCGGGGGGGTGGGGGGTGGGATGTTGGAGATCACCACAAACATGGGCACCTAACTCTGCAACTTACTTCACTTATATTTGCTACGGTTACAAATTCATGTGATTATATCCTCCTATACATACACACAACCTGTCCCCGCTTTCCCGTGTAAGTTAGGTCTCCTCTTCCTTGCGTTTGCACAATGTCTCCTGATGATGATCCTCAGGAGCCCTGAGACATGAAGGCTGATAGTCTTGAATCTTTCTCATCCCTGATCTTTCCACAACCTTAGATGCCACTTGACCCTACCGAACTGGTTTCAGTTTTTATGCCTTCAAGGAAATTGGAGGGCGCTGAGGTATTGTGTAAAGCCAGATAAGCATGACCTTTTTACAGCTCATGTGTACTTATCTCTAAGTAGATAGCTTTGTCTGTATAAAATAAAAGCTTTACAGTTAAACCTATACTTATGGAATAAGTATAAAGCTCCACATCATTGCTATACTTCAAATTAAGGAGCAGTTTACTAAACTTTAGTACTATTTGTAAGACAGAATATTGAATTTGTGATTTTTGCCTCAAGCACTGACAAAACAGTACCCCGATGCTTGAAATTTCATTAATTATAATCCATACAGAATTTAGGAAGTCATTGAGCAACTAATTAATTAAGGAATTAATTAAGGTTTTACATGCCTTAAGTCAGCTGACTTGAGATGTATAAGCAATGTGTATCAAGTCATAGTCGAAGGAAAAGGTGTTTTGCGACAGAAAAGTGTTTTGTGGTGAGAGAATGCACTGCTTGATTTTCAGTAAGTCCTTTTAAACTTCATAGATGTAAATTACCATGAGCACTTAGAGCTATTCTTCATCTGTATTTCTGTATTGGGATTATTCATATAAACAAATGCCTATTCCTGTCCAGCGAGATCATTGATAACTAACTTACATTTAAAGAAAAATATTAACAGTAGCAGCAAATAAACAATCTTTATTCCCTTGAGTAAAGACGCCAACTGCCAAAGTACTTACCTCATGTAAACAGAAATGTTAAATCACTGTATTTTTGTCTTAAAATGGTCTTCCTTGAATTTGAGGCACTTCTTTAAAGGCCAGTAACATTGTTTAAGAGAATAAACCCCCAAAACTTTGCGTTTGGATTTTATTGAGTGTTATTGAGTACTGCTTGATAATTTTCAGTTTGTTGATCATGATTTTAATCCATGTAATCTTTGAGAATCTACAGACTATGAAACTCCGTACTGCAGGACGTTGTGGATATGAAAGATCTGCATGAGTTCAGGAAGAGACTGACAAGGTTAATGAAGTGGATAGGTAATACACAGACCATTTCTGGCTCTGACTATGAAAACAAACAGAGCCTGAGGAGAAAAGTTGTTATACTCTTTGCTTTATCCTAAGAGTCTTCTGTAGGCATCTGCCTTATGCCACAGTGGGGGGAAAAGAAGTGCTCTGTGGTGCTGCAATGAACTTTGATTCAACAAAGTACAACTGTTGATACTTTTGTAAGGCTGGGCAGGAAAAGAGAATGGTTTCTTTGCACAGCACCTTGGCTTGCTACAATGTTTTTTTAATTGGGATCTTGGAACAAGCAAAAACTATGTATTGTCTCCAATAGCTATCTAAGCAATTGCTGGATAACATACCCTGTATTAATACATGAGCATTATTTTGAAAACTGCATTAGCCTTACAAGAGAAAATAGCATTTGTAATTGTTATCTCTTACAAAGCAGATGCGAAAACAAAGAAAACACATCTTTCTGGTTTGTTGTGTTACATGATATAGAAATGTGGATTTGTTGTGATCTTTTGAACATTATTACAGAAGTGTCAAATACGTGCTGATTATATTTAAGTCTAAGCAGTAAGTAATAGTTCAGAGCATCTATGTAGGTCTCTGTGTAATTTGTCCTAACTAGTGCAGGTAATGGTGCAAAAATTTTCCCTGTTCTAAGAAAATGTAGGGACAAAATCTCTAAAAATCAGCCTTTCTCTATTGTCTTGGAAGTGCTGGCAACTGAATGGTAGCAGTATGTCAGAATCTGAGGAGTGATTGGAGGGCGGTGATGACATGTACCCTGACAGTATCTTTGGGAGCTGTTGGCTGTCATGCTGAAGTTGACTTCTTTTTATGGGGTGGTAAGGGAACACATTCCTGCACTACCATTGTGAGCCAGTTCTCAGTTTGATTCTTAGAGTAATACCTGTCTGTATTGGAGGTAAAAGGCAAGCACCTAGTAAGAGCACGGAGCAAATAGCTAAGCTTTGCTGTTGTAAACTGCTACAAGATTTGCCAGAATCAGATTCTCCAAGTTTTGTTTTTGTTTTTTCCCCCCTGTCTGGATTCTGTAACTAGTGCATCTTGTCAACTCTTGCAACTTGTTCTGCTTCTAGTCTATGGCCTTGAGCATACAATGAGAAGTGCTGTTGCCTCATTGAAACCATTAGCACTCATTTCTGCTGATTGCCTATCTTCCTCAGATGCACAATCTGGGACCTAGTGGAAGACTCTGGCAAAGCAGGAAAAAAATTCTTCTTTGGTGTGCACCATTTTTATTCTTTCTAGACAAAATATCTTTAAGATCTTTTTTGCATTTCTCTTTTTCTGAATATATTTTTTAGTTGGTGATACTGCATGTGTGTTAGTAGATTCACTGCTATAAAGTGTGGGGCCCTATGGGTACATCTGTGTGTTTTGCGAACGTGAGTGTTCATTGGAATGCTCTTCATAGATATTTCTAAAGACATTTTTGAGAGATGAATAGTAAGTAACATTGTTTCTTTCATTAATTTCTCCTGCTACTCTCTAGGTTTGTATGCTAATAGAATCTTATTCTATGCAGATTTTTGAATATCCATTTTTAGCCAAGATTGTCATAACGTTTACATCTGGAACTTGAAGCGGAGCTCTGAAAGTCTGTGAAGAGTTATGAACTGGGTTTCCAGACTTGCGAAGTTTGTCTTGATTAACAGGAGTTTTCTCTCCCCAAGTCTATTTTTTGCCTTTTCTTTTTTCTTTTTTTTCTCTTTCCTCTTATATGTGGCTGAAGAGCTGAGTAAATGACAGATTTCAAAGTATTTTACCATACATTTTGAATTTCAAGTGGAGATAGTTATCATCAACTTTGCATTGCCTCCATTGGTATGCTACTATATAGGAATTTTCTATGAACACCCTGAAAAAGCTGCAATTGCAGTAATTTGGCAAAAGAGCCCATTTTAAAGAGACTATTGTTAGAGTATATGGGTTTTTCCCAAACTTTTTTGGATTGTGCTAATATTTTAATCAAGTATTATGGAAGAGATAATGACAGAGGGAAACTTGAATAAATAAATATTTAATAAGACAGCAGAAATCTGTAAAGATCTAAATCTCTGCTAAAGGAGGACCTTGTAAAAACCATTTTATTACACTAGTCTTGTAATTACTTCCTTCCTTATGCCTCACAATGACTTACCTTGTATGAAAACATTGGTGGGACTTGTTAGTAGTAGTAGCTACTTAAAAAATACAAATACATGTTAAGCAAAGCTTATAAAAAAGGTTATTTCCATGTTTCTGCTGTTTAACAGTATCTAGTTTTAACAGAAATCAGTTTTCCTTTAAGTTTGTACTGTGGAGTGTTTCTTAACAGGTATTGGAAAAAAGTGAGAAGTGCAAAATAAACCATTTAGCAGAGTGTGGAAGGTTTGTTTCTTTGTTGAATTACTTCATTACAGGCTTTAGTGCTTCCTGGGAATATTGTGTCTGCTTTTTCAAGTAAGCTTCAATCTGAAAAGTTATTATGTACCCCATTTCCTATTTCAGTGGTGGTTTCAGTTTGTATTTTCAAATCCCTACTCTACTTGTCTGCTCTAAAACTCTGCATCTCTGTATTTGAAGTGCAATGTGTTTTCATATAGGAGATTTTAGCTTGAAATTTCATTTAACAATTAGCATTTTCTAATGCTATTTTCTAACTGCAGGAGCCAGGCAGTCAGCCTGTCTGACTTGCAGCGACAATTTTCAAGACTAATGAAGCCAATTATAATGTCAGTGTAAAACAAATTTAAAGTTAAAAGTCTCTAGATCCTATATGAAAGTAAGTAAGCATTGATTACATTTTACTTTTTCTATTTTAGTTATCCATAAGCATTTCTGTCTCTGATTTCTTTCATGTTTTTGCAAGTGTCCTACTGTGGAAACAGACTAAAGAATGCTTAAACATTCATTTAAAAGGAACATTGCCCCAAATGTTTATTCTACCTAAATGAACAGAATATGTTGGATGCAGAGACATGTCACAAAAAGGAGTATTAGAATTTTAAAAGGAAATAATAAAAAATCCAGGAAGCAACTTGTTTAACAAAATCAGTAATGAAGCAGGATAAGTGGCTAGATTAAGGAATAGGACAAAAATTTTGTTATCCATTATGAAATTTTAAAAGGTTTTATGACAGAACATTTTAGATCTAACAAATAACATTGATTCATACTAGCTCAGGGAAATATGAGAACAAATCCCTGGAGTACTTAAAAGTGAGAGTTTTCAAGCAGGAATAGATTAAGTGTGATATTAGAAATCAGAGTGCAAGTGCATATGTTTTACCACTAATCCTCCTAGAGTTTTATTCAGTCATCAGAGCCCTTTGCTCCCTTCTGTTGTGGGGATGTTGAAGTGCCAGAGGCAAAGCAAAAGGAATAGACGGTAAAGTTAGTACTCAAGTTCACAACAGTTCTGCCTTTATTTTATTTTGTTTGGTCACTGGGGGATTTCCAGACAGATCTGACAGACAGAAGCAGCAGCTATGGTGTAAATGTTTATTTAAAAAACTTGGGCTATTCATTTCTTTGAGATGACGTTGTAACTATCTCATGTGCCTCACCTAATACCAATTAAATCCAAACAAATGTTTCCAAAAAGTTCATAAGTTTTATACCAGCTGTACATTGCAAGTAATTCCACAAAAACTGTCAACATTTTGACATTTACTAAAACATCAACACAGTATGTATTTGATGCACTATAATTTTCTCTGTGTATAGAATAACAAAAGCTGAAGTGTGATGAATATTGCTATGTAGTAACTGTAGAAAGTTCTGACTTGTGCTTACTGACTGATAATCTATATATAGAACTTAAATGCCTCAAATCCTGAATTTTCTTTGTTTTTTTAAATCATAGCATTCTGCTCTTCTGGAATTTCTCCTTTTCAACTTTTGCTATAAATGAATACTGATGGATTCTGATGTAGTTATCTAAAGGCTATCTAGGAGGAGGATCTACTGAAAAATCAAAACTTTTCTGAGCAAGATGTGGGCCATAGATGCCACTCATTCTTCAGCAATTAACACCTGTTTTCCTGTTATTCCTAAACACAATCTTTTTTCACTATCTCAACTCATTGCTATGAGTATTTCTTAAAACTGAACATCACTCTAATGGTTTGGAAAAAATTCAGGCTTGAACATTTAGCATTGGATATAAGGGCTGATATGTTGTCATACTAAATTTCAGAGATCATATCTATTGGATTTATTTAATTTTCTTAAATTCTTTTGTTCTTGAAAATTGCAGTATATCCAAAGTGCTTCAGCCTCATGTGGGAATCTGTGCAATGAATTACATTGTTCATCATAACTGCTCTCCAAACTACAGTGTAAGTTTGTATCCAACAACAATATATGCAGTGTTGTTTTGGTTCTTCTAAAATGTTTTTAAAACAACATTGCTGAAATGAAAATATCCACAAAAGGGTGACTAAAGTGGCTTAGCAGGTTCAGCTCTTTACAGGCCAAGGAGATGGATAACTGGCCTTCAGCACAGCAGCAAATGAATTGTAAATGCCTAATAGAAATATGATTGGTATAGGAGTCTTGTAAAAGTCAAACCATTTGAACAGGATAACAAAATGGGTTTGTTTTTAGGGATAGACTTACACAAGCATGAGAAATTACAGAAAATAGCAATGCTTTGTCAGAATACCCTAGAGTGCATAAGCAATGTAAGAAGTTTATACTTCACTATAACTAGATAGTGGATGATCAAATTTGGGTGCTGGAAGTAATGCAATATAACTTGTGCCTGGCTCAGTTATCATACCACAGGCTCTTTATGCATCTCAGACTGATGGCTGAGGCTGAGAAGCTCTTCTGCAGGTCTTTGTTCTTCTGTTGCAGCCTCTTGGCATCTTTTCTCCATCTTCTGACATTTAGATGTGCTGTTGCTGTACTATATAACCATCCACACCAGTGTGTAAATGGATGGGAGTTATTTCAATAATTTGAAATCATTGATCAGTGATTCTTTACCCAAAGTTATCCTATGGAGAAGAAAATTTGGGATTCCAGTCCATTTATTTACATGCAGTTACTTAGAGGAACAAAACTAACCTTTAGAGTTCAAACTCGTTAGAATCATAGAAAGCTGGGTGTGATCATGTAGAGCTTTTTCATGCTAAATTATAAATATTATTAAAAGACAGTAAGAAGGAAACTGACAGCACTGCATTGGAGATTCTCTAGAGAGATCAATCCCTCTTCCTGTATTTACATCTTAAATAACATTGAAATAGCAAAAAAGAGAATGAGGCCATCTTGCAAGACAGCACCTTCCAATCTTTATTGAAAATGTAAAAGAAAAATAATTCCTAAGTTGTTTCTAGTAGTTTTTTTGAGCTTACTGTCGTCTCTAAAGTCCCAACATATTATTAGGCTGTCATGTTTTTCACCTCTAACAACAAGGCTCTCTGTACAGAAAGCACTTTATCAAATTTCAGAAACAGCTCTGGAAACGTATCTTTCCTCCAACAGAGGCATTTCAGAATATTTACCTGGGCTGATAAGGAGAAGAGTTACTGGTGAATATTTGTTACATTTCTGAATTGACTGTAGAAAGATTGAAAACTACATGGTTAAAACCTGAAAATTGTAAACATAAAAATGATAGGGTTGCTTTTTGTTTGATTAGGTTTTTTTTTTAAGAAAAGCTCCTATTTTTATTACTCTGTAAATAGCATGAAAACATGTATGTCAGATTTATTACTAAAACCAACGTAGATGAATAAAGTGAGAAATTTTTGCATAGCAAAGGGAAGATTCCATTTGTTGTATCCAAATCTGGGGAAAAAATTCCAGAAGCAAGCTAAGTTGGAGGTTTTGAGTTTTGTAAGGCTGCTCATTCAGAGATGTAGGCAGGCAAAAATAATTTCTCTTAATTTGACTGTCAGTGAGTTATACAGATGTTATCAATGTGACACAGCCAAGAGATTGACATCTCCAAATAGTGATATGGAAATGCCAGTCATCTCAGCATTTTCTATGTATTTAAAATAAAACTTGTACTTTGAAAAGCTCAATTTAATAATCTGTCACGTGTTGCTGAAGAAAATATGATTAACAAGATAACCAAGGAAATCAAACTAAATCTACTTTAGGTAGCATTAGTAAATATGTGGTAATTGACCAATGGAAATTCCAGTGACCCATGTACAAACTCAGAGTCCTTGAGTGTTGTACAGGCTACACTGAAATTTTGACTGCTGTGTCCTCTGGCACATGTTGCTTGCACTTAAACTTTGGGTTTAGAAGATGACTGTTTCAGAGGAAATTAAAATAAACTCCCTCATATCAGAAAATAATGGTAATTAAAGAAAAATCTGTAATAATAGTTTGCACATTTGTAAGAGGAAAAATCAAACCAAGTAGTTTTAAAATTTAGTTGGATCAGCTTATGGAAATTCTAAGTAATAGGACTACTTTTATTAACAATCCTGGAGTGTTGGTCCGGGGAGTCCCCTTCACCACTAATAATCTTGCTCTATAATCCCCTAGTCTCCTCTGCAGGAGTGTTAATGAGGGGAAAAATTGCTATGCAGTACTGTGGTTTTGAAGCAGTGTTGAAGTTACTCAGGAATAAGATCTATAAAAAATAAAACACAGATGCATCAAGAAACTTTCAAATGAGAAGGGGAAGAAATGCTTTCATTGAGAAGATGATCTTGCATGAAAAACTTGCACTATGATACCAGACTAGAAGTAGTAATTCACAAAGTACAGACTGTCATTAATCTTTGAGTCCTGTTCTGTAGAACTCTCCTTTGCATAAAAGGCCTGTGCTTGGAATTAACTTCCTTGCCCCTTGTGCTTGGCACACTACACTGAGATTCAAAGCACAGGGTGATTAGGTAATGCAGCAGATACAGCACATGAAATCATCACCCACATCATGTAGCGGATGGGTAAATTACAAAGCATTTAGACTAATTTCTTTGGCATGTATAGTTGAAGATGGAGAGTAATGTTAACAGAGGGATTTTCTGAGTCTTAGTGGATCTTTTTATTGTCTTATGTGAAACAAAAACAATTCCAAAGATATTGAGGGCATGCAAAGCCGTTATCTGACAGTAATATGTGCTAATTAACAATGTCTTTCATTACTGGATGAACTTGCTGTGTGCAGTGTTCTATTGCAGTCCAGAACCAAAAGACTGTGGCCTAAGCCAATTAACACTTGCTTCCCCCCCCACCCCCGTGTATGTTTTACTTCCTGTAAATGTGCTTTTGATTGTTTCCTTGCTCTCTAATAACCAGTATGAAAATGTAACATAATTTGCATGTCTTTTCTAAATGCTTAATATCTTTTTCATGATTTGTACCAATGGTCTTAAACAGATCTGATTGTCCTGCATAATGTGGGAAGTAACTCCCCTTCTGGAGCTTATAATCAAATAATTTGGGGGGAAAAATGTTTTCCTGTTCTATTATAAAATTCATATTAGATATCGAGTCTCACTCTGCAGATGAAAACAATGCACTCATAATTCAGGTAAGAAAAATAAGTACATCGGATTTTGCTACCAGTCTCCAGAGTAACTTAAACTTGCTATTTGCAGTAAAGCTGTGTTTTAATAGGTTTTGTTTTGGTTGGAAGCCCACAATACACTGGTGCTTCTGAGATTGCATTCTAGAACAAGGCAAAATACAGTTATGTTGATAATTAATTTAAAGTGTGTTTTCTGTGCTTTGTATTTAAAACATTAAAAAAAAAGCATCTTTGAAATCTTCAGAAGAATCCTTTGGATTGATAAAATCTCACTTAACAGAACTGAAATCTGATAAAAACTCAGTTATAATACCTGCCAAATTTTTGTACCTTGTTAGTTCAAAATATGGTATAGTGATTGGTTTGGAGAACATGGATGTCATTTTACTGTGAGGATCACACCAGCATTCACTTGTATACTAAGTACAGGGATTATAAACAATATTCTAAACACACACACAAATTCAGAGGAGAGGAGAGAAAGATCATTAAGGTTATAGTACAAGGCATCCAGAGCCTCTTTAAATTCTTCAGTATTATATCCATTACAATTAAGTGGAACTTCAAAGAAGTTTTAAATAATTTGGCTATGGGTCATGAAGTTAACAATGTCACTGTGTTTTTACTGTCTCATTTACCTTAATTAGAGTGCACTTTTATAAACGATGGTAACACTGTGTAACAAGCTAGATTTGATAGCCACTGCCAAATCCTGGTTTTAAGATGGTTTTATTTTGCTGGCTGTATCCTTGCTGAATAATAATCTGTGTCAAGTTATTCCTATAACAAGCTCATCATTGCTTTGGGATTTCGTTTATGAGAGATATGCACTACATAAATGTTTATATAGGAAAGAAATTAATGGATTGGGATACTTGAAGGGTGTAGATTGAAAGTGAAAATGAAGCTGATAATGTGGTGACTATCTAAATTTTTTCCTTTGGGAGAAATTCAGCATTCTTTCTAAGGAAGATTTTTGTTAGAAGAAATCTGTTATGACTAGAAACCATTCAAAAAAGAAATCTATTATTCTCATCTTTGTTATGATTAGAGTGGATATTTGTGCATGAGGTTAGTCTGCCCAGGCAAGGTGCATCTTTTTTCTTCATGTCTCTGCAGAAGGCTGAAAGAATGAAAAACATATGCTGAGGCATCACAATTATTCTTTTCACTTGTGTCTTATTAAAGGTAGAGCACACTTCTGTAGCTGGAACAACTTTCATAGAAATGCTACTTATTTTCTTAAATCATCCTTTTGTTTCTTTGTGGACCTTTTCCAGACAGGTATTATTTGGACTGGGAAGATAACTCTTCTGTCTAAATGAAATGATATCTTTTGAAAACCTAAACAGTGTGTATTTCCTAGTGACTGCACAAGTGCTACTGTGCAACCCACACTCTCCAACCCACAGCTTTTTCTGAAAGCTGTGCAGTTGAGGTGCTGAGGGATATGATTTAGGGGTGGCTGTGGCAGTGCTGGGTTATTGATTGAACTTGGCAATCTCAAAGGTCTTTTCCAACCTCAACGATTTCATGAAATAATCCAGTTCATTGATGTCAGTGATGTAAGAAAAAAACATGAATTGCCAGGTCTTTGATTTCTTAGGTTTTCAATACTTAGGCTGATACTCCAATGGTAAAGTTACTTTTGGTGTATCTCTAGAAGCATGGCTTACATTATTTATGTCCACTGTTGGTGGTTCCTGGCAGAAAACTGTTTGACTTCCTGACTTCTAACTTTCCTTAATGAGAGAAGGCCCAGAAGATGGAAGGAGCATTGTGGTCAGAGTGATCCCAGTTTAGCTTTAATATTTTTGGAGTTCCTCATGTTTAAAAAAAAAAAAACAAAAAAAACCAAAAAAACCAAAACCAAACAGAAAACCAGTGTCACAATTCTAAATGTCTGTTGCTCAAAGAGTACTGAGAAGGTTAAAATAATTTCCATCCATTAATTAAAAACCCAAACAAAACAATAAAACCAAATCAGAGTGCAGCTCTGAGGACAGAAATAACTGCAAAGAATTAACCAATGCTTAAAGACACAAAGAAAAGTAGCATCCTTGAAGGACCAGGAAATGCAGTTCCTGTATGTTTATATTTATGTTACTACAGGTGTGTTGAGGGCTGTTCTGTGATAGAAGCTAATAGGTAGTGGATAAGGGTGTGATATTACTCCTCAGCCCATGCTGCCTCTGAAAAGGACATTGGTTTAGATGGAAAGGAACAAGAAATGAACGAAGTGGACAAAACCTTTACAATACTCTCAGAATTGTAGTGCTGCATAAGAAGTATAAAGTAGGATATGAATATTTAGGTATGACATACTGCAAGCATGTTTTAACTACTTCGATTATACCAACAACTGGTGATGCTTTGTGTCTGAATAAAGATGACTGAATATCAAGCATTGAAGAATACCTAGAATGCACTCTCAGTCCTGGCAATATAGTTCATAACTTCTCTATTTAACTCTACAGGTTACAGAACAGAAATACTAATATTAAACAACTTTACTATGTATTAAGCTCTACAGCTTCACCTACAAGGTGCTCTCAATTTGTTTAGTAAAGAATATTTATCAGTTTTTGAAAACATCAGTACTGCTCAGTGCAGTAATTGAGGGCCTCTACTCAAAAGACAGGGCATGTTGCTAGTTACTGTGCAGATGTTTTGTCAGGGCTGGGTGCTACATGAGCATTAGAATGTGGACACTACCAGGTAGCTTAATTTCTTTACTTGTTTTTTCAGTAGTCCTATCTCACTATCATTTTGCCTTTTACATGCTAATGTTCACTTACCAATGCATGCTTTTACATGCTAACATGCATTGTTTACTGCAAGACTTGAGTTACACTGTGAAAGATTGAGACTGCTTTTAAAATAAGTGTTGCTCACTTGGAAAGCCACTTGGTAACAGTTTACAGTATATAAGTTTAAGTTGTATGAGATCCATGCAAAAAAGTTGCAAACCAAAACTAAAGAAACAACCCAATAGTTGTATCTTTCTCCCTTGGTGAAGTGGCAGATGGTAATTATGTAGCAATGCTGCTTTGTACATTCAAAGCAAAGAAACACATTTATACGGGGGGGGGGGGGGGGGGGGGGGGGAACCCATGCTCTTTAACAGGGACAGAGCATGAAAAACACCACCTCTGTTTTGGACATGTATTCTCTCACATTGTCTGGTACTATCCCTCCACTGAGTGTACTGTGGGAGAGTTCATCCATTCTGGTGGGATGTGCTGGGAAATGAGGTGTGAATGCTGATCCATTGCTCCTTCATATTTCTGCTGAAATAATCATACGCATCATCAATAAATCTTTTTAATAGCTATAGTGATGTGCTGAAGAGGGAAAAAAAAAACCCAGGGAGATGAAGTCTGTTTTCTTTGTTCTGTTGACAATATTCTCAGGCATATCAACTCCCTCTTGTATTCTGCACCACACTATATCTCACCTAGTCTTTTGTGTATCCGGAGAAAAACATGCTTGCTAAAACTGACACCTAAAACTGAAATCAAACCAGTATTTTAGAATCTTATGATGCTGGAAGCCACATAAATATATAGTTAAGAGAAATCCAAAATATAGAGGAAGGGCTGAAATCCAGTGGTTCTTTTACTAACTAAAGAATTTCTTTCTGCTTGACTTTTACCCCTGATTAGAGGGAGTACAACAACATAGCAAAAAGTTTTATTTTAGAGTTTCAGGAATCTAGGAGATTTGTAACCTCACTTTTCACAGCTTTGGAATACTCCATGTCACTTGAATGAGAATGTCTGCAAGTCTTAAATTTTCATTTTTTAGGTGTCAAACTTAAGCTACTTTTGCCAAGTTGTGAACTGAAGTCCAGTGAGCGTTTTGTAACGTACACATGTTCAGCTTTCAAATGGACCAACTTGGCCTTCTTTCCATCTAGTGACTGTAAAATAGGAGACAAATCTTATTTAATTCCAAGTGAATATTGAGGCTTGTGTACTAAGGCATATTACATTTTGCAAAGAAAATGGATGGTATTTAATGGATAATATTACTTTAGAGCTAAGCTATATGTGTATCTACACATGTAGTTAGCTTAACAGATGTTGGATTTCTCTTGAATATTATTGTTTATGAAGTATTATCTTAATTAAATATTAAGATTTAGATTTGGGCTTAGTTTTTGTGCTTCTGTAATGGATGGATAGTGCGACCTTGGAACCAAGATCGTTTCAACTATTTTCTAATTGACAGGTAGTTTTACATGTAACATATTAACTGATTTCTTAAGTACAGCATATGGTATATCATATTAGTTGTATGTTTACTGGCATACAATATAGAATGTAGAATTATACACCATACAGTTTTTAGACAAATAAGATTAAGTGCCTGTAAATCACCCTCTAGAGTAAATCAGATTACAAGCACTGTCTGGCCAAAAATCCGGGAGAGAAGACGTCTGAAATAAAACATGCCAGTGGTACATAATAAAGCAGAGCCAGAAAGGATCTCAGATTTCATACTTTGCCTGTAGTATTGAGAAGGGACTTTTTAAAAATATAACAATGTGTATGTATATATTTAAAATCAGATGAATAATTAAAGGAACAAGGACATTTTGGCTGATTATCATTTTCAGATTCTGCCATCTCTTTTATTCCTTGTGACTTCCTGAGCACGAATATGCCTTCATCTAGGAAAAGTTTGGTGCCACGAAGCCTGCTTTAAAGTGGGGAAATTGAAGCAGTGTTCAGTACTTTTTGAAATGGTGCTGACTTTCCATAAAACATCAGTCTGATTATATGTTTATACTGTAATGGGGTAGAGGAAGACTCATACCACATACTTGTTAAGCTAATTGAGAGCAGCTGTTTGCCAGTGAATAAAGACACATTTTCGTATCAGAAATCAATTTTTAAATTAAAGTTATGCTGTTAGTGGAGTGTTTCCTCATTTACTGTACATCATGTCAACTTCTCTAGTATTCAAACTATTACTGAACTATTTAAATAGCTCTCTCAAAACTGTTCTTAGCTATCCTCGAGTGTATGCTTAAGCAAATGAGCTCTAAGCAGATTCTGTCATTTGAAATCTGAATGAAACTGAGATCCAAATTAACTTTTTAGGAAACATCTGTATTGCAAGAAGCTCAGGTATTTCTACTGTTCCTGTATGCTAGATGTATTATTTTCAGCAGTGCTATTCTAGGATATTTCCTATCAAAGTGAATATTTGGTGTGTTTCTACTTCAATTATTTTTCTTTTATTATCTTTAATAATATATTTCTGTAGACACCACTTTCTAGGAATTAAATTAAAGAATTACTTTGAAGACTACTGAAATATAAAATAGAATTATTTTCTGTCTGTGATTGTCAGGATGCCTGTCAAAACCAGGAAGTTGTCCAATTACATTTAATGAAAAATCCAATATGGGCAGACATTGGATTCAGAGCTAGAATTCTTCAGGTTTGAGGAATACTGGAAAAATAAACAGAAGCCTGAGTGAAGTTAGAATGAATTCACTGGTAGGTTGAGAGGAGAGTTGGGTTTTGAAAATGAGAATGACTACTGAAGAAGAGTCATCCTACTGAAAAAAATAGGCAAGTTAAAACAAACTGTCAGGTACTACTATGCTATCAAAGGTAGAATGTATGTAGACTGAATTGAGAACTTTTGCAGTTACCCTGTGTTGTCAACACTGTTTCCAGCAGTAATCCAAAGCATAGCTTCGTGGATGCTACAATGAAGAAAATTAACTCAATCCCAGCCAAAACCAGCGCTAACCTTGGCCTGCTGTGTTGTCCTCTGCCATTCTGATTTTAATGCTAACCTACATAGTCCAGTTAAAATGTTGATATACTGTTAAAAACAATATCCCTGTATGTGAAAGATGCTGTGCAATGTATCACAGTTCTGGTATTTCTGGTATTGTTTTTGAATGCTAACTAGAGGTAACAGCAGCATCAATCTTCCCAAAGTAAGTATTTTCATTGCAGTTGAGGTATTACAATTACTGTTTAGTGAAATGAAGTACAAGTTAGCACTGTCCTTTACAAAAATGCCCTGGGAATTCCATTCTTTTGTTTTTCCTCGGGGTAAGGGTCAAAAGAGAATGGGGACGTTCCAGAAGCCTATATTAAAGTATAAATAAAATGAAAATGTATCAGTGTTAGTGCTGCCATGGACCTTCAATACTACGTGATGACCTTAGACTTTAGAAGCTCCTTTAATTTCTCCTTAGGGAGCATTTTACTGGTTCTTGTATGCTTTTAATTGCAATCTAATTTATGTTTTGCTACAGGCCTTGCAATCATTTCATCACACTCTGACAAGGAATGGTTTCTACTTTAAATGAGATCTATAGTCATCTGAACTGCTGACTTAACAACTGATGCCAGGGAGTTTGAGGGGTTTTAAGACGATGGCTGCAGGGGCTTTTGTATATTGAACATTACTGCCCTGTCATTGAATGCCCCTCAGAGTCAGCTGATTTTGCAGAGGACCAGTGATAACTACTGCTCCTCCTTTAAAAAAAATCCTGCCAGTGTAATCAGTGCTGTATAACACAAGTAAAAAAACAGTTCCATAACTTTTTCCTTGCTGATGAAATGCTGCTCTTTGTGACTGAGAGGTGATAACAGCCATATTCAACCATGTCACTATTTCCTTAATTTTCCTTGTGAATGAGAGAAGTTCTTGTGCTCCAGGGAATGCCAGGTTAAGCAATGGCAAGCTGTAGAATGATTATGTAGTTCACAGGTGCATGTTCTGTTTTGTGTTGGGTTTGATTAGTAAACCTCAGATGGGAACTGCTTAGAAAACTGAAATTCTGAAAGTTGAAGTGTATTTTATAAAAAAATTTTCTATCAGCATGTGCTTGAAGTCACATTCTGTTTGAGGATTCTCTTTTTACAAGGATATCTTGAGAAGGTGCTTCTCTTACCCAATATTCAGATTCTTTTTCATCATTCTGCAAAAGAATGTAGAGCTTTGTCTGAGACACATGTTAATGATTTATTCTGAGAGTAAGGGGTTGAGGTCACAACATTTTCTGACTTTGAGTAAGTGACTTCCAAACTAAGAAGCATTGCTCAATCAATAATCTAGTTCTGTATGCAAAGAATAAAGTTCTATCTAGATTTTCTGTTTTGTAAAGTATGGAAAAGTCTGAGGGAAAGGTTGCCTGATTAAAGTGTTTCCCCTTGCAGAGCTCTGAATTGTTCATGTAAATTCACCTTCATCAAGTCCAATGACAAACCAATAATTCATAATAAACATATTTTGAAATGGAAATGGAATATGTTGCATTGAAGGGCTGTGGGAACTCAGATCATCAATCACTTCTCCCACAGTTCTAATTTTAAGCTGTCTGCCTAACAAGAAACATTATAGTCCAGTTGCATATTAAACAGTGCTTGGGGAGGGGAAGAGGAGTGCACATTTGTAAAGTCTGTTAAAGCTGCTCAGTTTTATTTCCATTGATTGGCCATTTGGAATGGCTTATAGGAGTCAATGCAAACTCCCACTATTCCATGACTCACAAACAAAAAATAAGAATAATTCCCAAACAACAATATTAATGGTATTTCTTTTCTTTTAGAATCTTAGAATGGATTTAGTAGAGATCAGGTTTTTATGTTGCGTCACAGCAGAGTTGCTTTGATTTTTGAAATACTCACTACACAATAGACAGATCACAGTTGGACTGTCTGGCTTATGAATTACAGTGTTGTAAAACTAATTCTATACAACATTTGGTCCCAGCATGGGAAGCAAGAGTGACACAAGTGATCCATGCAGGGACTGTATCTTTTTTTACATTTTAAGAATAACTTTAATACTATGATACCAATAACTTAGAAGTCAAAGTTAGAGGAATCCTTTATTCTGCTTCTAGTCTGCAACATGTAAAACAGCTCTTCCTACTGTTTGTGGTAAAATTCTAGCAATAATTAGATTGGTGTTGTGCTTTTGTGGGTTTTTTTGCGGTATGGTGGAGTGTGTTTTTTGTTTGAGTTTTTTTTGTTTGTTTGGGTTTTGTTTTTTTTTTTTTTTTTTTAACTAGCCTAATTCTTACTTTCAGGTACAGTTGTATTTTGCTCTTGAGAAGGGAGAACAGCCATCAAAACTAACTTTATCTTGAGAGAAATTACCCTCCCATCTCTGTCCTCATGATCAAGAGATTATTTCATGCATGGATCCTGAAGGAATTAAATTAGCCTCTAAACAGCATTATGAAGTCTTCTCCATACCCTCTTCCTTGCATATTTTTCTCCTAAGTACAGTTAAGATCTTTTGAAGCAAGCCCTTCATTTTTCTTTTTTCTCTGAACATGAGGAGTCTTGTGCTGTCACACTATAGCACCACAGAAGGGAAGACAGCTGGAGAGAATATGTGCTTTACAAAGGAAATGAGCTTTTTTTCTTCCTCTGATTGGGTTGTCTGCAGTCGTCCTTTTCCTGTCCCTTGCCTGATTTTAATAATGAAATTTAATAGGGATGCAAAATTTGTCGTAACAAAGATGGGCATTAATCATGCCTCCTCTGTCTTCAAATAGCCTCTAAATTAGGTCTGCATAGCTATCTAGACCTAATTAATTATCTTCTGTCTATCTAGTCGCTGATGCTGTTGGTACTTTTTGGCTTGTGCATTATCATATGATGTTTTTAGATCAGCTTTGATCCTAGGGCACGGACTCTGCTTGTCACATTCCCATTCCATGGCCCGTAAGCAACACTCAGCCAACAGTAACACTACTGAAAAAACCTTGTGAGTAGTATTAAGCACTCCTAAAATGTCTATATACAGAAATAACCATTTGATAAACATACATATACACCAGCACAAAAAGTATTCATTAGATTTTGAATAGGTTTAACAAGAATAATTTTTTCTTCTAATTTTTATCTTCTTGGAGTGTAAACCAGCTCACCTCTGCTTAGGTACAGTACCAGGCAAGGTTCTGCCCAGATCCTCTTGGAAGGTTAAAAAGCATGGAGCCAACAGAGACAATGGCACAGGACTGTAGTGCCTTCGCACTGCCACTTCTCCCTATCTGCATAAGGATGGCTTTTCTTGCCTGTGTTACAGCTTCCTGCTGTTGAATATACAATTTTTATTTAAATAAAAATAGAATATTTGATTGTACTTTCCTTTTTAGAGATCACCGAATTAATTGTTGCTCTCTTTCTGAAAGAGTTATTTTCTATGCACAGATTTCGGGGAAAGACTTTTTTTCTCCTCAACAGTCAGACAGCTCATCATTGCAACTCATTTACACTTCTAATAAAGCTAACCATAAAGTCCTATCCTTGAACCAATCAATGTTTCATACAGTTAACATATCTTACAGATGAAATATCACCTTCTATAGTAAGATGTTTATAGTAAGGGTTTATGTGGAGCTTTATGGCTTTAAAATGATATTTTCTTCTTTTGTTTTTATCATTGTTTGCATCTTTAATTTGTGTTGTGTACTCCTGTATGAATGTAAAGTTACAAGGAAAACTAAAGGGGAAAAAGATCCTTTTCTAGTCTGATATAAAAGGATGAAAAATATACAAGAGAAAGAAGCAAAGCTTTAAACCACACTTTGGAGCCTTAGTACTGCAAGTACTACTTTGATGCTGGTCAAGCCTTAAGGTTTGCCAATGAAAAAATCCATTGCAATCCATCCAAAATCAAAGCTTGACACTAAGCCTTATTTTTTCAGTGTTTGAAGGCTTTTTTCTCTACAGCAGTTTAGATTTTTTTCTCATTCTACAATAGAGTATTCTTCATATACTTTGCCTAGCATTTCATCATTGAAAAGGAGGTGAAAGTACACATAAAAGCAATTTAAAAAATGCTGTCTTACCCGGTTCATACTGAAGATTTCAGTCACTTTGCAGATGACATCAAGCTGGATGGCAGTTTTGATCTGCTTGAGCACAGGAAGGCTCTGCAGAGGGACCTGGGCCAGCTGGAGTGATGGGCCAAGGCTAGTATGATGAAGTTCAGTAAGACTGAGAGGTGAATCCTTCACCTGCGTGACAACAACCCCAGGTAACCCTACAGGTGAGGGAAGAGGGTCTGGAAAGATGCGTATCAGAAAAAGACTGGCGGGTGTTGGTCAACAACCATCTGAACATGAGCCAGCTGTGTGGCCAAAAAAACAATGGCATCTTGGCTTGTGTCAGAAATAGTGTGACCAGCAGGAACAGGGCAGTGATTGTAGGTGGTGCTGATGTGGCTGCACCATGATTACTGTGTTCAGTGTTGAGCTTCTCACTACAAGATGGACAGTGAGGCACTGGGGCATGTCCAGAGGCAGGTAACAAAGCTGGTGAATGGTGTAGACCAAACTTATGAGGAACAGCTAAGAGAAGTGGGCATGTTCAACCTGGGGAAAAGGAGGCTGAGGGGAGACCCTGCTCTCAGCTTCATGAAAGGAGGTCATGGCCAGGTGGGGGAATGGCCTCAAGGTGCTCCAGGGGAAGTTTAGAATGGATATGAAGGAAAATTTCTTCTCTGCAAGGATTGTCACTGTTTCTGGATGTATTCCAAAGCTGTGTGGCTGTGGCAGTGACAGACATGATTCAGTAGACACCATGGCAGTGCTGGGTTAACAGTTGGACTCGATCTTAAATGTCTTTCCCAACCTAAATGATTATATCATTCTGTAACTGCTAGTTTGTAGTGGTGACAAAAAGAGCTTAAGAACTGACTTTGCTGGTATGAACACTAGAACAAAATTAGACAATGACTGATTACTTTTTTTTTCCCCTGATTTCTGATTTCAAATTCTGTTTGTAGGTGTGTGCAGGACCATAGTCATTGAGTGGTACCCTTTACAAGAAGCACCAATGGCAGTACTACCTTCCACAGAGCACTTAGGATCTAGACATAAGAATGGGCTTCACTGTTAAATAGGACATAACATTGAAAGCAGAGGTTATAAAAAGATCTAACACAGAAAATATCTAAGCCTTACAGTTAAGTCAGTCTCAATAATTGGAACCGGCTATGGCAAATATGGATTTCTCCATTCTTCCTTCTCAGCAGTGTATCAGTAGAGCTGAGTGAATATATAGCTTCAGATGATTGTTTGTAGTAATGACATCTTTATACAGATGGTTAAGGTGTCATGTCATGAGCAGTAATTGAGGGATGGTTGTAAATCAAAGATCAATTTGTGAGTTGTCTGCAGTTACTTTGGCTATAATTCTCTACTAGTTGTCTTAACTATAGTTAGAAATGTTCTGGTGAACATACACTGAAGTCTATGCAACAGACTGGTTTTTTTCTCTTCAGTAGACAGTTTTGGAGCTCAGTTTGCAGTGAGATAAGACTTAAATAAATTCTCATTTCCATTTCTAGAACTTCTCCTTAAAAATTAACATTCTTTAAATAGAAGTTTCAAAAAAGTACTTCAAGATAGAATTAGTATTGAGGTGTCCACCTACACTGTGATTTAGCCCTGAGACAAAATACAATTCAGTGATTTAATACATTAGATTTAAGGGGAAAAAAAAATAATTTCAGCCTTCTAAAATTAACTTTTCCCAGAGGGATAATTATTCTTGCCCACCTTATGTGGTTAATAAATGTATATATAGAAAGTCTTAGTTTTCATTTGTTGATTTTATAGTTTTAAATCTATTGACTAATCTCATATTTGACTGTGTGTCTGGGAAGCATAGACAAACAACTTTGCCAGAACATACAGTTCTGTGAAAACTGTATTTTACTGGAAATCTGTTTCGGGGGTGGGGAGGTGGAGTAGGGGAGAAAGTATTGCTTCTTTTTCCAATTTCAAGAGGAAATGTACAAATTTTTTTCATGTATAATTTTGATATATATTTTTTAAGAAAGTATATGGAAAGAAAAAACAAAAATGTTTTAATTATTCTGAAAGGTGGCATGATTAATTCACCCATGTGTGCTTAGTAGTGCTTTGTAGGAATTCCAGGAGATAGTGGTCACAGTAGGAAGGGGTTTGTAGTCAACTTAATTCTGTTATTGAAGTTTACATTAAATAACACTGCCAATTCCACGGTGAACAGGGTCAGTAAGATCCATGGGAGTCTCCTCTAACAACTTCAAAATTGATACTGATTTTCATGATTTAAGCAGCACTTCAACCCTCTATACCTGAGTATACAGGTAGTCCTAATGGTTTTGGTAAGCTTTCTTATGGCTTGGTGCACCAATATGAGTGAGACTTCAGAGGAACTGTCTCCTGCTCTTTCTCTCACTACTGAGTGCCGTTCTGCCAGCAGTGGTTATTTGCTCAAGTAATACTGTCTCATGGATAAAACGATATTTCTAGTCTAAAGTAGAAATATAGAATTATGTGAAACTAATCAGCTGTGAAGAAACATAACTTTTACTGTGTATTGCTTGTTTAGTAGAAGAAGCTGAACGTTATCAATGGAAAACAAAAGTTCTAAACCACAGAAAAGTATATAGCATTGTGAGTGAATTGTGTTGATGTAAAGCTGTTACATTAATTTTAATGGATGCAGGCAAGCTTGTATTTGTTTTTCTTCATTAGTAGTAACCCAGATGGATTGTTGAATTGAAGAATGATTACCTCCTATTAAGTAACTTAACTCAGATTGCTAACATCAAATGTAGAGTAATCTCTCATACAAGGAGCTTGAGAGATGTGCCCTTTTTAGCGGCCGATAAGCCTCATTCCTTGTAAAAAAAACAGTAAAGATTCTACATTAATGATTACTGATTGATTCTACAGTCACAGTCAAGAAAGCTGTACCACATGAATGAATGAATGCTAACATATGAGGCCTTTAGAGCGTTTTACTTGACTCAAAAAGTTTTACAGTTTCTAAAAGATGAAAAATAACTTTCAGTAATGGTAAAGAGGTATAGAGTCATAGAATGGGAGGGGTTGGAAGGGACCTTTAACAATCATCTAGTCCAACCCCCTGCAGAAGCAGGTTCACCTAAATCAGGTCGCAAAATGTATGTTGCTGCCTTGTAATCGCATCAAGAGTTTTTCCAAGTGCATGTCTTCTTGATACTTTGTTGTGATTAGGTAAAGCTTTGTTGTCAGTTTGCAAAAGGAAAATAGGAGATATTCATGCATTTTGTTAAGAGATTCATGCTGTACTACATTTATTCACCTGGATTTACTAGAAATGTGTTAAAGGTCGGCTGGCATTATTGTTGAACTGTGCATCAGGAGCTTTAATTAGTTGTTGCTGAACATCTAGTTACTGTTATTTGGATCCTTGTTCTGTCATTCACTTTATGCTTGTTTACATGTAGTCCAAAGGTAACAACATGATTGTATTCCCAAATCTCCAGTGACGGTAAGAGTAAAGGCACTTAAGGATCCAGGGAGCTGAGACCTTTCTGTGAAGGGGACTGAATAAGGCTTTGAATAGTTGGTTTTGGTCTGGATTGCAGCATCAACCACTGATGAGAATTGAGCATGTCTCTGAAACAAAATTTTTCACTGTAATTTTCCTCTTCTCTCATTGAATGCAGGTGGTGAAAAACTGTGAAATTTTAAGTATTGTTAATAAACCCAGATAAGATTAGTAAACTTTCTTTCTCTAAAACCTCCTAATAAACAATAAAAAAAGTAGAATCAGCTCTATTGTGATCAAAACGTGAAGAGGGGAAAATTATAGGAAGGGAAATTCTTAGGGTTTATTTACCTAATTATAAAACCTGAAGTTTCTCTCAACAAATACGTATGTATTTATTTATGTTTTCAAGCCTTTAATGTAGCTATTGTAAAGCTTTTTTAATGTCCAGAAAACAGCCACAAAAATTGTCACTTTAAAAACCTTATGCTGACATACTTTGATTAATTTCCACATTGGAGAGGTTTGGATGGCTACAATGTGCTCTAGAGTCCAGCAAAATAATTAGATTCTGGCTTGACCTAACTTCAGATACTTTTGAGGCCTTGCTATCACTAGAGTTCAGTGACAGAATTCTCATGGGGGAAGGTAACACACATTGTGACTTCATTTCTCTTCATGGTCTGCATAATGTGAGACTCAAACTAAGAAGTAGGAGATGTTCTCTAAAATATTTCAATTGTCTGCAGTACTTAATGTTAGCTAGTAGCAAGTTATGGCTAGTTTTAGTAGCCTAAGTAACAGATAAATAGCTCAGATATTATTTAAAATCTAAATAAATTCTAATCCATAGACATGATTGTAGAAATTGTTAAAAGTTTCTTCATTGGGGCACCTTTCTAACAATTAGCAAAAAAAAAGACTGTAAATTGCAAAGATGAAAATTAAATCTAGTTTTGTATACAGTGAAGTCTCCAAGACTGCAGATGAACAAGCCCCTCTTGGTAGTGTAACGCTGTGCCAGGCGGACTGCAGAAAATGAAATGGGTGAGCAAAGTAGCATGTGAATTTTGCTGTAGATAGTGAATCTGGAGAAAAATCTTATCTCAACCTCAGAAGATGCTGTCAGATTTCAGAAAGCAGAACTTGGAGTCATTGCTAACAGTTTCTGAAATAGGTGGCTCAGTGAAAACCTCTTCTCAAAAATGCCCTGAATGTCTTTGGCATTAGCCGGAAAAGTTTTAAGGAAGAGACAAATGCTATTTACATCCTTATGCTCATATCTTTATTACTCTTAAGAGGACACAGTAGAGTTAAGGTATAGAAGATCACATATAAAATAATCAAGATGACTTTGTAAGTAGAGGCTAAAAAGGCAGAAGTTCTTCAGTTTGGAGAGTAGAAGACTGAAATGGGGGAAATTTGAAGATTATGGAATCATTAAAGTTGTAAATAAAGTAAATACAGAATTGCTACTCAACAAATCTCAGTACTACAACTAAGAAAATCTAATTTAAACTGGTCAGAGATCCACTTAAAGTAAATGCTATGCTTTGGAATTGGCATAGGAAGTTTTGGACACAGTTTCAGGTGCTTCACAAAGACATTGCAGAAATTCTTGGAAAGGTAGCTCTGGAACAGATACTAAAGGGAAAGGATAGGCATCGACAAATCTAATCCAGTGATTACTGATGTTAGGGGAATGTATGAGGGAAATGAACTTCAAGGCAGCTAGTCTTATTTGTGGTCTCCTAAAGTGGCTTCTCCTCGTGCCTCTGTTGCTCTCTATGGGGGTAGGTGAAAGGCATTTCTGTCTGTATAGTATTTGTGTGGCAGGGTTCTATCCCTGTCATGCAGTCCAGGTCATACACACTGGACAGATTCCAGATGAAGTGACTGGCTGTCTGTTTCTGTCATCAACTTGTTCTTCCAGCATTACAGAGGGCAGTGGATGTAATGCATTCAGCCATGTATATTTATAATTGCTTACTGTAACCAATGGCTATGTACCAGGAAGTCCAGAAATATCAATTCAATTTGACTTAATGTAGTTAAAGGCGGCTACTGGTTTTATCTTTAGTATTAAATTCTGGCTTTGTATCGAGCAGTCTAGGACCAGGATCAGATAACAAAAATGTCAAAGATGTTAAATTAAACTTTGATTCTTATGATTATTATTTACGATTTGTTGGATTTCCTACATCCAACCTCTTGTTTCCATTTTTTTACTATCAGTGTTTTATTTTATGATTTTCTAACTTCAAGTGTTGTATCCTTTTTTCTTCTTCCCATTTCCTTGTATGTTTGAATGTAGCCTTAAAATACCATATTAATAAATGATGTCAAAGTATATCTACTGTATCTGGTGGGTTGCAGGAAAGCAATACTTTAAAGCACTTCAAAGTATTCAAAGAAATCTAAAGGAAGTTTCTGTGTTTTGTGTAGTTATATCAGCTGCTTCCAAATACTGTGTTGCTTACCAATCATTGCTATTTTTCCTCTTATGACCTTTTCTGTTTTCCCCATTTTTCACTTAAAGTTGCATTCATTTATATTAGCTTATCCTGAGGCCCATTATCTTCTTTACTTTTTGATTCTGTGTTACTGTTAAGTTAGAGGACTTGCAGAGATACCTACTGCAGAGAGAGATGCTAGTGGCAGCCAGAACAGGGGCATGAGGTAGAGAGTAGACAAAAACTCTTTCCTATTATCTTAAAAATTCTATTAATCTCTTTATGCACTTTGTTTATTCCTTATTCCAGCAATTTACAAAACACAAAAAAGTCAATAATGCAATGAAACTCTGAATTTCTCAAGGATGTCTGAGGAGGACCTCATTGGATACTTCTCAAAATCCTAAGGAACTTCTTTATAACATTGAAATAAATGATAATAGATGTATCCTCTGACTCTGAGATTTCGAAACTAATATGCAGTTTCAGGTATATACACGTATACATGTTGACAGTTATTTAAATAGTGATTTGATCACCAGTTTTTTCTATGGTTCAGGTAGAATACTTCATTTAAAAATTGTAGTTGAATGTTTTCATCACTGTATAGGTTTTCTTCAAAGTCGCTGCAGTGTGTGACACTAAATTCTTAATAAACAATCCTTATCTATGGAAAGAGCTTCACTGCCATGGTTTAGTTAAAAAACTACTTTTTTTTCAGTGGTCAAAGGTCAAAGCTTCATAGTAAAGTGGTTACTGATATCTTTTATTAACCATTTTACATCAATACCTCTTAGCAATACTAAATCATACCCTTGCTAATAGTCTGTATTCTGAAGGATTACGGTTAGCTGCATATTGGGGCTGCAGTTTATTTTATGTGATCAATGTGATTGCTGCTAATGGTTTGTGATTTAAGTGATTACTGGGCATGAAGAACAGTTTTGTAATTTTTTCTCCCTGGTGAATAATCTTTGGTTTCCTGGGTACATTCTTTTTTTTTTTCTGTTTATCAGTTGGTTAACTTCAAGTAAATGAAAGAGAGTGGAGTGCATAAAACTATATCAAAGAACTGTTCAGTCTGTACTAGGCAGCCTTGGTTTCCTCTCTGCACAGGGAAGTATACTTCTCTTTTGGGGGTTTGCTCTCTAGAGCGGGGCTTCTTTGAAATACTGTATTTGACACAAATCGTTGGAAACTTCTGAACTTATAAAAGAAATCCAGTACACTGAAGAACTGAAATAGTGAGATTTCTAGGCTATTTATGGTATTGTTCCCATGGAATTTGGCCCAGTATGATTATTATCTTCATAGACATATGATGGGGGAAAAAGAAGACATTGTTACATTTACCAAGCTGTAGTTATTATCTACTAGCTGGACTTACAAAAGATGTGGTCTATACAAAATGCATGATAGTGCTGTAGATATAAAAGGGTTTAACAAACTGTTGGAATAGGTATGCTGCTTAGTGCTGACAAAGCTGCGATGAGCTATTCAGGTCATTTGAAACAAGCACTGACAAAAGCTTTACAGCATACTTTTCTCTGGATTCCATCTGTTTTAAAAAACCTCCCCTATTTTAAAAAGAAGCAGTAACTGTTTCAATGGGAGTGTTTTTCCTACTGATTCCTTTACTAAGTGTGCAGTAGGTCCCACCGTCTCGTTGGCATGTAAGAGAAAAAAGGGACACTTTTGTGTTTTTTTAAAAACTTTCTGAAAAATATCTTCTTGAACAAATTCTGCTTTGTGGTTTCAAATGCAAGAAGTGGGATTTTACTTCTTTTTGAAAGGAAGTCCTTTGTTATGGCATTTTTAAGGCTTAGAAAATAAATTATTTGCTGGTTTAGATATCATTTTTCTTCATGATGAACAACTCTTGCCCAAGAAGCACGAAGTTGGAGCTAGCTGGTTCTCCGTCACATGTAAGAGAAATGTCAGTTAACATTTGTAAGTTCTGAAACTTTGATGCCTCTGAAATGATGACACTTGAGTTTTACATGTATTTCACATAACACTGATCTTGTAGGCTATGTTAGAAGAGAACTGAAAAGAACTTTGTGATTCTTCAAAAAGATCTCAGATTTTAGCAGTTTTAAAGCCAGTCCTACGGAGAACCCATTACAATTGTTCGTGCCCCTAGAATACAGTGTATCAAATTAAGATCGTATCACTACAGAAATCTCTTCTTGACAGAAATTTCTGTTCCAAAGTAGGTGAAAGAAAATATTACAGATGACATCACCTGCAACAAAATACTGTGTTTATGATACAGTGTTGTGTTATACCTGAGTAAAATTGGAGAGGAAAACAAAAAACACCTTTCTCACACTAGTAATTAGGTTTTCAAATTCTACCTTTGCAACATTCCTACGTTCCATTTCCATTACTTTTACAAACAGTGAGTATGATGCCAAAGTTAACTTCCTGGGCTGAGGAAACTTTCTTTTGTGACCGAATGTACTTTTTTAGCTTAAGGCTGAATTTGGAGATGCTCCAAAAAAAAGACTTCATTTTGAGTTGGTGAAATAACCTGAAATTGTAGGTTGGTAGGTTTTTTTCTACTGTATGGTTATCTGAGAGCGTGGGTGCTGCATACACCTTGGCATTAATATGGTACACTCTGGGCTGACCATTATCAAACACAGGATGGTACCAGAGGCCCCAGGGCTATAAATGACTCATGTTTATAGTCAATGACTGGTTGTTAAGTGAAAGCAACCTGGAGAGAAGGACATAACCAGTTTTAGAGGTAACGAAATGAACAGAAAAAGTATCCAGCAGAGAAAAATCAGATGTTACATGACACTGCAGACCAATGAAGACAGAATGAATAACTCATCTTTCGCAAATTCCCTGTCACTGCCCAGCTTGTACTGCTGCAAGAGGCTGATCCATACCAATGCAAGTCTTTGCACTCACCTATATTGAACTTCAGCCTCATTCTTCAACCTGTTCAAATCAATCTGAAGAAGCCATGCTCTCTGTTTACCACTTTCCCCAGGTAGCTGCCAATTGTGGACTCACGTTGCCATGAATGATTTGAACAAATACGTATAGGTGGGCACACTTGATTTTTTTCTATGAGACTTAGTTGTTTTTGTGTAGATAAATCTTTTTTGTAGGCTGCTCCCAGTGAAATAAAGAAATATCTTGATCTTATTGTGCTAGTTTTGCTGGAATTGTCTGGATTCACATCTTAAGTTATTCCAAGTCGATGTTTGTATATAAACAAGCCCTAGGGAGTTCTGCTTCATTCCAGGAGGCTCTTATAATTCTTTGGCTAACTTCTGTACTGCACAGGTGCCTATAACCAAAGAAAAGGGAATAAAGATTACCTGTAACAGTGGGAGAGTTAGACTTACAGGGATTCCTTACAAGGAGCAATCAGAAAGAAGGATGTCAGACAGCTGGTTGCAGTCTGAACATGCATGTGGCCATAGGGAAGAAATTTAAAGAGAAAATATCTCTGTATAGGAGTTCTGTAGTTCTATACAAGTGACTTTTTAAATAGCTTTACAGTTGTGGTGGTTTTTTTGGGTTTTTTTTATTCTGCTCAAAGTAGAAAAAAATGCTTGCCTCACTGCCTTAAGGAGTGACTGGAAGGATTTTTTGAAAGTCTAGCATGTCTTTTTTAAACTTTCTGTCAAAATCTAAGGTTAATGTCATTTCTTGCAATGGAGTTCACTATAAAATGATGCACAAGGTTTTTCACCCTGATTGACACTTCCAACAATTACTGTCTTTCTTAGGCCTTGCTGGGGAGTAATGTAAGGAATTGAAAATGGCTAAAAATAAACTTTTTCTGTATATGGCATATTAAATAAATATGTAATGGTAGCACTGTTCACATAAATCTGCAAAACTAACAGCAAATTCAGTTTTGTTATTAATTCAATATTCTTTTTTCTGTTATCCACCTATAATAATAATGAAAATTATTCTGTTTTGTAATTTTTTTCATTGATTTATGACCAGAAAGCTATTTTAGATTAAAAGCATTTTAGTAGCAATATGAAAAGTGATTACTATATATTTAACCTCTGACCTAATAAAACAAAGTATTACTTTAGGGCCAGAGTGGACAAGCGCTATTATAAGTCTGTTCTATAGTGCTATCAATGATTCTAATTAGTTTAATTAAGATCTATATCCCAACCATTCTTTTCTTATCTTGTTATGTATTTCTTATGTACATATTTGCCTCATCCTTCTGCTATTAGTTGTTACCATATGTCTCTATTATCTACTAACTTATATGTACATTAGTCTTTCAGCAAGAGTTTAGCAAGTTTCTTGGCAGGAAATCTTTTGCCAACATGCCATTGGAAAGCACGTGGCAGTCAAGACTAAGCAACATATCTAGAAAGAGGTGTAAAACAAAGTTGCTTTCCTTTGTGAAAAAAGCATCATGTTTGTTTGAGCCCTAACTATTAACAATGAGATCTACATGCTTATTAGAGTTGTGTTTTCTAAATTCATGTTCAGTTTCTCATACTATCAATCTAACAATGATTTCCAGGAGTTTATATCAAGAAAAAAAAGGATCTTAAACTCAGTGTTTAGGTTAATACAATAGAAATTAATTTATTGACTTGATCTTCAAACATAGCCAATTTATAAAAAAGTTCTGTCTTGCAAAAATGACTTAATCACTATAAATATGTAAATCAATACTGAAAATAGTGAAAAATATCTTGAAAATGTTCTCCTGGTTGATTTATAGATTTTTTTCTTTTGGTACACTTAAATAACATATTTATATCTACAGTGATCTGAATTTGCAAGCATTGTGTGTAGAGGACATTACCAAATTATACCTGCCTTCTTTAGTATGATGGATTGTCATGGATTTGATTATACAAATGGAAGAACAGGCCACAGTGAGTATATTCAGCATTCAGTGTTGTGTATCCTGTGAAATAAACTTTCAGACTTTACCAGTAGAAGAGCAGAAAAGTGAGACTTCTAGATCTTCTAATCCAAAATCCATTTTAATAAAACCCAAAACTTTTCAAATACTTGAAAGTATGTCATTTTGGACTATTGAAATTGTATCATCTGTATCTACACCTGTGTAGTGGTAGAAGATCAATGTCAGATTACTTGTATTTGGAACATATTTATCTTTTCATAATTATGTTGTGGAATTGAACTAGATGATCTCTAAAGGTCCCTACCGACCTCCATCATTCTATGATATTTTTGCCTTTATTTTTATGAAGCAATCAACCAACCAACCCTCCTCTTATTACATTAGAAAGCAGTGATGTATGTATAACTATTGTCTTTATACGTTGAATACAAAGATAGATTTCAATTGCTGCATTAATAGAATAAAGATTCTACTTCTGGATTTTATCACCAGGCTGCTGTATTATAATCCAGAAATCACATCTGCTTTGGACCCCTAAATTGTGTCCAGATTACAGATGCCACATTTTCCCCATCTCAGTTCACCTTCTGAGTATTGATGTTTGTGATTCAGAAGACTACTTCACAAAGTGTATGATTCTCTCAAGACTTTTGCTTGCTAAAACACATTGAAAAAGAGAATCTTTTATACAGTTGGTCCTTTCCAGGGCTATATGACTTCTAAATCCATAAAGACAGACTTTGCTAAACTGTTCATCCTTTACCCAGAACAAGAGAAATAGGAATCATGCAAAATAAGAAACATTTCTGTGTAATGGCAAAAGAAACCCCAAATACCAATTATTCCATAATTCAGTTTCTTTACTCCAGTGTTGGAATTCAGACAGTGTTAGTCTGAGTTTCTGACTTTCATTCCTGCAGGATAGGTTTCTTTTTTTGTATCATTGTCTCCTCTCTGACTTAAGCCATCAGCTTTCTTCGGTCCACTGTAAATTTGGATGTAACTTCCACTTTGGCCAGTGGAGTTCCACAGGGATCAATTCTGGGGCCAATCTTGTTCAACATCTTCATCAATGACCTGGATGAGGGGACAGAGTGTGCCCTCAGCAAGTTTGCTGATGACACCAAACTGGGAGGACTGGCTGATTCCCCAGAGGCTGTGCTGCCATTCAGCAGGATCTTGACCAGCTTGAGAGTTGGGCAGAGAGAAACTTCATGAGGTTCAACAAGGACAAGTGCAGAGTCCTGCATCTGGGAAGGAACAACCCCATGCACCAGTACAGGCTGGGGGTTGAACTGCTGAAAAGCAGCTCTGCAGAGAGAGAACTGGGAGTCCTGACTGATAATAAACTAAATATGAGCCAGCAATGTGCCCTCATGGCCAGGGAGGCCAATGGCATCCTGGGATGTATCAAGAAGAGTGTGGCCAGCAGGTCAAGGGAGGTTCTTCTCCCGCTCTACTCTGCCTTGGTGAGGCCTCATCTGGAGTCCTGTGTCCAGTTCTGGGCTGCTCAGCTCAAGAAGGACAGGGAAGTGCTGGAAAGAGTCCAGTGCAGGGCCACCAAGATGATCAGGGGACTGGAGCATCTTTCGTACAAGGAAAGGCTGCGGGAACTGGAGCTGTTTAGTCTGGACAAGAGGAGACTGAGGGGTGATCTTATTAACATTTATAAATATCTAAAGGGTGGGTGTCAGGAGGTTGGGACATCCCTCTTTTCTATAGTAGATAGTAACAGGACAAAGGGTAATGGGATGAAGCTGGAACACAAAAAGTTCCACTTAAATATAAGAAAAAACTATTTCACCGTGAGAGTGACAGAGCAGTGGCACAGGCTGCCCAGAGGGGTTCTGGAGTCTCCTTCCGTGGAGGTCTTCAAGACCCGCCTGGACATGTTGGTATGTGACTTGATCTAGGTGAACCTGCTTCTGCAGGGGGGTTGGACTGGATGATCTCTAAAGATCCCTTCCAAACCCTACCATTCTATGACCAATGAGTCAATGCATGTTACTGCTTTGCTGTGGCATTATTTATAA
Source organism: Colius striatus (assembly GCF_028858725.1). Classification (NCBI taxonomy): domain Eukaryota; kingdom Metazoa; phylum Chordata; class Aves; order Coliiformes; family Coliidae; genus Colius; species Colius striatus. Next base: position 17,173,551 of record NC_084771.1, read on the forward strand.
GTGCACTGTTTTGAGGCTCTCTCATCACACTATTTTACCTCCGATTCTAGTTTTAGCTGTGACATAGTTTAAAAGTCATCACCATCAGCTAATCTGCACTGTTAGATCACTGCTGCAAAGAAGTTTCATTTCTTGGGGGCTGACTGTAGTAATTGCTTTGGGCATGGTTCTCTTGAAGATTCTGGACTAGATTTTGGATGTGAAGTAAATGTGAAGCTATATGAAAAGTCCCCGTCCAATACGGTCTGTTGTGTGTAACTTAGTTGGTCTTAAGTTCATTCAGTGCTTCATTTGGTGAGAAGTAATAACTGCTTAGGCACAACTGTGTCAACCTGTCACTGACTGGATATTGAATTATTACCTCCTTAATTTCTAGTTTTCTCTTCTGAGTATAGATCTGCTTCCCAGCTGGTGTCACTGATTTCCTCATTGGCCAACATTTTTATGTTCGGAATATTTGTCATCCAAACAGATGGACTGTGGAGATAGCTTAACTGACATGGATGTGTGACACCACAGCTCAGACTTATACTGAATTAGCTCCAGTTTTTTCTTAATATTTAAGTTGCAGTCAACAGAGCAGCACGTCTCTGAATACAATACAACACTATACTTTGCAAAAAATGTTTATTTATTATTACCTGGTTATGCACATATATATTTATATTTATAAACATTAATGTATAAACATATAATGTATAAACATTGATTAAATTAAGATGAAGAGGAGATAAGAGATAAGAAGATAAGAGATAGTTAAAAGCAGAAATTCCACATGCTTTGTTCCTTAAAGTTTCAAGAATTTTTTCACTGTAGGGGTTGGGGAGCACTGGAAGAGGCTGCCCAGGTGGATTGTTGAGTCTCCTTCTCTGGAGACATTCAAAATCTACCTGGATAAGTTCCTGTGTGACCTACTCTACGTGATCCTGCTCTGGCAGGGGGTTTGGACTAGATGATCTTTCTAGGTCCCTTCCAACCCTTAAGATTCTATGATTCTGTGATTCCATCTCTCCTAATGACAACACTTGGAAAAGCATTCTCTTTAAGTTCATCCACCTTCCAAGCAGCTTAGTGATTTCTTCTTTAGGCCACTCCATTAATGTATTGTAAGAGTCATTTTTAGTGATACCTTCAGAACCTTGGATACAAGCCTTTTAACTTTAAAGAATAATTGGGGTTTTTTGTTCATAAAAAAGCACATTTACAACACTCATTTCAGGAAATCAAGGTGAGGAGGTTACCAGGGTTCAGGAAAATGGAATTTATGCACTTATATGTACATACACTCTTTACTTACACTGTGAGTTTTACTGTCACTATTTTTTAGATTGCTGTGATAGTAGTGCTGAGAGGTCCCAGCTGAGTTCAGAACCCCATTGTGCCAGATATTGTAAAACTGTGGAGTAAAAAATAAGCAACTGAGAAGAAATATCAGCAGAGATGCTTTATAATCAGTACGACAGTAAACATATTTATTTATTAGTAAGATATACTACTGGTTATAAAATAGTTTTTGGAATTCCTGTTTCAATGGTTTATTTCTATACATATTCATTTGTAAAATCATTTTTTAAAAAAACACAGTTTGTGCTCTATCTGTCTTGCATGCACTCTGTAGAGGGCAGTTGTAATCCTGGCTCCTCAAGACACTAGTCCAGCAGTCTACTAGTTCACTGCCCAGGACTCTTCTTTGTAAGTAACATTATGTGATGAATGAAGTCACCTTATGTTTTTCTTCAGTACTTTGTTCCCAGATTTTCGTCTCTATTTGCTTGCTGGCAATGCTAGAATTAAAAAGGCAAAAAAGGCAGTGGCTACAAAAAAATTCTTTGCATTTTACTTCTCACACAGTAGAAAACAACAAAAATTCAAATACCGACCAATGAACAAACACAATAAAATTTATTGTGTACCAAAATTCCCCTTAGAAATAAAATACTTGTCAGTGTTAGTGATACCAAGGTACATACTTCAGCAAAACACCCTCCAACAAGTAAATACCTATTTGGTGGATGTTTTTTAGTACATGTGCCTAAAAACTAATTAGATGCCCTGGAATCGAAATATGCTTAATATTCTACGTGATCTGATCTAGGTGAACCTGCTTCTGCAGGGAGGTTGGACTAGGTGATCTCTAAAGATCCCTTCCAACCTCTACCATTCTATGATTTACCAGGTTTCTGTTAATGGAAATCTGCTTCAACATACTTTAGTACCTAGCTGCTTAAAATGTTGTCATATGCTTCTGGAGTAATAAATGGTGTGAAGTAATGCAGCTAAAGTTGATTTAGTATTGGATAACCACAACAGGTTTTTAATGACAAATATTTGGCAACAGTTATTGCATAACAGAAATTTCTATGAAATATATTCTTTAAAGGTGTTCATAGCACTGCAGAAAAAAGTAATTAAGCATTATATGACAATAAAGAGTGCATCTATGCTGTATTTAATACTTTTGAGATACACTAAACACTTGTGTGGTTCGTATTACCTTGAGGAGTTGTAGCTAACTCTGCTTGCCTGGTTGTTTATTGGAGTGTTTGAATTTGAATGAATTTCTTCTAATAAAAGCTCTGATGGGGAAAAAAAAAAAAGTTTGAGTCTTCTAATATTTCTCTGGAATCCTGAAAGAGACTCTGGAGACTTGAGTGGCTGTTTCATAACAATACCCTGAAACAGTAGATATGTTTCCTGTTTCCCATAGGTGGAAGCCTGTCAACAGCTATTTCTATTCCAGCACTTTTCTTAAATCATATTGAAATTATTCATGCTTGAAATCAAGTGACTACATAATTGGAACAACTTGGAATAAATTGATTGTCAGCTAGAATAAACAGATTTTTAGCTGGAATAACTAGATCTTATAAATGAATAAAGGAATTGTGAAAATAAGAATCCCAGTTTCTACTTATAAAAGTATGTATTTGTATTATATTAGACAATTACATAGCTGTATAATGAATAGAGGGAGAAGTGCTACAGTTAGATCTTTTCTGTTTATATCAACAGCTACCTTGGCTGTAAGCTTTCAGACCACACCAATGTAAAATTTTCTGTAGGTAACTTGCCTCTACCTTCCCAGTATTTTAATTTTATCATATTGAGAAAGAATAGATTTGCTATATATCAACTTATCAATTCATTTGCTGTTTCTGCCCTCAGGTTTGAAATACTAACATCTATATCCTCATCTTTATGTAGTCAACTTGAAATATACATCTTCTGTTTTGTGCAATACTCAGGACCAAAGACTAAGAACCACTTGATCTTGTACATTTGACTATTTTCAATTCCATATATTGGTGCAAATCCATATCTTGAAACCTTTTCTAGAGTTGCATATGGTATTTATTTTATGGATGGATATAGACAAACTCCAATGTGTTAGGAATCAAATATGCTGAATGAAATCCTTCTTAAGTCAGGAGAAAATGTTTGTGTCTTGAAGAAACAGTTTTCTCATATTTGTAGTTACCTACATTTCTGATGCTTGATTATTTTTTTTCCCCTCCACTTAATGTTCATGATGGATAAATGACAATTTTGAATGGGAGATTCAAGTTCAGAAGACTGGATTCTGCTACTGTCTTTGTTACTGACTAGTGATGTGAAATTTTCTGGTAAATATGATGTCTTTCCTGTAAGCATCGTTTGTTGTAAAATGAAGCTAATCCTGCTTGGAAAATACTCACAGAAAAGTTTTGTCCTTTACAAAATGTAAGGAGTTCTACTGACATTTGAAGTCATCATTAAAGAAATACTTACATTCCTAAAAGCAGTACTTGCTATTTATGCTGTCAGATCTTCAGATAGCAACCATTAATTTTTGGAGCTCTTGTGTGATTATCCTTTTAAGAAATTATTCTGTGAATTTAGCTGTGTTTGGCATATTAAATAAATACATATACATAATTGATACTATTTTGAGTAAATGCATTTATGTCCAAGTGTTGAGTGCAATATATATGGTGAAAAGCAGAACTGTATTAGAAAAGAAATGTGATTAAGTACCATTCTTAAATATAAAAAAACCCATTTAAATTGAGGTTGGTGTAATGTAATAAGGCTGAGGGCAAGAGTAATAAAAGTAGGGAAATTATTTTTTTCTCAGATATATTTAATATATTTTTAAGGTACTTCTGTTACTGCAAACAGCAGACAAGACTTGGAGATTTAAAATTCAAAATGGACTTGATATCTGTAGAACCTGTTATTTGTAAAAGCACAGTCACCTAGTCTGTAATTGTCATAGCCTTTTTCTTCCTCAGTCTCTTGGAATGAAAGCAGCACCTCAGGCATTCCTTCTTATTTTCTTTTCCTTTCTTTTTATAGTCTTTGTATTGTGAATTGAGGTTTTAACCTTTGTTAAATTTTGTACTTTCAGGAAATAGCCAAAACAGTCACTGTGTTTTGAGGAGTAATGTAAATGTAACTGGAATTTTTAAGGATACATAGACATGCTCTGACTGCAATATGTTGCTAGTAGATGAGGGAAATTGGAGATCCACTTTTACAGTGCTTAAAAGTGTTAAGAATCTTGCCATTAGCAACTCAGTAATTTACATATTAGACAAATAATTTGCAGTGCTCTGACTGAATCATAGAAGAACAGTGACCTTGCACATGCTCATGCTGCTCTAGTATTGCATTTTATCTTCACATGAGCAGATTTTTCTTGTGGAAGTGTTAAAATTATTCTCAGAAAAGAAACTGCATAAATGTTTTTAGGATGAGGACAGCTTCAGATATGTTCATCTCTTCTTTATAAGGGAGTAAATTTATAGGAAGAAAAGACAAACCTAATAGTTTAACTAGGAACACTCATAATATTATTATTTTTTAAAAGGCACTGCTGTAATGAAATGACTTTAAATTACTGAGTGGATAGATTGAAAATCCTGTTCATTTTAATGGCCAAGTAGCAGTGTACTTAATTTCATCTGATTTCCAGAATATTCTGCTATATTTGACTGGATGGCACAAAGGAAAACCTTCTGTATTTAGTGCAATGTGGTCCCATAAGTAGCTAGCCCATACTGTCTAGCATTTGTAAGTGTCCCAAAGTTTTAAATCACAGACAAGGTATCTGAATTTAACTGAGGAAAAAGAGGATGTGAATCCTTCTGGTTTTCAAATAATTTTCCTTTCTATTCTTCTCTCTTTCCTATGGGGTTTCTGAGAAACACAGGAGTTTAGCTGGATCATGAGCCCTAATGGGAAATCAAGCAGAGGGTGAATTTTTGCTTCTGTCAATGTGTTCATTACCTTTCTTTTTTACACTCACCATACTCTTGCTTACGTTTTTCAATTGTAATTTACAGTACTGTTGTTTTAAGATCAAAATCAGTTCTAACTGTGAAGAAATTAGTGTTTTCCTGAACTGGTAAGCTTAATATAGATTGACCCATGTAAAGGAATTGCTGTGCTTATTTTTTCATAGGTTTGTCTCAAAGGTGAGACACTGGAAGTAAATCTTCATGTAGGCGGAACTTTTTAACAATATTAATAACATTTCCAACATTTTAAAAATGTCATTTGTCCAACATACAACTGGATCATTCACATGTACACTAAACTGAAACATTTGATCATATGAGGAGTTCCTAATTGTGCTGGGCTCTCTTTTCTTTTTTACTTTGATCACTTTGTTGACCTTAAAACTGCAGAAACTTCTGCAGTTAGAGATCCCCAAAAGAAGAAAAAAGATGATTTAGACTAAGTAAGAGATTGTGATAAGCTTGTTTATCTTTAGGAGCCATTCACTTGAACCAGTTCAGTGCAGACCTTTTAGAGCAGAGCAGAGGTGTGGCTATGTGAAAAGTTGAGGTGGATGAACTGACTGTCAGTTTTCAACATCGATTATGGTTTTACTGATCCATTATAATGTCTTTCATTTACAAGCAAGGCAAAACTATAACATTTTCCACTTGCTTTCCTACTGAAAACTTTCTCCATCTAGTAGGGTGACTTTCACACCAATCAAGTGTTAGGTGTCAGTCTCCGTTTACTCTTTACAGATCAGAATGTTTGAAGATCATTGGCTTGTGTGTGAAATTAAATTGTTGTATTATTTTCCCAAAAGAGTAGCATGTTAAACTCACAGCAGCAGAGCTAGACTGTGGCCTCTGGGTCCCGACCTACATTTTTTACTCTATAGAGCATGAAATATCTTGCTATATATGATGCAAAGTCACTGTATGATTAGAAATGATATTAAATTGTTTGTTTCTGGTATTCTGGTTTAAAAAGTGACTTAGCAGTAGATACAGCTAACTATAATAGTGAGTAAAGATTTGGTGTATTGTAAAATTAAGTTAATGTTTCTTAATAGTTTCTTTCTTTCTACCTCCTTGCTTTTCCTTTTTAAAAATATTTTATTTTTTTTTTATATCTATAGGTTCTTTTTTTAATAACAAAGACTAGATACCTCACTATTTAAACTACTGTAAGTATATGGCAAACACTTATTCTTCCTGCACTTTCTGTGATCCAGTGATGATAATGATAGGTATTTCAAACCTACCTTGGACAAAAATAAATGATGTCCAAAGTTTCAGTGTCTTGGAATATCAAAACTCTTGTACCTGGTTTGATTTTTTTTTTCCACCACTGTAATTAAATAGTTCTGTTCTCATAGCTCGGTGAACAGGAATCATTTTTGCTGTGTGCTTAATGAAGAATCTTCTATTTTTTTTTTTTTTCCTTTTTTATCCCCCCTGATATTTTTTTGCTTATAAATGGGTTCAGTCTCTTGCCAGTAAGATCATCTACTGTATGTCAGGTTAACATGTTCTGGTCGTGAAGTCTGAAATTGTAGACCCAATGATATTTCTTTGAGCTACACTTCTGGATTTTGAACTCTGCCATAACCCCTAAAGCTGTTTCTGTTACTGTGTGAGAAGTTCTCCGCAGGAATAGTGAGGTTACTTTTACTTGCCCTTTTCTTCCCAGAATTGAGAGAAAAATAAGCTTCAAGCAATAAACTGAAAAAAATATGAGAAATCTTGACTGGTATTTTGTAATATTTTTTTTTCACTGAAATGTTTGCCATTTTTAGTCCTGTGACTTTCAATTTAAGCCACTTGAAAGTGTAAGTGTAAATTCTTATGAGTATAACTCTTGATCTGTGAACGGACAATCACAGTTACATAGATGACTGTTGCAAAAGAAGTGACTTCAAGCACAGCTGTGGCACTCAATCTACTGAATATTGGAAATCAGGTAATGTTTGATGATGATACATTTTTAATATAGTTAATGACGATAGTTAAAATAGAGGTAAAAAGACAGTAAAGAACTCTAAACATGTTGAAAGTTTTGGTAGATTGACTTAAGAATTGTAAATAACAACAACAGTTACTGTTGACCAAATATTTCTAGATTGGTTAGCTTTTAAAGAAGTGAGAAAATTTCCTAAGGAATCCTGAAGAAAAAGATACAAAGGTGAAAGGAATATCATGCAGTTTCTCTTTTTGATACTTTGAACCTGTAATGTTACGGTGTTAACGGCGGTCTTTGAGCATCTCTGCAGTAGGCCAGAAGCAGGGGATAGTTTGTGTCAGACACTGTCTTTGGCCACAGTCCCACCTTAGAGAATTCCTGCCAGATTTCCCATAGATCATTGTCTTCTCAAAGAGAACAGCACAACTGTCTTCCATGGAACATTTATTTTCTACTATTTTGACTTGCAGACAGAACATAAAAGTGAATGGGCTTTTTGTGAAGGGATGTATATATACTGCTTCTAAGACTTAACATCTGCTAGGGGTATGTGGAGCCATGTTGGGGAATATAGGGAGTTGATAAAGCCCTGAAGAAAACTCAGAAGAGGGATGTCTTTATTTTGTGAAACTAGATGTATAGTCTGTCCTTTATAATTCTGCCTGAAGTGTCAAACTAGCAATACCTCAGCACCTCGTGATCAATAGCATTGTCCTTTTTTCCCTAGTGAAAATATTTTGTGCCATGCTGAGGTATAGCTAAATTAATTAGGTGCATAGATCAGCTTATTTAGAGTCATATTATTATGATGTGTCAGTAAACAGTGACACAGTTTTGATTGATTTGTTCAATATATTTGGACAGATCTTTAGCTTCTCTGAGATGGCTCTGCTGAACTGAATTCGTTAGCACTACTTTGATTTACATGATGCTGTTGTCTCTGTAGCTCTATGTTTTTTCTCTTGACTCGTGTTGCAGGTTTTTAATATATGTAATTTGCACAAGCAGTTGTATTCTGTAAGTCCACGAACTGATGAATGGAAGGAAGACGCATTGGAATCCACCCACTTGTATTTCTAATCATTTAGTAACTATAACAACAAAAATATTCCTTTAAAACTAAAAAGCCCAAAATTTTAAACAACTGAAAACCAAACATGGGGTTGTTTTAGTGGTGGGTTTTGTTGTGATTTTTTTTTGTTGTGTGTGTCAATAATACGATATTGAGAGTCCATATTGTAAACAGTTACGGAGAGTGTGATGCCCCTGACTGAAGTTACCGGACTGTTGTGTACATACACACACTTGTGTGTGATTTATCTATGATGTGTAGAGGGGCTTTTTGTTCTTAAGGAAAATAATACCTACCAATGAGAATTGACTGCACGGCTTAGAGGTGTAATAGCTGTTGGAGAATACCGTCTTGTCCTCTCAGTGCCAAAATTAAGCTGTATCTCCTGTACTGTAAGCCAAATAATGAAAAATGAAATGTAGAACAGTCAGCTGTAACTCTTCAGAACTGAAAAGTAATTTTAGAAACTATATAAGGTATATACATATTTACGTATGTTTGTGCAAAAACAAGTGCTATAGGTAAAAGGTTAAAGAACATTGTAACCCTTACAAATGTTATTTGAAGAGATTTTCAATGCACTACACAGTATTCTTTTCTATATTTCATGTATGCTTATCCCTTTTACTAAAAAAAAAAAAGGGAATTGGGAAGTGTCACTGAATGAGAGTGTCTTGAATGGGCACCGTAGCTGTATAAAAGAGGGTGTGAATTTACTTCATTTTTCAGACTTTTCCTCTGTAGGAAGCAAAGTTGTTACTTCCAGTAATATAGCCAAGCTTTGTGAAATGACCATAACATTGATCTAGGCTAAAATTTTCTATCTTAAATATGAATTCTTGACGCAAAAATTAAAGCCCAAGTGAAAATAAAGAATGTTTCCATTAAATATGTTGCAAGTGAATTTTCTCATAGTAAAATATCAAATAATTACTGCTTTGCTCAATGCTAATTCTGTTCAACAGCTATTTGCTAGGGAAGCTAAATGATGCCTACGAAATTTTACAAGAATGATGAGTTATTACAAAAATCAGCTAGATAATTTTATCTATCTCTTTTGTAAATCTGCATTTTTATTTTAATGCCTCAAATATATAACCAGTGTATTTTGTCTGATAAACCTCTTTCTAGGATAAATAGTAATAAGAATTATAAATCCTGGAGACAGACTAAGAAGCAGTGTGCAACAGAACACATTGTAATGCATGTGATGCCTTAGAATATAAAACTGCAAAATACACAACTTCCCTCACATTTGTGCCTTTAGAGGAAGTTGAAAGTGCTAACAAAGAAATCCAGCACTTCAGGAGATAAGACTCTTGAACTACATACATTTAAAAGTAGGATTTGTTTTTTAAGAAAAGGTGGGGTTTTTTTTACTGCAAATTGGATCTGCAGAAAAGATCTGAAAGTAGCCAGGGATGTTTTGTTGACAGAATGATTTGAATCATTTGACAGATGCTTTTTTTTTTTTCCTAAATCAACAGAATCAAATTAGAGATTCTACCAAATTAATTTTGTTTTGTGTGTAGGTTCTACCTGACAGGATGTATTCAATGAAAGAGAAAAATAGTGGATATAAAAAATGTGTCAATTAGAAGACAGGATTTTTGAAGTCACTGTAACAAATTGTGCACTAAAGGGTAAAAAGTGATTTTCCAATGTAGATAGCTTCATTAAAGATACTTCTTGTTTTGATAAAATTCCTTCCTTTATTGAGAACACTTGACAGGTATGTCAACAACAAATTTTTTTTTTGTGCTGCAACTAGTTTCAAATACTTTTTCCCAATAGAAAGGCGGGGCAGGATTTTAGGGAGAATACTGAGGAAAAGAGTAGATGTTTTGATCATTTCTTTTCATTTGCAACCATCTACAACAACTCTGTAGGTGGTAGATACTCTTGTAGGCAAAACCCAAATTGAATATAAAAATACATTTTATCCAACTAGTTTAAGTACTTCAGGAAGAAAGTGGAATTGTCCAGATGCTCAGACCAACATGACTCACTAAAACACTGGCCTTGCAGAATGGAGCTCTTACACATACGTAAGCAAAGAGAGAAAATATTAAATAGTCTTTGTAAATGCACAGAGTCTAGTTTCCTGACCAGATGGCTAATACAGATAGACAGTTTGTAGGATTGTAATTGGGCCCAGTCTTCACAACTGCAGAACTTCATTGTCTCCAAATACTTTGGAGGTTTTGCTAAAGGAAGGCTATGAGAAGAAGCTTGTGTAATCAGATAAGCACTATTTAAGCAGTGTGTTTTACAACTGAGCTAGTTAACAGTAACAGGGAAACACCTAAAAAAATAGAACTTCTGTCAGGGAAAATAATCTCAACTGTTTTCCACATCTGCAAAACTAGATTGGAAAAAAAAATGCTACTATGAAATCTTCTCTTCTGAGAATGAGGTGCAAACAAATCTCTGCTTCACCAGTCCTCTCCACAGGATGCAAGGAACTTCTTACAGAAGCCATCTTTACAGTCCCTTCCCCATTACTAGAAATGACTCCATATCAAACCATAACATGCAGTCAGGCTGATAAAGCCTGTTGAAGTCAATGTTCACTTTTGGAGGATGGTGTGCTGGAGCTTCCTGTCTGAATGCCTGGTAAACACTGTAGTTCAGTTTTCATAAATACTGACCTTGGCAACCTTTTCCCTTAAACAAGCAGACAGGCAAAATAATACCTGCTTTTGGTAACATTTCTATTTAGATTTAAACTTACCAATTATTTTTGTAGTAGAAGATGTTTTTTATGATGTTTTGCTTGAAAAGGTTCAAAATATTGGCTTTTTACATTTTTCTTTAGTATCTAAATTCTGATGATAAATAGTAGGTGGGTTGCATGAGCCACAGTAAAGGTAGCAGATTATCAAGAAATTCTGTACCTGACTTGTTCAGCAGAATTTAGAGGAGTTTTGGTACAAGTCTGATGAGATCTTTGCCATTCACATTGTCAGCCTTTTCTCCCATTGTTAGCAATATTAGGGGAGGTGCAGGTGAGATTTCAATGGCTGATTCACACTTTCCTCAAAAATATTTACTTTAGCTCTATATATTTCTTGCATGTTCCACTGCTTATAATTGCTTGTGAAGTGTTTAACTTTACTTGTAATAAAGTATAAAAATTAATCCCTTGACGTTAAATTAAATCCCTTTAATCTCCTGACATTAGCGTATAGTTGTGATTAGTGAAGCATCAAGATAATCTTTGCAGCATTTCTGGCCTCTGATTTGCCTGGTCTGCTGAACTATTGACTATATTCATTTTAACATGTTATGTGCATTAGAAAATCAATGTGGCAGAACAGATGGAGCTTTTAAACTGATATGACCTCTGTGACCAAAATGTTTAGTTTTGAAATTTTCTGTACTGAACTGAAAAAAAAATAAAGTAGGAATAGTGGACCACCTTTGCTTTTGCAACTAGTTTTTATCTACTTATTTAACTTTTAACCAAGGAATATAAATTTGTATTGTATAAGAAAAGTCTCTGATTAAGGACTTGTCCATTACTAACAGACATAGCTTCTTTTACTGGGTTACATCCTAGTTTGACACTGAATAACCTTCTTGCTAACATTTTGGGGTTTGAACCATATCAATAGATTAACTTAAAACCTTTGTTAGTATTGATTTTTCTAATGCATATACTATGTTAAATAGATCAATGTTCAGCACATCAGATAAGGTCAAATACAGAGAACATGATGAAACTCTTCCATGCAGAGTTGACTATTGAAGAGATTACATATGCAAGGAAAAAACTGCAGATGAAGTGATGGTGGAATAAGCTAAAACCAATTGGGGGAAGAAAACGGGAATCAGCTGATATCAATCCCAAGCTGCAGAGGTGTGTTCAGGGTATATTTTGGACATTTTGCAGGGATTACAGCATTACTTCTTGTGATCTCAGCATTAGGCTCCTGTTTCAAGATTTTTCAGACAAGGCTAAAAACCCCTTTACTAGATAATGGAATTGTCAGTGGTTATTGTGATGCCAGCTTCCTTCTCATTGCTGAAAATGAAGTGTCTACATGGATCTTTGTTTTGAATGCTGCCTTGTACACTACTGGTGGTACACACAGTGGTGCTGAGGGCCACTGCGGTTAAATGAAGCAGCCCTGAAGCTCCAGAGTAGCAAACAGTGCATAACTCTGAATAACTGTTCTGTGGTGACCAGCTATGTCTAGAGGTTAGGATGTTATGAATTTTGCACTGGAACCTTGTGTATTACATTTTCTGTGTTCTGATTTTAACATCAGAGAAGAAAGTTGGAAATACTTTGAATTTTTTATAGAGGAAATTTATTCTGTTTCCATTTTGGAAGAATATTAAACATAGCTTTGTAATTTCTCATCAATACAATTTGAAATCATAATAGAAATGTCTATGTTGTCTGTTTGCAAAAGCTGAAAGAAAAATAACCAAATAAACAGGTAATCAGACAATATGAACATCTTCACCCTATTCATAAGTGACAGTAGCTATTAACATTCACAATTAAATCTCTGCTGACCAAATGAAGAAAAGAGTGTACATAGTTTTGAATGCTGCTTAGTGAAACTGGGAGTCTTGATTGATAATAAACTAACCATGAGCCAGCAATGTGCCCTCATGGCCAAGAAGGCCAATGGCATCCTGCGATGCATCAAGAAGAGTTTGGCCAGCAGGTCATGGGAAGTTCTTCTCCCCCTCTGCCCTGGTGAGGCCTCATCTGGAGTCCTGTGTCCACTTCTGTGCTCCTCCGCTCAAGAGGAACGGAGAACTTCTGGAGAGGGTCCAGTGCAGGGCTAACAAGATGATCAGGGGACTGGAGCATCTTTCATACGAGGAAAGGCTGTGGGAACTGGGGCTGTTTAGTCCAGAGAAGAGGAGACAAATATCTAAAGGGTGAGTGTTAGGAGGTTGTAGCTAGCAACAGGACAAGGGGTAATGGGATGAACCTGGAACACAAAAAGTTCCACTTAAATATAAAAAAAAAATGTTTCACTGTGAGGGTGATGGAGCAGTGGCACAGGCTGCCCAGAGGGGTTGTGGAGTCTCCTTCCTTGGAGGTCTTCCTGATCCGCCTGGACATGTTCCTATGCGACCTGATGTAGGTGAACCTGTTTCTGCAGGGGCATTGGACTAGATGATCTCTAGAGGTCCCTTCCAACCCCTACCATTCTATGATTCTATGAAATGTTTAAAATGGCAGCCCACTAACAGTCTAAGAAAAGAGATAGACCATTGTCCCTTTTTAAACAGATTGAGAAATGTTATTTAAGAAAATAAATTAAGTCAATTGCTACTCTGCTTAGTAACATAATAAAAATAAACATGATAAGACATTTTGAAATTGAACTAGTTAATAACCTCATCTTATTAGTATTTGCGTTATAACCAAATTAAAATAGTTTAATGGGGAAATGTTATAATATTCTCTAGATTTTTCCTGTTAAGTTAACTTTGTATACTTTAATGAATACCTTAATTAGGCACCTTTATTGATGCAGACATTTCAGAAATAAAATTTGGTTCCATATTCTCGTTCACACACCGGCATCCATTAAAATAAAAGTAATCTTGTAATGACTAAAGGGCAATTATTTTGCAAACTTCCTGTGGCTGCTGAAGGGACTTTGATGCAATAGTTCATCTATCTGTATGTAGAGATGTTATGACTTCCGTAGCCTTGTAACTGTACTGTTTATTATTAATTATTAATTAATGTGATGGAAAGTTCTTTAAGCATGTTGGTAATGGTCTGCTGCACTGTATATGGAGCACATATGTGTGTATATTCTTAAAACAAGATGAAGGTCTTTTGAAGTTGGTGCATTTAATCGACAATTATGATATATTAGATGTAGAATATCAGATGATTACAGTCTGTGCACCATGATGGGAGAATTGATTGAGTGGCTGAATAGATCTGAACATATTCTGTCAAAGAAAGCAGCCATATGCCACAAATGAAGCAATTTATGTCACGGGGTTTGTGGACTTGTAGGCTTATGCTTTGGCAGAAGTAAATGTGAGTTGGTTTCTTTAAATATCCCTTAATGCTATGAGAATTATACAGCCAGGCAGACTAAAGCAGTTAACTGCCGTCATGTCTTTCCTCTGTTAAAAGCCACTAAAGAGGTAGATATATATCATTAAACACGTGTCATGTATGTCTTTAATGTTCAAACTGTTAGGACAACACCAGGGTCCAGTGAAACATGCCAAACAGTAGCAAGTGGGTGAGGAAAAAGGACAGAGGAGCAACACCATACATCTTTTTGAGAGGAGGTTAACTGTTGCAGCTGAATCTTTTTCTAACAAAGACTTAACATACATAATTAAGTCAGTGAAACTCTTTTTTTTCCCCCCTTCCTTTCTTTCATTCCATAGGAGAGTGTCTGATAATGTGTTGAGGGAGAGATGGGAACTTCAGAGCTGTCTGAACAACTCCAGAGACTTTGAAGAGAAGACTAACCATAAAAACCAATAAGGGAAAGCTGCTAAGGGAAAAGAGGTAAGAGCAAATTCAAATCTATATGAGAATGCGGATTGAGGAGTACTTCTAATTGTTTTATCTGATAGGAACTTTCCAGGAGGAAGTCTTTTCTGTGGATGATTTCTTGACTGAGATTTTCCAGTAAGCATTATTTGAGGCATAAGGAATAATAAAGACTAAAAAACTATTTTTAAAACGTAATCTGTGGTGTCTATAAGGGATTGTAGTGCTCCATCTCTAAAGTTTAGTATTAGTTGTCTTCTAGCCTACTGTGTGGGTGATTTGTCTTTGGAGGATAAATACCTCCAAAAGGAGATGGTGCACATTTCCAGGTGCTTTGTGGATTTCGCAAACTTCCTGTGTTTGCAGAAAGTCAAAACTCAAATTATTTTACATGTTTTGTGAATAATTTTTATTCATTTTTTAAGTAGCTGCAAAGAATTATATTGCTAACATGTAGTTTCTGTTTCTGAGACAGTCACTTAAAAGAGGCCGCAAAAGTAGCACCTCTATGTATTCACAGTTAATTAGGTTTCTTTTTTCTGTCATACCTCTGATTTACCAATTCCAGCTGTGGTTTAGTTAAGCTAAGTCAAGTGATCTGTCTTGTAGTAATAAGAAAATGAAGAAAGAAAGAGGAATACCTCCTCCTAAACCTTAAAAAAGAGAGCAGTATGTTGTGGTAAGAGTGTAAAATGCTGTAGTGATGTTATGTCAAAAGTGTTATTACAGAATTCTGTGTTATTGCTGTAAAAATAGTTCCTTTATAATTTCAGATTTCAGGACAATGCTTCAAAAATATTTCACTTGCCTTAATTATCTCTAGTCATGTGAAATTTCTAAATATGAGATACTATAATCCTTTTTCTTAGTTTTTAATTTACAGTATTGCTTCTTGACATTAAGCTGTTAAACCCATGTATTATAAGTTCAGAATAACTTCTTTTATGTTCTGGCACTAAGCTAGAGTTCTTGCCTTGTCTAGTAATGTTGAATAACGGAAAATAATTAACTTTAAATTAAAAGTGTTGCTTTTTATTATGTGACAGTCGTAGTTATAATATGGATTTCAAAAGACATTTTTAAATGCAGACATAAATCAATTATACACAATGAATAAATTATCTCTACTGGTGGAAGTAATATTTGTTTGATGAAAAGCTTTTTCATGAAGTGGAGTGACATTGCTATCATAGACTTATATGTTGTCTGTATGTATTTGAAATGAAGATACACCAGAGAGTTGTGGTGAAGTTCAAAGTGATCTCAGCAGTCTGGAGAAATGGGCAAACAAGAATGCTGTCAAGTTCACCAAAATGAAATTCCTCCTGTACCGTAGTCCTATGCACTAATACAGGATGGGACATGACCTGATGGCAAACAGCTTTGCAAAAAAATATCTGGGAGCATTTTGGTGAACAAGGGGTCTATGGGCCAGCAACCTGGCCTTTCAGTCAAGGCAGCCCACAACACCTTGGCTGTATGAGCAAGAGCGTTGCCAATGGGTTAAGGGAAGTGATTCTTCCCTGTACTCAGCTTTGATAAGACGTCTGCTGTGCTGTGTCTGGGTCTCTCATACCGAGAGAGGTTGAGAAAGCTGGGATTGTTAAGCCTTGGAAAAAGGAGAGGACTCGGGAGATCTTGACAATGTGTAGAAACACTAAATAAGGTAAAGATGGGGAGTGTCAGGAGACAGTGGGACTAAACCAAAACAGAACACGTTGCATATCAGTATAACAACTGAACTTTTTTTAGGGTGAGAATGGCAAAGCACTAGAAAAAGTTGCTCGGAGTTTCTCCTTTGGGAATAGTCAGAATCTGATTTAGGGGTTTTAGCTTCAGATCAAATGTTTCAGAAATGAATTGGGAGGAACCATGGACAGCAAATGGATAGAATCCATCTACTCTTGAATGAGGACAGTTATATGTGGAGGTTGACTGTACTTGCACACCTTCCTCTATAAGGCTTTAGAGAAAAGCTAGTAGTTGGCAAGTGTGAATTTGAATGGTTTTTGTAAAGCTTGTGAGTTAAATAGACAATTTTAAAAAGATGTATTAAATGCAATGCTTTTGATGCCTTTTGTTTCATTTATGGATTTTTCTTTTTATTTACATCAATATTTTAAAATGTGGAAGGATCTGGTTTTTTTAAGTAATAGTTTTGTTAGAAACTGAAATCTCTAGTGACTGTCACTATAAATTTAATGGTTTTAACTGCCTTTTGTGAGTGTCACTGGTAAACTGTAGCTCTGAATGTAAATCGCAATTATTGAGAAGTTTGAATGGAAAATCTCATTATCAAATAAAAGATGATTTATGAACAACTAAAGGAGTATAATTTCTCTCATCATCTTTATTTTCCAGGACAGAGAACAAAAAGGTCAAAATGCTTGACTTGTCTTTAGTTCTGTTTTTATTTTGCTTCTCTCTTCTTTTTTTCCTCTCCTATTTGTTTACTTTCGATGATGCATGAAGAAAAACATTTTTATTTTGCTGAATTCGAATATACTTTTGTGCTTGTGAGAAAAGAGGATCCTGTATGGAGATCTGTGCCTTTTCTTTGTATAATAGTTACCATAGTGAACATGTTACGTGCATTCAAATTGCTTTAGATCAGTACTGAACATTGATAACCCATAGATTTAGAGAGTATTTTTTCATGAAAATAAAATGTCCTTAAACTGTAACATTATTTCATGTTACTTAGGAGGATTTGTACATCTAAGGCAGAGCACATCTAAATTGTTTTTTCCTACAGCAATCAATATTGTGTCTGCAGTGTTTCTTTTCTCTGCAGATCTGTTGGCAATAAATGCTTTTGTGATGTTTTCCATTGTGATTACCACTGAAACAGCTCACCTGGTGGCTTTTTAGAGTAGGGAAGGGCTGTGATTTAACAGCAGCATTTTGACTCCCTGTGAATATCATTAGATGAACCAATGATTAGACTGTCAGGAACTGTGTCCCATGGTTGTATCTACACTGTTGTAGCTGGGATGGTATTATTTTAGCTCTAGTAATAGCTCAGACAAACATAGCACAGTATTTTTGCAACACATTACCTTTTTATCTATTCAGCAACAGAAGTTAATTTTCATTCTTACTTAGCATTAAAATGAAATAGTTGTTCTTTCTGTGTCATTAATATTTCTGAAAGTTTGTGTGGTGTTTGTAGGAAATTGAGAATTTTTTTAAAAAATTTTGGGATCAATTTTGGAAGTTTATTCATCTGTATAAATACTTTAAATACTTATGCATATGGCCCTTCAGATATAAAGAAATATATGTGCTTCAAACCACATATAAAATACAGCAAACTGTCATCAATTATAATTATTGATTATAACCTGTACCTTTCTTGGCAAGATCCTTAATATAGAGGATGAGTTCCACAGAAGGAATGATGATCATGAATGAATCCACTAGAAAAAAATAAACCACTAGGTTGCAGTCTCACAAAGATGCTTTAAGCTATAATAGCCCACAGGGCTGTCAGGAAGGGACATGCTCAACCTGTCCCACCTGTTAGGATAGCAGTCCTTCTCCAACACATTCTAAATACAAAGGAGTTCTCAGCTTTTTTTTTACTATATTTGCTGGGATATTCCGTGGAGGAAGTAACTAAGTCACTTTTGGCAACTGTGACAATCATCTATCAACTGCTGTAAGCAGTAAACTTATGGCTCTTCATGCACTCATGCAAAACATCTTCGCACTGTGGCTCAAAAGTAATTTCTTCTGTGAAACAAGGGATTCCACTTTCTCCCAAAATAATAAAATTCAAATAAGGAAGAGAATCCCTGGCCCCCGATTTCCTACTGCTGCGTACTCTGAAATCGTTTAAACTTACACACTTCAAGGTCAAACTTGTTATTAAATGCTGTCAGAGCAAAAGCTTGTGCTTGTGTGGAAAAACTAAAAATAAAACTCCAAGCAACGAAAAATTGGACCCAGCACTACTCTCTGGTAGAAGAAAATATTTTGTTCTGTTGTAATGTGGAATAGTGCATTGGACATTTTCAACAGAGACACTACACTTTGAACAAATGTTGAAAACAAAGAGATAGATTTGTATGTAACTGCTGTCCAGCTTTGTAACTGAGGTATTCCTAGGGTTTTTTTGTTTTTCATAATATACAACAGAATGTTTAAATTTTCATCAAATTGTACCAATCCACCTCTTTTCAGAGGAAAATATGATAATTGTCTAATAAGTCTTGGTATATAGACAGTTCTTAGGAGGTAAAAATGTGGAGGCTTTGAGATCGGAAGTCTTTATGTGCTTAAAAGAGAGAGGAAGGATACAAGATTACACCTACTTTCAGGGACCAGTGATGACAGTAAGATGGGAATCTTTGACAGGGCCATCTGTGTAGGGGATAGCTGCATGGTGACTGAACTTCATTCTGAGAACCTCAGTGACCTATCTAGCATTAGTTGAGGTTGTTCCCTTGGACTCGGGGCAATGGGACTTTCTTCTGGCTTCTGAAATGATACTCAGTGTTCCTTAGAGTTTTGGTCATTTGTTTGTTTATTTTTGTGGCCCTACTACAGGTGGAGTAAGGTTTTCATGATTGGAATTTTAATTTGGTTTCTTAAATTTAAATTTCAAATAATCTGTTATCAGCCAGGAGGCATTTTTCCTGTGCTGTGTAGCTGCCTATTTTGAGAGAGGGAATTAGGAAGACAGGCCTAACAGAATGAGGAAATGAGATGTGGTTTTATGGGTGGTGGCAAAGGTGTTTAGTAAGTTTGGTCATGTATAGAAAACTGTGAGGACAACCAGAAAACTCTATGGGAAGGAAAGAATGTCAAAAAGGAAAACGTGTGGCACTGAGGTTGGGGAAGGTGTGGACTGATGATTAGGAGCCACTTACCTTTTGGGAGATATATATTTATAGAATCATAGAATGGTAGGGATTGGAAGGGACCTTTAGAGATCATCTAGTCCAACCCCCCTGCAGAAGCAGAGTCACCTAGATCAGGTCGCATAGGAACATATCCAGGCGGGTCTTGAAGACCTCCAAGGAAGGAGACTCCACAACCCCTCTGGGCAGCCTGTTCCACTGCTCCATCATCCTCACAGCGAAATAGTTTTTTCTTATATTTAAGTGGAACTTTTTATGTTCCAGCTTCATCCCAAAGATATTTTCTCTTTTCCTTCTTCCATGCTTTGTCATTAAGATTGAGCAACTTGAGCAGTCTGTGGAATACTTGGTACATTTTATCTAGTGTGCTTTTTATGAACATCAGTTATTATTTTGCTGACTGGAATGGTACACTGGCCTTCACAATTTTATGCACTCTGTGCTTATGAAAGGAAAAGAACATGCTCTCCCAGGCCTCATGTATTTGTCACATCTGACAGTAGGCTTTTTAAATGAATGACATTTTATTTTGAGCTAATGTATACTGCAATCACATCTCCAGATGAAGCCTCTCTATGCTTATTCATATTTCCTGAGATTTGCAAACCTCTACCAGAACCTTTCCAAAGTGGATGGTGATTGTGCAGTTTGGCCAGAAGGTGAGATGAAGGATTTTTATTGTTGCTTTTTGTTCTCAAGCATTAGATAAATTATAGCTTTTTACTTCTGAGGGAAGAAAAGACTTCAAAGTTATTCAAAACTTACACAAGCGTACCTGTGCATCATCCTTGAGAGTCAGTGGCAGTTGGCTAAAACACCAGGTTCAAAACTGTGACATGGAGCTACATTTTCTGCATAACACAGTGGTGGTTGAGGTTTGAACTGTTTGTGCTGAACTGGTAATAACTCCACAACAATAAAAATAAGAGTTTTCATGATTTGTAAATTGCCATAATATACATTGAATGTTACCGACTGGAAACAGAGGGTGAAGTAGCTTTCACCTGCTGCACTGAGCAGATCTGTAATCTCTTCACCAAATTCAAAATTTGATCCCGAAGAATGATTCTTAAAAATTACAGAAATGCAAGTGCTATTTTTGAACAACTTTTTTTCTTGCTTCTCTATAAGCAGATCAACACTTACAGCATGTACAACTTAAGTAATATATGCAAATTAATCTCTTTCAGCTTCCTTTTTAGTATGTGTGAAACATCTTGAGGCATCATGTAAGACTAACAAATTATAATGGAGCTCACTAAAATGAATACCTGTAAAGCAATACATCCTACAAGGGATATGTTTGCTTGTGGAAAATGTCAGAAACTTGAACATGAGATCCGATGAGGAGATATGTTAAGAAGTGTTGTGCTCCTTATATACCAGTAAGTTATTTTTACCATATAGAATCAGAAAATACTGAGTCTGCTTTAGAGAAGATTCCTCTGTCCTTGAACGACAAAGCATCACCCAGTCTTCAAAGTACTGCAATCTTTATTTTAGAAATTATTATTTGAAATATGCTTCTCAAGTATTTTGTTTTACATAAGGATGTTCTACATAAAGGTTTAAGAGAAGGAGACTCAACAACCCATCTGGGCAGCCCCTTCCAGTGCTCCCTCACCTGAGCAGTGAAAAAAATTCTTCCTTGTGTTTCTTTGGAACCTTTTGTGTTCCAGTTTATACCCATTGTCCCTTGTCTATCATTGGTCATCATTGAGGAGAGCCTGGCTTCATCCTCCTGACACCTGTCTTTAATGTATTTGTAAACATTAATGAGGTCACCCCTCAGTCTCCTACACATTAATTATTCTGAAGGCTTTAAGTTAGATGTTTGTATGTTTATGGAACAAATTTTTGTGCCTGCATTTGTACCCTGCTCTGGCTACCATAAAATGTTTTGAGTTCTTAGTGTTTGGTCTTAGATATCCCATTTTGGGTAGTTGGAGTATTATCAAAACCATTAGTCAGCTTATAAAGTTGTATAATTTCAGAATGTGAAATCATAACTCGTAAATCATGATGTAGAATATTTCGTAGAAGGAATGTTTGATATAATCTTCTAATGTGTTTTTAATTGTAATTATCCTTGCCTAAAAATGAAAGTTGTGTTGTACTTTGCTAGAGAGAACACATAAATTATAGCACTTGCTAAAATGATTTAGTCAACATAAGGAACAAGTAATTTTCCTTGAATCTAAGAAAAATACACTGGAAGTAAAAATAAGTAGCAGTAGCTACACTGAGAAGCATGCTCTGCAGTCTGTGTAAAGTTGCCTTAATTTAAAAAAACCCCCAAACCTGAGAGTCAGGGATACAATACTAAATGATTGTGTCTCATGAGTAAATCATGCTACTGATCTGAATTGACATATCTTGGTCATTTTATAAGGGTATTAAACTCTGCCCCTGACCATTTCCACAGGAACGGTCAGATTTTAATTGGATTCAAAGATTCAGATTACAGTGTTCTTAAGAAATACGTTAAATGAAATTTGCTACATATTGTTTGTTAATAGGTTTCCTTGTGGTAAGTGATTATAATGTACTCACCTGTAAACTGCCTTATCACAGTGAATTTAAGTACTTTAACAAACATTTTTGTGTCTTCTCCAAGGGTCTGAACTTCAAATCAGTAAAGAAAATGCATAAGGTGAAAATGTAACAGCCTTATCGGTTGCATTGTTATGGGACATCTTTTAATTCACAGTGAGAACTGCTTTAAAGTAGCTAGCAAGGTAAGGATTCCCACTAATGATGAAGACTCAAGTATTGTTTCTGCTACATGTCTCCAGCTCACAAATACTCTTACTGTGTATCTGTACCTATAACTGTAACAGCATGTCTTTGTCACCACATACATTTTGGCTGAAATTCTGACCTCACTGTAGTAAACATGAGTCATCCACCAGTATCATTCACATCTTTTGTAACAATATTATTTACTGAGGTTCATTTTCTGATAATTTCAGTCTGTCTACAAAGTTCAGCTACCTTCATAATAGCACTTAAAAATGTGTTTCACTTAAAGCATGGATTTTATCCATTGGTGAGCATATGCTTATATTCTTTGTTGGCTAGAAGTCTTTGTGCCAGGAGGTGATGTTTTGTTTTTAAGTTGTGAACACCTGCCTGTTAGGAAATGAGCTGAGACCATCAACTCATTTCACAAGGGCCAGCAAACAGCTGTCAGATGGCAATGGTATAAACTTTACAACAGCAATCAAAATTCTTGTGAAACTGCCCAGAAATGGTTATTGGGAGGAGGGGAAAGAAGAAAAGTCATATGAACAACAGTGTTGGAAAAGAAGCAGCTGTGTCAGCAGAAAGAGCAGTGCATTGGATGTGAGCAATCTGAGAAACAAGCAGAGAGAGGATATGCTTTTAAATAACATTTAAATGAGCCTTTCTTGCACCTCCAGTGTAGTAGACAGTACTTTCTGCCTTGGTTACGAGAACTCATAGTTAAAATAGTGAAAAGTCTTAATATTGTGCCATTTAGGATATGTGCTGTTACAACCATTTTTGCTTGCAATCCTCCTGTCACTTAATGTAGAAGTTTCTTCCTGTATCTCTGAATAGACAGAAAACTTCAAAGGAATAATATAGAAGAAAATGGTATAAAAATAATGATAGCAGATAGACACTGCTCTTAGTATTAGTATTTAGTCCTTGGCAGCAAATTAATTCATGGTAAATTATTAAGCCAAAAAGCATTGAAGATATTCAAAAAGAAAAGTGACTGTACTCTGTATAGGTTTGCTTTGTTCACTTTCACAGGTCTACATCACACATTGTAATGCTACCATCAGAAAAAGCCTTTTTACTGTTGTGTATTTCTGACAATTGTAAATGTGCTATTATGTGGTTAAAATTATGGAGAAGGAGAGATGCAGTGGAAAAGGTGATCTGTTCTAACTGTACCGAGGGTGCCCTCTGCAGAATGTTACATTGTGTTAGTCTGCAAGGAAGACTGTTGACACTTTGGGTTTTTGTTTACCTTAGAAATACTATCAAGTAATATATTGTTACAGTTTTTAATTTCTAATAGATGTGTTCATATTGAAAAGAAAGAAGAAAAACAAAACTGTGAAACTAATAATGGGTAAAATATTAATTTTGCACTACAGATAACTTTTTCTGATTCTGATATAACACTTCATTTCTGTCTGATAGATAATTATGATCCTGGGCATCATTTCCTCACTTTTCTCAACTGATGTCCAACAGGCCCATTCAAATTGGCCCCAGCTGGATTTAAGTATATAGACTGACAGCAAATTTGATACTAATAGAGGTTATGCACCCAGCTGGTTTTCAAATCTTGTGAGTCTTGAAAATTGTCATATGTTTTTTCAGGATAAACATTAATATATGCGTTCAAGACAGGTACTTAACCTTGCAGCTTCCTAAGTGACCTGTAGGTAAAGGATTGGGGAGAGAAATTACTGAAAAAATGCTTCATAATATAACAACACGTGGTAGATGCCTTTAAATTTGTACAAAGTACTTCCCCCTTTCATGACAATAAATATCAAGACTTGATATCACAGTCAGTAACATGCTTTTATATTGCTGAATATATGGTAGTGAAGACAGAATGGATTACTTTTCCTTTGACTTAATGGGTTTTCAAAATCCTTCTCCTTACACTTTCATTTGTGAAACAGCAGGACAGGGACAGAATTTGGATTTGCATTTCTTTACACCTGTAAGGGGGATACTGATTTTGTATGCAGATGTCAGGCATCAGGTAACTATACCACCGTTCTTGAT
This sequence comes from Colius striatus, assembly GCF_028858725.1. NCBI lineage: Eukaryota > Metazoa > Chordata > Aves > Coliiformes > Coliidae > Colius > Colius striatus. The sequence goes on from NC_084771.1 coordinate 17,197,987, forward strand.
GAGCAGGAAGGATTTTTCTGACATTTACAATGAACTATTAGAACTTTTCAGGTCTCATGTAAAGAAATATGAGGTAGAATTTACTTGATCTCATATTTTTGACAGAATCCAAGAATCTGACTTGTTCAAAGCATTCATTATATGTCCAGTGGTTTCCTACATTGTAAGTAAATATATGTTAAGGTGCAAAGGAGTTTTGGTGCAAGTTAAAACAATTTTAGTGGCAGTTGACAGCAGAACAAAGAAAACACTTTATGAATCTGGATGGGTTATACTTTCCACCCTATGTCATCACAGTGATTGAGCTTATGTAGAAATAGTCCTTGCGTGGTTTTTATGCTACTTAAGCTCTAAAGAGTAGTTGGCGTACGATTGCAGATTATATGTGCTGAAAATGAAGGAACCAAATTTGAACTTAAATTAACAAAATAATTTATGCAGAAACAATTGAAGTAAACCCAAAGACATAGGAATGTCACTGTAGGTCATCTATTTGAGTATCCTATCTCTGAAAGTAGCCATAAAGAAAAGTCTAGACAACAGAGGATTGGGCAAGCATACATGTTATATCCACTGTCTTTCATCTGGTTTAATCTCACTAACTTTGAACTTCAAGTAATTTCTGTGTATTTAGTTACCTTTTGAAAATATAAGTTAGGCTTTTTGAACATGTGCAGAACTGTGGCATCTGCGTCATCCTTTTTTTGAAATTATTTTTTGATCCAACTGTGTGCTGCTGCCTTCTGAAGCCTCCTTGAGTCTGTACTGAGAGAGAACAGCCAGCTCCTACCCACCTCTACCATGCCCCAAATAATTTGTAGGTCCCAGCTCAGCTACCACCAGCTCTACATTGTCCTTTCATTCTGAACACTCCCACTTTCCATTTCCTGTCTTTAGCAGTTGCTTTGCGTGCAGAAACCTTTCTTCCTCTATCTTCATAATTGCCTTTACAGCCTTATGGTGAAGGATTTCATCTAAGGGACATGGTTTAAAGGTAGGCAATGTCAATGCTAACCCTATAGCCAACATCAGTAACTTTGTAAAGCAGCACCCTACAAAATATTTCCCCTTGGCAAGCAAAATAAACTCAAGTTAGGTTCTTCCCATCTGTGTTTGGAATTTCAATCTCATACAGATTTTATTTGGTGAGTTTGTTAAATTGATTTTACTGTAAGCTCTAATATCTGGCAGCACATCACAACTGTCACACTGTAGTTTATTTTTACTGTACAACAGTACCTACAGAGGAGTCAAGAGGGAAATAAGGGGATGGAAAAAACTCTCAAATCTAGGAATGGTCTAAGAATTTTATGTGTAGCTGAATGTCGACAGAAAAACTTAAATGTACTTCAGTAGTCTAAAGGGAATCTAAATTAGCTTCAATTATTACTTAGTTTTTCTAGTACAAATGTTTTTTCTAATGTTTTTGCTAATATTTCTTTGCTGTCCTTTAAATCCACTACTTCAAGTGCTAACCCCTGGTTGTGGTATTGTTTAAGATTTACGTCATCATTTTACATACATGTCTTCATCAGCACTTGAAGAACTTGAAATGTCATTGCTACTTGTTTTTTATCTCAGGTCATTATAATAAAAACCTTGAAATTTTTTTGGTTTATTTTAAGGAAAGGTAGAAACCACACTGTAATGCTTCGTTATATAAGAGAGATTTCTGTATGCTTCTCTGGTGAACAACATTATCAATGTTAAGCATGTGTGGTAATTAGAATTGTTTATAGATAGTTTCAGCAGGTTAAAAAGACCTTGTAAAAATACTTTAGAAGCAGGTTCATTAAAACTCCACTAAAAAAGTATCATCAATAAACCTTTCCTTTATTCAGCAAGAATTGGACTTTCTGAAAATGCTGCATTATGATAAAATAATTTAAAAGAAGAAAGATTTATAAAAGATTCCCTTTAAGGCTTATCCAAGCTTCCCTTAAACAAATTCTTTAGAAATATAAAGCTAGATTATCAGCACTACCTCGGGTGCATATCTGGTGGACTTTTATAATTAAAAATTAGAACCAAACAAAGACAAGACAATGTGTAACAGGACAATAATATATAACACAAACAAATCATTTTAGCTCCTAATTAAAAAGGAAAGGTATGATGAACTTGCATGAATAATACACAGCGTTTTAGCAGCACCTTGTGCTAAGAAGGACAGAATGACCTCTGCTCATGACAGCTGAGATTTCCATCTGGCCTTGGCAGGTTTCCCATGTCAAAATCTTAGAACTTAACCGCTTCATTTCACATCATGGAGTAAGGCTCAGCCGTTGCCTTGTTCTTCCAGCATTCACTTGGTGTTAACTGCCCACAAATACTAGTCTTTTCCCTGTCTTTCCAAATACCTTCAAAAGGACCCTTGAGAAGGTGATGATTGCTTATAGGCTGCTGTCTTACCCTGTTAGGTAAAGTGTCTCTGTCAACAGGAAGCCTCCTTGTTTGGTGGAGTAAACGATGAAGATTTATGTTCAGTCAGAGATTCTCAAAGATTTAGATGTAATTCTCAAAACAAAAAAAGCAATAGAATAAAAAATATTTCTTCTCTTAATCACTGAAATGCTATTATTTGAATTGCAATATTTACACTAGTTGCTGACTAGTGAGACCATTTGAAATTCTCATCTATTCTTTTCTCCAATTATAGTTCAGTGCTTTCCAAACTGTTTCACCGTCTCAGTTCTCTAGCTGGTGATTTTTCAATTAAGATGTGAAACATTCCTTTTTTGTTATATAGATTTAATTAAAATGCTTTGAAATATAATTCTTGAGTGTTGGGTGTGTATGTTACAGTTCAAGAAAATTAAACTACTGCTTCTTGTTCTATCATTTGGAGAAAATTCAGTTAGTTATTCTCAAAACATGAAGCATCTTTGGAATTTCATCCAAAAATCTCTGGTTAAATATTATCCTACTGCTTTCCTAGTTAATGAATAACAAAAATTATTATCTATACATTTAAAAACCTGTCAATAATAATATGTTTTTGCAAGGTTTTTATTTTCTTTTTTTATTGGATTATGAAAATATCATATATGCTGACATTTTCAGAATTACTTTTCTTACAATTCAATATTTAGTAACAAGATTATGACAGTCACATGAACAAAATATAGGACACTTTCTACCTTAGGGTTTCTCTTACCTTCCAGTAGTGTTGCTTTAAAAGCTGCAGGATCCAAAATACTGCTAAAAATAATACCTATTATTACTTTAGAGTCTCTGCCTCTCCATCAGCCTAATACCATTTTAAAGTTTATTCTGAGACACAGGAAATGCAAAAGGGAAGAAATACTGAATTTATTCACTTAGCCCATGCAGATTCATAGCAAAGTATGAAGATTAATAATTGTTCCTAAAATTCTTTGAGATGGAAGGGCATACTAGGAATTGACATTATTTTATTATAATGGAATATTTGAGCCTTCACCTCAATACGACCTGTTTCTGTCCGCTGCTATATGGGCAGAAGAATTTGCTGTATGTCAGATTTTGTTGTGTAGTGAATGATTCAGACCTCTGATTCCTGAGAGGTATGCTATTATGACATAAACAAGAATTGAGAGAACAATAAAGCTAATATTTTAAAAAGCACTCACAATTCAAGTCAGTTAAGTGGGTGGAATGAGGATTACTCGTACCTATTGAACTATTCTTGAACCTGTGATGAACTCACATTTTAAATACCTGATACAATCATATTTATACTTTTCCTTTAATGTGCATTTCTCGACAATAGTAACTCTCAATTTACTTGTCTTTGTGTCATTCCATGATAATGGATCAATGCCATTATAGATCACTTGTTTAACACATCTTATGTTTAAGTAATGCGGTATGTAGGGAGGTACCAGTAGACAAAGTGAAAGACAATGCACATCTCTGCCATGCCATCCTTGTTCTTATCTGATAAAGTTTCTTTACAACATCACAATGTGAGGAAAAACTTTTATTCCCACCATTTTCAGTGCACTGAAATGCAGGAGATCCCGTATTTGAATATAAAATAACACATTTTCCACATACACTTTTCAGTGCTCTCCATAGAGTAGTGCATCTGCAGTATTTTAATTACAGCTATGATGCAGAATTAGTACCTTCACATCTTGGGTGCTAACTCCAGATTCTCTGTAATATATTTCATCACTACAAAATTATACTGTCAATTTGTAATGTATTGCCTTCCTTTAAACAAAAGAAAAAGAAAACAAATGGAAGGCGGGATGCAAAATCCAGACCTGTCACTGAAGTTGTCGTTGCAACAGACTGTGTTGAAAGATTAAATCAGTACTCAGTTTAAGTCACAGGTCTGACAAAGCTTGAGAGAATGAATTACAGTTGAAGAGCTTCTGACCAGATTTTTACCTCTAAGTATTTGGCATGGACAGTATTGCTGACTTTTGCTAAGGGAACTACCAGGCTCTGATGAGTTCTCTGCTGTCTTCACTCAGTGCATCAATCTTTTGAGTTCTGTGCCTTTTTCTTCTCTGGATAAGTTATCAGTACTGTTAGTCAGTGAAATAACATCTCAATTGATTCCTGTATTCTCCTTCACTCGGAGAAGAGTTTGCAGAGCTGGCCACCACAATGGCCAGGCACAGTCATCTGTATTTACATGAAGGCCTTTGAAAGTATACAAGAGAAAGAAGCCTGCCTAAGCAGAACTTGATGCAAAATCCTCTTAAGCCTCTGTGACTTCTAATTATGTAATGACAGCGCTTAAAGAGCTTACAGATCAAAGATTTTGAACTTTGTCAGCGTATTCTGCAAGAGCACTAAGTAGCAGTAACATTCCAGTGAAAGAAAACTCCTCCAGCTTTTTGCATTAGGCTAGGGTGAAACACTGAAGCTGTTCACGTCAGTTGGTAGCAGTCTGCATCTTGGTTATTCGGTAAATGCTTTGAAGCTAAATAACCACCTGCAGTGGACCTGAATAAGCATAACAAATTATTTCAATATCAAATAAAAAAGGAAAAACTGCCAATTTAGTTCACTTAGTTGACAAGATTAATGAATGACAAAACATTAGATGTGATAATTAAATGAAATTATTTCCAGACTTCATTAGCTAAATTTATCTTCTTTTTCAAATTGCTCCAAGCTCTTACATATGTCTCCTTTGGGAGGTCAGACATTTTTATAAGAACATCCAGAATCTTAGGAATTTCTAATTCACATCTCAGATGGATCTCCATTTCCTAAACAGCATATTTCTGCTGTGAAATTGGATAATTATTTATTTACAAGCTGTATAAAAAGTACTGTGTTTAAACGATAAACCTTTATTATCTTTTTCTTCGAAAGTTAGTTTTTAGAGAAATAATTCCAGAACAAGACTATTATAAAAGGTTAAACTACCTTTTTTTTTTGTGAGCAGTGGGACTAGTTATGTGTATGAGGAAGAAGTCTGCTGTCTCCCACTTCTGTGGTGAATGAAGAAAAGATTGTAGGCATGATCTGCATCAAAATCTATTGTTGAGAAGCCCTTTCTCAACATTCAGCCTTTCCTTGCCATGACTTTTTAAAAACTGCTCTCAGAACACTTCTGAGAATCCCAAATAAATGCTACAATGGTATGTGATTAAAAGAATTCTAAATATAAGTAGGGAGAAGAGGAAAGGAGTTGATTGCTGCATAAACAAATTTCATGAGAATCTTGGGACTAAAAGTAAATGTCACTTGAAGCAGATTGGTTTGGGTTAAAGGCCTAATTAGCCTCTCTCTTTTTATTTGATTGACAGATCTGATGTCCTGGTTTTCAAATCCTAATACGTTTGGAAAATAAAAGGACTGAAAGATACATCTGAGCTATCTTTTTTCAAACATAGACAGCAAAGGAAAGGAACTGGAGCAGACTTACAGGTAAGGATGTTCATATCCGCAGAATCTGTTTAGCTTATGCTGTGTCCCATAGGCAAGAGGAAGGTAAGCTCAAGTCAGCAGGATGGAGTGGCTGTGTTTCTCTGAGAGACAAAGACGTGGCTAAAATGATGATGCTTATGGATTGCAGGAACTGATTGAAAAAGATGAAGCCTTTTAATTTCAGGAGCTTTGGACTTGATACTTGGTATGTGTGCTCAGAAATGGCTCCAATGTTTAAAGGTTTTAATAGAACATATAACGTGTCAGTGCTGTAACCACTCAAATCAGAACAGATTTCAGAAGTAAATAGATCCCGCCTTTTCTAAAGCTAACAAACAAAATTTTCAGTATCTAGCAATTTCACAGGTGCATCTTGGGATGAATAAATTATGAGTTTGAATAACAGAATGAATATGTGAGAGGGTGATTATAAAATTAAATGGATCTGAGCCTTGAAACAAACTGCTCTGCTTTGTGTTTCTAACACATCAGGATTTTTTTTTTAAATTTCCTGCTGACATCCCAGGTTAATTTTTTTTTGCTGCCAATTAACTTGAATGCTAAATGTCCAACCTAAATATGTATCTGTAATTACTGGGTTAGTTACCTGTTCTACGCAGATAATTTTTTTAATGTCTAAATATAACAGTTACTATATATTAACTCTTCTGCCTGCCATGTGCATGTTGTGTGTCTGTTCCTTCCACATGCTGCTAAAATGTCTTTGAATGTTTTCATATGGCTTGAAGTGATTACATATTTCCTGAAAGAATGTGTTTCTTAGATTTAATAGTAGTTGAAGACTGTTTATTGTTTTTCATTTATTAATATGAAACCAAATATATTTTGTGGAACTTTACAACACTTTCAGGCGTGATGATTGCACCCAACACTTAAGGGAAAGATACACCTTTGAAACATAAGCCATATCTTTGTCTCTGACGTGAAATTCTCCATGTCTAAATTCTTTCTGAAAGATAGAACAGTTGCCCTGAAAATAGCAGGAAGAGTTCTATTTCATCTAGGACTACAATATTACCACAAAATTACATGTGAATTTCCAGATAGTCTTTTCCCAGGACCCACTTGATAGTGGACTGCTTGGAACAAGAAAGGAAGAGAAGGAGAGTAAGTCAGAGGTGGAGAAGAGCTATGTTGTTGTCTTCCTTTGCAAGATCTTTTTTCCACTGATAAATCACTGTGGCTAGTACAGGTATAGTTCCAGCTTTGTGTGCTGAGTGCAACAGCTTCTGATCTTAAAAAACTTTCCTTTGCAAGTGTCTTTCTCAACATTAGTTATTTGGAACAAACACAGGAAGTTAACAACTCCAATAAGAATGTTTTTGTTTGATTGCTGATGGTTAGAAATTTAAAGACACTTAATAGTATAAAGTGATTAAAATGAATTTAAAGAGCTTTAAGTTGGCAAAGTATCTGGACCTTAGAGTGAGAACAGAATGTGAAGGTCTTTTAGATCTGTATTCTGTTGAAGGAGACGATATATGTGAGGGCTATTATTTTTTAAGTTAAACAACATTTTTGTTCTATCCAATAATAGAATTTCATTCTCCCACACGGAATTTTATTGCCTGTCAGTGTAATTATTTAATTTCCGTTCCACTGTTATGTTATTCTGTCCTACAGACCCTTCAGAATGAATATATAAAAACAGATGTAATAACAATGATAAGAATTTCCTGTGTGTTATTTTATTCATGTTGCTTCTTTTAAAAAATATCATTTTTTTTTGTTACGTGTGTTTTGAGAGCATGTTCTTCTAAACTAAATTATTCAGGACTTAATTAAATTCCTTAAATTCTTTGAATACTGTTTTGATAATAACAGCACTAATGAAGACACTCCCCTACTGCTTTCTTAGTGCCTAAACTACTAATTTTCCATTAAATAAGTGCAATTTCCTGGTTTGCAGAAAATGACAATCCTAAAGAACAGCATTTGTAAAGCATGAGTATAGAGGCCTGACCTCTTGAAAGACTTGCCTTAATCTCCACTGTCTGACATATCCATCTAGTACCTGCTTAAATTATAATGTTTTATGAATCAAAACTATTAATAGACAATCAGTACTTAATGAACAATAAAGTCAATTTTCTGTCCCAGGTTGTGGATAAGCTTTATGGTACTGCAATAGTTAAGGTGGCTATCACTGTCTAGCTCTGATGAGTATCTTCTTTGGATTTCTGTTGCAAATTCTCCTGCAGTGTTGCATGACCGTGTGAAGTTTGCATAGTAAATTGAAGGATCACAGGAGCTTGTTCATTGGTCTAGTTGACATTCATAGGGTTTGAGTCTGCATTTCTTTTAACCCTGAACTTCATTGTTAAACTTGGTGGTATTACACCAGTGCCTGCCTGTTATTTATCTACCGAAGATAGCTTAGCAATATACTTTTCTGTAAGAGGAAAATACCATAAACATTGTTGTCTCATGAGTATCACAAAATAGCAATGAGCACTATTGCCAACTTGAGAAATTTTTGATTGATTGCATGTTTGATGGGTGAATATATGAAGACCTAACGCAAAGAGATCTTGAAGAAAACAGATTAATCATGTTGAGCAATGATTGAGCAGAATACTTTGATAAGTAACCAGAATGTTCATCTCATTGTGACACATCTGATGCTTTGTCCTAAGATTGGAAGTCCTGAGACTGACAGAAAATTATTCTTAAAATATAAAATTGAAAAAAGGAAAAATAAAAAAGTTTCATTTGCCAGTATGTGGCCAGAAACTCCCAAATATATTGATACTGTTCTTGTGTAAAATTAATTTATTCTATAAGTAGAAAGCAATTTCTGGGACTTCATATAAGTGAACGTAAGTTATTCACTTCAATATTTTCATTGCTAAGTGTGTGTGTGTGTGCTTTCATACATATCTATCTCACTATGTAAATATACATAGAGTTTTATAGATATAAACCACCCATACTAGGGTGAGTTGATTTAAAAATTCACTAACTTACTGAATTTTACATCTGGCTTGCTGTGTTTTCTGAAATGTAAGGAAAGTAGAAAGTCCCATGAGTTACCCTGACTAGCAAAGTAAAGGTACCAAAATTCATAACTGCTAAACTGAGCACTGTATCTTCTCTTTATCTGAGGCAGGTAGATGGGCAAATTTGTATGAGTGGTTTAGCGCCTTCACTTTACTGACTTTCTCTGTGTTGTCAGTTCATCTTTTCTTTTCAGTCCATGCCAAGAGATTATAACCGCTGATGAAATTTATTGACTTACTACAGCCTCCAAGTAGGTTAAGTCCCTTCCAGAAATAAATCAAAATGAATAGGTATTCTTTTAGATGAATTAACAGCAACGTTTTGCAATAACTTGAAAGTAACTGCATGACTTTGGGCTACTACTGTCTAGAGCATAAAGGCTATCATGACCTTGACAAAACCAAGGAAAGTGCTATATTCCTGTTACTTCTATGCTTCTAAATACAGATGTGCTTTAAGTAACATTGCCATACAATAATCAGGTAAATCTTGTTGATTGATTACCACTGTTTTTTCTCATTTATGTCTTCCAGATTCATTAGACATGGAGTCAGTATTTACATTTATATTTTTCTGAGTTACAGTTGATTAGAAGGGTATAAAGGATTTTATTAAGTGGAACATTATTTTTATTTGTTATTTAGTTTGGTTTATGGTGGTGTAGAAAGGCACCCATTATTTACTATGAACCTCCTTGACTGTTTAAAATAACAAGGCACTCCAAACTGGATTGACAGCATACCTCTGAAAAGAAACTCTAGTAAGACTGAGTGCCTCACATAAACCACTAAGGCTTTCTCCAATAAAATTCTGCTGAAGGAGAACATCTAGCTCCTTCCAAATGCCATTTGAAAATGTGAACTTTTAAAGATTGTCCTGGAGGTCACTGATCTGGTATTAATATGTGCTCAGCTAATAAGTCTGGCTTTGATTAATGGGAGCCAGGATTCTTACTGCAGAATGAGGGAGATGCATGCAGTCAGAGAGGCAAAAATACATATGCTTGAAAAGCACCAAATGGCAAATAGCAATCTCATACAGTGGCCTGTCACTTTTAACATGATCTTACATTTCTGAAGTGAGCAGGACAGTATAGAAACCAATATGAGGAAACTTATATATTTCTGGACTAACAACTGATGGTATTTGGATCAGTCATTAAAATTATAGAAGAGCCTTTTTTTCCCCAATTGTTCCCTTCTGTCTTGAGTACTTTAAGACCAAAGTGAGAGATGTAAGAGTATTATGGGTATATTGGAATGATTGGAAGGGAAACACTGAAGGAAAATCCTTAAGCCAGACATTACTGTCCAGACTCAGACTGTTTTTCAGCCCAGGGTTATAATACCTGGGTGTTTCGTCAAGGCTTCTCAATAGTGTTCGCGATTCAAAGGATCATTTCAACTGTAATGAGTAACTGCTGCTTGAACTTTCTACTTGTGAAGAAGTAATTGAGCTGTTGCTTCTATCCTGGTTTCTGCTGAGTTTTATTCTTCTTTCTGTCTCCTTCTTTGTTGGAATATTGCATCATTAGTGAGAGGAGAGAAAAGGAACCAGAACAAGGTCAAAACTTAATTCTTTTCTACCAAGGAAAGAGAGGGGAAGCGAGGCCTGTGAGGTAGAAGAGGGGCAGAAAGGATGAGATTTTAGCACTTTGTGTGTATGGTCATCCCAGACAGCTCCCAGTGGCACAGGGGCTAACAGAAGAGTTCTACGGATTAGAAATAAAGGAAGATGTTCAACCTATATCGTCAGCCCTTAGAAGTAAGAGATGCTACCCAGCAATCAGCTGTGATAGTCTCTGACAGCCCCCCTACCAAAAAGCACGAGGTTAAGCTCCAGATTGCCCCATCATTTAAGAGTGAAGTGTAATGAATTTGGGAAGATATTTACATGTCTCACATACAGTGTATTTCAGGGAATTACATGTTAAAATGTCCACCTTCTGGGGAAAAAAATTATGTTCTACTGCCATCTATAACATCTTGAAAAATGCTAGCTATGACCCACTGCTTTTGTAACAAGGGAAAATGTCTTGAGGAAATTATTACTTCACCATTAAACAGGAGAAAGTAGATGTACTGGCTTCTAATTTTTGAACACTTTATACTGTGCAGCTTGTTAACATTTGTAGTCTTTTCTAACACACTGCATTTATCACACTTGAGGTGTGGTTTTAAAAACCCCTCTGGAGAAAATGTAATTTGTTCTCTGATGCCTGGACATTCCACTAAATTAACATTATTTATAAAATTCTATAGGGTCTTTCTGCAAAAACACTATTGATCTTGCATTATAGAGTGACAGCACTTTGATTCATGATTTGACATGTTAATATCTCAAAGTAGTATATAATCCCACCCATTATAACTTGCCATTTATACAAGGTGTCAGAGTAGATCATGAAAGAAGGAAGATCTATGCTTGCAAAAAATACTTCTTGAAAATATTTTAATCAGCAAAAACATAGAACTCTTCTCCTGTATTTTTGTAGAAATACTTTTTGTTGGTTTTTTTAGTGGTGTTTTCATATGGTGAGAAATGCCATCGCTTATTTTTAGCAAGTTTTAAAAGAAACAAGTTATCAGTCTTTACTGAGTGTGTTCCATTCATGTTCTGAGTTACAACTTGCTTAAAATTTGTCACTGAAATTCTTTTATGGAAACTGAATACTGAGCAAAACAATATTTATTTGGAAAATGTCTCATTGTCCTGTCAATTTTAATTTCTTGAGAAACCAGAAGCTGACGGGGATGCTGGAACAGTAGAACAATTTTAACTGTATTAATTTCAATGTAATTAGGGAAAAAAAAACGAACACAAAACCAAAGTAAAGTTGTAGAATCCAGTGGTAGTGTAAGAGAAGAGTTTTATAATTACTATTGGTAATTTCAATTACAGTATCATTTGATTATGGGAATAGCTAGAGAATTTCTTTGCATAGAGAACTTCTAGGTGAACCTAATTCTGCAGAGGGGTTGGACTAGATGATCTCTAAAGGTCTCTTCCAACCCCTACCATTCTCTGATTCTATGATAAGAAAATTATTGGTGTAGGGGTCATAAGATGGTACTACACAAGAGTACACTTCAGTCCCTTTTCTAAAGAGTTCCCATTGGAGTTCCCATTGTCTATGATGGTGATCATAGTGTTGACTTGAATATTTTCCTTTTATTTTGTAACTTCCATGGTGTTTGGAACTAGCAGTTGCTGGGAAAAATACAGTTTGTTTGGTAGTGAGCATGTATTTGTTTGTTTTGGATTTGAAGGTTTTGTGCTACATTGTATGGGAGCACTACCTGCCTGCACTGATTCTTTACATGCTGTCTTGCATTAGTCTGAATTTTTTTGGGGATTAAAAAACCCCCCAAAATTAAAAAAAGCACACTTTCCTGCAAATCTTTTGAAAGGTCAAGGATGCATCTGTGTAAGGCTGTTATTTCCACCTTAACTTTGACTCTCTGTGGAGCAGTGGGGAAAGGATAAATTCATTCATCTTGATATTCCTTATTTTAGCAGGCACCTTTGTGTTTGAGAATTATTCTTACCCTGGAGTGCTTTTAGTGATGAGAGGTTTGTACTTAGTCAAAACAGGAGGAAAAGTTATTAGGGCCTTGCAAATGGTGGGAGAATGGAGCTGCAAAAATTATGTGTTGGTTTTATGGGTTTGTGGCACAGGGTAGTATTAACCAGGGGGTTAACAGTAGCAATATAGAAACCCCAATTACCAGCAAAGCTTAAGTGTTTGGAGAACCTTTGGTGAACAATGACATTTTGGTTTTGCTAAAGCTGAAGTTGTACTTTTGACTGGACATACATGAATCTGCTTCAGACACCTTGAGATTTTTCTGAGCAAATAAAGACAATAATGCATATAACAATGTGATGCAGAGGTGATGGGATTTGACCTGATACTACTACTCAAGAGGGAGATTTTGAGGCTAAGGTAGTCATATAAAGTAGAGAGTTCATTTGAGAGATTACCCTGAGGCAGATTGAAGATAAAAAGTGCAGACGAAATCCAGAGTTCTATTCACTGCCCTCAGGAAAATGGTGTGGGAATGCTTGGAGAATATCTGTGGAAGATAGAGACATAGAAGTTAATGATGATAAGGTACCATGATAAAGAAAGTGGCTGGTGGGTTTCAGAAGTGGCTGTCAGGTCAGTTAGGATAAAGCAAGTATTGATTGCGAAGTGTAATTAGTGAGATGTAATTAGAGACTTTGTGTGGAAAGCAGTGTCAGGACAGTGCAGGTAGCAGAGGCAGGATTGGACACTGTCTGTGATGGAGAGTTTGTTTTCCAGAGAGCAGCTGTTGCCCATGAAAACTGTTCACTCAAGGAGTACAAGGGACAAAAAGGGAAAAAGAAATAAGATGGAAAGATGGATGGAAAAGACAGATTACTCCAGTAGGTTTTCATATAAGATGCAGGAAACTAAAACGTGGCTTTTAAATAATAAAACCCGAGCTTCCTTGAACCAGTGCAGGAACTCAGGTTTTACAGATTAGAGGCCTCAAGTAACAGTTTTTGTGCCAAGACTATGACAGGTTGTAGCACTGTGCAGCTTTTCAGAGCTCTTCAGACCACCTTTCCTAATCATAGGTGTCTTAACTTCTGTTTTTCTTACTGCTTGGAATGTCTTTAATTCGTAGCTTATTGTCATCTACTGTAGTTGATTTTATACAGCTTTGTTATAAAACTCACCGTTCAAGTTTTCAATACATAAGATTTATCTGTTCCATACAGAATTTTTACCATAACAAATACTCAGTGCTCTCTTCAGCACTGTGTAGACTTAAAGTGATTTGAACCTTTAAATTCTTTAAGGCAAGGTTATTTGTTTTTCTTCTGTGTATTTTTACATTATATTATGTCATATGGTTTCTATGCATTATGAATAACAAATAACAGATGCATAATTAGTAGTAGGAATACCTTTGCTTACTGCTTACTAAATCTGTTTAGATTGTTAGTAGAGAGAAGTGAGCATGGCCACTTACATTCTCATTTAGTTAATCAAAGTTAAATATAAACCAGTTTTTTGGATTCCATTGAAATTCAGTAACTTGTCACTCAAGTGGGTTAACTTTTCCATCTTTTTGTTTGACTGATAAAGTCATGGAAGTTCCCTGTTGAAATAGATGATTGAAGACAAAGTATTTTGTCTTTACTGTCTTGCTTATTCACAGTTACACCTGATTTTTACTCAGCTTTGTGTGAAGTCACACATAGAATAGCCACAGGACTCATACGTGTGCTGCTTTATTCACAGCCTGTGTTTAAAGGAGCTATAACTCCTTTGTTGTGAAAGTTTATAACACCTTCTGCTGTAGGTTTCCATCTTTGATGCCGACTTTAAAATTAGCACTGAGGATTTCTTATGGCGAGGAGTCTGCTATAAAAGGGCTATTTTTCAGTTTTTGCAGGAATTTAATTGTTCACATTGTAAGAAAAGCCTTGCACAGAATATGAGAGGGAAAAAAATAATTGCTATATGCTGTTATGGTTCCAGAGTAAGCTTAGAAGTCACCTTTTTTGAGAGTTTTAGTCAAATGTTTTTGAAACTGATAGGAAAGATACCATTCTAACAATTTAGGAACTGCATCACTTTCAGGTATTCTACAGTGTTACATTGCTGTGATACTGTGATCCACAGAACAAAAATTTCATGGTTTGCACAAAGACTTTGAAACTTGATCCTAAGTTCAGTGTAGTATGGAGACATGCCCTTTGCTTTTCCTTTAAGAAGTGATGCAAATTTGCTAGCACATTTGAATATTTCATCACACAGATGTTATGTAAGGGTGAGCGAAAAGTAAACTATAATTTAGTGTGTGTTAAGCACCTTTAGTCAGGCAAAACTCCAGCCTGCTAGCCTGTCATCTCCCGAAGCCATTAAACATGAAAGACTTACAGTTTCAAGTGTGAGACCTACAAGGAAGGAATTTCTACTATTTCTACTGGATAGAAGGTTAAAGAAGTGGTTCAGGGGTAGAAACTTGGAGGAGATAGGAAGTGCAAGGCAATGAAGATGTGAAACAGCACTGCTGTCCAGGGCTACATATAAAACACGTTCATATGTCTAGAAAGCCCATTCCTCCATTAGTAATAAACTTCACTCTTTAGAGAAAGGCTATTTAAGGGACATAGTGCCTACTTTGTTGGGAGGCTTTTCCAGTTGTTTGTGTGGCCATGGACTCTTCTGCAGTGCGAAGAAAGAGGAACTGTGGTTTGAACATAATGCATAGCAGTGCTATTCAGTTATATACCTCAAATGCAGCACAGAAAATATGTGAAGATTTGTAGCTGTAGTACATTTGTGCTTCATTTTTGTATCTCTAAAATGGACTCTTAAGGATTCTATGAAAATGAATTAACTGATTATTTGTACATCATTCAGAAACTTCATTGATGAAGTTAACCTTTATAATTAGGAAAAATCATGGAGATTTTATATAGTGGCAGCTGCATGAGAAATTTTTTCTCTTTACCTCAATATTTTCATCAAATCAGAACACTTTAGATCAAAATATGTTGCGAACACCCAAATGCATTTTGAATGCTTCTGTTAGACTCCCTTTTCTCCTCTTCATCTGTTTTTATTTTGGTTTTTTTTGTTCTGAGATTTGAATTTTACAGAGACTGAAGAACAAAGACACCAATTAGGTATGAAATATAAGCAATGGAAATGTGTTAAATCTATTTTACATAACATTCTTCTGTTTATTTACGTATAGGGATTTTATTACTGTGTCATCTACATGATAAGGAGCACTCTTGAAACTTATATGGACAAAATGTTTTATTTTCTCCTGCTGACATCAATATAGTTGCATATCCTTTTTTATGAGATAGTTACATTCATCTATAGAACTCTCTTGGTTTTGAATGAAATCTTCGGTGGTGATTGCTGAGAGAAATTTTCTTTTTCACTGAAGAAGTCACTGGTAGCTCTAGGGAAAGAATAAGTTAAGTCAAAACAGTTGCTATTTAAAGTCAATTGTGTTTGAATTGAATTCAGAATGTATTTATTGAATAAAAAAGAACGTATATACCCTGTCTACTAAAAAAGACCTAGACAATATGGATTTCCCAAAACTTGACATTTTTCTTCACCTTTTCTGTTTTCTATACAGAGGTATTATATTAGTGGATTAGTTTGTTAAATAGTGAAGTGAAATTAGAGACTAATTTCTTACCTTTCCTGATTGTTTAGATGAAGTAGATCTGAATTTGGAAATTAATAGTCCTTACATTTATATTACAGTAGTTTTACCTTTGACTGAATATAAGGAAAAACTTTTTTATGATGAGGACAATCAAACGTTGATGCAGATTGTCCAAGAGAGATTGTGCTGTCTTGTTTCTTGAAGGTTTCAAAACTGGACTAGATAAAACTCTGAGCAACTTGATCTGACCATGAGCTGGCCATGTTTAAGAGAGTTTTGATGAGATTATTTCATAGAATGTTTTGCATTGGAAGGGACCTTAATGATCATCTCATACCAACCTCCCTGCCATAAGCAGAGACACCTTCCACTGCAACGGCTTGCTCAAAGCACCTTACAACTTAGCCTTGAACACTCCCAGGGATGAAGCCTCCACAACCTTTCTGGGCAACCTATGCCAGGGCTTCATGACCTTCACAGGAAAGAACTTCTCGACATCTCATCTAAAATGCCCTCTCAGTTTGAAGCCATTACCCCTTGTTCTATCAGTACATGCTCTTGGAAAAAGTCCCTCTCCAGCTTCATTATAGGTCTGCTTTAGATGTTGGAAGATGATGCTCTGACATCCTTCCAGAGCCTTCTCTTCTCCAGGCTGAACCCTAACTCTCTCAGCTTATCTTCATAGCAGAGGTGTTCCAGCCCTCTGACAATCTTTGTGACCTCCTCTGGACTCACTCCAACTGCTCCATGTTTTTCTTGTATTTAAGGCCTCAGAGCTGGATGCAATACTGCGAGTGGAGTTTTAGGAGAACAGAATCGAAGGGGAGAATCACCTCCCTTGAGCTGCTAGCTATGTTGCTTTTAACCCAGCCCAGGATATAGCTGCCCTTCTGAGCTGCAGATGCATATTGCTGGCATGTGTTGAGCTTTATGTCAACCGACAATCCAAGTCCCTCTCTGCAGGACTGTTCTCAATCCATTCTCCGCCCAGTCTATATTTGTGCTTCGGATTACCTTGAGCTATGTGCAGGTTCTTCTATTTGGCCTTGTTGAACTTCATGAAGTTTGCAAGGTCCCACTCTTCAAGCCTGTTAAGGTCCCTCTGGATTTCCTGACGTCCCTTCAGACCTGAGCTATTCTGTAGTCTCAGCTTTGTTCCAGTGTTCTTTAAAAGAATCGTTAATTAAAATATCTCTGATTTACAGTTGTTTTTTATTTGTCTTTATTATATTGGAAATCACACTCAAATCACCGTAGATCATATGAAGGTGAGGAAGATAGATTTGCGTACTGCTATCACATATTTACACAAATTAAAAAGCAAAAGATTAATTTTATATGCTGTCTCTGATGGATTATGTGTCTTATTTTAGCTCTCTAGCCTTCTTTTGAAAAGATGTTTTGTTCAAATATAGTTCAAAATGTTTAGTATCAATTGGATTATCCCTGGTTTCCCATCGTCATCCTTGGTTTTGCAATACAGTAGTGCATAAGCCTAAATTAGCAATGGTTGTTATTAATTCTCTCTTTAAATCCCTCAGCATCCTCTCTGGCCCCATTTAATAAAAGCTGCAATACTTGAACAGTAAATATTGTGTAAAAGTTTCATATTTGAAATGAATTTCCTTCAGGCAAATAACAAAAGTAAGATGATATTTTGCAGTGTTGTGTATTAAAATAAATATACAGCTAGTTAGAATGGGGACATTTGCTTGTAAGTAGAGCCAAAGAATGTGAAACAAAGCTTTATTTGATTAAACTTTGTGTGTTTTCAAACACATAACATTTACCAGTGTTTACTTATCTCTCTTTACAGTCAGAGGAGATGAGTTGCATCTGCCTCAGAGTTTTATTTATAATTTAATATTGAACTTCCAGAATAGAACTCAACAATTCTTAATGGTTTATAAGGATTATATTCCAAAAGCTTAATGAGTCCTGCACAATAAAGACATGGAGAGATAGGAAAAGAAAGTGAATATTTTATTTACAGAAAACTGTAGTCTCTCTATATTTTATTTTACTATCTTCTATAAATTGTGTTTCTTCAATCCACTGGAGGAATAACTCAGCAAAAATAATCACCTTTGTGGAAAAAAGTTAACACGTTGGTGACAATGATCTTATCTCTCCTTCACTACCCTCTTTATATGCTATATTCAAAAATGTCACCTCTGGAGTATGAAAATGGAGTGTACTCTGAAGCAGTCTAGCTGTTGTTAGAGAATTAAGCTTGTAAAAGAAACTACCTTACCTGTTCACAGTGACATGCATTTAGCAGTTCTCAATTGTACTTCAGAAACAGTATTATAATCTTTTCAATTACTAGAGACTGATCAAGAATTCTTGGGAGATGCTTTTATATTATGCTATTAAAATCCTTTACTAGTCTAGGCATAATTATTTACAAATAACTACCAAATAATTTCAATTTCCTTTGCACAGTTACAAATTCTCTTTGGAATCAAAGGTTATTCTTTGGAATACCTTTTTTACAGTTTGTGAGACTGTGTGAACCTTCAAGATTTATTGCTTGGAAGAGATTTTAATACTGTTTCAAAATAGTTTTAAATGATGCAAAGACACAAATGCAACTACTGACGTACCATAACATTTTGGATGAACCTGATCTATATAGACATTTGTTTGCTACACAACTTGCTTCTCTTCCACATCTTTCTACCTACATGTTCTATAAAACACTCTGCACTGAGAAGAAGTTCCAGAAAATATAGGTGAAAATGTTTCTTAGCAATTAAAGGGTAGCAACATCTGCTAGCCTGCAGACTTTGTGGTTGAAGTTGCTTCTTGTGAAGACAAACTATAGATATGCCATAATTGCTTCTTTGTAGCAAGACAAGCTTTATACTGAATCTGCTTAATATTTTCCTTTGTAGCTCCCTTTCTTATTTGTGAAGGTAGAAAAATCTAGTATGAAAATGCACTTTAACTAGGGACTTTGTATCAGTCTTGTTTTCCGAACTTGTAATTACAAAAGTATTCTACATGATATTCTAGTTAGGTTATCTTTCTCTACTTTGTGTTTTAATTTTCTGGATAAACCAGTTTTTTAATTCATAGTCTGTAATCCCAAAGAAGTATTCTTCTCCTGCCTCCAGAGCATGAAGTTACATTGATTTAGAGGGGGAGCTGCAACATTCTGCCTTAATTCCTCATTTCTGATAACCGCTGTAAAATATTATGCTCAATATGTTTTTTACAGGAGGTCTCTGAAGAAGAAATTGAAGCAAAAAGAATGTATCAGGCATTCCCAGTTGTTGGTTGACTGCACAAGGTCATGTTATTAAGATGAAAGTCTCCACAGAATCCCCCTTGCCCTTTATTTGTGCATTTAGTTACATCTATATGCTCTGGGAAAAGGCAGTGGAAGACATGTTTGTTGTATACTCTTCAAGGGCAAACATTTTATCACTCCTGGAGTCCCACTCTGCATGTATGCTGATTCTGGAACATCTGGAGATGTGTTTTTCATGACATTAATTTCTTTTCCTATTTTAGCCACCAGAGTTGCAAGTAGATGGACAGGGGATGTGTTTGGTTTGTAACTTACTTCTGTTACCAAGTCAGTGCACGTGTGCTGTTTTTATAAACTGAAGAAACAACAGTGTTAAGAACAGACACTATGTTTTTCTGATGCAGTAATTCCTATGGTGGTATCAGGTTTACTTTTTGGAAGTTACATATTTCCACAGGAGAAATCTCCATCTCACATCCATAGAAACTATAGAATTAAGTGTGGTTTAGGATGGTAAGCAAAGTTGATCTAACTGGCAGTGATTTCACTGGTTTATATTAGCATAACATGAAATAATAAAATTACTTTGAAAGCAGTAAATAATTTTGCTGAAAAAAGGAAATTATTTAGTTTACATTGTTATTTAATGATGCAGAATAGTATTTTTCAGTAATAATTTCTTCAGAAGTCAGTAACAGAAAACAAGTAGCTTTTCTCTTATTTTCCATGTGTATCAAAGAATGTAGAGACGAAATGTTAAGCGTGAACCTTGATGACCCTATTGAGTTCGGTAAACACATTTAATATTCTTAAAATACTCTAAGCATATGTATGTGCATGCTTACAGATTGCACTTAAAAGATAAACAGCTTTCAGTTAGAAAGATTAAACGTGTTCTGGTAAGAAATATTATCTAGAAAGTACCATTCTCTCTCTAGTAGAAAAGGTTTTACAAGTTGGAAACTCAGTTTCAGAGGGTTTTTCCCATGCTTATTTTAAAGAAAAGCATTAGCAAATTTGCATTGGCAAGCCTGAGAGTAAACCAGAATACTTCTTGCCACTTTCTCCCTTTTAAGGCAACACTTTTGAGATATACTTGAATATTGAAGTTATATATTAATGAAGAGATGTGGTTACAAGAGCTGTAGTATTCAGCTGGATAGTAACTGCTAGACCAAACCCAGTAAAGCCAGTTCCTGTCTTTCAGCCTCTTTGTTTTACCCTGTTACATGTGTTTCTCTGTACATCCAATGCCTGTTGTACCAGCAGAAATATTATTGAGACTGTGTAGGTACCTCCCATTCCTGCTCAGACACCAAGTGTGGTGGGAATATGGTTGCATGGGTTTTAGCTGTTTAAGAAGAACGCTGGGTTTTGAACTAGGCACACAGAGTATGCAGGAATCTGTCGTGTTAATAAAGTTTCAGATATCTGTTTGGGTACTGCTATTGTGACACTACGGTTATTAACAGAAACATATTGATAATCCACTCCACGTTACCCTGAACAACCAGAGCTGCCTTCTTGGGTTTGCACCAACACTGGCTATGCCAGGCATGTGCAGGAGGCTTGCAAGAATCTCTGAAATACAACTTTAAGCAATTTTTTGAAGTGAATAAACACAGAGGAATATCTTTTGCAAATGTGATTTACTGCCAAAATATTATTCCTAATGTTGATCAGTATTACTGATTTATGAACAAGTGCTGAGATTTACATTCCAAATTTCTGATTTATATAGCATATGACTTACAGGACAAGAGACTGATTTATTACAGTGAAGCTGTATTACAGTTATGTCAGTGTTGCTATTATTACTCCTGGTTTCAGAGATTTATGACTTGCCTATAAAAATTGCTCTAATTGAAACTGTTTTCTCTCAATTGCTTGGCCATATTTAAAGGCCTGAGAAAGGCAGAAGAGTGACTTTGGTGTGAGTTAGATTGTATGCATGGGAATAAGAATATTTTGAGTTTTAAACTGTTGAAGTTGTGCGTAACATATAATATTCCACATTTCATGCTTCTACTGCTGTTGTCTCACCAGAGACTCGGTGATTCCTCTAGACCAAAGTCCAGCAATCAATTTCTGTTAATGAGTGTCTTTCTGAATTCTCTAATAGTGCAGCTTTAATCAATCCTGAGAAGTTCTAAATTTACACAAAAAACAGTGCAATCGTTGCCTTGCATTGCCAAACATTTGTTTCTCCATTAAACTCATTTCAACCTATTTCATGTGTGCTTCCCTGTCTCTGCAGAATTCCATCTATGTTTCAAAAGTTTCATAAGGCAACTCCAAGGCAGTGGTCATTGGGCAGTCACTGTACTGAGTAGTCCTCCCAAGCCCTCTGTAAAAATCTGGACAGCAGACAGCAGTGAATGTGATCCTGTGTATAATTTTTAAGGGAGCATCTGGCTTTACCTTTTATGTCAGTGGTGTTGTAATTCTAGCAATTAGTTATCATATTTGAAATGTAATCCTTGATACCAGCAAGTAGTGACCAGACTGTCCAGCTGAACTGATGAAAAAAGTTTGCAGGACTATTTGTAGAGACAACCCCCTTGAGCCCTTCCTTCTGTTCCTGCCTTATCTCCAAGAGTAATTGTGAGAAGGTGGTAAAAGTCTTGCACAGGGCAAAGATGAGAATATATTAAACTGTCTCCTAGAAAATGTGTCCCTCCCTTTTTAATTTGTCTTAGTGGCTTGGCAAGGATGCAGGTGGGGCTGAGTCATTTGAGGAATACAGAAGAAAGTTAAATGGCCCTCGTATTAAAGAACCTTAATAAGGTCTATTGTTTGCTTTTGTATTGGCAAAGGTACAGAATATCTTACTGAAAAGGCTGAGAAAGAACAGTAAGAATTTATCTTTAAAAAAAAAGGTTTTGGTTAGTGATCAGATAATGAGTGAGTTAAATTCATTCCTCAGATTTTGAGAGGGCAGTTACTGAAATGAAGATCCAAACAAGACGAAGACATGAAAATAATTATTTGTGTTGTGAGCTTGGCATGCCCACTTGCTGGAGAGGCAGTAAGGCCAACAGATTGCTTCAGGTAGCATTAGTAAACCCCACAACACATTTGTTCTTGGCAGTGCACGCAGAGAATAGGAGCCATGTTGCCATAGGAGGTTCAGGAAGATGATATTTTTGTTGCCGAAATCATTAACCCAGTAAAATTAAATAACAATTAAAGCATGTTTAGAAAACTTTTAGTTCTCCCAATTTTTACAAGCTCAGTTCTCAAAAAATGCATCAAAAGAATTTAAAATGTTAGGGTTTTGAATACTTATTGTACCTCTGATTTTTGCTGTTGAAAAATAGCATAACAAACCTTGCAGAGAGAGCTGAAATTTATCTTCAAGTGTGTGAAAGGCTTCCATATAAGGACTACTGATACACATCATGATGCTTCAGCCAGGAGATAGAATGGCTTAGGAATGCAGTAGAGACCTCCAAGTAATGCATTGCTTAGAGAAGATCTGTTGGGCATGACAATTGTTATCTCTATTCAGATGAGAATTTGGACATGGGACCTGAAATTAGCATTTACCAGGCTCAGGAGTTGGAAAAGAGTATACTCAAATAGGGGAACTCTGCCACAAGAACATGATCAAAGTTTACTTGGGTCAAAAGTGGTCTACACGAACACATAATAATCTGTTCAGAACTAACATCTTGTAGCTCAAAAACTCCTTGTCATGCAAGTCCCTCGAGGCTGAGATACCTATTTTGGAGAAATACCATTGCTTACTTACCTTGTTCTCCAGCCACAGTGCCAAATAATGATGTGTATCCAGTTTGCCACTGTTGACGACAGAACAGAGGAACCTGTAAGTCTGACTCAGTACTTAAATACTTACATTACAGTTTTTATCTACTTTAATGGGATGGAGATGTGCACTAGCAAGGCAGTGAGTAGGTTGAGCTGACAAGCAGAAATGATTATTACTTTGGTATCATTTTCAGTAATTTAATATTTGTTTTGCACTGTCTTATTTTTTAATTGAGATATAATTTAGGATTAAAGCTTGCTGCGATACCAGGGTTCATAGAATCATAGAATGGTAGGGGTTGGAAAGGTTTAGTGACCATCTAGTCCAACCCCCCTGCAGAAGCAGGTTCACCTAGATAAGGTCGCATACCAACATGTCCAGGCGGGTCTTGAAGACCTCCAAGGAAGGAGACTCCACAGCCCCCCTGGGCAGCCTGTGCCACTGGTCCCTCACCTTCACAGCAAAATAGGTTTCTTTTATATTTAAATTTAACTTTTTGTGTTCCAGCTTCATCACATTATCCCTTGTCTTGTTGCTAGCTACTATAGAAAAAAGGGATGTCCCAACCTCCTGATTCCCACCATTTAGATATTTGTAGATGTCTCCCCTCAGTCTCCTCTTCTGCAGACTAAACAGCCCCAGTTCCCGCAGCCTTTCCTTGTATGAAAGATGTTCCAGTTCTCTGATCATCTTGATGGCCCTGTGCTGGACTCTCTCCAGCACTTCCCTGTCCCTCTTTCGCTGAGGAGCCCAGAACTGGACACAATACTCCAGATGAGGCCTCACGAAGGCAGAGTACAGGGGGAGAAGAATGTCCCTTGACCTGCTGGCCACACTCTTTTGATGCATCCCAGGATGCCATTGGCCTTCTTGGCCATGAGGGCACATTGCTGGCTCATGTTCAGCTTATTATTAATCAGGACTCTCAGGTCTCACTCTGCAGAGCTGCTCCTCAGCAGTTTGACTCCCAGCCTGTACTGCTGCATGGGGCTGGGGTTTTTTTGTTTGTTTGTTTGTTTTTAAATACTAAAGAATTTTGCATTCTTTAAAAGCTTTTTTAGAAGTTACTGGCTATCCTTTCAAACCCTCAAGTGGAAACTATCTCGTGAACGTGACTCAGGAACTCGTACTGAAAGATTGCTATTGACACTTGACTTGGCTGATTTCTTGTGTGTAGGAGTGAATGACATTGCATCTAAAGAGTCAAAGAAAAGCCATGCTTATTTGCTTTTGGCATCTTAAAGCTTAGACCTAAAAACTTTCAAATTGTTTTCACTACAATTCATTCCATTTTAGGAATATTAAAACTAAATTAACCATTCTTTGAGCTGCTGTCATGTGAAGATATGTGCGCTTCTTTACCTGTTTCTTCCATCTGTAGAGCACATATGGTTATAGTTAGCAAACTCTGTGACTATTTTGGTAGTTAATTACTTGATGTGTAAGGAACTGTTTGTGTACTGAAACTGTTAAATAGAAAGAAATTAATGCTATTTCTCAGCAGTTCAAAGTAGATTGCTGAGAGTGAGTATGAGCACCTCATGCATCTGACAGAGTGGCTGATTTAGTAGTGAAGGAGCTGTCAAGCCAAGTTACAATAGCAGATTCTTCCTTTTATCCTTATAGAACAATGTCATTTCCTCAGAATTCCTCATTTTGTGTGAGGATTTGTTTATTTGTTGCTATTTTATATCATCTAGACAGAACCTGAATATGTCTTATCTGGTGTTTTTTTATAAGAGTTAATGTCAATTTCTGAAGGATACATAATAACAGGCACTTTGTGCCAGAACACAGTTTATAGTACAGACGTGACACTTTGAAAAATATGCACTATAATTTTAAGAGTCAATCAAGGAGGCTGGAATGATTATTGCTAGATGTAGTGAAATCAGTGCAGAGAAACATTTTATGTTTCATCATTCATTTGGATTGATCACAGCGTGCTTCATGGTATCCTGTTCTTTGCCATAGAATTGTCTTTCACCAGAACTTGCCAACTAGACAGACAAATTGCTTGAAAATGTGAGGATTGTGGAATGTTATTTCATGTAGTGATCTGCATAGACATTGTTTGGAATGACTTTTCAGTGCTGTTGCTCTGTGATGTGGGTGGGATTTCATCAATCTTTCACAGAGTATCCTCGCCAGAGTAGAATGTAACCATCACTTCCTAAAGTCACTTTCTCAGGGATAGATTACTGAACTCAAAGCAATACTAGTCATGAAATGAACCTCTGGACAACGCTCCCAAATTCAGAGTTTTCTCATTCTATTTGTCATGAAAAAAAACGTTCTTTAATGTTTCTATTGGAGGTCACAAGAATGACAGATGTAATAAAATCTATTAATAAGGAATCAAGCATGTAGCAGCTCCTTGACATCTCTTTTATATTTGATTTGATGTCCATATTGTAATGAAGTACCAGCTTGGGTTATGTCAACCAATTAAAGCATAGATTCTGACCAACTTTGAACCCATTTGTTAGTGACATCAAAATTCCTTTTTTTTTAATCAAAAGAAAGTCACATCTGTGGAAAGGTGAGTTAGAAGAATATTCTATCACCATTTAAAAGTTAATCATTATTCTAAATCTGTGACTTTCCACTTCATACAGGTTATAACCCCCCTTTCTCTGATTCCTTTTGTAGTTCTCACAGTCCCTGAACATGTATATTGCAGTGTTACTGAAAAAGGATTTTACAACTTTATTACAAGTTCAAGTTAATTGTCAAAGGGTACCTAATTTAAGGACTGTCATTATTTTACTGTATGCTTTAAGAGTTTGTTACAAATAGAGTAGGTGGAATGGTACTAGAGATCCAGATATTTTTTTTTTCTCAGTCATTAATAAGAAAGCCCTCTTAAAGTACACAATAATCCATTGGAAATGGATTGTAAATTATAATTGGCTATTTGCAAATCCACTATAAATGAAATCTAGGTTTTGGTTTATAATACTCTGGTGATGTTTATTCCACTAATCACACTATGCCACTAATCTGTGTGATTTTGGATGTGATAATAAATCGTTAATCCCATAGCAGGCCATGCATCCTTGCCAGCATATTAAAGGGATTATTTTCCTTAACTACAAATCATTGGAATTATAAGATGCACTGTTTTTAGAAGAACTGAGTTTCTCAGCTGTTGATGTTGTAAATATCCCGAGGAAAAAGATGGACAAGCTATAGAATATTTTTTTTTTCTTTTAATTGCATAGATGTCTATCCAGGTCACAACTGCTACTGCTTTGTTTGATGGAAATAACACTTTCAAATTCCTATGTTTATAGATTTTGCAGCTACTTTGTAATTATCAATTTATAGTTATATCTATATTTCATTAAAACAGAGAAGAAGTAAAACATATGATGTCCCTATCAAATATGGAAAGTTTCTACAAGAAATGTAAATCTAGAAAACTTTAACATCATACATACATTTTTTGTTGTGAGCATACATAACATACATAAGTTTTTATGGTATAATATGTTACATGAACCAATTTTTTTTTTGACGAACCCCTCTTTGTAAGTAAATTTGGTGCAGTTTTGTAGCATTTGAAACTTGTTGCCATGGAAACACAAAGCTCAGTGATGTTTTTCAATAGTGCTTATTGGTTAGAAAAAATATTTTGACACTATGTTATTTTCATCTTGAAAACTTGGTTAAAAAACATCTTAACATTGTTGTGTAAAGTCAAGAGCATAACACAGGAGAGGCAGTCATTTAACACAGCTGTCATGATAATATATTACCTTCTTACTACAATTTTAAAAATGGATTATTGTTGCTATGGCATCAGATAACAGGAAAACCCACCATGACTGCTGGAGTACTTTCAGCAAAACAGCATAGCTTGCTTGTTTTGTTTAAAAAACTATTACACATGTGCCCCACTTTTTATACCTAACATTTCATGTTGTGTTCATCTTCCATGTACCATGTTAGAATGAAAGTAATGCAAAAGGATTCTTTCAATTATTTTTTTTTTAACTACTACTTTCTAATGTGATCCTTCCACTTATTTGACTACAGTTGTGTAGTAGACACCTAGTAACTGTATTACATTGACTGAACTTTAATGTAAAAATGCAGTGAGGCCATATAACATGTGTGGCTTGCTGTGTCTGTGTACTTGCTGAAGGTCCTTACAGCTCTTTCCTAGTTTTATCCCTCAGTATTTTATAGTTGATGTAAATGACTGGAATTCCACTGACCTAATAAAATAATTTTGAATTAAAGTAGGTGGAAATTGTGCTGAGATTCATAGAGCTTGAAATTTGACTGTGCTCCATGGAAGCCCAGGCACTTATTACATGGATTTTTTTTTTTTTAAATACAGTATAAATATCTGAAAATCAGTAAAAGCATGGCAACAGCTCATTGTTGTCTTTAGAGAAGTGAGCTAGAACAATTCCCATTCTAATACTGCAGGCCTTAATCACTAGTCTAAAAGCAGTAGTGCAGAAGTTAGCCATGAGATGAGTTCAATTTGCTTTTGAGATTTTGATGTAATTGTTTGCTAATGTGGCATTTTATATAGTAAATTAGTTAGCTTTATTACCATTCTCCAGGTGGCAGGGCTGCAGCACAGAAAAATGAGTTTTCAAGTGATGATTGTGTAGCAGAGTTTAGACAGGAGGAAAGGCATCTGGTCTCCCATATTCTGTTGCATCGGAAGGCCTGGTCCCTGGAGAGCGCTGAGACTCAACAGGGATACCAGGCCTGAATCCATTTCTTTAAAGCATCCTTCTCAGCAAAAATATCATATTGGAAAGGAAGCTCACTCCCACATTTGTAGTGCAATCAGTTTCTATACCTGGAAGTTGCTCCTTTGTGGCCTGTTTTACATAATCACATTGAAAAATTTTTCAGACCTCTGGATTGTTTAAAAGAGGTAGCACGAAGTAGTTTCTACTTTTGCTAATCACTTATAGTCCCGTGAGACATGTCTTCAGATGCAAAGGCCTCTACCTGGAAGCTTGTTAGTATATTGACTATTAAAAAAGAGAAGGTGAAGTATTTAATACAATTTTGAATTTTCACAAAATCCTGATAAATCATACAAAATGCTTCATCCTTTCATCTATGAATTTCCCACATAGAGGAAGCAACAACATCGAAATGTGCTTCATTATTTGCAAAACCTAAGGCACTTGAGCTCTTGTGGCTCTATAAACACAGCTGAAGTTGACTGAGGTTGCCTAATATGTGGAAATGTGACTAACTCTCCAATCTATATTCTTCACCCGCATTTCACCCATGACATATTATTAATATATTGTTTTTTAATGCAAAAGACTGCCAAGTTTTGAAAATACGTTCCTTCAGATGAGTTTATTAGAAGTTTTCCTCTGATCTTTGTGTGATTTCTGAAATGCTCTGATATATGGTTATATGACTAACATATTTAAAACTTCAAGCATTAGCCTTATTCTTAAGGTTGCACAATGAAGAAGCAAAAGCTGTGCAAAAAATGAAATAAAAGCTCAAAGTAGATCCAAACATAGCTTCATAATATTTTCTTATTGTTATTATACACTAAGAGCCAAAAGGGAAAAAAAAAGTACAGGGCCAAGTTGGCTTAGAAATGCTGTGTAATGAAAGTTATCTAGGAAAGGATAAAAAAAATAGTTCATTTTGTCAAGCAAACTTTCTTTAGCTGTACTTTAGTACAGCTGGATTTCAAGTCATACTTCATATAAGCAGCTGGAAATAGATTTCATTTTAGGGTTCTGTAGCAGCTTACATGTGATTTGCCTCACAAGTAAAATTTAAGCATTAGGAAAGATTGTGTGTAATAGATTGGACTGTCTGCTAGAGAAAGAAGACTTCAGTATCAGTAACTTTATTGCAGTGAAATAGTTGTAATGGAAATACATATGGAAAATACTTAAAGGAGGACTAAAATATTCAAGATGCTCAGATAGCAACAGTCCAGGTAAAGACTTGCAACTCAGGTTTCACCTGCAGATACTACTGTCTCATCTCTGACCTTCCAGGTGCGCATTTTACATATATTTGATTTTTTAATGTATAGAATGTTTTACAGAATAAGAAAGTAGTAAATATTTCCTATATTAATGTAATAGAAGATGATAATAAGAAATTTCATGAAAAATTCAGTGTGTGCTAATCTTTGAAAAGGGTCAAACTACTAATAAAAAGAACGTGGCTATTAATGACTTTAATAGGAAGAATGTTTGGATGCACAGTTTTGAGGGTTTTTTTCTCCTTTACAGTATAAAATTAGAAAAACATATCCAGACCTTTTGTGAAACAATTTTTAAAAAAAATCCTTACAACATTTTTTCCTGGATATTGTGGTTCTAATACTAATTCTTGTTTGCAAATTCTTAGCAGTTTTATGTAAAACTGTTCCAGCATTTAATCACTTCTTACCTATAAAATGTATTAGACTAATAAAATGTACTATAACGGAAAGAATATCCGTGTCTCCTAATTCAGGTCATTAAAGAAAAGAAAAAAAGCAGTTCCTGCAATAAAAGGTTGAATGAATACTAAGGAAATAGTTTACTTCTAGTGAGACTTATGAGGCTTGACAACATGTTTGATGAGTCAGTAAATGGTTGGAAGTTACGAAGGTAATGTGCTGTGTGGAAGAAGAATGCAGGCAAGCGTGAGAGAGGGAGGACCAATTATGTATGTCTCCTAAGTTGAGAGCACTGCTTATGGAGCAATACTCTTGGGAAGCAGGCAATGCAGAAACAGAGAAAAGACTGGATTTCTTTTCTTGAAGAAGCATAAAATACTTTTAAGTAGTGGTGTATTGCCTCCCATACTAAGCCATCTGGAGAACATATCCCTCCTAGGAACTACAGTCATTTCTGTAATGCTTGAGTTCATACCTTTTTGGCACCATTTTTATTGTTTCCTCACTGTCTTTACTGTGGGGTTTGGTGGAGCTTGTTGTAGTTGTTGTTTTGTACTTTTTCTTCCAGTTTGTAATCTGCTCTGAATTACAAACAATTCTCTGAAAACAGAAAATTCTCAACGGTAACAAGGAGATTGCTGCTAAAAACATCCTTGTGAGAAAAATAAATGATACTGTCTGCAGCAAATTGACTTTGAATTAAGCTTTTCCTAGCATTTTTTTGAAGATGTGAAAAATTAAATTTAATTGCTGTTGTCATCTGTTAAGATTTTAAAATGTTGATAAAAAATGTTTGCAGTCCTAAAATAAATTTCTGTATATTTCAGTATGAAGCAGGGAAAAAATACGAAGTGACATACTGCATAGAAGTAGCAGGTGCAGACTTGCATTTCTGTAACTACAATTAAATCCAGGTTTTGGTGTTCACAGAAAGCAGCTCATCACATAAAAAAATGTAAAAAGGAAAATGTTTTTAAGCATTTTAAAATGCATTATTAAGCATTATTCAATGAATTAAAACTGAAGTGAAGGGAATCTTTTCTATAAATGTATTTTCTTCTGGAACACCATAGTCTCTCAGTTACTCCCCATCTCAAATTTAGGCCAACATCCATTAAACCCCATGTTTCATAGCTGAGACTAAATCTTTTTTTTCCTTTATATTGTCCATTGAAGTCAGTAGAGTAGAGAATTTGATCATCTGAAGTTCTAAGTTGAATTTTTAAACTTTTGTAGGGATTTATTTTGTCTCAAAACTTACTGCAAAGACTTTGTTATTGAGAATTAGAAGTGCAGAAAATTCAGGTTCAGAATGTACATATTTTTCAAAGTTTCATCTGTAGAGTCTTAGCTGCCAGTTTTGACGGTCCCAGATGTTGTTATGGCAAGTTGCATAGATATGACTTTTTTTTCTGCTACACTGTGTTTAGTTAATTCCCTTTCTCACTATTTTTTGTGATTAAGACTCAGCCATTAAAATTCTCAACCATGCTTTTCTGTGTGGTTTCCTATTACCTTTCTATTCCTTCTAACTAAAAAAAACTTTTAAAATTCTCATCATAAAAAGCAACAATAGTAGTTATTGCCATAATTGCAAGATATGTTAGAACTGCACTTCATGACACTGTATTATTACTTTACACATATAAAAGCTAGAAGACCAAGCCAATAAGCTTAATTAATAGTTATGCTCAAGCTTCAACCTGTATCACCAGAGATTCATATCGCCAAAGATATTACGGTTTTGTGGGATTCCCACAAAATATACAAAAGAATAGAATTCATTTAGAAAAATAGTCTTTTTTTTAATTGTTAGTTTTGAGTCCAGTTGGGAGCTTTTGGTGGAGAACATTGCAGGTACTTTTAGGCAAATTGCTTTGTATAACATGTAATGCTGATATCCCTGAGCTTGCATAGAGAACTTGAAGCCTTGGGAGGTATAGTTCATGAGCTTGGATGCAGTGATACAGTGTTTTCTCTACTTTTTGTAACAGGAGCGAATGTGTATTTTTTCCTTTGACTTGTACTTGTTTTCCATTTCAATACCTGTGAATTGGGGAATATTAGACTATTTGAAGTGTTAGACGTGCCATCATTTGATCTAGATAGCACAGCAAACATGTAAGATGGTCTCATACTGAATATTGACTAATATATGGTATGAGGTCCCTATCACATATGAAAAAAAATGATTACCTGTTAATAGTCTTGCACAGCAAGAGTAAGGTGTAGATGCTTTTATTTATCAAATTAAAATTTTATTTAGGTACAGATAAAAATGAATACTACCCACAGAGGGGAATGATTTATTTGGGTGATAAAAATGGCAAAGTATAATCACAGGGTGTATTAGCAGTACTGAAAAGTCTGCCATTATTTCATGTAGTTGCTTTTTCTTTTACTAAGATGCTAAGTAAGAAAAAATACATTAAAAAGATGTGTGTCTCATAAAGCTTTTAACTTTCTAATGTTACTTCATATCTGCATTAAAAATGTGTTTGATTTTTCAGAAGCAGTGACCTAAAATGAAAGACATAGTGTTTTTTGGCCAGCCACTTTAGCCTCTCAGATTGAGCATTCTGTCTTTGGGACTCAGCAACGGGAGTCTGCCACATTTTGAAATTATTTCTCCAGGGAGAAAAGGAAACTTGACTTGGAGGTTTTAGATTTTTCTTTTTTTTCCTGATTTTATTATACCTATACATTTTTCTCCTGGAAGTATTTCAGTATTTTACTTTCTATAGGCTATGCTTGTGACAAAATTTTCCTTTCATTAGAAAACACTGAAGCAAGAACAACCAATGCTCCAGTGACCAGAGCACTCATATGGGGGTGTGTGGGAATGTCGTCAACTTAAAGTCCTCAGTAGAAATGAAGTGCCATAGCAACTCCCACCAGTGTTTCTTCTTCATTCTAGAGGAGTCTTCTGATTTCTAATGTCTTTTTATTCCTAGATATTTTACACCACTATGTTGAAAAAAATCCATTGGAGATTTTTGCATCTGACAGTATTTATGACTGTGTGTATTTAAACACTGATATCTGTATATTTAAAGCATTAGTGAACAGTTTTCAAGTTCAGACTACATAGAGAAGTAATTATATGGATCATTGATTATAGAGTCTCCCTGGTAAATTTGAAAACTGTCCTGAAAAAGGTGATTTAATCACCAAGCCTTTGCAGTCAACACAATGTCCTTATACTCACTCTTCCCTAGTGTTGAAAGGTCATGCCTGAGCAAATTTTAGTCTAGATATAAGCAAATTGAAATCTCAGATGTCTTATCCAAGATGATTAGACTTGACAAAATCAGTCACCCAGGGATATTTTAGAGTACTGCCATGGTGGAACTTTACAAAATTTTCTTCTACTGAGGAAGATTTGTGAGCTGATGATAGTTAGGAAATTATGTTTTCGGTATTTGAAAGATGAAATGCCAGTTTCTACAAGGACTTACAAGACAATGGACTGACAATAGCAAAATAAATGCTGCAACTTCCTCTTTGACACAGTCCTGGAAAACATGGTGGGTAGCTGGAGTTATTAACAGAGAGAGAAATGTCTACAAAGGCTAAAGCTACTTCTAGAAAATATAGCAGTTATCTCAGTGACAATAATCTCTATCCCCACGTGTTTCGTTCTCTGAGTGAAAAGACAAGGAGGCTTTCCAGAACTTCCTTCTGGGGCTTTTTGAATTCACTGCATCTTTTAGCATGTATGAATAACTCATATTTTTTGAACACAGTCATTCTGTTTTGCATTTTATTCTGTTGAGAGACCTAAAAAAGTGACTAGAAACAGACAACATGATTCTCACCTCTGCCTGCATCTTAAATTTCATTTAAAATTGTCAGTGCTCTGCAGTACGAGTGATGAATCTTCTTGGCTCCACAAGCCCCATAAAGTACCATCAAAACTCCCAGGATACTAGTACCTCAAACATACAGATGATAAGGAATGCTCCAATAAGAACTTGCAGCAAATGATAGTAATTCTTTAAGCAACCTGATACTGCATGGAGCTGAGCCTCATGTGCTTGTTGGCTTGCTGAGTGCCCTGAGTGTCTGACGATAGAATCCACATCTAAAAACCCAAATCTCTGCTAAGATGCCTCCTTACACAGAACTCAGTCTACTGAGCAGTCCTCCTTGCTGACACAGCTTTTCACCTCTTACAGAAGAGAACAGAAGCCACCCTGGAACATCTCAAGAATGATATATCTCTTATGTGTGAGTCATACTCTGTTCTGGAACTTTTCCGATGGCTGCTAGATCACTTGCTGGTAAAACAGGAAATACTATATGTCTTTGCTTCCTGGAGAGTAAAACAAAGCATAGCTCCAGTGGTAGGCAATCCCAAAATCCTGTAAAATTCATTCTACTCTGACATGATGTATTTACTTCATCTCTGTATTAACAGGAGAAAGTTAATATCTGTCCTCTTTAAGCCATTTCATTCTGGCAGTTTAGAAAAAAAAAGGATTTCATTATGTCTAGTGGATCTTGATTCAAGCCCTAGCAATCTTCAACTAAGAAACCTTTTCTCAATCTCAGATGCAAAGATACATCTTTCCTAGAAAAATTGGTAATGGTAGTGCAACTGATACAAGCAGCTTTATTGTGCTGATGGCAGCTTACAGATTGCACAGAAAGCCTCAAAATAGTAAAACATATATGCAATTAAATGGAATGTAAAATCCAAATTGATTTGTGCCTCCTTTCCTTATCACAGTAGTCCACCAGAACATAGAATAATGGAAAATCCACTTGCTCTTTTCTATACCATCTCTTTCAGATAATGTCTGTGAAATACCCGAGGAATGCTTTTACAGTACAGTTGTTTTGGTTGGCTTTATGTAAGCAATTTTCAATGCTTTTTTCAGATATCCACTTACTAAGCAGAATCTTTCTCGAAGTGAAGCTAAAAGGAACAATGTAGAAAATCTATGAGTTTTGTATGTTCTGTATCTTAAGTCTGTTCAAGTGGAATTTATTATTTTTTCCATTTTTTCTCCTTTTCCCCCCCATAAAATGTTTTCAG
Source organism: Colius striatus (assembly GCF_028858725.1). Lineage (NCBI taxonomy): Eukaryota > Metazoa > Chordata > Aves > Coliiformes > Coliidae > Colius > Colius striatus. Next base: position 17,232,523 of record NC_084771.1, read on the forward strand.
CTCTCAAAGACCAGTGACATGCAGAGGCAGGTTGATTGATCACAAGTCTGAGTTTTGGTGCATACACGTTATATAATGCTATTTTCTCTTATATTGACATTTTAAAAGAATGTGGTCCTTCATCTTGTCTTTGATTACAGTAGTTATCAATCTACCATTGTTTATAAGGGCCAAAGAGGTCAATTATGCAAAAATGACTGTTGCTTCAGCTTAATCTCTACCCATAGCATGACTAGTGTTCTTACTTGGGTCAAATCACAAATATGTATTAAACAGTTGGGGCCTTTTTGGTCCACTGTGGTTCACATAAGGTAGTGGAACATTATTAGTTTGAGTAAAAGCATTTTTAGAAAGAGAGTACCAGTGGTAACAAACAGGTTAGTATGCCACAAGTTTTTGTGCAGGTTACTGGCATCTTCAGGGAAGCAGAGAATCTTATTTAGTGTATCGTGTTAGAATTTCAAAATTGTTAGTGATTGTGAAAAACTTCTTGTGCCACTACTTATGGGGAAGGCTGTATACTGAGGACCTGCAAATATAGTCTAATCTGCAGGTTGCTGTCTGCGCTTCTGTGTACTTGGCTTGTATCACCTGAAGGTAATCTAAGTGATGAATAATCACTTGCTTTGAATAATGATTACTACCTTTTGATTTTGTTCTGCCACTTTTGTGTTGTAGCAATTTCTTCTGCTGATCTTTCATCCTTCCCTGTTATTCACTTCTCCCTTTCTTTTATCCATTTCAGTGCTTTCTTCCTTTATTTTTTTACTTACCCATCTCATTGTTCTTTAAGCTATGCATCAAATTGAAGCAAGTACACAGAAGTGTGAGCCAACCTTCATACTTGAAAAATTTAATTTGTGCTCTGCATGTTTTCCCCCCAAATTCTTTTGTCAGATCTAGCTTAAGTGGAAGTTGTAACAAGCCATGAATTCCTAGCCATTCTACTACATTCTTACTGACATAGTCATTAATAATGATATTTTTTTCTACTCTATGAGTGTGTTTTGTGTTTTATAGAAGTGGATAAATCATCACTGAGAAGTTAGCCACACTTTAATACATAGTAATTTATTTCAGATGCTTTTGTTGAAGCACATCTGATCTGATTCATGTATGGTCAGGGATCCCATAAATCCAAAGAAATGAACTAATACATGTGTGCTTTATAATCTAGTCACTGGAATCTCAAGGAATCAAAATTAGAGAATTACCAGGCAAAGCCAAATTCTTTTAACTGTACAGTGGCCAATAGTTAACTATGCTCTCTGTCAATGGTACCAGGCAGTCATTCTTTGTCTGGTTAAACAATGAAAGATAGTGGCCCTCAGGGAGAAGTGCAAGGCAATCTGCTTCAGCACATCACACAAACACTTGTGAGTCAATAGAATTGAAATTTGCCCCATTCCCCTTATCACCAAAAAGAATGTCTTCTGTGATGAATATAGATTACCGTTTCTTGCTGGCTTTAAATTTGTAGGTGCAGGAGACCGAGACAAGTCTCACTGGCCCCATAATTATTTACTGAATTATTTGCTGACTATAGCAGTTGTGATCCAAACCCAATCTCCATCTTGTCTCTTCTTCTCATATTATCCTACTATTTCCATGTTTTATCTGTTTTTACATTCCTGTCCCATTATAGTGAAAGCAAATGCATGAAGGTAAGCAGACTGTTGCATGTTGAGTAAAATACTGCTACTGTTTCCCTTTAGTATTGACACACCCATACATAGCCACTTGAAATTCACCTAGGAGCTGTGGTGACTAAAGATAGGGGAAAGTGTGATGAGTATTGATGGATAACTCCCAGGAGACCAGCTCTTTATTCTTGAGGGGCTTTTGGGAGATGATTCTAGAGCAAGTCCATCTGTTTATGACAGACTGTCCATTACGGGACAGTATCTCCTCTGGAAAAAACGCCATTAATCAGCTTAATACAATTGAAAGTAAGAAGCCTCAACACGAAAAACTTCTTTGATGGGAAAGAGTCAGAAGTAATTATATGGAGTGAAATATAAAAACCCCACAACCAAACAAATAAACTTGTAGAGCTAATATAGCTCATAGAATGAATGTGTTCATGCCCAGATGAGCAACTGTCCAGAAAAATCAGTTATATTTATGAACAGCACATCAATTTAGTGACAGCTGGTAATTCTGTTAAGCATAGCAAAGCTACAGGCAAAAGAATATCAGAGTCACACTGTTCATAAGGTACTTTTATTAAAAAAAAAAGTGCATGTCCACATGTATGAGGTGAGTGTGTTAATGAGAGCATGTTTTGCACACATTCAAGATAACTGAAGTGTTTTCAGACCAGGAGGAAAAATGAGGTAGGTAAGACACGACCTGGAAAACTTATCTTAATGAATGAACAAAAAGAAGATGAGAAGTAGGATGGCCTGCAGTAGTTGTTCGCCTCCGGCAAGCTCAAGGCATTTTTAAGACACTTAAGGCCATATCAACTTATAAATAACATTACTTTGTTCTGTGGTCTTATGAACTAACTTAACTTCTTTCAAAACTTCCATAGCCTTTGATCTTTTTTTCTTCTCCTCATGTTCTTCTGCCAACGTAGAGAAAGAGGCAGAACAGGAATGCATAAATGCATGGTTTTTATGTGAACTGCATCTCTAACGACTTTCCTTTGTACTTGTATGAATTTAAGCTACTCTGACCAAGTTGTTCTTACTAAGTCTAGCCCTCTGAGTCTGTATAATGCCTGGAGTGAGTTCAAGAGGACTAACTTTCCAAATGTAAATGCAGTGTGAGGTTAACAATTGTGGTGGAATAATTTAAAGCGCCCATGAAGTTGCTATTGCAGAGTCTTTTCCATTGATTCCTTACTTGTCTATTTCCTGGAAGATAGGCTACGAAAGGAGGGTAACATCTACATGGCTGCATACTTAAATTTAGTAGTGGAAAAATGTGCTTCAGATCTATGAGAAAAAGCAATAAAAATACAGATGGAGGTATTCATCCTCTAAAGGAAAATGAAGAGATGGTTTGACTACAGATATAAATTGTCTGAAAAACTGAGCAGTTTTTCAGAAGACTTTCTGTTAGGGGTTATTTAAATTAGAAGTAGTATCCCTACAGCACATAGGATTGTTGTAATATGAAGAACCATTGTGTTTAGCACAGTTGCTAGTTATTGACAAATAACAGTAGTCAGTGAATTAAATCACAGGTCTGTTTGCTTTGGCAGTCTAATTTCTTATTTCTTGAGTTTTTGGTGATATTTGAAAAGAAGTTAAAGCTTGATCAGTGGCTCAGCTCTGTTTTAAAATGACAGGTAACTTTGTCACCTGAATTTGAGTATGATATTCCAAATTTCTTTTCTGGTTTAACTGTTGCTGATAATCAATTAGGAAAGATAAAAGAGCTCCACACTATTCCTGTTTTGTTACCTTATTGGAGGCAAGAGTACTTCCATGTTGCACCACAGAAACCATGATTTTCATGACAAAAAGTTGAATAAATCATTGTACCTTCCCATGAAATGAAATGGGAAGGTATTACTATATCAAGATGAAACCTTATAGTATTTAAACTTCTACAGTTCTTGTACTTAATGGAAAATCCATCTGATGGGAAAAATACTTCTTTTTATACTTCCAGTAAGTGTCTAGAACTTGGATTATGTGTTTTTGTGGATTGGAAGATGGTAAGTCAAAGGCCTAAACACACATAAGAGCTGTTTCTCGCTTAGTGTCAAGGTATTGGTGTTTGACAGGTCTTGGCTGCTGTGACATTACTGTGATTCATCTCAACATATTAACATAACAGAACATGACTGATGTAACAGTGTGTGACATATCAAAACAACACTGTCAGAGGCCAAGGAGTTCCATTTTTAATACTGCTGCAGAGAGGCTATTAATTTTTTTTGAGAGTTTGTTTTCCTCTCAGACTTGCTAAATTTGTGTCATTTTGATCTGAATCCAAATGAACTTAGCAGAGTCTTAGGTTTAAAAGGCAAAAAGTCTAGAGACAAGACATTGAAACAAAACCAAGTTTTGAACTTTTATAGTGGACAAAGCAGAAACCAAAACCCCAGTTTTCCCCCAAACAGCTGTTTTGCATGTGCATAGTTCAGAGGTTCATTTAACCACAAATCTGAAATCAGAGTCTACTTTCAGGGCTTTTAGTCATTATAAACACATTAAGGCATCACAATCTTCAAATGATATTTTTGACCTACTAAGTATTTCTTCTTACAGAGGTAGAGTTTTGCTGTGTATGGCCTTTTATTCACTATGACTATTTATTGACTTAAGATGGCATCCGTGGCTGGAATTGAAAACAGTATCACATCATATCATTTTGGCTGTTCCAGAATTTCTTAAGGTTTCCTAACCTTTCCAGCAGTGCATCCAAGAATGACTGCTCTTTGGAAAAGAGGAGACTTGGGGGAAGGATTGCAGGTACACAGAGTGCCAGCTCAGATCCCCATGGGAACTCACAGAATCACAGAATGGTAGGGGTTGGAAGGAACCTTTAGAGATCACCTAGTCCAACCTCCCTGCCAAAGTAGTTCCACCTAGATTAGGTACACACAGGAATGCATCCAGGCAGGTTTTGAAAGCCTCCAGAGAAGGAGACTCTACTCCCTCCCCAGGCAGCCTGTGCCAGGGCACCCCCACCCTTACAGTGAAATAGTTCATCCTAAAGTTTAAATGGAACTTTTTGTGTTCCAGCTTCTTTCTGTTACCCCTTGTCCTGTCACTAGAGACAACAGAAAAACGTGATGCCCCAACCTCCTGACATCCACCATTTAGATATTTGTAATGGTTAATTGTTCAGAACTTGAGCTCTGAAGTTTGCATTGTTGATCTCTTTTGCTGTATGTTTTACATGACTTCATATGATTTCTTTTTTTATCTCAGTTGGATACAGTAAAAAATTGATGGTTACTCAAGAAATAGAACAATTACTATCCTGAGCATCCATTTTTTTCCTGTCTCTGAAGCAATGTCTTAGAATTTTAGCATATAAAATATCAATCAGTATCATGCTTTGTTTATTTATTTATAGCTATGATGATCAAAATAAAACCAGAAACAGAAAGGCAATAGAAGAATGAAAAAAATGAAATGCAAGCAGGAAAGGAAAAGAAACTGTTAAAGAACAGAAAAATAATGTGTCTGATGTTTTCACACAGAATCACAGAATGGTAGAGGTTGGAAGGGACCTCTAAAGATCATCTTTTCCAACCCCTTGCTAAAGCAGATCCACCTTGATCAGGTCACACAGGAACGTGTCCAGGTGAGTTTTGAAAACCTTCAGATTAGGAGACTCTAGACCCACCCTGGGCAGCCTGTGCCAGGACTCCCTCACCTGAACAGGAAAGTTTTTCCTTAGCTTTAAGCAGAACTTTTTGTGTTCCAGCCTTTGTCCATTACCCCTAGCCCTATCACTGGACAATACAAGAAAAAGTATTGTCCCGTCCTCTTGACATAAACCCTTTAAATTCTCATAAATACCAGGTTCTCCCCTGGTCTGCTCTTCTAAAGGCTGAACAGTCCCAGGTCCCACAGCCTCAAGCTTTGCTGAACTATCTGACACATACAAGTTCCAGAATATGTTGGAGCAGTTTAGATTTCAATATATTAAATTAACTCCAAATGAACATGAATATAATCTCTTAGATTAATTAAGAGTGATCATTTTATACCATATGAATCTGTCCTTTTGGGGGGGAAAACAGAAATACAGATTTTTTTGTGAATCAATTGTCTAAGTTTTCTTAGGTTTATTATATTTTGAATGAAAAGATTAACATACGTGAGAGGGCTTACTGAAGTCTTCTAGCTAGCAAGTTTGAACTTATGTATTGTAAACACCGTCACCATGTGGCTTTTTTCATGACCATTTTTATTCTGCCATACTATCCATTTTGATGCTCTGTTTCAGAAAAGTTATTCACTATCTTTTTTGTTGGGAATCTTTTTCCAGTCTCTACCATATTCCACTGACTATGACATGATGTCAGTTACTCTTCTGTTAGAAATTGTTTGAGGATACATTAATTTATACAAACTTATTTTTGCCACTCAGCTGTAATGAGTTATGTGTCATGAATATCAGCATTCAGATATCAGTATTAATAAAATACACAAATATTAGAGGTTTACTGAAAAGTAATTGCAGTCTTAATCTCCAATGAATGTTAGTTACAAGTGAAATACCTGAGTTATCTATATGACTTAATTTGCCCCCTAAATATAAGTACTTCTCTCTTACTATTGTTATCCATTTAAGAATTTTCTTCTTCAGTTAGAGGGCTTTGATAACACATCACTTTTCTATCATATAGAGTTAAAAAGTGAGCCTCTGTTTTGAAACATAACGAAGACATTACTATCTTTGGAGTGCTATTCAGCTGCACCTAGTAGAACTTGTTCTCATGCATAGAGAAGGTGACAGTCATATTAACTGTTGCAGAAAAAAAAGAAGAGTTGGGAAGAGAGTGTAACAGTTTATCTCGTCCTTCTCTGCCAGACATTAGCATTAGCTACTATCAGATACTTAGGGAGTTCCCTACTGCTTTCATTGAGATGTGTATCAAGAGATGTGCAACTCCCTGAACCATATGCTTGCGAATATATATATAAATAGTTTTTTACGTGAAGGATTTTATTATATGTGAGAGAGAACTATTATGCCTTTTAACACTTTCAAGTACAAATCAAACAATGTTATGTGCATGGAATATAGTTCACTTTGTTCAAACACTTCAGCAATGGGTTAATGTAATGAAGACACTCCTATTTTGTTGGATGTATCAAATTTTTGAATGAGGTATCAGATATATCTTGTGTGGGGCATGTCGTCTTCGGTATATGTTCTTGATAAACCAGGGTCCTGTAGAATTTTTTGCACATAATTTAACTTTACAGTTTGTGGGGGATTTTTTTCCTACCTTTGAAATAATGGTATAGAAAAATACAAGATTTAAAGTAGATTGAAATATACTAAATACTATTTATTTTGGTTTCACAGCTAATGTGTTTGCTTGGGAAATATGTGCAAGTAGTCTGTGATATTAACGTAATGTACGTGTGCCTATTCAGTTTCATCTACTATCTTCATCTGTCTGAAAACTGTGCAATAAAATAGAAATTGGAAAACTATCAATGGTGCACACTCATATGTAAAGGATATTGTTCTCATTCTACCATCGTACCACGTATCATGGACCAAGAGCATTTTGCAGTACCTGCAATGTGAAGCCATAGTTGTCCATAGCTTCTGTTTTCTCTCTGAGGCAACTGTTAGGAAATAGGCATGTGCCTTTTAATAATTTCCATAGAATTTTAAATACTTAAGTGTGTAAATATTTATTTTTTGTTGTTCATTAAAGCTCTACAAACCCTGCAAATAAGAGATGTCAGCCTATGCCCTTCTCTTATGCACAGTCCTAAAGAGTAGGATAAAAGAGGTAGAGGAAGAATTTATTTAAATGGTTTTAATATATGAACTAAGTTATATAACCTGTTATATTAGTAACTAATAGTAGTAATTATTGCAGTATAAATAATAAATTATTTCCACTATTACTTCCATAGTGGGCTATTAATTCTTTCTTCCAGACATTTCTGAAGCACACTTTTGATTCTTAGGAATGCAGAATTTGCATTTCACTCATAGAAATTTTTTTGAAAGATACATTTCTCATTTTTTCTGTTGTTGCCAGAGAATCATTAGCAACTGCTGCAAGATTTATATTCTTGGAAAGGTCGACAGTAGATCATAGTATTTAACTACTGAGGATGATGCAGGGAGAAGAGAATGTGTGTTTAGACAAGATGAATTGTGTTTGTCTTCCCACTTACTTTTGAAATATTTATATCTATTCTTGTAAAATTACATTAGAGAATTTGCATGTTATACACATGTCACATCACATTAAAAATGATTTGACCTTAAACTAAATTAAAACAAAAATGTGAATGGCAGTAGGAGTACTTTACATAAAATACTTTCTACTCAGAACTACAATTATCTTTTAGCCCCTTTTTTTTTTCCTCTGATAGATTTTATTTCCTACTTGCATTCCTGTGATCACCTTTGTACTTTAACTTATTTCACTGCAATATATAGATATAAAGCATAAATTGCTTTCTGTGCCAGATCAGCTGAGGAGTCAGCTTCTTCTGATATTTCCTTTGGTAGCAGCCACTACTAGTGATTTAAAAAAAAACATGGGAAATTCTTAAGTGAATAACAATGGTTAATTTCTTCCTCGAATACATTGCTGATTGATGTTATTCTGTATAATTATACACTTAATTTACAAACATTTTATTAGGGAAAAAGACATTATTGGAAAACTTGTTATTGGAACTCCAGATATTTTGGAGTTTGGTTGTTGGATTTTCAGTGTTGCTGAGTTCCAGTAGTGGAACCAATTTGAGTGCTTAAGTTTGTATGATATAAACCAAAGTCTTCTTTTCACATTTCAAATACATTTATTTTTAGGAATTGCCATAGCACTTTGTACAGAAAGATAATTGGCATGCAGTAAGTAGTGAAATTAGGGTGATTAGGGTCTGTGAGCAATAGAAGTGCAAAAGAAAGTTAAATGCAAGACTTCATATACTTGAAATAATCTATGGTTTATTTAATTTGAATGTTCCCAGGATGTATGCTGAAGGAACACAGCTTCTAGCTCTTGTGGCATAAAGACCACCACAAGCACTGAATAATAACTGCTTTTAATTCCCAATTCTTTCAGGAACTCCATTTATTTTTTAGGCAGCCCAAGTGAGTGGGGACCAATCCCAGAAGGGCTTGGAGAAGGGTCATAAAGGCAACAAGCAAGCCTCGTCAGTGTCCAATGTTAATATTTTCATGATGGAATGCAATAGAGAATAACTACGAAAAGCCTCTTCATCACCTTCATGATGGCTTTATCGCTGCACTGAATATTAGACAATTTGCGTCCACTGTTCAGTGATTCTTGATAATGGAAAAGAGGCTAAAAATGTCAATGTTTGTCCCTTCCTTCCTTCCTTCCTTCCTTCCTTCTAGAATATTTATTTTTAAAAAAGTTCAAGTAGGTCTCACGTTTCCCACCTGTATTTATTCATTAATCATAGCAACTAGTGATGGTGCTACCAACTCAGCCACTCATTCCCCAGGTTGCTATGTGCCTCACACATCTCTCAAGTAGCTGCACTCATTTATCTCAAAGTGGTACAACTGATATTTAAAGGTCAATATTGGCTTAAATCATCTGTGGGTTCGAGTGTTTAAAAACAATGGCAGCAATGTGCACACACAGACAAAGAAAATATCTGGTCAGCTACTCTAAGTCTAAATGATTGCAGTTATCAAAAGTGAAGAGATGTCTTTTGGGAGGTGATATTTCCTTTATTCTATAGTCAGAAAGCATTGCCATATGAGAAATATTTGTGACCTGGTGTTTCTTTGTGAAAACTCTGAATTTTTTCAGTCAAGAAACTTTCTTCCATTTAATCACAATGAATGTGTATATATAAAAAAATCTATTATTTTACTAGTTAGATGTTATTAATATGAAGCACATTGAGTGTGTGAGAGAGAAAAAAAAATGGTCATGGTATCCTTCAATTTTAAAGTCAATATGTATTTGATTTAAAATATTTTAAATGTAATAGAAGAGGTTGTCAAAGCACAGCATATTTAGGGTAAATAAACATTATCAGAACTTATATGCTACAGCAAAACTTTCATCAGTATATTCATTGTAGGACATATGGAATGAAAGGATTTTCCTTGTCTTGGCTGTAATGATTCTTAAGGTTTAGATTGCTTCTTTCCAATATTTCTGCACATCTGCTCACATATTGTATATTTCTGAATATGGAGCCATGCACTTACATTTCAAGTCCTACCCTGCAGGTTCAGTCGCAAAAAGACAGATTTAAGTGATATCTTCATTACTTCTTTTAATTATGGTAAAATGATTAGGTTTTGCAGCTAGGAAAATAAGGTTTATAATGTAGCTTTGAATTTGTAAACCTATTCTCTCTACCAAGGAGCCAAGAGAGGAAAAAATCAATAAATATGTATGTTTGTGTGCTTATTCCCTTCAGTATCTAACTGCACAGTCAAATGAGTTTCTGCTGCATAAAGCCTGAACCTTCTGATCATTAACTAATTAATAAAATGTATTGGATTAATGAAATAATTGGATTAATAAAATAATCAGATGCTTCAAGAAGAGTGTGGCCAGCAGGTCAAGGGACGTTTTTCTCCCTCTCTACTCTGCCCTGGTGAGGCCTCATCTGGAGTCCTGTGTCCAGTTCTGGACTCCTCAGCTCAAGAAGGACAGGGAACTGCTGGAGAGAGTCCTGCGCAGGGCCACCAAGATGATCAGGGGTATGGAACATCTTTCATACAAGGAAAGGCTGCAGGAACTGGGGCTGTTTAGTCTGCAGAAGAGGAGACTGAGGGGAGATGTTATTAACATTTATAAATATCTAAAGAGTGGGTGTCAGGAGGTTGGGACATCCCTTTTTTCTATAGTAGATAGCAACAGGACAAGGGGTAATGAGATGAAACTGGAACACAAAAAGTTCCACTTAAATATAAGAAAAAACTATTTTACTGTGAGAGTGAGGTAGCAGTGGAACAGGCTGCCCAGGGGGATTGTGGAGTCTCTTTCCTTGGAGGTCTTCAAGACCCACCTGGACATGTTAGTATTTGACCTGATCTAGGTGGCCCTGCTTCTGCAGGGGGTTTGGACTAGATGATCTCTAAAGGTCCCTTCCAACCCCTACCATTGTATGATTCTGTGATTCTATGATAGAAGTAGGTTTGGCTTTTGTGGACTGATATAGATGAAGTGATAAGATGCAAGGGCAAACAAATTTAACATGTCAGAGAGAAGATGGCTTCTACTCTATTTCCTTAATGATACAAGTATTCGGTTGCTACCAAGAGAAGGAATATTCTCCAAGTGAAGGAATACTTTTCCGAGATCTTCTCTTTTTTTATAAAGTGATGTGAGATGATTTTTCACAAAGCCCTTTTGTTATGTGATCTGTGAAGCAGATTTCATCAGTTTTCTTCGTAGCATTTAAGTGTCTTCGTTGTCCTTTGTATTCAACGGCTGAAGTCAATTAGAACCTTCCACTGACTTTGACCTGTAAAATGACAGAGCTCACAACAAGAAATTCTTCATATTTCTTCTAGGAAGGAAGGATTAAAGTTTTTTCAGTTCCATGACTTCCAGTAAATGCTTCAAACCTTTGAAATGTAAATTCTTTTTCCATTTTTTTAACCTTATTTATCACTTGCATCTAGAATAGGGGCTTCAACACATGATCTAGCTAATTGTCTCGGGCTGCAGAATTATCATTGTTTATAAGTGTTGTGCTGGCTGGTGAACTTGTGGGAATTGCTCACCTGACAAGTTGATCTGGATCGCCGTGAGAATTCCTTTTGAACACTCCATGGGGCCTGGAGTTCTTGAAATGATGCTTGACATTAAACATTTGATATTAACTGACAGGTACCTGTTAAATGTACTATTCTGATACTGAGATAAGTGCTGATTGTCTTTGTGTTGCGAAACTGAAATTATCATAGGGAGTTCAGTACTGGCTGTCTGAATAGGCAGGAATAGCAGTCTGATGATACTACAGTAAAGAAATCCTGGTCTTGGATATTTCTTTTTTCTTCCAGATGCATGCCTGACTCCACATGGCTTTAGGTGAAGAACTCCTTTATCAGATTAAGGGATAAAACATTATTCGAGTAGGACAGCTGCTCAACTGCTATAAATTAGCATAGCTCTGTGGGAGTTGACAGACATATGAAGGATTAAGAACAGCTCAAGGCCTGGCCTAGCATCATTCTAAAATCATTTTTTAACCTAAGCCTTAAAAACCTTTCTTTGACATAATGCCAGGGAAAATACTAGGTAACAGCACAAGTCTGGCAAAACTTGCTACCCATTAAGAAAATATCTTACCCTAAGGAATGAGCTTTATAAGCTTCTCCAAGCAGGATGATAAATAACACTAGGGAAGCTGACTGTGTACCAGACATGAGTGTTGTGGATACTTGGATATTATGCATTTGGTGTTTGTCTGGCAAAATAAATGGATGTTTTATCCCAATGAGTTTCATATTGGCAGGGTTGCAAACTGTTATTGTAAACCTCACTAAGATGTAGTCTGATCTACTTACAGAGCTGGTCAGTAGCTGTGAGCATGTGGCAGCTTAGTCTGCTTCAACTCCTTAAAAGTCCTTATTCTGTGCAGCATCTCATCTTCACAGTATCCTGAAGCATCCATTCATGAGAGAACATGAACTTTCTTGGCCTATAGCTTGCAACTTTCAGTTCCTTATTTTTCACATTCTTTCCACATTCCCATCAAAAGTTAGGTAGAGCTCAGGCAGTGACAGGAACATCTCCTGTACACATCATGCTTTGTTTACAAGAAACTCATTCAGGCAAATAGTAAGTACCACTCCCTCTGAGGAGGAGGAGTAACAGGTCAGTTTCGGTAGGCACTTGACATACAGCCAGGGTCAACCCACAGCAGAGCTGTGTTCTAAACATGAAATGAGGTAAAACGGGGATTAGAGATGACACCGATCACTTGATATCTTTTATTCAATTCTGAGTGGTACTTGTTTTTTTTGCAGTTAAATGGGCTGTCTCTGGAATAAAAACATAGGTTATGTAAAGGCAACAGATTATTTTCCTCTGCAAGTAGAATCATAGAATCATAGAATGGTAGGGGTTGGAAGGGACCTTTAGAGATCATCTAGTCCAACCCCCCTGCAGAAGCAGGGTCACCTAGATCAGGTCGCATAGGAACATGTCCAGGCGGGTCTTGAAGACCTCCAAGGAAGGAGACTCCACAGCCCCTCTGGGCAGCCTGTTCCACTGCTCTGTCACTCTCACGGTGAAATAGTTTTTTCTCATGTTTAAGTGGAACTTTTTATGTTCCAGCTTCATCCCATTACCCCTTGTCCTGTTACTGTCTGGTTTTTTTCATAAACTTATTATTTTATTTACACCTTCTTGCCTATCTCTTTTCTCTATGCTTATGAAGTGTTGAACACTTTATAAATATTAACACATCCTTTGTGTAATCCAATCAAAGGAGAATGTTCCCAGAATGTCATGATTTCCCCCTTCTTCCTACTTTTAATTTAAATTATGAAAGATCAATTCCTGTTTTAGCTCTGCAGCAGGGGAAGCAAGTGAAGAGAGTGGTTTCCTTTTTTGTGTCAGTTTGCCTCAACTTATTTGGTTTGGTCGCTTAATATGTAATTTGCTCTCTCTTGACAATGTAATTGGTGATTACAGTGTCTGCCTCCACTACTTTGTTGGAGGATCAGAGTTCTCTACTTCAAAGACACACATGAGAATCAGGTGCTGTTATATTCACTATTTAGTAAAAATAGGCTCTTTTAATAAAGGAATAACTTTGTTCTTCTGACTTCAGCAGTTTGGAAAATAACTTGCATTTAGCGTGACCGGAGGGCAGTATGATGGCTTCTAATTCCAGTAATATTATTGATTTAAATTGCATTGTAGAAATACAACAGTAATTATTCATCAGGATGTCTCTGAAAACAATTTTATGATATGAAATTGCTCTTCAGTAATTTAATAATTAGACACTGTTGTGTGTTTATTTGTTCATTTTGTAAATAAATTTCCATGTATGAAAGGAGAGGCGTAAGTAAAACTGGGTGATAATCTCTTTGATCATGGTCCTTTTTTCTTGAAATTATCTAATTAAAAAAAGTTATTTTTATTCTAAACTGTTTGCTAGACCTAGCCATACTGACTAAACACGGATGTGTGTAATTTTTCTGCAAGATATTAACATGAGAACAGATACCTATCTGGTGTAAGCTGATGTATCTTGCTGTATGTTGCATGTGAATCTGGTTCATTTTCTCTCTATGTAATTGGAGCTCGCATAGAAGACTCCTACATCACCTCAAATTGCAAGACTAATTTAAATAATTGGGTCAGAAATGAGAGATCTAATAGTGGGGGGTTTCAGCATTGAATTGGAATTGTAGCATTTCTTTTACTGCAGAAAAAGAGTCCAAGAGCATTCCACTTTATTTAAGAAATCCAGCATATGAGCACTGCTGTTGTTTAACCAGTGGAAACTGGAAGCAGGTCATCATTAAGGTAAATAAAAGAATATCTGTCCACTGTTAAGTAATGGTCAGGTTTTCAGAGGGAAGATGCCTTCTGCTTGTTTTTTTTTTCTTTTTTTTCCCCACAGTGGAAAAGAAGCCATAGAACGTCTGAGATGTCTTCTTACTTTCCTTTCCAAAATAAAAAGAAGCTTCTGTATTATGTACACATAAGTCCCAGGCATCACAGACTCTTCCTAGATTTTTCTTTCAGATATTTTGGAGACTAAAGCTAGTGCAGATAATAATGTGGTAATTCTTTTAAGTAAAGCAGATGATAGCAGGATGATCCTTGACAGTGTCAACTTCAGAGGTTTAGAGATTTCCTTCTAGTGTGCAGCTTAAGTTGTAAGAACAGAATACCTTCACAAAGTTTGCTTTAGGGGAAGATAAGTGTATGCTGAAGTATACTGGTGATTAATGTGGAGGAGTGGTGTGTGGGAAGAACTGGGCTATAAGTTCTGCTTACTCTAATTGTAGATAGATAATTGAAGTCTCTTGAATTTCAAGCTGAAGTCTTAAAGATAAACATGTGAAAAAAAGAGAGAGGGTCTTTTTTCCTTCAAGAGATACTCTGTGAACAGTTTTGACTGTAAGGAAATAACGATGTGGTAAGATGAGAAAGGGCTATTGCCTGTCTATTGTTTCCTCCAAACCCACAAGTCATTTAATATTCATCCACCGTACTTTCCTGGCATTTTTAGTAATTATGTGATTACCATTTGGAATCAAGAACTAGATTAAAAATATTTGTTACTCTGTCTTATCTATTGCTTCTTAGGAAATTTTAGTAAAGTCTAAAGGTTTCAGGCTTTTGCTCCTTAAAGCACATATCCATATGATTGCACTGTATATGAATTCACTGTGGTCCCAGTTATATGAACAGATACCGTTTTCTGACTTCTCAAACCTATCTCAGAAGCTTTATTTGGCATAGCCCAGAGCTTTGGAGTATATTGGGTGGATTATGTCCACAATTGGATGAAGATACTTTAAAGATATGTTTGAAAGTATTGCCTGACAGGTTTTCAAATATACTGTGGACTTTGGAAGAATATGTAACCCAGGTGTTACTTGTTATGCAGTTCCCACCAGTAGCATTTAAAAATATTGTGACTTCTTACAACAGAAACCAGTTAACAATTTCTTAAGACAATCTAGAACATAATTTGTCAATGAATATTCTGTATTTAGATGAAGAACATTAATGTATTATATAAACTTGGTATATAGTCTCAGAAATGAGACTTCTTAACTGCCATTTTTAACAATTTTTCATTCATTGCTGATGGTGTCATTTGAAAAGTCACTAAAATATCTATTATAGCTAGCAGGTGTGTCTTTTGACAGACTAAAAAGCATATTTAAAGAGACAATTTTATTAGCTATTCGTCTCTCTTAACACCTCTGCCTTATACTCTTCATTAATCAAATGCTCTGCTACTTGTGTTGTTTGCGATGGAAAATGATAGACAAATGACCATCTAGAAACTTGGTTCTGGTCATGGCAGGCAAATAATTTCCCTGTGTTCAATGATAGAGGCTCAAGGTGTTTCTTGGAGAAATATACCCTAGCTAGTTACACCAGAAGAAGACCCTTATCTGACTTGTCATGTGTAGAAAAAGAATCACTGTAGATGCAGTGGTGATGAAGGAAAAACTCACCACTTCAGTTTTGCAACATCTATTGACAAATCCCCTTGTTCCTGGAAAGTGTCCTGCATGAGAAATTAGGCATCTAGTTAACATTATTTTGAATAGAGAAAGGGATTAAAGATTAAGAATAATAGAACAAAAATATAAATGCCAGGAGTAAAGAGATCCTTCCTGTGTTTCTACCATATCACAAAAAGACAGTGATTAATCTGCTTTTACAATTTTCCCAGATGTCCAGTGCATGCTGTGAGATTTTGTGTTCAAGAATATGATGAGATGCTAATGAGTTTACGGCTTTTTGGAAACAAAGTAAAATGTTTTTACATGCCAGAAACATCTATCATTTACAATCTAACAGAAAATAGTGGAATTGCCCCTTCCCATTTGCAGTGCTAATTTACTGTAGATTTCCTAGAGAGAAGAGCTATCATTAGATGACATACAATGTCTACAATTAGCTAGTTAAGCAGCATTTCTTTTTTAAAGGAGCATAAAAATGACATGTTCAGGAACAGCACATTAGGTTTTCTTCTAAGTGGCTACTCCAGGGAATAGTATTTGTCCTAGAACATAAAGGTCAATGATAATTGAAGAATGTCAATAATAGCCACAGCCAGTAGAAAAATTTATATAAATCTGTTAGACCATTTTATATGTTCTTTCTTCAGTAATATCATAGGAGATGATAGTCCCATAAGTCAAATTTTGTGAGTAAGAAAGTGCTCGACCTATCCTTTAAATAGTGGGCTTGTAGAAAGGAACATGTTAAATTACTACATGTATTCTGTAGCATATTTCTTTTTAATTAGCATTTCTAATGGGTTGACTAAGGTGGCACCAGGAAACCTGTCCTGATATGTTTCCTTGTGATCTAGAGAATAGAACAAATGAACAGTATTTTGAAGTACGGCCTCAGGAGAGTAGAATTTTGATATGTATAAACTTTCTTTGCTAACTTGCATTATGTGTAGCTGTCTGATGAATAGAAGTATGATGGGAAGACTGAAAAATTGAAGAGTGTAAAAAAATGAGTATTTCTTCCTTCTAAAAAAAAAAAAAGAGAAAATTCCAGAAATCCTCTAGATAAAAGCTTAAGTGAGAATCTAATATTCAGTTTTAAGTGCAATTACAACAGTGCTCATAATTTCTTGTGTTTAATGGCTTTCTCCTACAAACTAGTTGTATTTCTTTCCTATTTCTTGGAGATGATAAACTCTTTTGTATATTCTTTAAAAAAATATATATATAAAATAACTTTTGGAAGGGAATTTTTTTCCCCAGGATTAGAGCAGGATAAAGCAGGATTTTTTGACCTGGGAGACTTTAAGCTACATTGGAGAAGAAGACAGAAGTGATGAGAACAGAGTAAAAGGAAACTATCAGGTATTTTTCTTTAAGTCTGGACTTGAGGAAAGAGAACTAAAGCATCTCTCTTAAAAGGAAAGGCTGGTAGACCTGGAGCTGTTTCCCTGGTGAAGGTTGATAGGGGACCATATCAATGCCCATAAATAACTAAAGGGTGGATGTCAAGAGGACAGGGACAGTCTTCTTTCTGTACTACCCGGTGACAGGGCAAGGGGCAATGGGCACAAGCTGGAACACAGGAAATGCCTCTTAAACATGAGGAGAAATTTCTTTCCTGTGAGGGAGCCCTGGCACAAGCTTCCCAGAGAGGTTGTAGAGATTCCTTCTCTGGAAGTTTTGAAACTCATCTAGACACATTTTTGATGTGATTCTGTGAAGTCATGTAGACTTATACTTTGTCTTCGTTTAGTATTGAAAGTCAAATACCAAGACTTTATGTTTTATTACATTTAGTTTGCTTTCTGCATACATATTTGAATGTATCTACTCATTTCTGTATGATATTGTACCATGTGTGCAAATTCATATCCATCAGTGCTCTGTCTTGATGCTTGATGTGTCTTCTGCTTATAGATGTTCTTTGTTAATAGCATTCATAAACATACTACTGTCTTGCATCCAATTGTCTTCTCTGTTTTGCATTTGGAAAACTAACACAGAAATATATTGATTGGCAGTTGAACTTGTGATAGGTGGACCAAATAGATTCAGAAACACTCAGGTACGAGGTGCTAGTACAATTTGTGTTTTCCTTTCCAAGAAGCTGTTCACCAAATCTAAATAAGTGGTTTTAAATGCTGTGAAGATTTGGCTCTACTACTAGCTGTGGTGTTACTCTCCTGAAGTAACTTGGGAATGGCATCATGCTAGTACTATTTCTCATAACTGGAGGCATTCATGATGGAGCATCACAGAATCACAGAATCTTAAGGGTTGGAAGGGACCAAATCAGTGTTCCAATCCACCTGCCAGAGCAGGACTACCTAGAGTAGGCCACACAGGAACTCATCGTGATGGGTTTTGAATGTCTCTAGAGAAGGAGACTTCACAACCCATCTAGGCAGCCTGTTCCAGTGTTCCGTCACCCTCACAGTGAAGAAATTCCTCCTTATATTTCTTTGGAACCTCTTATATTCCAGCTTATACCCATTGCCCCTTGTCCTTTCATTGGACATCATTGAGAAGATGCACAGCAGAGCAGAGGTAAAAATGAATTCATGTAGGATTCTAATGCTTTACTTTTGTAATAAGCCAATTACCACCAGGTTTAGAGGAGCCACTGTCTTGATACTTAACTGTACAATTTATCTAAGAGCACTTGTCCTGTTGATAAAATAACAGATAGGTGTAGAGCTTATTGATGGTAGTAGAAGTCTGCACAACATGACATAGCACAAGATAGAGCTGATGTAAATTGATACCTCCACAGTAGAAACAGTAACTCAGAAGAGAAGAAAATTATTGTCCTTTTAGTGAAAGTACAGCAAAAGAAAATGTAATTAGCTTATATGACAGCATTTAGAAATCAGACTTTGAGTGTTCTATAACATAAGGCTGTTCAGCTATGTCAGTGTGGTGCCATGCAGAAATAACTGAGCTATATCAGAACAAGGCAGTGCCTATACCTGCAGTGGGCAGTAAATATGAGTGTTGGGAGTGTTCAGTTTTCCAGCCATTATAATTATACTGACCACTGGATAAGGTGAGAAGAGTATTGAATAAAAACTTCATAATCTGTTGTCATATTTTAACCAGACTTGACATAATGGCAGAAATCTGAAAGTATTGAAGTTGTGGAAGTTGCAAGCAAAAGTGCTAGGAAGACAAAAAAAAATCCCAAAACCAAAACAATAAAGAAACAAACAAAAAGCCAGTGCCCTTAAACATCCAAAGCAGTAGACAGGAGAGAATCCCAATAGACATGAACTGCAAGAATTCAGTCTTCCTCGCTTTAACTGTTCACACCAGTACTATTTTTCGAAGATCTCCATCAGTAGATATTTGTCAAAAGACAGCAAAGGAAAGCCTTCTTTTTCCACCTACTTAAAAGCCTGAAATACAACAGATATACAGGAAAAGACACAAAAAATTACACACACACACACACACACACACAAAAGGTATTAACAGTGAAAGTTCTTGTATTCTTCTTACAGCTAGAGCAGTAGCAAAACTATCACGGAATATAATTCAAAGAACGCTGTCCTGGACCAGTTCATTTTGGCAGCTACATCTGGAATGATTCCAGAGCAGCTCATCTTTTATTCAAAGAAAATTTGAAAAGGGATTTGACTTGGCATAATATCTCATCTATAGAACAATGAAAGCAAGAAAGTAAATAAAAATAAATGCAACAATAAAGGCATGTCAAATCACTAAGCCACACTAAAAAAGCTGCATAAAATTGACAAACAGAAAGAAAGATGAAAAAATAGAAAAAATAATGGAAAGGAATTGTAGAATAAGTGAAGTAAAAGCAAGTAGGAAATTACATGTCAGAAAAAGTGCAATAGGAAGATGAAACAGAAGAAACTATGTGGAGAGAGAAAATAAAGCAGAACAATATTGAAAATCAATTTAAAGTTAAAAAAATGTATGATTTTTTGGCATTTATTTCCCTTGAAAGAATTTCAAACATTGTTTGATATCTAAAGTGAAATCATTTAGTTTTATTCCATAATACATGGATTATTTCTGCCTAGACAGTAAGGAAAATAGATAAGTCTATCACTTAAAAACTAATTGCAATGAAAAGTGAGATGTTTACAATATTAAGTGAAGTCCTGACTGATTTTAACAAAGTTTGTGTCTTTGAAATCATGTCAATGAAACAGTAAAACCAGAAATTAATATAATTAAAAAATAATTTTATCATAATGCAAAACATTACTTTTCTTCATGCTTGTTATTAAAATATTGTAAATGAGGTGAAAATGAATGAACTAAAAAATGAGTGAAATATGAAGATCCACTCAAGCATCATAAATGTGAAGTTTGTCCTCCAAATTGCAGACTTTTAATCTATGTCTTTTGCTACTTAATTGCTCTCTGTGGTCTCTTTCCTTCTGTAAAGTTACTCTTAGCTAAATGCAGCAGTAAATGCAGCATAGTGTGGCCTAAGACCACTTGTCTTTTGGTGCTGAGAGGAATCTTGGTCATGGAAGCATAAAACTAAGTACAGGTCATTTAGCCTGTGTCTGGGTGGATTTTGCAGCTTACTCTGACTTCCCAGTATCCTGGCCAGGCTCTGAGTCAGTGGGACACAGCATGGGGCCACTGGACTGTTTCTGTTTTCTGCAGTACTGAACTTGGAGCTGGTTGTTTGGAGAAAAATCTGGGAAATTATGACTGCTGTGAAGCAGAGAGGTAAGTATATCTGTTATCACGAGTTTTTGATGATTTGCTGTTCTAACCTAAGAATTCTAAAATAATGTATTCCAATTGACTAAAATAGTGTGTTCCAATGCCAGGTCATTTGGAAAAGGATGTTCTTTTTCTCTGCAAACACCTGCTCTTGTATGGGTCCAATAGGGATAAACTCTTTATCAGAAGTCTGAGCTCATTTAGACCTTTAGGGAAAGAGTCGATAGTAAAGAAGGTTGCCCAAACCATGTAAATTCATCCTGGAATAATAGAAGTGTGAGGTCAGGAAACAGTAATATGTGTAGTCAAACATTTGAACATTCTTGGTATTTCAGGCAGTTTTATATCTTCAGTGTGTCTGTGTAACTGAGCTGAGAATATCAGTACAGTTCAATCTGCCTTTTCATAGATGTTAGAAATAGTTGTACAGTTGTGCAAATGTTGTCTCTTCAATTTGGCCTAAATCCTCTCACCAAAATCTATAGGAATTGTGCTTATACATAGGAGATACAACTAATGTCTAAGACAGACTTTCTGCTAGTGAGCCGTGTCTGTAAGTCTGTATGACAATGCATTGAATTTCCTTTCAATGAGCAGCAAGGAATGAATCTACTCACACCCTTTTGAGAGCTGCACAGTTTCTCTGATAGTCAGGTAAAAGGCAAGGAGCTCTTTTTGTTCCATTTATTACATAATCATCTGCATTTTCACTATCAGAGAGTAAGATAATTTCAGTTTTTTTACAGATTAAAGCTTTATTGTTATAATTCAGTTGGTTTAATTCTCTTGAATATATGTTATGGCTTGACAATATTAGTTCCTAACTTTGATTTCTGCTCTCATGTTGGGGTTTAAATTCGAATTGCCTTTCAGCTGTAGATGAAACTACAACTTCCCTTTATTCTGGATATAACACTTGTCATAGACAATGAAAACAATGCTTCACTTTAGGTAGAAGAGAAGCCCTTGTTTGACATCTCATGACTTCAGCCTGGTTCCCATCACATCCAGAGCCTTTTGTTTCTGAGCTGTGCTACAGCATAGTGCTCCCTCAGTTATACTAACACAACTGTTTATGAAGTCATGTTGTGAATTGGATCAGCAAACTCATCTGGGTTAAACAAAACGAATAAAACCCCTGCAAAATGGGTGGAAGGGGAGCACTTGTACCCGGTGTTGCTTCTGAAATCCCTCTATTTTCGGCCATAATTTCAACTCCAGTGTCTTTCATGTTTATCTTGGATTTACTAGTCCTTTGAGCTCTGGGATGACATCCATTTTCTTTCTTTCTGACAGCATAATGTCAAAATCTTAGGACATTTGCAAGATTCCTAATTTTCACCTCTTGTCTTCATCTGATGGCCCATGCATATGCTCCTGTGCTTTTAGCAGCTACATAGTGCAGCTTCCCTCTTCCACTTAGACATCTCACTGCTTTTTTTTATATCTCACTACTTCTGAAATGACGTTTCTACTGTTAAGAACATTTATTTAGTCATATGATGAACAGCATTTTTGTGGATGATGTATTATTGAAAACAGTTAGTATATGGAAGTTAAAATGAAAATTCTAACCAGTAAACACTGTGTAGAAAAAGTAATGGGTATATATGGAAAAAGAAAAAATGCACCTGTCTTCAAGTCATGTTTCAATTTCTTAGCACTTTTTTGCACTCGGAGCATTTTTTGAATCATAAGACCTCAAAATGTCACACCTAAAGCCATATTACATTTAAAAATTAGAATCAGTCAGAGTTTTGAGGAATCCATTCACAGTTCATCTGTCTTGCCAGAGAGTCTCTTTTTTCATACTAGACCCATTTTTTGAACACTGACAGCCAGAAATAACTCTCATCCAAAGACAGTCACCGAGGTATAAGTCTTAAACTTTTGGTCAGAAACATATGAAGGATTTATGAAGTCAGATAGAGCTATGTAAGTATAAGAGACTTCCAGTCTGTCAAATCACCTGAGGTTTGTAGGTTGGACTCTACTGAATTAAAGTAAAACTCAAAAAACTGCTGAAACTGTATTCTGGTCTCTTTGATCCCTTCCCACTATTCAAATTAGACTAATGGTTTGTCTAAGTTCTGCTGAATGCTCAATATAGGCATTTATAGGCTGCACAGACAATGTGAACAATAAACAACTTCATTAATAATTACATAAAAACTATTCCCATGTAAGCAGATTCTTCCCCGTCCACACTCATTCCGGTTATTTGGAAGAATACAGCATTTGCTAAACAAAAATAGCTACTTATTATGGTGGGAACAAGATGCAGATTGCATTAGGATGGCATTTCATCTTATCTGTTAGAGCTTCTGGGATTATTCGTTCCTTCTCCTATTTCAAAAGGAATTCATTATGCTGTGATGTACAGCAGGAGTACAGCTTCCTTTATGAAATTATTAAGCTGCTTTACAATTAAAATTGCCATCTTTTGTCCTGTTGCTGTTGTTTATAAGGGAGAAGAGAAACTGAATGCTAAGTAGAATTATTGTAAAGTACGTGCTTATTCTCCAGGAGTATATTTTTCATTTTCTTACAAAGTCCTGATGTTGCTCCACTGTGTATTATTAATCATATATTTTATTTATCTCAGAGTAGTAGAAGCCCCAAGTTGTAACTGGGAGTCCTACTGTGTGATTGCTGCACACACATGTAATAATAAAAGAATAAAAGGAATCCTGCTTCAATCTATACAGAAGGTTACTACCAGCACAGCTCAAGGCCTTCTTTCTGCAGGCACTGTGGGGCAACAGCTTCATTCAGATTTTGTTAACAACATTCTTCTACTGTCACAAAACCCCCATGGAGCAATTGCTGCATCCAATTAAATCACAACTACCAAATGGCAATGGATTTTGTTAAAAAAGAGATTGAGAGAATTTTATTGTCTTGCGGCATTTTTTTTGGCATTGCAGCTTGCTTTTAGGTGGTGTTACTCTTGTATTGCTTCTTGATGGGACCTATTACCCAAAGCAGAATTCAATCTCTTGGATCCTATCAGGGGAGATCCAAGAGGAGAGTTCATAATTGCTGTCTGCCTCACAAAGCTTTCATCAGTGAGAGTCTACTAGATTTCACAGTTTACACATGAAACAGTTGAGACACTAGAAGGGTGACATTGATTAAGGTTAAGTTATAATATGTTGATGGTAGTTAGCTCTTTGTACATCCTAATGCCTGGGATGTGAAGGAGAGCTCTCTGAGGCTGAATCTGAAATGATATTTTAGTTTATTAAGCAACAGTTTATTAAGCAAAAGCAGGATTAAATTGGTACCTTTTTTTTTCTTTCTTCAGGATAGAACAATTGTAATGAATATATTGAGTAACTAATGTAAAACTCAGAATGAATTATGAAAAAAAATTGGGGATTGCTAATTATCTAAAAAGTTTCCAATTGGAAAACCTCCAAATTACGTGATGGACTGTGTATGAAGGTTTAATACATGGACTGTAAAGGAAAAGGAATATAGATCATATGATCAAAATGTGGAGCTGTATCCTAGAAAATTCTGATTTTAAAATGGATTTCAGAGAATCATTGTCAATGCTAATTAAACCTGATAGTGAGATTTAAGATTAATTTTAGCTGCATATGAATATTAGTCACTGCTACACTTTAGCACAAAAGTCCTCTATAGGGCACAGTAATATAATTTTTATGTACTGTTTTCTCAATGTATCTGAACTGTAATCAGATAAA
Organism: Colius striatus; assembly: GCF_028858725.1. Classification (NCBI taxonomy): domain Eukaryota; kingdom Metazoa; phylum Chordata; class Aves; order Coliiformes; family Coliidae; genus Colius; species Colius striatus. Next base: position 17,256,789 of record NC_084771.1, read on the forward strand.
GACCTTTTCTAGGAACAAAAGTGCAGTTAGTTTCTAACCTCATTAATCCTCATCTTATGTAATGAGGTGTCCAATGTGTGTTTTAACTGATTTTTCTGGTACAGATTTTTAATCCCTCAGAGCTAGACTGAGTTCAGTCTACTCACTTTCTCAGGTAGGTGGTTTACTACTGGATGGCAATGGGGTTATACTGAGAAATATTTGCAGTTATAGGCTAGAAGTCCCTACACATCTTCAATATCCTCTCTTTTCCACAGCATTTTAAAAAATAAATAGAATTTTAATTTTTTTTTAGCATAAGCACATAAGCTTTGTTGAAAATTTATTGTCTGTGTCAAACAACAATTGGTACCACCAGGGTCTTGATTTGCCCTACAAAAATATATGCTTATATTGACATGTTCATTCAGTATTTTATGTTACTCTTTGAAACATGCTTTGGTTTCATTTGGGTTTTTTCAGGCATGTTTGGCACAAAGACAAATATTGGTGAATCAACTCGAAGTACAGTTTAACAAAGGAATTTCTCTGGGTTGGGCATGCTAAATTGTTGCCAACAAATATTAATTTCTTGTGTAGTAAGTATTTTCTATTCTATTCTGTGCTGTTTGGTGCTGTTCTTTGGTCATTAAGCAGATAACTTACATTAAGAGATGACTAACCTGGAATAAATAAATCACACCTCTGCCTGCAGCTGTATACACATCTGGCATATATGTATTTTTACATAAATTATAATAATGTGAAAGAATTCTTTTGGTAGCTTCACTATATACTCTTTGTTTCACCATTAATGGGAAATTTCATTTAAAATGGTGAGCATAGGTAAGTTATAAATTCTCATTGAACGTTATACTCTACAACAGTTAATGTTTTTTAATATTATGACTCCAGGTGACGGTGATAGGCTTTTGGCAGGATAGAGGCCTGTATGGTCTAGATTTCTATGTAATCACAGTATTTAAAATAAATCATAATAATTCAGTTTTTATTTGAGGTGTAAGTTCAATACACACTCTATCAATTTTTTTCCACAGTCCTTTTTTTTTTCTCGGCAGAGAGAGTGAGAGAAAGTTGGCAGCTTTCTGCTACTGACATAGTAATTTTGCTGTTAAAATATAACTTGCACTATGACTGGGAAAGACATGATTGTATATTCATCCTATACTGTTCGTTATGTGAGGAGTTATGTAAGATTACAGGTGAGTTTTTGACTAAAGCAAAAAGGAATATTATCATGATGATCTGTTAAGGATTAAACTTTCTAGATCTGAAGGGAAGAAGAAAAAGATATAACTAAACTGAAGGCCATCTGCTCCTAAAAAATGAATAGAGATCTCTTGTCTTGGGACTGTTCAAGTTTATTTCACCTCAGGAAGAATGGGATCTGGAATCTTACAGACAGGTTCATATCATTTTCTGGAGAAGGAATTTGAGTAGAACATGTACAATTACCAGATTTGTGAGAAGTGCAAAGGAGTCTGTGGAAGGCAGCAGCGTGAGTACATAGTAGGATCTGAATCAATGCAAGAGCTGTCTTTGGAGGAGGTACGTTACAGTACTGAAATCAGGCCCCCTATGTAACCACATGGGCTGCGTCATAGAATCATAGAATGGTAGGGTTGGAAGGGACCTTTAGAGATTATCTGGTCCAACTCCCTGCAGAAGCAGGTTCACCTATGTCAGGTCACATAGGAACACATCCAGATGAGTTTTGAAGACCTCCAAGGAAGGAGACTCCACACCCTCCCTGGGCAGCCTGTGCCAGGGCTCCCGCACCTCAACAGTGAAATAGTTTTTCCTTATTTTTAAATGGAACTTTTTGTGTTCCAACTTCATCCCATTACCCCTTGTCCTGTTGCTAACTACTATAGAAAAAAGGGATGCCCCGACCTCCTGAGATCTTTGTATATATTCCCAAATGCAACCTTCCTGGCACCCCTGTATTTCAGAGTAGAAACTCATTAGAATGTGTTTTTAAACACATTTGTGTCTCTGCATTCAAATATTTCATTGTGAATTCTTGCTCCTTGGAAGATACATGGTTACCTAGGTTTGCTGAACAATGGATTTTTAGTTGTATCATTTCTAACGATGTTATGTCAAGGCTGCAGAGCGAAAAAGGAAATGGCAAGAATTTAACAAACTCTTTTGATTGCTTGTGACTTCTAAGTCAAAATCTTGTCATGAGATGCCAAAGAGGAAATGTCACTTGCATAGTAATTTTAACTCAAGTGAAATATGGGCTCTTAGTATTTTTAGCACGTAATTGGCAGAACAGAAACACTTAAGAAATTATTATGGACTATCTTCTTGTCAATATTTGATTTTCAGGATTTGATTATGGGACTTCAGTATTTTAATTTTCTGCAGAGTCTAATCTAATCATTGTTTCTTTACCTTTCCCCACAGGTATTAAGCCTTTCATGTAAATAGCTTCTTAATGCTCCTGGACATAGCACAACTGAGGCAAACATATACAGAGGAAAAAAGCAGGAGCTAGCATGATGCTTTTCTAATTTCTATCTCTGTCTGCATTGTGGAGCAAGAGGCAGACATAGGCTCAATATGTATCATGTAATAGATTACCTGTCAAGATAGATCCCTGTAAAACCACCACGTTTATGGTGGCATCCTTCTGACAGATGGTGGAGGCAGGACAAACACAGCTTTTCTCTGGAGCAGCACTGTAGGGCAAAATAGAGTGCACTTGCCAACAAACAATATGAAGGCAAAGTAGAATCAGAATAATTAAGGAATGTTTAGTACTGTCATTCTGTTCATAGCTTGACAGACTGATGTATCTTACATGTCTCAAATACAGCTTTCACCTTTGTTCCCATTCAACTGGGATGTTTCTCAGGGAAAACAGATTAGCAGTGACACTTTTTTTCTCTTGCAAAGATTATTTTACACCACTGCAAGGTCTGGTGGCGTGGAAATGTGCAAAAGAATGAGGAGATGGCCACATTCTCACTTTGATCTTTCACAAGCTAGCTGGAGAGAGAATTCCCTGGATTTTTTTTTTTTTTTTTCCCAGGAATATTTAGTCCTGGAAAATAGTAATAATGTGTCTTGGGCAACTGTAGCAGCAAATTTACCTCAAGTGCTGCTGAAGAGTAAGCCATACGGTTAAATGTGAAGACGCAATCAGAAGGACTAGAATGGGTTGGTAGCTGAACTGTGAATCATTGAAATACCTGAAAACCTCTTGTTCTAATCTGCATATGAGACAAACATAAGTAAATTACTTTAAGGCTGAGTTAGTTGTAAATTCTATAAAATTCTATTTTATAGACCCTTATAAATTAAGGATTTTTCTGTCACTTCTTGAGTACATTTGACTGATGAGCAGAATACACTTCTGCCCAAGCATCTTTGTGGAGTACATAAGTCCTAGGTTTTTCTAAGAGAAGATGCACAGGAAAAGCCATCACCTGGAAAGGAAAGATCCGTGATCTCGGTGTGGAAAAATTATGGCCTCCTCAATTCTTTGGCACAAAGACGTTACTGTTGAGAATCATGTACCCTCCTGAGATCAGCAATGAAATTTTCAGATTATAACTTAGGAAATAGAAAGAAAATATGAATTAAGCCTAAGCATGGGAGCTGGGAGACATAATGAACACTGTAACTATTAATTCTCTACACCAAAGCATAAATAAGACAAAAGCTTTAATTACCTCTCTTTGGGGTGCATTTGACATTCCCTCTCTGGCACAGCTTGATGTTGCTTGTTTTCTGGGCAAGAGTCAGACCACCTCTGCTTTCAGCAATGCAATATCCAGTGATGCTGACTGGGAAGAACCACTGTGGCTTTAAAATTAGTGTCGTCTTATTTGTCTTTTCAAGTTCATTTATGTCAGTTGCCACTGGAGCCAGAGTGCAATCTCTTTTTAATCATTTCTTCATTCTCCCTTGAATGGTCACAGTATAGCCATCTAGAAACTGAGATGAAAAACTCCACTTAATTTGGTTGCCTTTCATCAGGAACTTCACTTAGTACAGAGCCACTCTATTAGACCACAGATGTCAAGGCAGCTCAAGACATTAGCTGTCAAAGTAACTCTCCATAACCACCTGCTATTTACATGCAAAACATGCCTCCCTGTTGAGACTAAAACTGTAAACACATTTCTAGGAGAAAACTACTGGCTTAAGCTATGACAGAAACTTTTTCTTTTTTGCTTTTATGTGATCTGGAAAAAAAATCCCTTGCTGTCAAAATGAATGCAAGAAGCCTCATTTGGGAAGAGCTCTTATTGCTTTAAATGCCTTCCACAAAACTACTGTGACTTTTGCAAAAAGGTTATAATTTATTTGTCTCTCTTCTCTCCTGTCTACCCCATAGCAACTGTGATTATACACAAATAATAAAATCTGATTGTTTTGCCTTACAGTGTGACAGAATCGTTGCTTCTGCTGCAATACTAATAGCTAGTTATTTATACCTTTGAGCTAATTCAGCTCTACTGAATGATGCTTTAGAAGGTCAGCTTCTCATCCATCTGTGACTGTTTGCTACTCAGATGAATATGTGAGGTATCTGTTTTCTCCAGATCCACTGAACAGCTATTGAATGAGAAATAAGTCTTTTAGTTCCTTTACCTTCATTTCATTCCTTCATCCTCAAGGCATATCAGAAAATAAGAGCTATTGCATTGGTAACATGAAACTGTGGCCTAAAACTCTTGACAATGATAATACCTTTTTGTGATGGGTGGTTTAGAGATGTTTGCTAACACCATATGGATGTGGGTAGATACTCTGTCACAACTTCTGCTGGTGAAACGGGTTGAATAGTGAAACATGATTAACAGGTGTCCAATTCAGATGCTGTTTAACATTTTAAGTTCCAACTTATACCAATAGCACAAGTGAGGTAGTGGTATAACTGAAAAGTTGCAGAACTATGCAGAGAGCACACATAGACCATTTAGCTTTTGCAAATCAATCACTATTTTTTTTTTTTCTGAGGGTAATTGTCTCTTCAGATATTGGTAGTCATCTAACTGTAAGAAAGTTGATTATGTAGAAATTTCAAGATCTTATCCTCCTGATATGAGAACTAGAATGGTTTGTTAGAAAGGCAGTGGTTACTGTGTTGGCATCAGATAAAATTTCATGAAGATTGAATTTATTCCAGTATGTTTAGAAAGTAAGTATTGCCACAGAAATGTAATGTTAGTCTGATATTTCTGATTTTTTCCTGTTAATACAGGAACCAAAGCTCTGGATCGTGTCAGGTTAAGTTGGTGGTTTTAATGTAACAACTTTCAGAGCTACTTGTCCTTTATTCCTTATATATTCTGAATTTTGACTCCGTGAGATTGAAAGGGGACATGGGGAAGAGCATATGACTGTATTACTGGAAAGATATCTGTGTGTGGAATGTCAAGCAGGCAACTTCTTAATGAAATTGGGGATACTTCGACTATGTAGAACTCAGTTTGTGCAGAAAGATAGATTAGGTGACCTATTAGGGGTCTTTCCGTTCCTGATTTTATGCTTCTGAGAATACAATGCTTGTCACCAATGCCTGAAAGTCATTATTCCAATGTTCCTTTTCTGCTGATGAGAGAAACACCCCTCAGAGATTTCTGCATATTCTTGGCATCTAAGAGATGGCAAAATTAGGCAGGGGAAATGGGAGTAAGTTAAAGGATATTGTAATGCCTAAATGGAAATATAATAGACTCCCATAATCAGAATATATCTCATCTACCTACGAAAAACCTGAAAGGTTATTTTGTTATGATTTTTTGACTCATTTTTCTCCTGTGTGCATTATGAGTAGGAAATGAAAATGATAAAACAAATTTGAAGGTACGTAAATAAAACAGCAACCAGTAAATTAAAACGATCCGTTCTGGAAGTGCTGCGGCTGCACATATATTTCCTGACATCTGCTGCTGCCCTGGTCTACAGAAGAAATTTGCCCTTGTTGGGAGTGAGAAGGCAGACTGTGCAGGGTGTGCACAGCACAGGTACTTTCTTCTTTGGTAGAAATCAGGCAGCATTTGCAAATGACTACAACAGTGGAAGCTGCAAATTTGGACTGCCCCTGGCAAATTATACAGAGGACTTACTGCCTAAGGAAGCAATAAAGAGTACAAACTTATTCAAGACTAAATAAGAATGTCAGGACTGTGCACTCCAATTAATAGTCTGAATACAGAGATATGGTTACTGAAATACAACTATTTCTTCCCAGTTACATTTTTGAAACAAAAATTTGTGTTTGCTATCTGATTTTATGAACAGAAGACAAAAAAAGCTAATGCATCTTGTAACTCTGAGGTTGCATGTATTATATTTTGTAGCATCTCTTAGCAAGGAGAAAACTAAATGCAGAAAAAACCCTAAAGCTAGAGATGTTCAAGGTTCTTTAGAGTGAGATGTGAAAAGAGAAAAAATGTTCTTTGGGGAAAAAAGATTTCAGGGATACTTCTGAACAGCTTTGGACTTGTGCTGGAACTAGCTATACAGAGACTGAAGCAGTATGTACTATACACATGCAACACAGAAATACTGGTTGGTTTTATCATGATAATTGACATACTTTAGTCATATCATTCTGTTAAAATGATGACAGAAACTTGGAGTAGTGCAGTAGAGTCTCAAGTCCATTGCATGTAGCCTGTATATTTATTAATAAGGATTTAAAGTGATATCCTCAGCTATTCTAAAGTAACAGAGTGGTGCTGCTCTGCACCACCTCATTCTCTTCCTACATCTTTTCATCCTCCTGCTAAATGTCAGTGTGAAGTTGTAGCCAATGCCTGTCTGAGTTTAACCTGTGTGTCTTGGAACAGAAGATGAGCTACATAGTTGCAGCTGAAATTGTGTCTCTGACAAAGGCTAGGGCTTTGAAAGGCTTTACACAACAGGATTTTTTTCCTTGTTAGTTACATACTTCTTTACATAAGCAGACATGTGGACATTTGCCTAACATTCTGCCCTGTTTTCTGCAAAATGATTACTGACATGAGACGAAGACTCTTTTCATGTCCTCTTTTCCAGAAGGCATTCCACAGAGAATTAGTTCAATGTTTTGGGCTTCCTGAATTCTCTTTTCCCAATAATTAGTTCAATTACATTCATCTTTTAACTCTAGTTTCTTATTGTTGAGGACTTGTGTGTCACAGCTTCACTGCTGTTCATAATTTATAACAGATAGCTTCAGAGCTATTTATTGTACAACATAAAAGAACAACAAAGGCTTTTGATTACTAGCCTTTGATAGAGACTAGATAAGTTGGCAAGCAGATGGATTTGGAGATGATAAAAGAGATCAGCTTTAAATATGGCTTGCTACAATGGGAAAATAGAACTTGGGCAAATACTTAAAACCTGATTAAATGTATGTTTCAATTATACATTAGAAATGGGTTCCTGAATTGAAGATTTTCTTAGGTAAAACATAGTTAAAAAGATGGAGTCTCTATATTACAGTGGCTGGGATTGGTTCCTCTGTGGTGGTTGTGTGTCAGCGTCATATACTGCTTTCTATAAAAAAGCATATGACAATAGTTCCTGGAGATGTGTAGACCCAGATGATAACAATTTGCATGACTTTCCTGTGTCACAGTTTGGAGCTGGAGAAGGAGCTTCAGTGCTGCAGGGTTCCAGACTAACTCCAGCAAAAGGATGCCTCAAAGATGACTCAACACATGGAAATGTAGCACAGAAGCCAATATTGGAATCGTTACTGAAAACACAGTCCCATATAATACCAGAGTGCTTGGCAATGATGTACTTATTGGAAATAGACCAATGAGCAAATCACAGTTTACGACACTTTGAACTTAGATCCTTGACAGTATTTTCAATCAAACTACCTGCAAGTACTCTATAAATCTAATCTACAATCTGTTATACCTTTCTAAGAGATAAATAACAGAGTATTTATTGAGGAAGTATATTGCTAATATTGATGCAGATCTACTTACCTATGGTGTCCTTGTACAGCTGGTTTTTTCTATTATGCTGTAAATTTATACTATGAAAGAATTAACAAGGCTCTTTTGGAGGTTCTTTTTTCCTACCACTTACCTCCATTGCAAATCTGGAATCAAAGTAATTTGAGGTACGGTTTGAGAATGGGGCAAAACATCAAAATTTTAATGAATTCCTTTATTTCTAATATGCTTACAATAATTCCAGAACAGTAGCATTTTGAGATATTAATTTATTTACATTTCAGATCATAGTTTACTGGAGAGAGAAGTAGTTGAAGAACCTCTTATTCTTGGGAGTGATGGGCTTGTAATGAACATTGTTGTTATTTTCCTTAGCAACACTGCTGAGAGATGATGACAGTAAAAGCAAGATGGACACGTTTAATGAAGGGAGGCACTGGTGAACAGTAGAATTACTGCTTCTTATCTAGACATTGTTTTCCTCCTGTGCTATTTTCATCCTGAAGGCCTGAGTTACTCACCAAACAGGTGCTTTTAAAGGCACCATCATTTCTACATGTAATTAAACCAAAAGATAAATATGCATTCTAGCTCTGAAGTGAAAAAATGGAAGTTTTGTATCCATTCCTATTCTGTGCATTTGGACTTCAACTTTTATGAAAGTTACAGTGTCTCCCTGCATGAATACTAAATTCAACATAGAGAAGAAAACAAAATTAGGAGATTAGTAGTTTAAGTGAACTGCTAAATTTCAATCCTGACTTTAATTAAGTGGCTATTATGTTTCTAAGTAGCTGAAAATTTAGCTTCTATACATTCAGTGCATATTAAAGACAATTAAAAAATTACTAATACCATTTTTTGAGTAAAGTATAATATACATTCTTATATTAACATTTTTGTCATTTGATTATAATTAATCAATAAAACTAGCTTTTAATGATCCTTTTTTAACATTTTTTTCTTACATTGATGCTGTCTTTGGTAATACTGTGTAATGAATAAATTTAGAAGCATCTATGAGTTTTTGCTGCATGGACTTGATATGATTCTGATCTTTTAACTTTTAAAACATTTTTCCAATTAAGCTGTTCAAGTCCTTAAGACTGTCCACAGCTGCTGCAAATTGATTTCTCCCATGATGATCTTTAGCATCCCTTGCTGAAACATGAGTGGGCAAAAACCCAGCATTTTTTCAGATCTTTTTTATTGTTTTGGACTTCCAGCACATTTGTAAAGGTAATGTGAAAGTTTCTTTTTTCCTTCCTTTCTTCTTAATCATCCGTCCCTATAATGATTATCTCATTTTTTTTTTTTTTTTTCTAAGGACTGTCATATCTGGGTAGATCCTTAATAATGTCCCACATAGTACCTTTGCATAGAAGAAATCTGAAGTGTAAATGAGAAGTTCTGAAAAATTAAGACATAGAGTTGCATCTGTAGGCATGCAGCACTCTAAATATATAAGTTGCTTATGTTCAAAAGTTTGGCCATGTTTTGCAGTTGAGGTATGAGGCAGCAGTAACCATGTGAAATGAATCATTATTGGTGAAGTCGACCATAGCCTGAGAGCTGAGCACCGCTTAACTCCTGGAATTCCCATTGAGACTTAACATGGAGAGGCCTTGTACTGGTTGGGAGTCAGCTCTTCACCTCATGAAAAAAACAGAGAAATCTCACTACTGCAGCTATACTTCTAATGATTCACCACAGAGTTTCTTTGCATTTGACCTGAAGACTTGTGAAAACAAATGGAGGGTGCTTGTCAATTTTCTGGATACACCTGCACTTCAGCATGTGAGCGTGCCTCACGTGGCTTTTATCTATAGAGTGTGACACATAGAATAAAGACACTGTGGCATGGTTTTCAGTGTTAAAGCCACTATTGTAGGTCTCTTTAGGCTCGTAAAATGAAAACTTAGTGGCTTCACAACAGGTTGGTTCCGTTAAAAGCAACATACATATCTACATACATACATAGATACGTATGTATATGTATGACATGCATGTGCTTCCATTATAGTACTGTCCCATAGCATAGTGGACACAGAGCAAGTGAAATTTTTTGGTTTGCTACTTATGTATTTTCTGCTTGGGTGATGTGTTGACCCAGCTAAGTCACATCATAGTGTTTCTGATTTTTGGTTGGCTATCAGGTCCCTATTAAAGAAATTCCATCCTGAGTGTTTAGGATAGTCAAATCTCAAAAAAATTACTGATTTTCTGAAGCTGATGAAATAGCCAAATATTACAAGCAATTGTGATGCTTTTTCTAAAAAAAAAATAAAATAACCTTATTTTTTAAACTGTATACAATTCCTAACACAGTTGTAAGTTTCTGTATTATACTGGAACATTGGTCAGGTGCAGAAGAGAAAACTTCAGGGAAAAATCAGTCATACCCAGGCAGTTGGGGTAACTCCTATTAGCAATCATTTAAGTAATTTTATCTCACACCACAGACAAAATGTTGACAGATCTCTGCAGTTACTGATATACTTTTATGTTTTTATTTCTCAAGCTCATCAAAATAATAAGAGCTTCCATAAGAACTTGTTAGTAGCTGAGAATGTAGAAATTTGATTTTTTTTTTTATATGCAGGGGTTTCAGATGAGTGTTTGAACATTGATAAATTAGGTTTTATTATTGCTGGAAATGAACATTTGGCCAATGAACCTGTTTCTTATAACAAGGTATATGAAAGCAGTGACTCTGAATTGGCAAGCATCAGAAATAAAGATTTCATTATATTATTTAGTTTAACATTTAGTCTTGATCCTCTCATTAAGAACTGAAATCTACTGCAGCAAATTCAGGGAAGCCCCCTTTCATCTAAGAATTTTGTTTGATAAAGGCTAAAGTATAATTCCTTAAGCAGAGTTTCCAGTCTCATTTTTTTGTCATTAAATCAGTTTCCTTACATGATTTTTATTTACACACTGTTATTGATGGACGCTTAATACTAAATTTCAAACTGCAGTGAAGTAAATTCCAGACAGGCAGCCAGTGAGGTAATAAAGTGATTCTCTGTTATCAGGAGCACCTTTGCTGTTTTAAAGAGTGTGAAGGTTTTAATTTAATCTCATCTAATTGTTATCAGGGAGCTGCCGTTGTTTCGTTAAAACCTTGCCCGTCAAAATAGCAACAATCTAATGACTTTATATAAAGGTCTGCCTCCATGGGATTTTGTTGTTCATGGTAGACCCAAATTAGAATAAATTATTCTGAGGTTTTTTTCAGTTACTACATTTTATCATAATTTAAAAGCTATAAGTTGGAATCTAATTTGCTTCCTAACTTATTTTTAACATTTAAATAAGGAAGAAAGGAAAGAAAATTTGCTAGAAGTAGCCTGAATCTTTACTGTCTTGTTTATGCTTTTTTTTTTTTTAGGTTAATTGCTTCTTCTCCAGAAGCATTATGCTGGCTAAGCTTATTGTCAAAATTATTTTCAATGCTACATGCTAATTTTGTGACGATTTTTCATAGCACTAACTTTGACATAATTTGGCATTGTTCTCAAAGTTTGTGAGCTTTTTCTGAGTGAAGAATGAAAAAATCAAATAATTTCCATACAGATGTTTAAAAAAATTAAGTAACAGAATAGTTGAGCAAATTTTGGCCTCCAAAAATGTAATATCTTGTTTCACTTTCAGATACTTAGTATTAAAAATTTCTTTAGCTATTGTATCTTCACTACTTTGCTGCATAGAAAGAACATTTTCCTATATTGCTTAAGATAACTAGAAGGTAAATTATAAAACTGTGTATTGCAAATTTTTAGTATCATTTTAAACATTGTCCAAAAAGGTTATTAATGAATGACAAAGCATAAGAGAGCATCTCTCTGAACTTCTGCCTTAAAATGCAAACCTGTAGCCAGAGAAAAGCAACGGAATGTCATTAAAAATATTTACATAAAGTCTCTTGGTACAAATAGCAGCAATGTGTAATTATCTCCTTGTTATGCTGTACTGCCTGATTAGCATTGAAGGGGAGGGACTAGGGTAGAATAGGCATAGCAGGAAGGCAGCCAGCACATTAGCTGCCACTTGTGTATACATAACTCTTAATAAATCAAATTGGCAAAGTATCAGCTGGCACTTGTTTACTCTATGTTTTGTGCAGTAGTCTTTTACAAAATGTGATTTTTTTGACATAATCAATAATTATTATTGGAGACATCACAATTAAGCAGTTAGAAGCTAGTTATTAAACTCTGTTGATGGTGTTTTCTGTGAGAGGTAATGAACTGTGCATACTCAAATTAATCTTACTGGTTTCCACTGAGTTTTGAGTCTAAAACCACTTCAAGCAAGACATCAACTGACAGCAAGGTTAGAAGCTTTTATCATTATGACAGACTCTAACCGTTGCACTATGTCCTGAAGGCACAATATTTTTCCTGTCTAGATTTTGTGTAAATGTTAGTGAATACTCAAACATACCACACAGTGCCTATTTATGTTAGCAAGCAATTAAATTTCCACTGTCTTAAAAAACTTACTGTATGAAAACAAATAGCAACACACATATGACTAAGTTTTCAGATCTTTGAACTTTTTCCTATTTTAATGAGAAACTCTTGTTTAGTCCCAGTTGTTCAGATTTTCATCTTTTCCGCACTGAAATTTCTTTTTTGAAGCTTGACATTGATAACCAGAACTCATTGGTATTGCTACTTTGTTACAGCCTTGTTTACTTTGTCTATCTCAGTGCTGCACAAGTTATACTTGCAAATACCAGAAATCCATGCAGGAGCAAAGGCCATTACTGATTCTGATAATCCTCCTGAATAAAAGTATCTTGCTCGGGAGTGGGCAACAGAGACTAATGTTAACAATTCAAGGTCATACTCTGGGCCAGCAGAAATGGGGATGCCATGAACCTACATTTATTTTGCAATGTGAGGTGGAACACATGCATCTAGACAAAAGGAACTCTGTATATGCCTAAGTATGTATATATGTCTGTCGTAGAATCAGAGAATAATTTCATTTGAGAACAGACCTCTGGAGGTTAGCTAGTCTAATATGCTGCTCAAAACAAGACTATTTTCTAAGTTTGTTCAGGTAGGTGTATTTTGATTTTAGGTTTTTATTCCTGTAAAAGGTAGGTTTCCTACAACATAGAAAGTAGTTTGATTGGGTTAATTCTTAAACTCATCAAGCTTGACAATATTTATTTTAGCATCTATAGCTCCAACATCCTGGAGTCACGCATTGAGCTTACCTTAATACCCATGTCTACCTACGTATGTCACTTGCACACATACATAGAGATGTTTAAAGCTCAGATTGTATATGTCAGCACATATACATGGTGCATACAAATGATCTGTCTCATATCTGATAGCTGTATTAGCTTAAAATAGAAGTCAGCATTTAGTTTTTTACTTCACTAGACTGTCTGTCAATGAACTGTTCTTTTATGTGAAGAAGTGGGGTACATTCATATTCTCTCCAGCTGTACTAAACTGTCACTGAGTTTGGGGAGAGTGAGGATGGTTAATGTGCTTTTTGTTTAAGTAGAAGTACATTTATCTTCCTCCTTGTGGAATTTATGTCATGATTTTACTTTAGGAATTCTTGTACTTCAGAGGACTTCACAGTACTTGAACATACCTTTTGGAGAATAAATGCTTTCATTTTTTCTGGACATTCAGAGAAGTAACTGTATGTGGCCAGCTGTTACACTACAAAAATCATGCAGGACAGATGTTTGTTAAAATGACTAGGATTAGAATAGATATAGTGTAACCTTCTTTTCTTTTCCTCGATAGAATTAGGTTTCAGAAAAAGAACTTACACTGATTACACATTCTTAGATACTTACAAATGAAAAGCAATAGCAATGGTCAGCAAAATCGTCTGATAATCTTTAGGGCTTTAGCAAGGATTAACACATTATATTAAAAAAAAACATTATAGTAATAGTGACATGTGCTTACGTGACCCTAGTTCAGATTTTCTAGTAGCACCACTGTATTTGCTTTTGTTTTTTCTAATCTGTGTGGAAAGTGTAGCAGTGTATTTATTCCCTAAATATTACCTTATTTTTAAAAATGATTGTCAGTAACATAGCTGCAATGAAAGAGCCCACTAAATTACTGTCTGAAAAATGTCATCATTATCGTTTTGTTTACTTAGAACTGTGGTTTTTTGTTACAGGTGTGTTACAGTAATTTTCTTTCATTTCAGCTATTATAACAGCATAAGTCATCTTAGTTATATGCTTAGTTCAGTTGACTATGGTTTTGTAGTAACAAACTCTTTTCCACTATAACAGCAATTCAGCTGCTTGTATAACCACATAGCCAGCATTTACTCCAACCAACCTTGATCATCATTTTAGCTTACAAAAAACCAACCAAACAAAAAATCTATGCTACAAAGTTTCGACCTTAGATTTTTCTTTTTTTTCCCTCTGTGAAATCAGAGTTTACTTTGGAAGGGACCAGCATTTGTTCAAATGATATAAAAGAGACAGTCTGAAGTATCAAAAACATACTGAAATTTAATTTCTGTGATCTCAATTTTTATGTAAAAACCCTTCAACATTTCTGTAATAGTCTTCTGTAGAGTTTGAACGGAAATCTATAAAACTTTAAAAACCCATGCAATTTAATAGAAAATTCTATATCTGTTGTAAAATTCTTTAGACTGCTTTAAATCTTGTGGATATAAGTTACAGTTCGCAAATTAAATTTCATTGGCATCCTCAATACGCATAGATTTCAGATTTAAATGAACTAAAAGCCACTACTTTTGCATTTTAACACAGTATGTTGTGGGAGTGTGGTGTTGTCTTTAAAATAAATATAGCACTATGGTATAGAATTTAGTATAGCCAACATTAATTTTTCCATAGAAATAATTCAGAGACATTTTGTTTGGAACATACATATATGTGATTTTTTTTCCTTACAGGTTCAGGGGAAGCTGTTATTTGTGATATAAATCTTAACCTGCAAACAAGCTCTTTCTAGAGACCAATGTATTGAAGTTCTCTGTGGAGAGAAAGATGGTGAGTAAGTTATTGCAAATACCACTTTTGCCAAAGGTTTGTAGCATGTACAATTTTTCAGGACAACACTAATCGGTAGATGCCTGCCACAAAACTTCAATGTTATGTTTATGAATTAAAAGTATGAAGTAAAACATTTAGTTGTAAAGCCATTATAAAAACTTTTACTTTCTGACCTGTGATCCCAATCTGACAGGTGAAATTAAATGCATATTACTTTATTCCCCTTAATAAAATTTTACTAATAACTGAACATATAGGGCTCTACAATGAATTTGGAGTTTGGCTCTTGAAAATGCAAAGTATTGTATGGGTATAGAATGATATAATCTCCTGGTTTATACAAATCACTTAGATAGTGTTCCTGCTGCAACTCTTCAAATGGTGTCCTTAGGACAGGATATTGATATCAATATTATAACTTAAAAATCATTGATCAAGCTTGATAGAGATTATGTGGGATGCTCACAGTTGCCACTATTGTTTACAAAAAGAGGACATGTTAATTTGACCAACTTGAATTTTTTGCTTTTGATACTGCATTTGGATGGAATTATTGTGTAGTACCTCAGCAACAGAAGGTAAGAGATATTTGTAAATGGCAGTAGGAATGTCACCAAAAGGAATGGCCAAGAATCATTAGGAAATAAACTGGGGATAAGTGAAGAGGAAAACCTGATAAGACTGTACTAGTAAATTTCAGTGACACTTGGCATGTGAAAGGACTGTAAGGGGCAGCCAGGAAGCTTCTGCAGGTATTAGCAGCTCTTGGCTTTAGGGCCATGTAGCTCTAATGTATCTCCAGTCTGCAGCAAGGACCAACTTTTGACATGTAGGGCTTGTCAAGACTTAGGGAAATTTTTCAGAAAGAAAAGACACTTGTGAGAGGATTTTCCAAGTGGCTTGAACTCTGCAGGTGAAATTCTTCCTTTACTTCAATAACAACTTCTTTGTTCTCCCCAGTAACACATGATGAGACACCAGCATGTTGATAAAACTTCCATGTACTTTCTTTCAGACCACTAAGGCCTTCAGTGAATGTACTCATTGACCCACGTCTCCCTTTCTAATGGGACAGGGCTGTGGTTGGTTCCATTCCCTGCTGTTAACAGAATGATAGAATTGTTTGGGTTGGAAAGGACCTTAAACATCACCTAGTTCCAACCTCCCTGCCATGCACAGAGACACTTTCCACTAGACCAGGTTGCTCAAAGCCCCATCCAACTTGACCTTGAACAATCCCAGGGATGGGGCCTCTACAACCCCTCTGGGCAACCTGTACCAAGGCCTCACCACTCTCACAGGGAAAAAGAACTTCTTGACATCTAATCTAAATCTACACTCTTGGTTTGAAGCCATTACCACTTGGAAAAAAGTCCCTCTCCAGATTTCTTGAAGGTCTGCTTAGGTGCTGGAAAGCTGCTCTTAAGGTCCTTCCAGAGCCTCCTCATCTCCAGGCTTAACAATCCAACTGTCTCAGCCTGTCTTCATAGCAGAGGCGTTCCAGCCCTCTGATCATCTTCTTGGCTGTCTTCCGAACCTGCTTCAACAGCTCCATGTGCTTGTTATGTTGAGGGCTCCAGAGCTGGATGCAGTACTGCAGGTGGGGTTTCAGGAGAGTGGAGTAGAGGAGGAGAATCACCTCCCTTGAGCTACTGGCCATGCTTCTTTTGATGCAGCCCATGATATGATTTGCTTTCTGGGCTGCAGGTGCACATTGCTGGCTCAAGTTCAGCTTTTCATCCACCAATAATAAGAAATTGTGGTTTCATTATTTTCTCTCTAAGACTCAGTGGTGAAAACTGGGACTCTGCAAGATAATTAGTAACAAACACAACCACAATGACTAGCAAGTGCATTTAGTTACATCTGATTTAGTGATTCTCATGATCTTCTGAAAAAAAACATTTGCAAATAATTTTTTATGCCTTTATTGCAAAACATTTTGTAACCTTTTCATAAATGCCACTTATGTTAAATAGCCTACATTTTCATATAGCAGAAGTACTACTGATAAAATACCATGTAACTCTTAGAGTGGAAAGTGATGAAGTGTGCTCCTCATTCAGTGTATGTGAAAGTAGAAAATACTGCACACACTCATGCACAGTAAAAGGACCATATTAGTATAGTTCTCATCTTCTCTGAACTCAGAATAGTTTGCATTAACTATAGCTTAATGTGTGAGCAATGTAAGCTCAATATGTGACTAACAGAATCTTGCCATGTTTCATGGTCTACCTCTGGAAGTTATTGCATTTCTGAAATATTCAGTGTATGGGGGGAAAATGCATATAAGTAGAACTTGGTATTCTTCCTACAGAATGGTTGTGTGGAAGGGCGATGCATGAGGCTCAGGAAATTATTAGTCAGGTCACAAAGCTGTTCCAGCCTTCAGGCTCTCGTAATCAATGGCAGCTCCTGTGCAGGGCACTGAGGACAAATGGTCATTGACAGCATTCAGTCAATAGTGTTTCCACCCTCCTGTTTTTGCTGCAGCCTATTCTCTTACTACAGAGACTCTAGTTGCATCCGATGCTCTCTACTGTCTCCATTATTCTCCGGCAGGACAATGTGCATGTGATGAACACTAGTGTGCAAAAGATGCTGCAGGTACATAGCTTGTTACATTAGCACCTCCTAGTCAGGACCATGAAGCTTATTAAATAGCATGCTTCTAACCTTTGAGAAATCTCAATCTGTGTTGCAGTGAAATGTGCTGAGTTTTAAGAATTAATCACAATACATGGCATTAAAAGCCATTTTGTGTCTCAAAACTTGAGTCAACTTTAACATGAACAATATTTAATGATAAAATCATATTGCTTTATGTAAAATTGAGAAGCCAAACTATGTCAACCTTACTGAGCTTGTCTCTGATTTTTTCATGGGAGTCCCTACCTTGTCTTATATCGTGGAAAATTACATGTTCTGTTTAATCTTAATAAAAGGCAGAATCAAACAAAGAAGCTAACAGATCTGTTTACAAGCAAAGCTTACTGTATTTAAAAGTCATTTGAATTCCATTGAAAATGTTTTCTGAATAACATAATAGTTGACTTAAAAGATTAAGGACAGCAAACTTGTATTTATTGTAATGCCTGGGTATTGTCATTAAAAGCAAAGAACTTTTGATTTAAAAAAAAGTACATACAAAGTCACATATTCTTACTCACAGCCATTGCCTTAAAAAACCACCCTGACATTAGGTGTTGCCATGCTAGGGGCTATGCAGGAGTACTGTCTGTCAAGGCTAAACCTGCTAATTCCAGGGCTCTTACACTGGATCTGAGAACTACTTCATTTGTAGCACATTTCTAGGCAGTAGAATATTAATAAAGTCCCTTGAACCTGCAGATTATTGCTCAAATGAACCAGTCACTTGGTGAAGGGGATTTACAAATGTAGGGAAATGCAGCCGCCCAAAAGATCAGTATGGATTTCTAGTAACAAGAAGTTGATATATTGATGCATGTTGGAAGTAACTTGTAAAAATTGTGTGTCTGCTGAAATACTGGAGGGCATGTCAGAGAGAGCTTAATTAAGTATAAATTGATTATTAGAAGACTTTTCAAGGGTTAATAATTATGCCTGGAAAAAAAAATCGATGTACAGTGTAATTCATTTGAAAGTGCTTAGCAGATGCTTTAAACTGTGCAAACAGAAAGAAAATAGTAATTTTCATTTCAGCAGTAAAGTATGCAAAATGAACTGAATGTTTCCCCATATACGAGCTCTTGAACACATTCTCTTTTGCTAGCACAGAATTATCCAAAAAATGCAAAATCATTTTTTAAAAGGATTTTAAGTTCTTTTTCTCATTCTACTCCATGACACAAAACAAATGGAAAGGCTTGAGTTGTTCATATACTCGGTGTGTTGTTTAACTTGAGTCTTGCCGATTGTTAGTGTTCCCAACTCTACGTATTTAGTTGTATAAAAACCAAGAAGGATTAGTGCACAATTTCCTGATGTGGCCTTCCCTCCACCTCCAGAAAAAAAATGATTTGTGATGAAAGTGCAAGATTTTTGTTTACAGCTCATTTACTGGAATACTGATGTATCATTTAAAGAAAACTAAAATAAAATATGCATTTATTTACATGCAAAAAAGTATTAGGAAATCAGAAAGACATTAATAAAAACCACCTTTCAGTTACTGGGGGAATTCACAGTTTCTGGTTCCAGGGAATTACAGACTCCTGGCATCCCCAGCCTTGGCCAATATATGTTTGCAACGCTTCTACTGGGTATTTGTACTCCAGGATAAAATTTTCTTGTCTTGACTTAGAACAAGCTTTTCTTAGAAAACCTGCTTTTTATAGCAGTGGTCATTTGAAGAATAAAGATGTTGCAAGGGCAATTTTGACTTTTTGTTGAGACAGCATTTTTCAGCAAAATAATTTGTCCGAATAGTGCTGACTAGCTCTTGTTTTAAACTATATTCTGTCTGAGACCAAACATTTGGAAATATCCCAAGGTTTTTAATCTCAGCTTTACTGTCTGCCACTTGTGTCTTAGTTTATTTTAAGGTAAATTTCAATATGTTTTAAATACATCTGTATCGGAGGGAATATATGATAAGGAGAAGAATATGAAGAGTTTGAAAACCCTTTTCAGCCCAGCCCTTTATGTGTGTTATTTGGGGCAATTCACTGTGAAACTTTTCTTGTATCTCACAAAGCATACTGGTAGAATCATAGAGAAGAAACAACTGTTAACAAAAAAGAAAATAAACTTTACAAATATTGATCTGCATTGCAAATGGAATCCTAATTTGGCATCCTCGGTACAGAGTTCAATCAGATTGTATGTTGCTTTCGGTCAGGATCTAGTAATGAATTTCTTCCATGTGACAAATTTTTCAGTTTCTCTAAATCTAGGGAAATACCTTACCAGTATTTTTTCTCCCTTCCTTTCTGTAGCATGTAGCAGTTCTCATAGCTGACAGCCGATGACCCAGTTCTTGGCTCTCAGACTAGCTTACTTTGTACATGCCCTTCTACATGTTGCTAATCTTTCCCTTGATTACAGAAGTCAGTGACAAAGTGAAGCCTAAAAAAAAGAAAACAAAGCACAGATCCCATGTTCTTTGCAACAGCTCATCTCCATTTTGTTACACTTTCAGAAAGTATTTTGTAGAAACCGTATTAATATGAATGGACATCTTCCATGTTTAGGGCTGTGAATATGAATACACATTCCCCAAGGGTTGGAAAGCTACTTTCTCCTCTTATATTTCTATATAATACAGGATAAAACTAATTTTATTTATTTTTTGAAGTGATGAGTTAGAACATTTAGACCTTTGGGGCCAGTTGTCTGCTGTTCCTTGAACCTGCATTTTTCTTGTCTCTTGAGAGATTTCACATGCATGATTCTTCTTTCAATATTCTTCTTTCAGTTGAGAAATATATTGTTTTGTCAGAAGTCCTGCCCCATCTACACTAGAAATACAAAAAAACTACAAGGATTCATTTTCACACTTGGAAATGATTTGTATTTACTTTTTAACTGTCTATACAGATTTATTAGGTGAGAAAAAAATATTGTATAAAGCTTACGAAGCTGCTTAAAAATTATGCTGATAAAATTTGTGTGATACATAAAAAGAAAAAATCATGTTCTGAAAAATATTTTCATTCTGTTTTTTAAAATACAATTTTCTAAAGGTTACAATTTCCATTTGATAGAATTTCAGTAATGTTCATTTGTCTTGGTCTTTGAGATTTATTATGCAGGATTGTGTTGCCATTTTGGGTGCTGAAGTTGCCTGAAACTCCCATCTCATGAAGGCAGCATGTTTTAGGTCTCAGTTACTGTGAAATGTGAAGTATTTCTGGCAGTAAGGAAGTACTTTCTGCTGCTGTTGCTTTCAATGGTAGATTCCTTGTTCTAGATGTTGAGAGTGCTTGAAATTGCATGAGAATGTGCTCAAGTTATATTTATATATCTTAATAAAATATAAAAGAATAATTCCTTTACTCGGTCTTGTCAACTCGTGACATGGCTCATCTCACATTGTTCACTTAAAAAAAGAAACCAACAACAAAGAAAAAATGATAGTCTATAGCAACATTTCCATTGCAAACATCAGGAATGCTGGAATGTCCCATGTGAGTTGTCTTGTTATTTTCCTTTAAAAAAACCACAACAGATTGGGTCAGTGTTTTGTTTGAGTTTTTTTTATTTTCCTTAGTGATGATAAATGGAAAGAGGAAATCAAAGATTTATTTTCTTGCTTATATCATGAATTTTTGAATTTCCTTTGAATTCCAAAGCAAAAAATTGCCACGAAGCTGTTACTGTACTGAAATGGGAAGAAGATAACAGATCATGCTTGGATTAAAAACAAACATATAAACAAAAAAAAATCAAAAGAATATCACTTTTTCACCATTGTCAGATTAATCACTCGTTTTCACAATTCTGCCTTTATTTGTTGCACTTCATTCAATCTATGTTTAGACTAAGACAGTAACTATTAATTACTGAGAGCAGTGCATGAAGACGTTTGGTTTCCAATAACGAGCTAAACAAAAGCTGCTTTATTTTGATGTTTTTTTAGGCAATGATAAAGTATTTTTTTAAATTAGAATTTGTTACACGAAAAGAATATATCAGAATTCCAGCCATCTCTATGGAAAATGTTTTATTTCAAAAAGAATTGAAATGTTTCCAGTCTAAACATTTGCTATGAACCTTTTTTTTCCATTTATATTCTTAAATCAGTAGATGAAATTACTTATCAGTTTATAGAAAGTATTGGGGAAAGTGATCTTAAAATGTAACAGAATATGAATTTAAAATTGAAATATATTTAAATGTCAACTAAATCATGTTTAAGACTTGCTTTAGTTTCCATATCTTGACTGTATTACTAGAAATATTTTTTTCCTGTCTAAAGTATCTGTATTCAAGTGGGGAAAGGCAATGCATGTATTTAGCCACCAAAGGCAGAAGGTGCAAAACTAATGCATATTGACTGTCTGTATAATTTGCAAAGCAAATTAGAAATAATTAGACAGATTTATAATTTACAAAGGAAATTAGAAGTAATGAGAATCTCAAAAAGACTATTTTTCATTGAGTGTGGTCTTGACTTCCTCTTCATACAGGTGATACTTTACTTATGTATTTGATCTGTCCAACATTCTAAATTAGCTGCCATAGTAAACAAAATCTTGCAGGGAGCTTAAAATACTAGACCCTACCATGTGTTCAAGTGTCTAAGAAAGGTCTGAAGGAAAATATTTGTCGGCTTTCTATTGAAATGTGTGACAGATTCGTGAACACAAACTGACCCTCTTTGTACCTACTGACTGTATTCCTGAAAACTTGTGAGAGTGTGCAGAACAGAAACATGTTGGAATTTCTATACGACAACAGTTGCACTCTGTGTGGAGGCTCAAAAGAATATAAAAAGTAAGGCAAAGCTAAGTTTATAGTATTGCTATGATATTTGTGTGTATAGGAGACACGATTTCTTGCTAAAATGTAAAAAAGTATTATGCAAACAAGATATCCTTGAATCATGAACTCTATTCTCAATTCTTTCTTCGGTGTTTTTGTTTGATGTTTGATTTCCAAGAGACTTCTTCTGGATAAATTGCTGTTTTATCATGTGAATGTGAAGTAAGTGTGACTGTACTCTGAAGTGCCCTTAAATTGCAACATTTTCTCTTAAAGTTTTAGCCCTACTACTAGGACAATCCATGGCCCTCATTCTCCATCCTGTTGATTATTTATCATATTGCTTTAGATTGAAACTGGCCCATCATTCTAGTGTTTGATATTTTAAGTATTATATCTATTAATATGCAGCATCATTAACACAAATATTCATATCTTCTGCCATTCAAGCATGAGATACATGCAATAAATTGTAACTATATTTTCAAGAAGTCAAAGAAGAAAGAGAACTTTGACTGAAATTTTAACTTTAGAAAAGCTGTTTCTGAACGATAAATACTGATACTTAATAATGTAACTGTTACTTGCACATGGAGTAGTAAATTTATTTCTACATCTGTTCATAAATTGGTTTAAAAAAATTTAAAGTTCTAGTGCAGTCTTGTACTAGTGACCGAGTTTCTTGTGTTTGCTGAAATGAGTGAAAAATGCAGCACAAACTGATGCCCATTTCTTTGTCTGTATATTTCCACTTTCTTTCTCTTATGCTCGAAAAGACTGAGAATACAGCAGTATACACAGAAATAGTTTGAAAAAGAGCTTTGTAGACTTTCCCGTGGTCTCAGAAAATGGATAGAGCTAAAAGTGTGATTGCAGTTCATTTTTTGCTCATCCCCCTTGGGTAGTCTAATGCTTGTAACAACATTGACCTTTTACACAACTGTGGAAGAGGGAGATAAAAGTCTTTTTCTGTCACTACCATTGTCAATGTTGGGCAGAGTCTCAGTCTGTTGGGCAGAGTCTCCCCTCTCCAGTTTTGGAATTTTCTAGTTTGTAAGTTCATTTTGCTACAGTATTATGGTAGTTGTATTTGTAAGTACATTTTCTTGCTTATATTACTTGTTTTTAAAAGCTTTTTCAATTACATTACACACAGGAATTTACAAATCCATGACTACAATTTTCTATATGTGTCTGCATTTAAAGTGTACTATCTTAGTTACTTGGAAAGGTCATATTTTTCTTTTGTACTTGACTACTTGTAGATAAAGTGAATAAATATAAACCAATATCGCCAAGCATTTAAATGATGAAGTTTGTGATCTTAAGCTAATATTGTACTTATATTGTGTTAGATTTCTTCTCATTAGAAGTAGCTGAGGCAGTCTGATTTTAAATATTAAACATAAGATTAAAAATTAACTAGTTTTACATGTTTCTCTTCCTAAGGGAAACAGTTTTTGTTCCACAGAAGTTCCAGATAAGTAGCGGTTCCCTGTAGGCTTTCATCATCTCCGTTTCTGTTCCATTTCTCCCTTGTAGTGGTCCTTATTCAAGGTGCTAGCTCATTAAAAATAAAGTTTACCCTGCTAAATCTAAAGATAGAGTTCTTAAAAATCTCATTGATATTCCAGAATCTCAGCCCATTTTCCTTCCAGTTAGTGATGTTTACATATTAAAAAAATGAAGACGTATTAAACATAACAGATCTTACTGACCTCACCAAAAGTCTCAGTAATGAGAAAAAATTCATCTTGTTTAGATATGCAATGATATCCAATGTCATCAGAAAAAGAAGCAGTCTAGAGGAGGAAACTTAAGCAGTAAAAAAAGGATGTTGAAAGACCGAGTGAATGCTTGGGGGTTTTCCCTGATACATTGTGCCTTCAGCTATTTTATCAGTTACTTCCTGGAATTCAGATAAAAGAAGACACCTTTATAAATTTCACTGGCTTAATGTATTAGCTTCTAACTGCAGGAGTAACCCACTTTGCAAACAATGGGAGGAGAAACACACAAAGGGAAATAATCAACATGATCTTAACCCTGCTTTTGTTGCCCTTAAGGCAGACTTTTTATTCCGTTTGGTTTCTCATTGCAAACACCATAATAACCAACATTTCTGCCTTACTTGACAAAAAAAATAGTTATAAAAAATGATAAAATAACAAAAAAGGTAATGAAAAGTAGATTTCTATTGTTATATGTTCACATGCCTGTGTGTATGCATACTATGCCACTGTTTACTCAACAAGCTTTCTTTCCATTTTCAAAGTTATATTACTGAATGTAATTACATTTTTGGAAAGCTCATGAGCTATCCAATATGCAAATGATAAACATGCATGTCTACTTCTGCAAAGACATGTACTTTAGCCACTCTAAGATTCAGCCTTAGTGTTAAAACCGTAATGTGAAAGTTGATGTGCTAACATGTGATGGGTTTGATTTTAATAAAAACAAAATCTAAACTATATATTACAAATTTTGCATAATAAATGCCAACAATTACTCTTCGCAGCTAAAGTGGAACTTTTCTTTGATAATCATTGAAGGTGAAACAGTAGGATGATAAAAGCATAGCACTGGTGTGTAAATGATTGATGAATAAAGAAAAAAACTAGAAAATACAGACTTAAAAGATTTTTTTTTTTAATTTGAGTTCTGAGTTTGAGTGGAACAGTATTTCACAGAAGGACTCGAGTGGATTTTGCCACTGATTTTAGAAAATAGGAGAGCCGTAAGCCTAAATGCTTATAGATAATGAATCTTATTTCTGTTTTAATGGTGCTATTGCATCATTTTAGCAAATAAAATTACCCTCTAGCAAAATGGAAATTAGGCAGCAGTGAGTCATATCTATTGATTCTTCAAGTTGGAATAGAACTCGTATACAGGAGATGAGTACACTGGTAAATCAAGTGCTTTATCTGAAGTATGCTGCTTTAAGCAGTGTCTTTAGTGTTGTGGAAGACTTAGTAGCTCAGGTTAGTGAAAAGTAATTTAGCCAAAAGTGGGTATTGTTTTCTTACCTTGCCGTAAGCCATTTCTGTACAGCAGTTTATTCTAAGACCTGTAGTTCTCTTACTTTTCTCTCCACATGGAGTGCCTACAGCTCAGTTTCTCTTTCTGTTTCTCAAGAAATTGTGAGGTACAGCATTTTGGTCAGGGCTTGCATTCGCATGAGTATAGAATTGTTATTGAATAATTATTGATTTCCACATTTAAGTGACAAACCAGTGTATTTTTTAATGCTCCTACATGTTTGCAGATCTATCTTTTAAAGATTCTTTTGTAACTCAGATGTATTCTAGACCTCAGTTCACTCCAGTGAAATGTCTGTGAAATGTTTATGTCCATAAAATGTCCATTGAGTTCATGTAGTCCATAACTTTGAGCTTCATCAGTTCTGGTGGTCACTCAGGACAGGAGAGATGGTGTGTTATGTGAAGTTACTAGAAAGCAAAGCCAGCTCAGGTCAGGTCACTTCTTGTAAGGCTTGTCCTCCACTGGTTCAGATGTACAGCACTCAAAACACTTCTAAACCTCAGTTCTAAAAATGAATGACTGAATAACTCACTAGCTATCTGTTTATCTCAGTAAAATCTAGACATGTTGAATTTGCTATAGTTATATTCCTTATAAGTTATATGGCAAGACAGACACATCTCTGGAAAGCAATATAACTTAAACAGCATGTAATTAAAGTTCATCCTCAAAGATATTGATAGTTAAATAGCTCATTTAAAAGACATCTGTATTTGTAAAGGGATAGTTTTGTGACCAGAAAACCATAACCTGCTTGTGATGGAATATAATGCCTTGATTTTTCACAATTCCTATTCTTTGTATAAAATTTGCAGCTTATAATGTTTATCCATTTTATTATAGATTTACTGGCTTATGAAATAAAGTTTTAAAAACCTGAAGAAAACTTTTAAAAAAGTTGTACCTGAAATACAACCTATTCACAGCTATCTTTGCAAGTCTTTCTTGTAAAATATGAAAGCTAAATGCTATCTGTTCTGAAGGAACACTGAGCAAGACAAAGTATTTGATGTGACACATTCATGCTTTGCTTGTCAGGCAAAACAGTTTTCACTATTATTCACTGCCCTCTGTATATTGAAGAACATATCTGAAGTAAGCTGAATGCTCTTGTGTTTTGTGATAGTGTGTTACTAGGAAAATAAAACAGCTACAATTATCTGCTCAACAAATAGAACTTGTCAGCTGGCAGGCATGCAGAACTAATGCAGATGGCCAGCTCAGAAAAGCTGTCAAACAGAAAGACTGAAATAAAATATATTTTCTTTATATTCTGTAGACTTTCTAAAATATTAATATGTTTTACAAGTAACTTAAAAGTATTTTAATGCTCTTTGTTAGCTCAGGTATTTTTCCAAGTTCTAAAGAAAAACAATTAATTCTTCCAGAGGAAGGAGTGTTACCAAAATAGTGACAAGTGCCTTCAGATATCACACCGAGACTGTGGAGAGGATCTTTGCATGCAAATGTTCATCTTAGAATAAAGTAATAGGATTTAGGTCTAATATATGTAGAGATTTTGGAAACATAAAGTTAGAGATTTTGTGTAATCCAGGACAGGTAATTGTTTTCTTGTTTTGAATGAATGTTGTGTTTTCCTCTGCTTTGAGTTGTTTATTGGTAGCATGCCAGAGAAACACTCTTTTATTGGAGAGCATTTTTATTGTTTCCCGTTCTGTCAGTTATTTTATTTCTTTCAGATAATGAAAAATACTCTTTTGGATCTATTCATACTCACTAGGTGTGCTCTCTTTGTGCTGCACAGACATGGAATAGATTCTAATGCCAGATTAAAGTAAAAAGTACATTTAACAGTTACTGTTAGCATTGGAATCGTTATACATATTGGAGAAATTGTACCTTATTTATTTATTAATACATAATTTCTCCTACACTGTAGGGCAGTAATATGAAGGGAATGCTTTATGCAAAATAATTCAGTCCATCTGGAGTGTATCTGTTAAGACTTTTGTAGATAACTGTTAAGCTATTTTGGTTTTGTGACATTGCTTTTCCAATTACTCTGGGTTTTGCTTGTTTGTTTGGATTTTTAAAAGTGATAGTATTTAGAGGTTTGTGGTTTTTTTGGTAGGTTTTTTCTTTTTATTGGGTGCTATGCAGGGGAAGAATTTTTATCATGTAGTTTGAAACCAAAGGGATGTGCTGTGATTACTAAAGGAAGTTGAAAACAAATAAAAGGAGACTCAGAAGTGTCAAGCTATATATTCAGGCTGTGGAATGTATATCTAGAAGCGTTCAATCAATCAAAATGGACTTTTCAAAGGGCTTCTACGTGAAAGCAGACAATTGGTTAGATGTATATTATATGGCAATGTCAGCCTCCTAGGGAGGATCACACATACACTGATGGTCTGATTCAGTGAGGTGAATCTTTTGATCTGAATGATAAGAAGCCACCCATGTGCCAGTATAAACTTATTTGATCGTACTAGCTCTTGTTATTTCCCTTTACTCTGTGGCATGCCCTAGTACAAAGCTAAACTGGAAGATTAATATTCACTTTTGTGTGTGTATCCTTTGTTGTTCCCTCTTAAGGAGAAAAATGTTGAGAAGCCCTTATTTATTTTTAATAGAAATCCTAATGTACACTGTAGCTTGCTGTAGTTCAAACCACTCTACATCCCAGACTGGTATGTGGCAGGTTGTACACCATTCTTTGCTTAACTTCTTACAGTAAAAGTAGCTTGAGGCTGTGTCAAAGATTAACCTGCTCATGGGATTCATGAGATACATAGCTAGATAGGGTGAAAAGCAGCTAGGGTTTGGTGGTGGTTTTTTTTTTTAATTTCTCCAACATCTGATATATTAAAAGCTGCTAGCACCTGCTGTTCTTTAAAAGATCTTTTGATCTTAAATTCTAGGATCCTGGGGGCTCTAAGAACATAGGCTGCTGAACTGACACTTAAGGGACCTCAAGGGAAATTTGCAAGCACAAAAAAATTGGCACAGGAGTCTAGTGCTCCACTGTGGCATTTATTTCTTTAATATTTTAATAAACTTCAAAATATTTCGTTAAAAAGATACAAACGTTTGTAGAAATAGTTTTAGTTTTGCTCAGATGTCACATCCTGTGTGCAAGAATTGTATGCTATATGCTTTCACTAATTTTGCAGATTGTCAGATTTTTTTTCCATATAGTAAGTGACTGCAGAATTCTAAACTTCAGGAAGAATTGCAAAGTCGTGAAAAAGGCTTTTGTGAAAACACATTTATCTATCTATACATGTTCTTTCAACATACAAATACATATTTGCTTTTGGGAGCTGTGTATGTCTGTTTATATATGTACATACGCACTCAAACACATAGTTGATATACAATCTTATTTTGTATGTAGATTGGTGGGTGTATTTGTATAGATTTACATACAATTGCACACTCTGCTTTTGAAGAAATTGTAGCATCTCCAGTAATTCAGATTTCTGTTTTAACTGGTATTTTGTCTCACATTGAAAAATTGAATGGGATTTGTTTTAAGAGTTGAGCCTGAAGGATCCTTTTCAAACTATAGAGAAAATATCAGACTGAATCACCAGTTGTTTTCTTGTTTTTAATTTCTTGATGGCTTCACACCACCCCCACACGCTCAAGTCTTTTCCTTCTGTGCACTTCTATTAGGCTTTAAAGTGTCTGAGAAGTAGTTTGGTGAACTGCTGAAATTTTCCCTCAGTGATTTCTTTGGCTATATTATTTTGGCTGTGTTTCTCTTGCGTTTTTGACCATTTCAGTCACTGTCATTTGGTGCTGACAATGTAACTTTTCTCTGCTCACATTCTATATTTATATTGATATGTGGATGTTAGAGATCTCTGACTTACGTTCTTCCAGATGTATGAGCAAAATTTTCAGTGTGCCATATGGGAACGCAGAAACATAAGAAATAAAGGTTTATTAGCCTTTCTACACAAAATTCCAGTTATTATTGAACACTTTGTCATCAAAGCAACCCTAACTACAGCATTTTGTTAGAATCACACAGAATCATACAATTGTGGGAGTTAGAAGGGACCTCTAGAGGTTATCCAGTCTAGTCCTTTGCTAAAGCAGGTTTACCTTGAACAGGTTACACGGGAATGTGTTAAAGTGTGTTTTGAAAACCTCCAGAGGAGACTCCAAAAACTTAGACGTCCAGTACAGAGGGAGTAATTCCAGGAAGTCATTTTCATTTCATTTATATGACGTGATGACTGTAACTGTTCACTTCTTTGAGCACTGATTCAATATTCTTGTTTTAGCATTGCTTTTTGATACCCCAGCAGAACAAGGAAAAACACAAAGCAGAACCCCATGCCTGCCCCCACAAGTAAGACTAAAAACCACGAAACTCTTTTGTGTGCACCACCACTTAATTGTCACCTGTAGGAAAGAGGGAAAACAAGAAGCAGCAAATTGATTTACTGTATTCATTGATTAGTTACTTTGCAACAGTACTTACCTCACAGTCAATAGCACTTCATATAGCCAAGCATTCCAGTTGCACTTACTGCTTTTACTCTAGTGTATCATATATGCAATTGTAAAAATATAGCTTGACATGTCTTACATCAGTTTCCCATGTTTATGACATTGTTAGGCATTTTTTCAGTGCTAGCTGCATTGGAGAATTCTTAAGTCTATCATGGCTTTGCTCCATAATGAGAGACTTATAATTTCATTTTAGTCAACTGTTGAAGTTGAGACACTTATGTCAATGCCTGACTTTGAAAATCGAGTCTGAATACATAACTTTATCAAGCAGTAGGCTTTGCTAAGGTTGATGAAAGCAAACCTTAATATCAAGACTTTGTCCTCCAATGGTAAAGAACACTGTACCTGCATTTTGAATGTACATATTCCTGTCATCATTTTATTGTTTGACCCAGTTATTTTAGCAGAACAAAAGATACAAAAAATGCATAGAAGACTCCAGAAATAGGCCTTGCACCACAGCCAGATTATCTCTGGAATAACATATTTCATTTTTCTTTTGACTGCTTAATTAATAAGTAAAGAACTTGTCAAAAAAGATCACACCTTAAACAAAATCTAAAGCCAGATTTACATGTGCAAATGTAAATAGGAAATGCATACTTAACATAAAAATGAAGGTATAAATGGAGAAATCAATAAACTTTGGCAAGTATCTCACAGTCTAGAGAGACTCTTGAAATATGTTGTTGGTCATTGTAGCACCACAAATAAATGTGAAGAACTTCCACATTAAGCATCAAGATTACTTTGGGTAATTCAATCATGGAAGGTAATTTCCTGGAAAGTTGTTCATAAAGACAGTAGGAAAACAGAGGATATCCCCTTTATGACTGATAGATGTAATGCCTGCATTTTGATCTTATTTATTTATTGTTTTCCTTCTCTCAGTGGAATTCCTGAGGAAATACAGAATATCCAGCTGCACAAATCCCAGTAAAAAATGTTGGTGACTGCATTCCAGTGCAGGCAAAGCATATTGTAAATAAAGTTCTTCCTTTTTTGTCCCACTTTTTTATCTTCTTTCCAGTACTGACTCTCACTGCACTTTTATATTGGTATCTATAAATTATCAGCATCCACTGTTGATCTGATGGTGAAGACAAGAATGAAGTATTTAAATCTCATCTTTGATTTAAAAGTTTGTGATGGATGGGGTTTTTTTTTTCTGCCAGAATTCCCTTAATGAGAAGCTGAATTCTGTAAAAAAACATATGCTTATAATCTTCTTTCTCCCTTTCCCCCAATAGCTTTTCCAGCAATTCTTTTCATAAAAGGCAATTTAGCTTTAGTAGAATTTTTATGACTGATGTGAAAGCTTACCAGCTGTTGTATAGGAGCTGGGCTTCTGACACAGAGCATGGAGCTGTGAATAGGGCAAGAGTGGCACTACCTCCAGATAGTTTTTAAGACAAGAGCTTAACTCTTAACTTTCTCAGCCTAAAGACTTTTCTTGGGCAACATTCAGATACTTCTGCTTTTTTTGGGGGATTACTTTTTTTTATATACTGTAGCTGTTGCTGTCTTTGGATCTGCTACTTAATTCTTTCCTAATTGTACGGCTTAGAAAGGACTTTCTCTGAGAGTCCTGAGGTCAGTCTCTGTAAATGACATTGGTTTCTGGACATGGTTCATTATATGAAGATATTAGAGAGGTTACTGGACCTTGTCTTTGACACCTGAGTAGAAAACATGCATATAAAGTCAAAAGAGTTACTTTTGACTTTGTGTATACACACACACAACCTCTCATTGTTATGCTTGAGAAGAAAACTGAAAACACTTCAGTGGTTCAGAGGTATTATTTTGTCAAGTCGTTACTCTGTCTTGTTGACAGAATACATTTTCTCAAAAGCTGAAATCATTCTGTCAAGGAAACTTATTTTGTTCAATAATCCTGCTTGTTGACAAATGTTCAAAAGGGAAAAAAATCTTCAATTATTCTGGGAATGTTCTGTCTGGTATCTCCAGATTTATTTATTTTGCCATGGGAAAGAATGGTTATTATTTTGTAGATGAACCATCCAGGTCTCAATGTAATGAAAGAAAAACCTATCTAGCTTATACTTACATAAGTGTGCTTTAAGAAAGGCTTTTTTCAAAGAAGATTGTCCAATTTTGGGTCACATTCCAAGTGACTGATCAGTAGCAGACTGGAGACGGCATGAGTATCAAGTGAGTGATGGAAGGATGAATGGAAAACAGACATATCTGTTGTTTATGTCAAGCAACCATGGCAATGGCATAAAGACACAGTTTCAAGTGGACTCATCTTAATAGTTGCATATACAAATAGATAAACGTGTGAATTATAAGAAATGTTTGTACTGGACTATTTCTACTTGGCTTGTCTCTCTGTCTCCCAAATTAAATGAGTTCCAATTTAGGAAGGTAAGTTCCTGAATTGTTTTTTGTTGTCTATTTCCTTTTTTTCAACTATGGGAAAGCCGAACATTTACCATATTTACCCCACTGAGTGATAGGAGTGGTGCGAACACCTCAGTATTCGAATCTTAATTATCATAGTCTCAGTACGAGACCTCATGTAAGGATATGCATGGCACCGTGAATAACGTGTCACTTTCAGTGCTTGTTTTTGTTTCTAGGTGGCATCAATGACAAACTTACACTAGTGGGTTAGAAATAGTCTTTTGAGACTGAGATCTTTCTCTAGTGACATTTCTCCAGTGACTCTTACTGGAATTCATTTGAGTCATTTAATGTACTTTGGAAAAACCTCTTGGACATTGAAGATGTCAAGGAATAAAATTAAGCTGGTTTTGGTGTTTTATAAGCTCTAGTTTAATTTTTTTATTGAAAATGTCATCTAATGAGTGTAGTTATTATTTTTTAACAGTTAAGCCTTACAATCTGTCACTGCTTGTTATAATGTAGCCCGTCTACTGCCTATTTGCAAGTAAGGGTGATGTCTGTATGCTTGTGTTCTATCTCATCAGTAAACCCTCAGTCCCATAGTTCTACAAGAACATACTCTATTTATCCTAGAATATATTTGGGTTTCTTTAATTCTCTACACTCCTACAAGTAAAATAAATACTGTGATTTGCTTTTGGATAATGATCTTAGGCCATTAATTGAGACCCACAGACTTTTTCATTCTTTAGTAGTGCAGTAACTGTCTTATTGTGTTTTGGCGTATTCTTCCCTACTGTTTTATCTGCCACATTTGTTTAAGGGTTTTTTTCATTTTCATACATTTCATTCATTCCATTGATTTACCAGTCCTTTGTAGTCTTACTGTCAATTGTCTTGATCTCTTTAATTCCTAATGTACAGCATTTTTGTCATACATTAAAAAAAGATGTCATTCTATCTGATTTTCCATTCAAAGGAAATTCAGATTTTTGAAATAATAACCATTGTGTTATAACGGATGCTTCTTTGACACCTTTAGATCAAAGAGAAAAGCAACAGGGTTTTTAATAGATACTCTTAGATGTAAATCATATCAAAAGACTGAGCAAAAGTAGAACAGTCCTGACTTTTCTTTCAGACAGACAGACTATCTGTTTATTAGTTTTCTCATGCATCACAGTACCGATTTCACACATGAATGTGTTCAGCAGAGTATCTGAACAATATTGTGAAGTTTCTACATCTCTGATGTTCTCATCAGTAGACAGAAAGTTTGAAGAGTGTATTTCTATAGAACTCATCAAGTATGATATATTTTTTAATTCTTTGATTTTCCTATGGAAGATTCTACCATTCTTCTTGTAGTTTTACTTGAAGATGACTTGTACTGTGAAATGTTTATGGGGTGAAAACTGCCCGGCACTGGCAGTGGAAGAGCTGGGGGTGGGGGGGAGTGGTCTGGGGGAAGGGGAAGGTGGGAGGGGAAAAGATACCTTTTTAGCAGAAGATACTGGACCTAAGCAAAAAAAATACCTATAGTACTGTCAGGGATAGATGGTGATTTATTTTAAAAAGTCTTCATTTTGTTAACATCACTGTTCTATTATCTGTTTTTTTCGAAAGCTGGGGTTAGATGTTACCAAAAGCAGAGTAATGAGCGTTACTGACTCAAAATTACAGATCTTAAGTCTCAGATAAGCTTAATTTTAATCAACTAGTAGATGCAGCACATTTCTGTGGTGGAAGTGTTGAATATACAACATTGGTGAGATAAACTTCTTCTGGAGTTTTCTAATACCAGCAGGGGTTTTATGTATTTGTGCTTTTGACATCTCATTCCAAATTCTGCTATTCTGAATGCTAATATCTGGTCTGAACTTTCAGTTACTATGTACTCAACCCTTTTTACTCTAATCTCTTCATGTTTCCCTGATGGGATGAGCTGCTGATTCTTTGTCTTCTCAAGGTGCTCATGCCAGAGAGAAAGGCTTTATTGCCAGTGGCATTAATTCATGTTGTGTATCATTTAGAGGATCATCGTAAGTTGAAGCCTTCTATTTCTGGTTTATTCTCCAAAGTAATGAAAGATTAAAGCCAGATGAATAATTTAAAATAGTTGCTGTTAAATTCATTTAACCAATGTCTACAGAGAAACCAAGGCAATTCTTCAGAACTTCAACTCAAGATAAATAGGAACACACTTAAATAATCATAGAGCATTTTAATAAATCATTCTAAAATATAATTAGAAATCATCAGAATATTTAATAAATGTTATCAGTGTCCATTTTTTTTGTAACACCTTTAGAAATCATCATGCTCTTTCACAAGATTGCTAAAGTACACAGTTGGGGTTCTATTATAGTGCTGTGGCACCTCTAAATGAACATTTAACAGCTTAATAGTTTCAAAGTCGCTGTAGTCCTAAAGTATCACACTATGTTAGTTCTTTTCT
Source organism: Colius striatus (assembly GCF_028858725.1). Taxonomy (NCBI): domain Eukaryota; kingdom Metazoa; phylum Chordata; class Aves; order Coliiformes; family Coliidae; genus Colius; species Colius striatus. The sequence continues at coordinate 17,291,518 of NC_084771.1, forward strand.
GTCACTGCATTCACCAGGAACTAGCCGTTAGTACTTTATTTTATTTTTCTGCTCAGTCTTATGAATTCATTTGATGTTATATTGCTTCTTAGGAGAAAGACTTTTTTTTCCTAACAGTTGCTAAATCATAAGGTCATTAGAAGGAAAGACATCTCCAGAGATCCTCTAGTCCAGCTTCATGCTGAGAGGAGAATCAACTAATAATAACTATTTACAAATTTTTAAATATCAGGATAGGATTAAGGGTTTGTAGTATTTTGGGGTTTTTGCTTGGGTTGGTTTGTTTTTTTTCAAATTAAGTGAGCATGGTAAAGAATACAATATAGTCACTAAAACCACCAAATTATTACTGCTCATTTTCAACACAGATGATGAGATTTAGTTGGTTTGCTGTTTTCACAGTAACTTTTGTGTACATGAAAACAAACAATATGAAGAAAGGTACAAAATTGGTCTTACATAGATTCTTTCCATAATAAATTCTTCAGATTTAATTCAGTCATAAAAGGATGTTATTTTTTAAGCAACTGTTGGAAATGAACAGCACTATCAAGTATTTCTTTCACTAGAACAGAAAAAAGATGCTTTTTTACCCCTCTTCACTCACTACGTACAAGTACTGAGGTAGAAAAATTCAACTTTCTTCCATAATACCTAACCTTTTACTGCTCTGCAGCACTCAGTGCTTCTACTAGTTGTTTTACAAATATGAGTAGTTAACCAAGACAGTATGCAATATAATTGGTTTACTGCCCCGTGATCAGAATACTACAATTATAATTATTCAAATAATATGCAGACATTGACAGATAATTGTCATTTACTCATGTAATTACTCTCAAGGTGGCAGATTATCATATCAATAACAAGTTTTCCTGTAGAAATTAAAAGGAAATAAAGTCCTGTGAGATCTGACATTATTTCCTGTAGAAATTAAAAGGAAATAAAATCCTATGCAGTCTGATACTATCTTGAAGAAGGATTCATTTCTCCAAATTCGTACATGATATAAAATGTTGAATCTCTATGGAGCTCAGTATTGGTACATAGTAGCCAGGAATCTGGTCTGGAAGTTTCAAATTGGGATATTGGGAATGTGAAAGTACTCAGTAATGTTTTTACTGTCATATAACTAAAACACTGTTTTAATAATTCACAGTTTGTGAATTATTTTTAAGGACACTGTAATTACTGTATCCTTTTATTTTTTTCATGTGTTGACAAAGCAGCAATCAAATTTGATGTGTCTTTTTTGAATGATGCTGAGCAGTTAGTTTTTAAATAAAAAATGTCTCATTAATCATAAAACTGCAAAAACATTAGTCATAAACCTGCAAACTTGGAATGTCCATCTTTAGTTTTTAAACACTTTTTAGCTACATAATATTAATGAGTCCCAGAGAAGGGGAATCCAGAGTACTGTTATGTTTTGATAAGAACTCAGAGCTCATGTGTCCCCAAAAGAATCACACCAAACTGATGTCTGCTTGACTTCTAGATATCTTTTGGTTAGAGAAAGAAGTATCAATAAGTGCAAGTAAAGTAGAAGTAGTTTCACCATGGGCACAGGGCATAAATAATGTGGTAGAGTGCTTTGATATGTTTGAAGTTTACACTGTGGAAAGACCAAAGATATGGTGTCAGGAACAAAGCATGATCCTGAGAGACTGCCCATATGGACAGCAAGGGCACGACACTGTGTAGAGTCCCTAACATTGAACAAGTCTTGCAAGTTTCCCCAGCAGCCAGTTGATAGCCTAGGCTTAACTTAGATAATTCTGCAGATATTTGTGAAGACAGAGGATGTATTGAAGTAGGCAGCAATGTTCCTCAAGCACTGCCTTTCCTGGTCATTGGCAGGGACAGGACCCTGGGCTGGACAGGACCTCTGCTTTGATCCACTGCATCTACATTCTAAACTTACATTTTCCAGTGCAGTTCTTGAAAATCGTGATGCATGATAGGAAAAAAACCTAAGGAAAGAAAACTAATAAGTCTCAGATTTCACTTTCCTATATGGATAAGTATAAACCTCTTTTTAGCTAAGAATTGTGAATCTAACTGCATTAGCTGATCAAGCAAGCAATAATACAATAAGTGCTAGGAAGGTCTAACTGAACGGATAACTATAAATTCCCATATGTGAGTCTGAAAGAGTGCTCCATCATGGTTAGGGATTTAGTGTATAGACATTGATTTATTAAAAAATTATATAATGGAATATTTTAGCATTGTTATGGAGTTTTAATTTATAGTAGCAAATCTATATTTTCATCTTTTGTTGCCTCATCTGCTTCATGCTCAAATGTTTTCCAGTGATTTAACAACTAAGGAAAAAAATCAAATATTAAAAAGGTCCAACAGTTGTAACATATTCATTTTCTTTTTACTGTTTTCTATAAGACTATCCGTTATCCTACTGTTTGTTACATGCCAGGGTGATCTTGAAAAAGTTTCTGAAAAGAGCAATCCAATATTCTATTGTTATTTTGTTTTAAATATGCTGACAGAAAAGGCTATTATATGTTAAAAATAGATTTAGACTCTTCAGGAATTAGTTCTGTAAAACAGAATTTGTTCTGTATTTTATTCTTTTACCTTTTTTTCCCCCTTTTCCCTAGTATTTTGGATAAAAAGTTCTCTGAAATATATATGCCATCTTCTTTTATGGTTTTTATCTTGTTTCAGGGTTGTTTTTTTTTTAATTTCAATGATACTGTTGCACATGAAAGCAGAGATAGGTAACATTTTTTTCTCATACAGAAAAAATCATATATCTAGTCACTTGGATATGGGTTTTTGGGGAATAATGCAGACTCTGTATCTATTGAGATTTGTGAGTATTTTTTGAGTTCAGATCCAGAAGCCAAAAATGCAGTAGCAAATGTCTGTAGAAGTATAAAACCAAATAATTTAGACCCTGTAATTGACTATAGCATCATTAACAAAAATACAAAAGCAAATACACAAAGTAGTTGTCTTTCCAAATCCCTTTTTATCTTCAAGGCATTTTCTATTCAGTTTTAGGGGTTTTGGTTTTTAAAAAGAAGTTTGTACAAGATATTAGAAAAAAGATAAAACCTTATCAAATAAGATATTGGCTCACACAATTTGTTAAACCATGTTTTTCTCTTCAGAGATAAGCCACTGTTTTTTCTTACATCAGAAAAATACATTATCATTCTGTTAAAGGTTTAATTTAAGACTAGTAGAGCAAGAAAATTATCTACTGGAGATTGCATTCTTCTGGTAAGCTATAGCAATTCAGAGGTGTATGAGTAAGTTAATACTTTTTCTTGACCTCGCAGCAGGGTCTTGACTCTCCTTATAGTTAGCTGTGTATTGTCACATTCTATGTAACTTATGTCTTTATTGTTATATTGCTCTAATTAAGTGAAAACATGTGAGAATTGTTTCTGTTGGTTTTTTGCTTTCTAGTTGGTTGTTGATCTGTGTTGTGTAGAGTTTGAAAAGACATTCAAAAAAGCACAAATTGAGTACCCTCAAAATTTGATAATGTAATATTCATATCAGTGAGAGGAAGTCTTAATTTTTTTAACACAACCTCAGCTGTGTTCAAATTTTAAAATGGGAAATGCAGCACCTGCCACATTTGGTTTGGAGGGAATGTGGAATGTACCAAGGATGTCTACTCTCAGCTCTTCACCCCTATTTTTTTATTTCTCTATCTCTGCTAGGCCTCTAGTGGTTGTGACATCTCTGTATTATATGACAAAGCTGTGTAATGACATATTGCATCTGAGTTCTGAGTCAGCAAACTTTTATTGTCCCTTGCATCTCAATAGTATTGTGAAAGTGGTAGGTTAGCTCTGAGAGGAAAATCTGAAGTTGGATGCTATTGCCCTAACAGGCAAGAAGGTCATAGATAGCTCAGTGCTTGACTTCTGATGGCTGTGCGTTCACATCCATGAAGTACTTTAGACTGGATGTCTTTTTAAGGGTGATCTTCAGTTCACAAAGAAGTTATCAAGAAAAGCTACAGGTTTATTCCATTTTTTATTATCTCTTCAATTGTTGAAATGAATTTGCTAAAATACAATGAATGTTCACAGCAAGAAGAAATCATTACCTGCAGTTGCTTGAGCCATCACATTGCAGAGCCTACATGGATTCTTTGCAAAAGAAGCTATAAAACTTCAGGCCTCATATTGCTTCGTCATGTATGGTTCTTGAATGCTTTTACTGTATTCCTCACTCTTTGTATGTGAGTTCCACCATCAAGCTGTTGATCAAAAGCCAAGCAGTTCATATGAGCGTGGCAGCTTGAGTTTTATAGATAACTTGACCGAGGGACTAGTTTTTTTTTCTCTTAGTCATTGTCAGTTCAAACACATGGCTGCATTTCCTTGTCTTCACTATAACTAATATTCATCACAATGGTCTTGAGGCAAATCATGTGTTTGAGATTTTACACAAAGGAAAGAAATTTGAGATCCAGACAAAATATTTCTGAATTCAGACTAAGAGCAAGGTATATGCACAGTACTACCAGTAAACTGAGACAGATAAATCACAACATCATACCATCAGGACCTACTCTGCCCCTTTAAAAAGTTGTAAACCTCAGTTGAACAATTCCTAGGTTAATTTAAAGGTATCATGCACTTCATACATCATTTTCTCATGCCTACCTTCTAAATGTTCCCCTCAACTATTTTACAGTACTTCTTGCAATATAAGGAAAATGCATGTCGTTGTTTATGTTCTGAATTAGTGGGGAAAAAAAGAAAAGCAACATTAGAAAAATATGATGCAAACCCATTTGAGGGAGGAGCTGACCTGTATTTTAAGAACCTGTTTCTAAATTACCCAATATTTTGGCCACCACCTTGAAGTATAATTTTAAAGCATTTGAGTCACCAGGTGAAGAGTTTAGAATAGTTCTATATTAAATAGTAAGCAATTTTCAACCATAACTATAGTGAACTGTTATTCATCTGTAATATATGGAAAATAAGTAAAATAATTCACTTGTGTAATACCTTAAATTACATTTAAAGTTTACCTTAAATACCTTAAATTGCATTTTAAAGTTTAACAACTCAGCAGGTTTTATGAGAAGAAAAGTATTAATATGGCAAATCGTACACACTATGATAATTAGAAAATATGCTTAACTCTAGCATTATATCAGCTTTCTTTTTCAGAAGCCTCTTACTCTAGGCTTTTGTAGTCGGTGAAAAAAATTAAGGTCTGTTCAGATGTCAGTGATAGAAAGACCCTATGAGTCTTGCTGAGAAGATCTTCACAAAAGCAGATGGCAGACATCAGATACAGTCTTGGTAGAAATAGTTCCTCTTATGTTACAGTGAAAAATAAGCCTATAGTGCAGCCACCTTGAGAAGGAAGTTCTGACAGTTTCAGTGCTCCAATCACTCACAACTAGATGTGTCACAACATAAAAGAAAGACCTTGCTTTTACCATTTTTATTTTATCTTTTTTTACTATTGCATCTACTTGTAGCAATCATGATTTTTTTTTCCCTTTAAACAGAGCCTTCATCAATTTGTTTTTAAGTCATTTTCTTTCTTCTGTTGTCCATTTCCTTGGAGGATCAGCTCTTAGCAGCTACAATCATGGTTTTTTTCTGTCTGCAGTGGTCACGATTTTAATTTCAATGTGTAGACAGTATGAAAAAAATGAATAAAAGCATAATACATTCACAAAAATATGTGTTAGAGCCAGATTTTGCTGTACTTTCTGTATACGGTAGTCCAGTTCACTGCAAGGTGCGGTTTTGACTAATCATTACTGAGCCTGATATTTCCTCTTACCCTTTTTCAGGTTTTGAAGCCTTAATCATAGAATCACAGAATGATTTGGGTTAGAAGAGACCTTTAAATCTGTCTTGTTTCAAATCATCAGTCCTGGTCAGGGACACTTTCCATTAGACCAGGTTGCTTGAAACTCCATCCAACTTGACCTTGAACGCTTCCAGGGACAGGACATCCACAGCCTCTCTGGGCAGACTATGCCAGGCCCTCACCACACTCACAAAGAAGAAAAACTGAAGATTACAAATTGTAAAACATTACTGGAAAATGTCACCTGAAATAAAACGGATTTAGGTAGAGAAAAAAGGGCTCATCAGTAGCTTCCCAGAATAACACTATCAGATTTAATAAATAATTATATTTCTATTGCAAGTCTTTATGTGATAATAACAAAAAAGTATCTCACCAGGGAAATTCTGAACTTGCCATTCTGGATGTGTTGTAAATGACCATCAGTGATACTGAGCTTAATTATTGAAGCAGACTACCCATCCTGTGACTCTACCTAGGAATTTAGTTTCTTCTAAAATCTTAAAATTGAAAATATAATATAAAAAATCTATGAATTTATTATTGAAAAAAGCTTCCTCAACATCTTTCTCCCTTCAATCTAACTATAGATGTTGTACAATAGGAAATAAATTAGGCATATTTATTCTGTGCACCTTCATGATTTCCAGAGAAAACTGCAGAATGCAAGACATGTTCCAAATAATTTAATGGTATCTGGATCTCCCTGATGCTTATCAGCTACAGATGTCATTCCAATACATGTGGAAAACAGGTTTCTTGACAGGTGTGCATTTTCTCTCACAAAGCAAGAAAACGCACATTAGCAAATTAGACAATCTTTGTATGAAACATCAGATGCAATTTGGGGTTTTCTGAGGATGATGAAGTTCTTTTTTTTCTAACATCTGGATCTTGTTATTTCAATAGCTTTTCCTCAGTGGTGGAAACATCTAATGTGCACCTTCTGTCATGCTGATTGGTTTAAATGTTTATTTGGGAGAATAAAGGCAAACCTTTTTAGCACTAGTTTTCTACATCTTGAATCTGTTATGTTGTTGCATAGTTAAAAGCGGTTTTAAATTCTGTGGAGCAGATGGTTCTTAAAACCTCTGGGCAATGTACTTTTCTACAATTTTTAGGACAAGTGCAAGTATTTATACCTGGTATTCAAAAAATAACTCAATTTTTAAAAATCCAAAACAGCCAAAGGATAATAAAATCTTTCCCAAATGCTTTTTTTTTATCATGTGACCACTTCAGTGTTAGTGTAGCTGAAAGCTTTTCTTTTTATCTAGCTTTAGATTTAGTTATTTGAAACCAAAGCTCTGTTTTTACAATTAGGATGGATTCCCTTTACATTTTATGTCTGTTCTGTCCTTTGGTTTCTTTTTTTTTCCGAGGAATTTTGTATCCCCTGCTATGGTAGGATTGGTGAAAGGTATGATTTTATGTATGATCAGGCATTACTTGTGCTGTAAATACCAGTATAAGAAACTTTGCCTCATTTTTGATTGCCAATGTCACAGCAAATATAAATTATATTTGGCATTGTTAGACGAAGAGCTAGAAGGATGATTGTGTGGATATTTCAGAAAGGCCATCAGGTCTAAATGAAGAGTAACAGCATGTTCACAAGGTCACTAAAATTTTTAAAAGCACCTTTTCAGAAGATGGTAATTTCAAATACAGACTTCCTGAAGGAAATAAACCAATGCATGATATATTGCTGAAATTACATTATAGTCCTATCATTTTTATGGATTGATTTAACACTTATGGAAGCTTCCAACATACTAAATGGAATCATGAGCTACATTGCTGGCTTCCATTTAACTTCTGTCACCATTGCAGCATTGGAACTGTAGGACTGACATACAAAGCCATTAAATTCACACTGGAGCTACAAACATTTATAGTAGAAGAATAAAACAAATGAAAATGCTTTCATCATGTAGAGGAGAAGAGAGATTTAGGGTGAGTGTGATGGATTCATTAGTATTTGTTTGTTTAATATGAGTTGGAAAGATACCAAACAGTAGATCAGACTGACAGCAGTGTCTCCTTCACCTGACAAACATGCAATAGAGCTTCTACAAAGGGGAAGGAATGTTTCTAAATGTCATTAAATCAGAAAAAAAAATGAAATACATTTTTAGATATACAGAAGGCCCATAGCATTTTAAATAAATGCAGTTGCTAGGACATAATGTTTACAGACCTGAAAATAACTCGATGATCCTCCTCACATCAGATCTTGTAGGTATATTGCATCATCTTTTTAAAATTTATTTATTTATTTAAAAAAAAACCTTACAGAAAAGCTAATCCTGCATTGAATCACAATCTTTTTTAAAGGCGTTACCAGTTTTTGAAATCTCTGAATGTAATTGTCATAACTGACCAAATTCTTGTGATATGTAAGATAACAGCAAGCGTAAGCTTAGATTTCAGTGCAGTATTGAAGCACATGCTTAATGCTACACTTATAAAATTAATAGGACTGCTTATATCTAACATTTTAAATATTATGACAAGGTGTTGAATTGAGCTATTTCAGAGAATATCTAAACCCAATTGCTAATATATATTATATGTAGAAAAGATACATGTAGATTTACTATTTAGATAGAAAGGCTTTCCAATTTGGAATATAATTTAGTCTGTAGTAGCTACATGAATGGTTATTTCCTAGTCATCTAATCTTTAAACATCTTCTAGTAAAAGACATTTGATAGTTAAATATTAATAGTAGCATATAAAAAATGGAGAGGATGAGGCAGTATAATATGTGAAAGTGGCATAGAAGAACAGCATGTAATTAAGTCTAAGAATGTTATGATCAGACTAATGCTGCCTGAAATATTCCTACTATATCACTTTTATTTATTTTTTAATAATTTATTTTTCATTTAGATAAAAATCAGATCACAATAAGAAATTGTGTTTGTGAATGAATGTATTGCTGATGTTTTATAAGTTGTGTCAAAATGATAGGTTGTATTTTGATGAAAAATAAGAGCATGAAAAGGTGACTTGAGCTATAAAAATAAATTTAGGAAGTATTGTATTTGTAATAGTAGGTTTCATTTAATTTTAAAGCTAAAAAAAGGAATATATGAGGAAAAAAAAATAAGTATACTACAATATTGACAAAAATTCTTGTTTATTAAAGGAAAAACATTTATTTTAAGTTACTTTTCAGAAGCTAACACTCAGTTTCAGAAATCTCATTAGTTGAAATACTTGTTTATGTAAGATGCCAAGACCGATGGCTGTGAGCATCTAGGTAATAGATCTTGCAGCTAGAAGGGAGTATTGTTGTCATCTAGTCTGACTTCATGAATTAATTTTTGTTTGTATTGGTGTAGATCGTATAGGAAAAAAGAAACCACCTCATCTTTAAGATGATTAGTGTTGAAAAATCTTCTATTTGGCCCTATGCTGGCACTGTAACAAAATTGAACCTTATTTCCGACTGTTTGTAATATGTCTTCCAGCCATTTAATCTCATATTTCTGTCTGGTAGACTGAGCCAATTGCCAGATTTTTCATCTACAGAACAATAGTTGATCTAAAAGGCTTGACCTTAAGATTTTGATAAATAAAGCATAGTAAGCTACTACATTTTCCCATGCATTTTGTCCTGGCATTTAACTATGCAATATTTCCAAACTCTTTTGTGTTTAAGGGATTTTTTTTTAATGATTGGTCGAAACTTGGATATCACATACAGAATATGTTTGCTTACTTGAGCTTTTTTCTGTTGATTTGGAAGTATTAGACCTTTTATTTGGATTAGACCAAATATTAGACCTGTTTGATTATCCACTGGAATTTCAATAGCTTTTTCAAGAACTATTGCTTTGCAGGACAACTTCTCTTGTGATATAATCATCATTGTCTTGATGCTAAAGTATGGCTATATTTGGTTGTATCAAAGTGGATGTTACACAATTGTGTGAACATACCAAGCTTTGGTTTCAGGGACTATTCACTTCATAGTTCAGTGCTTTTTGATCCTCATGTGCCTATAGCTAAAGACCCTTCAATTAGCTACTTTTATTAAAATTAGCTTCTGCCATATTTATTTTATACTTTTCTTTCTAGTTGCTGGAAGTATGCAGGATTAATTGTATTTTGCTACATTTAATAATCCACTGGGTTTGCATATCTGCCATTCTATATTTTATTTGGGATTAGATTTTTAGAAGTGGATCTGTCATGCAAAATGTCTCCCCAAAATCTATCCTGTGTCAGTAGATCTATGTAATCTAACAGACTGTTAGTGACTGTAAACTGTTAGCCAAGGATATGATTATGTGTATCTGCACCTATGGATTTTAACAACCTCAGTTTAGCCTTTTTTTGTATTAAAGTTAATTTGAACTGGATTACATCACAGGTGAGATATAGTCAGAGAGAAAAACCTTTATTTGGGAAAATATGAGTATATATTATGTGTATACCACGATGCATAATGCAATTCCTGGTGGACTGAATGAGAATTATGTCTTCAGTTTCCTTTTTGACTGATGCTCTTTTCATTCGCTTTGATTAGGCCTTTTTTAAAATATTATTATTGATTTTTTAATAATCAGATATCATCTATTAACTTCCTAGAATTATACTTTTGAATATTACCTCTACCAAATTTTTTTGGTTGTACAATTTAAAGTAAAATTAGAATAACTCATTAAGTTTCAGTCCTTAATGATTTTTAATGGCTTTTAGAATATATTCATAACATTTCTTTTATTTTGACTACACAACTACTGAACTATTTGTATTTCACTTTCTGTACATGATCAGAATCACTCAGTAGTTGGGGTTTTAATAATCTGAATGTATTGTTTTTCTGCTGTATTTTTTGTGCCTGAGTCTTACAGGAGTTGATAGGTTTTCTAATGGGTACTTAATTGTTGGATTTAGACATATTCTTTCCTCATCCTTTGATTTCTTTACTGTGATGAACTTTGTTCTGAGCTGAATTCCCATGATGTGCGTCTGATTTTGTTGCTGTTGTTGAACGAAATGATACCCTAAGAGAGTCAAAGGATTGCCACAGTTCATTATCAAAGGCCAAAGAGCCCATTTTGTACAGGAGGAGAAGGCAAATAAATTATAGCCTTTACAAGGCACTGTGGCTGCTTGTCAAGAGAGGTTAATGCTAAATTGAATTGTAATGAAGTGTTTTGATTTGGGAATGGTTAAACTTTTCATTTTGATTTAAAAAGTCAAAGTAGTATGACAGAAGTTATGAGGTGTCCTTTCCTTGCCTATTCAGAGCAACGTATTTTGGAATTTGCTTTTAAATAGGACAGTATATCATCTTGATCATCCTGTTTCACTTGAAAACAAATTCCAGTTTTAAAAGTAATTAAATGGAGAGACTCTTTTTACTGATTAAATTCTTTACTCAGCTTATTGGTATAGTTTGATATGTGGAATAATACATTTGTATATATACAGATGGTGGTTCTAGCTCTGAAGTTGTATAATCTTAATTATATCTGACACAGGACCCCTTTGATGCTTTCCCATCGATTTATTTTTTGAAGTTGATATCAATCCAGATTGTATACTGGAAGTGTATTGCAGAAGAAAGTCATACTGATTATCTTTGCATTGAAGTATACAGAGGACTCCAAAGCTGTAATATGTTGTTTTAAAACAGTATTTGTACAATCTTGATGATGACTGAAACAAGACAAAAGAATGTTTTATACAGAATGACTAGACCTTTAAATATTGGACTATAATTTAGCCAGGGCTTGTAGAGCACCACAGAGGAACTATGTATTTTGGTACTAACAGTAGAACTTCATAATTGTACTGAAACTTTACTGGTCTTGTAGTCACTGAGACTAGCATGTATTTTTCTTATACATGCAATGTACAAATATTTATCTTATGAACAGAGGAATGGAAAGAAAACTGAAATAGATTGAGATAGGTTATGTTATTAGAAAGAAAAGTTTAAGTAAGAGCTTAATTCTTTTCTTAAAAAGAATTTACAAACTATCTGTATCTAATAAAACAAGTAGAATTCTACACTGAGTTCAATTTTTAATGCTACGACATTGTCTTTAAAAACAGACAGGATGTATTAGAACAAAGAGCTGCAGATAGATCCATATTCTGCTCACCTCATGTGGAGCAGAAGTCACATAGCTGTGTTAATATTTCTCGCTACTTGAGCTTCTGTTCCCCAATGGGACATATGAAACAGATATAATCATTCCTATGGCCAGATGCTCTCTCATTTCAAACATTAATAATCTGCATAAGTTTATCATTATCACTAATTTTTTGTTATCATGTCTCTATCACGTATTTGCTGTGATTTTTTTTGTTGTAGAGTTACTTAGTTATACTCAAGTGCATGTAGAATGCTATAGGCCTATGTATATATTGTGTGAATAGTCTGTAAACAAACTGAAACACTATCCAAGTAAAATCTTTATGATCCTGACCCCTTGCCTTCTGTTCAGTTCTCATATTAGACTTGCTTTACCAGAAGAGCCACTAGGATACTTTTTATGGAGTTTACTTGATTACTTGAACTGACCTGAGTGGCAAAGTAATGTTTTAATATTTAATAGTTGGTAGAGTTGCACAACTGGGAAAAAAAATAAAATATGTATTTGATGATTGAAACTACTCTGAAGCTTCTTGCAAAGTGTATTTATGGTTGGTTGCTATAATAGAATGTAAAATCTACTAGGAATTAAGACCACTGTTCTGGATAGTAGGCAGTTCCCAATGGGAAACAAAACAACTTTGCATAGCTTTCTCTGTCATTGCAGCTGGTGTGAAGTTAAATCTTAAAGATTTTACTTTTCATTGAAATGGAAATCTATTGCTTTCTTCAGTTTGCATTTAATGAACATGCGAAGTATGAGGATGATTACTAGAGTAGGATGAAATGCTGTACTATTCCACAATCACAGATTGTTCCCTAAGCCAGTTGGTCTTTCTGTTAATAATCAGAGAAGTGCTTATTAAATCATCACTGTTAGACTTCAGAGCAAATGTGCCATAGCAATGAGAGGCAGCAGCTTTGGCCTCTCTTGACACCTCATTCCACAGGCAAGCTGCAGCCTCAGGGCGATAAACCTCTCCCAGCAGAGAGGGAGAGCATCATAACCACATTCTGGGTCATGAAAAGTTACCAGATTTCCCCCTCGTATACAAAAATATCATTCTTGAATTAAGGTTGAGCTGGTAATTATTCTGCTAGCACATGAGACAGTACATAATTCCTCTCATCTCTGAAAGCTCATTAATGATGCCAAGTGGTTGCAAAATAGAAGAGTTTTGCACTTGTGTTCCTTAAATAAGCACAACTGAAACACAGGGAGGGAGCACTTGTTGTTTGCACCTGGAAATTGTCTGACCACTACTGCAATTCAGCTCCTATCAATACCTTGCAATTATTTAGTGATACTGCATTCCACACAAAATATTGGAGATGTATCTTCTTTTTTTTTTATAGTGCACAAACAATAACATCTATGTACAAATATGTTGTTTTGTGGGGAACTGGATGGTATTGTTTGTATACTGATCAGAATGTTTTCCTTTCAATGTTTTCTAAAGCTTGGAAATGATCTCTTTTTTTATTACTATCTTGCATTAATACCTCCAACACTTTACCCAAAGGGAATGGGAATGTAGCATAGAACTTTATGAGAAAGAGTTATTTACAACTGATACGTGATGCCTCACAATTTACAAGGTCTCTCATTCTGGCAGGCTCTCTCATATCTGGCTACAAGCCAGAAAGCCTTTCCTGGTCATCACCAGTCACAGAAAGATTCATCTAGTGACATTTGTGCTACCAACACCTTTCACTGGGACATGCTCTAGAGAATGTGCTGGACAGACAGGGACTTCCTGGTCCCTAAGCTTTAACACTGAGCATAACAGATCCAGTCACACCCAAGCGACAACTTTCCTCCAATCTGACTTCACATGACCACAGAGGGCAATTCCAGACTGCTGAAATGGTGGGAAATGACTCTGAGTCAATTTTGTTTTCAGATGGTTGCATTGATTCTGATTAAGATTTTAAAATGCTGAAAGTATTTTCTTAAGCCAAAGTTACACTTAATAAAGCATTGATTTTGGTCACTTACTGCATCCACTTCCTCAGATAGTATGCAAAAAAGACCAACAAAGAGGAATAACAACGTTAGACTGGCACAACTGTTTGAACAAATCTAAGCAGTTCAAATGACACTAGCATTTAACATCAATCTTTTCCAACTGCATTTCACTTGTAAATATTTTCCCATTGGAAACACCATATGATTCTCTAGGAAAAATACCGGTCTCCTGAGGTTTTGCTCATGTAAATGCAGAATCAGATGGCGTCAAGCAGAAAATAAGTCATCCTCTTATCCTATTCTTATTCTGACATTTCAGAAAAATAACTTCCTTCTAGGATGTAGCCCTGTGTGAACTTAAATAAGCAGCACAGCCTAAGGTAACATCCAGTTTTCACATGACATAAAGCACAAATTTACTCATTGAAGATGATATTACTGTTGAAGGCTCATATTTAAAATGCTAGCATTTTAAAGGTTCTATAACCTCAAAAGAAGACTGTTAAATAAGCTATTCAATCCTCATCCCTAGAAAAGGATTTAATCAAGTTCAAATGTGACAAAATTAAAACATTTGAAAATCAGAACTTCATAAAAAGAAGAAACATTTCTCAAATTTTGTGATGCTAATCAATTAACTGACTAGAAAATTACAAAGGAGATCCTCAGGAGGTGCCTAGATGGACTTGAATGCCCTATGGAGGTCCTTGTCATGGTTTGAAAGCAGGTAGCAAAGGGAGAAAGTAGTATGAAGGCCACTGGAAGGTCCACTGTTCCTGAAAGTATTGTCCATGATGGGCTTTGAACTGATAAATGGACACTTATGGTTGCTCATTTTTCATTCAGGAGAAAGTTTCTGTGGTTTGTCAGTCGCAGATCTCAGAGCATTCTCAGATCTGGAATTGTGGCTTATCATATTGATGAAAGCAGGATGTCTCTCAGGAAGTAGAGAAAACTTGCTAATAATCCATCACATACTTCTCCAGATTCAGAGCTATTGTTGAGTCTCAGTATTTTTTTCCATTTGCCTGCACTACTTTTCCTTGCCTGCAAGTTTTTCATAGTTTTAAATTTTTCCCCTCAATTTCTAAAGTGAAATACCTTGTCCCATAACTAAAGCAGAAGCTCATCCTTCAATTCAGGAAGCTTAACGGAAAAGCAAACTTCCCTTTTTAACTATTTCATTACCAGAAAGAGACAACTTTGATAGCTTCACATCACACTCACTGTCAGACTGTGACTAGAAAACAAAAATTAATCCATGAAAAAATAGTAAGCCATTATGGAACTGAGTCTGGACCTTAGAAAACTCCAAAATGAAATAGTCAAATGATGACAATGTTTCTGAGCTGTTGTTAATCTCTTGAAATGATGAATAGCTGAATTAAACAGGCTGAAAATTATTTGAGCCCAGTTTTTTGGTGGACTCTTTTAGCAAAGCCACAGCATTCAGGATTGCAGATAATATCATATCTCTTTGTATATATTTTTTTAAAATGTTAATGATGATATGTTCATTTTCAGAATAAGGGAAGCTAACCATCTTCTGTGGATGATATTTATAGGAATTATTAGCAAACACTTAAAAAAATGATTATACTGTCCAAGGAGCTAAACTTACTGCAGCTGTTTCTAAATAATTGAATGTTAGGAACAATTTCTTCCCCAAAAGGGTTTTCAAGCCTTTTAACAGGTTGCCCAGGGAAGTAGTGGAGCCCCCATCCCTGGAAATATTTAAAAGATGTGTAGCTATGGGACTGAAGGACATGGCTTAGTGGTGACTGTGAAAATGCTGAGTTAATTGGTGGACTTGATGATCTTAAAGATCTTTAACAATGTAAACGATTCTGTGATTCTATGTCTGAGAATATCTGTCTTTCCATCAGCTCCTGAAGGGAGAATTTTATCTCCAATTGACCAAGCATGACCTTTGCTGTATAAACACTGAACTCTGAGGCATTAGGAAACATATGTTTTGGTCAGCTGTGATCTTTTACCTTTCTGCCTCTGATAGAATGCATTCATTAACTCCATTCTTCTGTTAAGTAATTCCTTAAAGCATGCAATTTATGTTTTATGTAAGAGATGTAATTAGTCCTTATACCTAGTTACTGTCAAAACCAAAGAATGCATCAAACCCTCTCATTAGTATTCATACAAAGTGAATTGCTCCTTTCAGTTCTCGTTGATTATTATTTAACTGTTAATCCAAAAAGTTTATAGGCACGTGTTACAATGATGATTATTTTTTTGGTTTGTGTCCAAAGGGTCATTTTGAAAGAGGTTCATTTCAGAAGGGTTGCAGAGTATGTAGATTTGCAGGAGCATTTAATGTGTTTTGCTTCCAGTCTTTCTCTCACTGGGCAACAATCCAGGAACTGTCTGAGGTTTGCTTTGTAAGTACTGAATCACTAATGCAAAGGCATTGAAAGTACATAGCTATCATACCCATCTGTCCAATATTACTACACATGGAACTGACTGTATTGAACATATTGAATTAATTCCACTGCAGCATTGCCCATCAAATTACTTGACTCTTTACATCACCCTTTTTTTGCTCCCTAATGCAAAACATCCATTTTATTTGACAGGCCTTTCTTTGGCTTTGGCCTAAACAGAGAATGGGGATGATCTTGGCTCACTTCACTCTAAATAATCATTCTTTAATTACACTAGAGGTGGTATTATCTGCAGTAATTACAGAAAAGATGTCAGCCCTCAGATAATGGAGTAAAACATTAATGGAACTATGCTGGCCCAGACATTTGCTCACAGGACCAGGCACTTGTTATGCAGTGGCTTGGCATCACGCTTAGCACCTTGTCAGTCCTAGTTAAGATTTCCACTGAGTACCTGACTTAGGATCTTTCAGAAGTTCCATATATCATAATGGCTATATATATTGCTTTGTTTAAAAATTAATCTTGCTTTTTCAATAGAAACAAAATCATTTGTGGCTTATGATATGTTTTTAAAACTACATGAGTCATATCTCTGAGAACTCTTTATAAGCACCCTCATATGGACAGACCGTACCAATACCATACAGACCATATGATACAGAACTTTTTTAGGCTGATTAGCAGTAAAATTAAAATCTTTGGTGTAATTCACCTGAGAAGAGTACTCTCTCTTTGGTGGAAATTACTGCATTGTGCACTTGTCAATGAGAGTTATTAGCTTATAATGAGAATAAACTTTCTTGCAGATACAAGCGAAATAAAAATAGTAGATGGTCAAGTAACATTTCAAGATTCGTAGACACATGGACAGAGGGACATCTGCTTGAAGGTGTAGAGGCTGAAGGATTCACTAGCCATAGGATTTTATTTATTTCAGAGTAGTCACACAAAATATCTAAAAGCTACCTATTGTTAAAGCAATCACAATCTGGTAATATGTTTGCTCTTATATTTTTCAATAAATTGGTTGTTTTTTCTGATAGTTGTTTAGTATTTTAATAACTTTTTATAGTAGAAAGCACCACACAGAAAGCAAATGCATTCCAGAAAGTGTATATAGCTGTATTTCCAAGTTCTGTCAAAATAATACTAACAGTGTCTGAAATTCAATACTGGAGATATTTATTCCACTGAAGAAGTTAACTCAGTTAAAATCACAAAATCAAGCTATAGTTTTCCAAGAACCGATCAAAGTTCTGACACATTGTGATGAAATCTATAACGGAGAAAGAAAATGGCATCTCAAAATTACTTCAAGAAACTCTGTTTCGAGATGTACAGTTTTGACTTTCTAAATGTGTATCTTTGATTATGTATCTTTTGGCCTTGCTGAAGCTGTGAAATGCTTTGAATCTAATAATATATTCATCATGTCCAGTAAAATTACAATTACATAAGTATGATATACAAATATATAACATTCCATGCCTTACATGTATTTCATACTGTGTAGGTTTCATTTGCCTTTTTTTTTAATTATTTTAGTGAATCCAGCTTTCATATTTAAAGAAAATAGAATCCAGATCTATCAATCTATAACTGACAGCAATACTCAGTAAAGCAACAGCAGTCATTTCTTAATCAGTTAGATGGAAAATCTAATATTATTCTAATTAAAAATAAGTCAGATGAGATCTTGAGAAATTACTTCTTATACATCTTCTCACATATGTTTCTTTTCAAATGAAAAAAAACCTAACATATGTGGAGAGCACTTTGATCCATATGGTATGCTCCCCTTGATATTTTTTCTATTAAAAATCTCTATACTGATAAGTCAGCCTTTTGATTTATATAGTGCTTTTTCCTCAGTATAGAATATTGAAATCTGTTTTTCTTCCCTTTCCTACCTCTTCTTCTTCCTAGATTTATCACTGTTTTCAATGTCAGGAAGAAGTTTCAAACTATAAATTTCAGGTATGAATCAAATGTGATGAATACCGGTTTGCCCTTTCTTCCCCAGAACTTGTAGTGAAACTCTAGATTGTAGTGGTCCCAGATGAAGCTCGATGTGAATTTTTTCACCTATTAAGAACAGCAACGTGCTGTAATGCACAGAAGTCAATAAAGATTTAAATGGTATACTGTACATTTGGTGGGAGACAAGTCTCTTATTTTTGAGATTCTCTTTTCAGTTCAAGTTTCTTGAAATTCAACCTTTCTTCTGAATCCTGATGACATAAAAAATCTCAACGGTTTCTTGTTATTCAAAACACAATTTAATTACAGTTAAAACTTGATTTAAAAAAAAAAAAAACAAAAACAAACCCAATCCCAAGCTTAGAAAATGTTGTATTTCTTGATTAGTTAGATTAGCTTGGACTGTGGTATTTCTTTTTGCAGTGATTAGTGCATTAACTATTTCTTCCTGTATGACTACTTCTTCCTATAGTAAAATCAACATGATTTCCCCTGCATTTTAATTGCAGCAGGATTTTCACACTTCAGTTGATGTCTTTGTTTAGTTTTTCATCCACTTACCTTGTACTTACGTGTGTAAGATACAGCCCAGTGTATTGCTGCATGTTTTCTCTGCTAATCTGACACTACCTGCATCACCCGTTGCCCTACTGTTACAAGTTTTGGGTCTGGAAGCAAAAAGAAATGGGAACGTCTGCTTTGACTGTGAGTTTCGCCAGCCCTTTGGCTAGAAGAGTAGCTCATCCATGTGGAGCTTTGTGTGAAATTGATAAGAAGGAGACTTAATCAAAATACTAAAAAAAACCTGTTTTACTGGAAGTATCAGAAATGAGTGAGAAAAAGGTTTAAAGAACTCTGCAGTGTCCTTTAATGTTCTCGGTATATTTTCTACTTCAGAAGTGAATCCTGTCTGGATAAGAAAGTCTGGATAAGAAGCTTTTCCTACATTTTTGAAGGTATTGCACCATACGTTAATAAACAAAGTTCCTCTTTGCTTTCACTAGAGAGTTGTATTTATAAATCAATGTCGGGTGTAGCTTGTGGGTTAAGTAAAGTTCAGGGGACAGCTCTAAGAAAATAAAGAAGCAGACTCATTAATGAAAGAAGATAAATGAATGATGTATCCATTTCCCCTCCTTCCCCTGAAGATGGGTACTGGCCTCCTACTTGAAATTCATTTTATTTTTGTATCTGGTCTTTAGATAACAGTACAGGTCTGCTTCTCTTGTTGAGAATATTCCTACAATAAATGTTGTTATTCTGTCACATATTGTATGGAAATTTATATCTATGCATTTTTATGGTACTCTACTGATTAATAATTTTATTATAGTATATTTACATCTGTGTCAGCTGCAGCAGCTCAGCCAATAGCATTAATCTATAAGAAGGACACAAGAAGCCTACTTTAATGATAAATGCTTCAGAACTTCAGTGTAATAGTATTTCTTTTAATATAAAACATAGAAAAAGATCTTTAGAAAATAAGAGGACTAAATGCTAAAGGGATTTGTGCACTGGAGTGTTCAGGGTAAAAAGATTTCAGTTTTGGGTGGCCTAATGTTCCACCCTTAGGTTCAGTATAGTACATATTCCTTTTTTTGCTTTGGAGAGTGCAAATATCACTTTTGGACTAAGTTTACTAGTTTTAGGTTTAAGTATCTTTCCTGCTGAAAAGAAGAAGCTGCTACAGAAGAAATTCCATGGCTCTGAGAATCCTATTTTCACGTGTTCATTTTGAGTGGAGGACATGATGAATATTTAACTTCAGTAAAAGTATGTGTGAGCTTGCCTGAATTGAAAAAGAACTCAATTATCGGTGAAGTATCTAAGTGGCTTTTTTAAAGAAATATCAGTTTAAATTAACTGTTGTTAAGATATGACATAGGCTATGTATTACTGATGTGTGATAATAGCTTTATATAAAGAACCTACTTATTTACTGGTAAGTTTTTGGTGAAGGTTCTCATTGTTTCTAAGCTTTCTGTATTAACTTGTTATTTAAGAGTGCTTATTTAGATCCTTAATGAACACTATCCTAAATAAGTTAATATAAAATGCTATTGAATCTTGTTTTGATGGGGGAAAAGTTAGGTGCTATGAAAAACTATATGAATAGTTATTATAGTAAGTGTAATTTAGAAGGTTGGGATGAAAGGTGCATAATCCCAGCAGAAAACCCATTGATTAAACTTCAGAATGAAGATGCAAATTATAAGGAATATTGTTTTCAAAAACAGAGTCTTACCTGAACATGGGAAGAATTAATGTTCAAATGATAATTAGGAAACTGAATTTTCGTAGGACCTTTTTCCAGTATACGATTAAGCCATGAGATTAATTGAGTATGAAAAAACCAGTGAAAGTTAGATTCTGATATGTTATGATGTATAGATACATAGAAAACGTATAAGCTGTAAAAAGGCATCAGCTAAATGAATCACATTTAAGATTAATTAAAAAAAAAAGCTGAAAGTCTTTTTGCAATTGCAGCTAGAATCATCCACTGCTGTTCACTATGCTATAACCTTAAACATGAAATCAATGTTACTACAATATAAAAGATACGTTGTATGGTATATGCCAAAAGAAAGCCCTTTTTCCTATTATAATTTGCAAGTTTTGCACATTATCATTTGAATGAAAGGACAGTCTTTTGAGATGAAACACTGCAACGTGGCATTGCATTAATTCATGAAAAAAGTATGTAAAAAAGTATGAAAAAAGACCTTGGATGAAGAACTACTGAAATTACTGGGATTTTGACATTTACTTCTGTGCAATTAGAATTTCGCTATCTTAAAAAAAACTATTCTTTTGAGTGTCTAGACTTAGAAAACAACCTTACTGAGCATATGCTTCTGCATGGTGAGCCCTAACTAATGTATGAGAGAGATTACAAAGGAAAAATGTAATGGAAAACATGAGGGAAGCAAAAGAAATAGAAAGTCCAGGAGAGGACAGAACAAGAAATACCTGTGGGCTTTGCATGCATGGAAATAAGTACTTTTATCATTATTCTATGATGATGTGATTTGAGGGTAATAACATGTCTCCCAGCAGCAAGGCAGCCTCTTTGCAGCCAGTACAAGGTGAGTATCTATATGCAGAACAGGGCCTTATATTTTGCAGACACCTACATCAGAAACATCTAGATGGCATTATCACACTTGGTTACTAGGTTCACCAATATACATGTGTGCATGCAGACATGCTTACAGGGTTGCTGTGATGGTTTAGCCCTGGCTGTGTGACAGGTGAGCACCAAGTTTTAATATTATCCCCCTCTCCTAAACTGGATGGGACAGAGAGAAATATAACAAGTTTTATGAGTCAAGATAAGGGCAAGGAGATTGCTTGGATCACAAGTCCTGACAGCAAACCTGCTCTGACTTGGGCTTCTCTGCCCCCATGGGCTCCCAGGTCTTGCAGGAACTTGTTCCAATGTGGGCTTTCCACAGAGTCACAGCATCCTTCAGGCATCCACCTGCTCTGGTGCGGGGTCCTCCACGGACTGCAGGTGGATCTCTGATCCCCAGTGACCTCCATAGATTGCAGGGGCACAGCTGCCCCACCATGGTCCTCATAACAGGTCACAGGGGAGTCTTTCTTTCAGGGCCTAAGCACCGTCCTCTCCCTCCTTCTCCACTCACCTTAATGTCTGCAGAGATGTTTTCACATTCTCACTCCCTGTTGCTGCTGCAGTTTAGCAACTGTCCATAACTTCTCCTCAAATACATTATTCACAGAGGCATTACCTAAATCACTAACTGGCCAGCCCTGGGTGAGCTGCAGGGTCCATCTCAGAATTGATTGCCATCAGCCCTATCAGCTACATGGGAAGCTTCTGGCAAATCCAGATCCCTTGTAGCCTCCTCCACTTCCAGAAACCTGACCTGGGCAAAACCACTACACCTGCCTTCCAGTGAGTATTGGACTCCTTGAAGACCTTTTCTCCTTATTATCAAGTAAAAAAACAAGGGTGTTAGCAGTTCACTGCAAGTTATAGATAATCATGTTATATATTATACAGCCAGTGTAACTGTTAGCCTTTGAGCTTGATTAGTTTTCTTTCTAACTCTATGCAAGTCTCTGTATAAGTGTGATTTGCTTATAAAGGTGTTTGGAATTACCTCTCTGATTCTGATAGGATGTGGATTGAACTGTGTTAATGTAGTTTTTCTTTTTTGGTTACACTGTGGGATAGCTTTATGGTTTCTATTCAAATGTATTGTGGATACAATTTTTCTGTATAGTAATGTAGTAATTAAGATTTTTTGTGGTTTTTTTTTTTCTCTTATTCTAGTTTGTCTCAGCACGAACTATAAAATTAGTGGGTTGTATTCTGGCGTTTTATTTCTGAGAGGCTATTATCAAATCCATGTTTAAAACAGGCTCAGTTCAAGCACAAGTTTTCTGTAAAGCAATACTAGTCTGGAAGAGTAAGTATAAGGAGCTGTGAAGATGCTCATTTTGTGCCTGGCTGCATTTTTGCCTCGATCTGCCCAGTTACATTACAGTCTTAATTCGTAAATATTAAATTCACCCGTGGAAATGATAAATCTTATTCTGTGTCCTTCCCTGTTAGTCAGATTATCTAGGACAGTCATCTAGTCCATTTGCAGGTGACAAAAATTTAGTGCTCTTCTTTGTGTTTTCTATAGTTCATAAATAATGCATCAGACCTTTTGCTTTCCATACTTTAACTGATGTCCCTAAAGACTATATTGGCTGCACAGATCTGAAATCTTCTCTGGTGCTTAAGACTCTTATGGGAGACTTTTTGGAGAATAAAACCTTGTATTTCAAAGTTTGCAGAGTTGCTGTTGACCACACTGACTCTTTGTTTCAACTTTCTCTGTGTTTGATCTTCTATAGGAGGTCATATCCTGCACCCCAATAGCTCCACCTGACAGTAGTCCAGTTTTCATTCTGCGTTATGAAGAACTATTCACATTGTTCCAGCTATAACCTGAAATTGATACAAGAAAACCAAAACCTGTAATGAGGTGAATGAAAGTAAAACAATTTATTATATTAGCAGAAATAAAAAAATATTCTTTATTTGGATATGGTTTAAACAGTGAAGTGTGTACAGATTTGTAGGGTTTTTTTCTTGATTCTGATGAGAACAAGTAGATAAAATATATCTTGCTGTGTTTGTGTGGAAGATGAACTGCAGCCTGCTGGAGAGACCAGAACTAGAAACAGTAAAGACCTGTCTATAAAGAAAATATAGATAATCCTACAGAAAAATAAATAGTTTATGTCCTTAGGAATTTTTGCTAATGCAGACTTAGTAATATGTTGATAATGGAACACTATCCCTCCTTGTGATCTTGAAATGGAAAATAAATATCCTCTTTACTGCTTTTTGTCATGCTGCTTCTGACTAACTCTGTGAATTTAGAATCTTTGAATTGCTGGAAATACATTAAAAAGTCTGTAAGACATCTTCCTCTTCTTAACCTTAGACATATTTTTTTTTTATAATACACAAGCAATATCAATAGTGTTTGGAGACCTTAACACTTTACAGCAGTATTTTATAGTATGTTACTGATTTGGCACTTTTTTCTTGGGGTGAGTTTGGAGTTTTTTTCTGTTATTTTGTTTTTCTGATTGTTTGGTTGGCTTTGAAGCATGTCATTGTTGTTTGTTTCCTTATTTTTAAATAACTGAAAGTCAGGATAAAAGCATTACATAGGATTAATTAAAACAGATTATACATGAAGTAAAATAATCTCCTTAAGAAGAACACAACATTCAATTCTAGAAGTCTGTACTGAGTCTGATTCCAAGAAAAGGTAACAGTGCAGGTTTCAGGCTTGAGTACAGCACATCAGACAGTGCTCTACTTGAAAGAAGAGGAGAAGCTTGCCTGTCAAGTAGTTGTACCAGGAAGTACTGTACTTAAAATTTACTCCAATAAGGCTTAGTTTGGGTGGTGTGGAAACAGTAGTCTCTTATCATAGCTTTTATTGCTGGCCTGTGACTCCCATGTAAATTGCCCAGTTGCATAGCTTCTGTTCCCCTCCCACTCTTGATTCCCTTTAAATGGAAATTCAGTGCACTAGTATGCTTTATTCAAAGATGCTATTATGGGTTCTATTTAAATACTTTGTCTCCAGAGGGATAGCTAAGCAGGATTCCAGTCTTTCACAGTTCTCTTGAGAAGGTCTGCCCCACGTTCAGTATCATCACTGGAGGTTAACTTGCATTAACTTAAATTATAATGTGCTTTTTATGGAGTACACTTCCACAGGATTAATTCTAGTCCCAAACAAAGGGTACAAATTGTGCATCTCCTGTTCAGGGAAAAGCCATTAACAAAAGCAAGGTTTCTGTCTCTGATTTAATGGCAAATTTTGCATTTTCCTATACTACTTTAAGGATAAAACTTTAGACTCCTGGAAGCTATGTCTTTCTCACTGCAAGACTTTTGCCTGAGGCTGCCTTTTCTACATCACTTATGTTCTTGTTCTTGGTGCCTTCTTATCCTCATACTCTGCTGAAACATAGTGTACTTTGTACCTCAATCTAAGAGTCTCAGGAGGAGAGACTATCCCAGGACGTTCAGTTAAACACGGTTTATTTCTCTATAAGTCTTTAAAGTATGCAACTCAGAGTAAACTGAGTGAGAATGCATTGCCGCCATGTTGTTATTCACAACATCAAGAAATACGATCATGGATCACTCAGAGATATTTTGCAATGATGTGGCAGCTTGGTCCAACTGAACAAAAGCAAAGAGATTGAATTCAAGCTACCCTTCTTTCAGCCAGTCACTTAGGAAGTTAGAAGGAAAAGTGACTGACATGGCTTCAATGATGCTCACAGGCCCCCCTCATAGCAATGCACAAATCTTAGACTAATGACAGTTTTTGTCATTATTAGGTTTCATGGCATAATTTGATGGCATATTTTGTCCAAAACTGCAGGCACAACTAACAGAAGTGGTTATGTGTCACTAAGAGAATAAAAATCCAGATTTTAAGCACCCCATGATCTGCTTTTCCCATTATCCCATTATTTCATTTATAACAATATTACTCACATGGTACAGTCAGTGCTAGACACAGATTTCATCTTTTGTTATTTTTTTTACTTTTAACAGTGTATTTACTCAAACATCTACAAAACCTCAACATAAACAGAAGGAAATTGCGTGGTGTATTTTGGTTTTGAACAAACAGCAACAACAGGAACTTTGCTTGAGCTATAGAGGGAGGAAGGAAGAAATTCGGGAGAAATCAAGGTATGTTTATAAATAAATCTTCTTCATAATATTAACTCCTTTCAAACCGAGCAAGTTTGTGTTGTATTTCCTTTGACTCTGTTCAGATCTTCCATTTTGGCTGAACCACTTATCATCTCAAGTTATTGCTGTTCTTTTGCACAGTCTTGAAATTATGTTAACTGATTAAAGAATAGTCAAATAGCCAGACTGAAATCTCAGTATTTTCCCTGATAGATTATCCTTTATTTCATCCCTCTTAAGCTGTCTTCCAATAGTTGAAGTCTTTCACTGCAATTTCCTAATATTCACTCTACTACATTCCTAATTTGATCTCCTTCAGCTCCAAATGGCTTCTTAAGATAGGCTAAGTTTAAAGTGAATTTTGTGAAAACAATAGCAGGAAAATATCAATGCTGTTGACTTTTCATAGTCGTAATTGTGGTTCAAGATACTCATGTATCTCGGAACCTGGAGGGACAAGTACTAAATGAATATAGTAGCTCTGTCTCAAAAAAGGACGTGATAATTTCCTTTCTGTATGCATAAACTGTTATTGTAAGCAAAATGAGGTGACCTCACCTCATTAGAGATGACCTCAAGTTATTTTACCATCAGAGATATTAAGGTTCCAAGTGCAGGTGCAAATAGTAGTTCCGTCTTGAGTATAGAACTAAGTCTTTGGCCACTATCCTCATTGCACTAATATTAATAACACCAGAGAATACCAAGTCTACTCATGCTGACATTTCTCCATGAGAAACTATTGACAAAGAGAAGTGATTTATCTTGCAAAGCTTTCAGAAGGTAATGAGTTCCAGTCACCACTGAGCTGAATCCAGTTTAAATTGGTGACCTAAAGGTGAAAGAAGTTACTCTGCTACTTGTTCTGTCTAATTGTCTTTAACAATTTCTGCTCCTTTGAGCAACTGACTAATTTCTTCTCAAAATTCATGTAATGAGTTTCTTTTTAATAATGCTTTATGACTGCATCTTAGTGAACAGCATAAAACATATTACAGAGCTATTGGAAAATCAGACTATGAAAGACTTTAGAAACTGCATTTGTACTAATATGTAAAATAAGCCAGGCTATCTTGTCTGGCCCTGAGATGAAATGATACTGCATGGCTTACATCCAGATGGCTAAACTCTCTTCCTCTCGAAAGAGGATTGCCTGACTGGTATTACCAACTGTGAATGATTCTTAGTCATTGCAATCCCCTAAAACTTGCCCAGACATTTTGTGGGAGCATCCTAAGTTGGCTTTAGTCAAACTGTATTGGAATATGCTGACAATTAACAGCCTGGATGATTGCCTGTCAGTTCTCAAGCCTGAGATGGAGATCCCAGGGATCCCAGAGTCCATCTGTTCCCATGCTTAACTGTCCTTACCAGCAAAAACATAGTGTCTAATTAGAATATTTTTTTCCCTTCAGTTAAGAGGAGTGAAATTGTTATGTCCAATTTAAGATGAAGTATTTTGCAGGCATAAAAGGTAGTCACAAAATCAACCATCAGTTTTCTTTGTAGCAGAATATTGCCTGTAGACTTCATTCTTGACAAACGTATTAGCTACAGAAGTAAAATTATTTGACACAAATTGCCCTGATTCTTAAATCTCTTAAACTCTTATACCAGACCACTGTAAATGTTTTTTTCTATCTCAGGCCTATTCTTAAACTCTAATTAGTCTCCATATTCTCATATCCATAGTGCAGTAGGGGACAGCTGGGGTCAGCAGGACAGATGAGCTGGACAGCCATCCGGTGACATCTCAGATTTGGATTCCTTGAGAGGATCATGGAACCATAGAATTGTTTGGCTTGGAAGAGACCCACTATGTCTCCTGTCTTTTTTGTCAAGGGAGGCACATTTTCTTTAGTATTACTTTTCTGGGCAACGTACTTGTGGAACCACCAGATCTCCCAGGAAGTAATCAGCCAGCAGCCCTTAAGAGAAGGAAATTGTGAACTGCTATTCCTTTTAGGAATGGAGCTTGTGAATCTCATGGATTTTGAAGTACTTAACCTGCATCCCAAACATGTAGAGATGGAGTCTGACAATTTCCCAACATTGTTCTTCATCTCAGTAGATAATGGCTTAGGGATGCAGCACTATCTGGCTCCAGGAGAACTTAGCAGTCTTTCCTCCTTTACTTTTGCTCCTGTAGAAGTCTGCAGGTGTGCCACTCTGGGGCAGAAGTCCTGTAAAACAACATTTTCAATACTTAGCTTTGCTGTGTCATAATTTATACATACTAAGAAGTGAATAGTTTTGAAGCTTTACAAGATGATAACTAGAACTGTGTAATGAATGCAATTTAGGAGTGAAAGGAAAATGCTTGCATATTTTTGTCAGCCTTTACAAATTATTTCTTTATTGCTGTAACTTTAATTGCAAAATCTGGTTTATAATAATACTTAATCAAATTATGTGGGAGAAAGTTCTGAAAAATAGAGTAATTCAGTAATTATTTTACATTATGTAAAATATGACATCTTTCTAAGTTTAGAATATTTAATGATCATTTTGGTAAGCTTAGCAAAAGAATGGCTGAGGTTTTTTTAAAGTGAGGCTTTGGAAGAGAATATGAGCTTTTATACATCCTATTAAACTGGCACACACCACATTATTGCTTATATATGCACAGTTAGCTTTTCTTATCCAGTTATGTATTATGGCTGGATTAAATTTCTCTGAAATACTTTATGGTGTATCCTGGTGTTTAAAACGTTATTGCATCTCTGAATGCTCCGTGTAATAGTTTGTGGTATAGAATTTTATTCTATGAAATGGATTTGCCATAACAGAGGCATTTACATTATTTTCTGTTCTTTTCACATCCTTGCACAGCTCAGAGTAGTCATCTCTACTTTTTTACTATGTTATCTTTTTCTTTTATCATTAGTACATTGTGAGTAGTAGACAGAGGAAAATATTGTGCAGCAGGGAAAGGAATTGAGGAATTTGTTGTTTTTCCATGTCATTCTCTGAATGACGATTATTGCGATTTGTTTTTAAGATAAGGAGAATATATCTAGGACTTAGCAGTAATGCCTACATCCAAAATATAACTTCAAGGTTTTAAAACAAAACATGTGTAAGAAAAAATAATCTTTTAATCCATGTGGATGGTACTACAAGCTGATTAGGGATTCCAATGGGTGAAAAATCAGCATGTAAGTTCACAGCGTGTGTGGGAGCTGTTCTTTTTTACACTCCTGAGAGTATGGCCTTCTTGCATATGCTGGTGGTCTTTTTGCTTGCAAGGTGGTTATCTAAACAGTTAGATTTGTAAATTAAAATATCAAGTTTTGATAGCTGTGTAGAGTTAGGATAGCTAACTTTATACTTTGATGTCAGTAAGCGGTTGAATGACAATTCTGTCTCAGGTCAGAATTTAATGTCTGAGAGGGCATACAGGCTGAAGTTTGCTCACAGTTCAAGACATACTGGTTTATAGACATAGTGTCTATCTTGTTTCTTAGGTAAAGAAATTAAATTTAAATAATTCTGAAAACCTGTGCCCTTGTGTTCCCAACTTACAATAACTCAATAATTTCCAGATCATATTTTCTGATCTGCAAAGGTCTAATCAACTCTTGCAAACTCAAACTGAAATAGATTCTCTCTGGCTTACAGTTCATAAATAATACAAACTTTGCTTTTAGAGTTTAATTAACAGATCTGTAAATGACTTCACCAGAATTCAGCTCTTTTTTCCAATTGGTATGTTGACTTTGAAAGCTAACAGGAAAAAAGTCCAATAAAAATGAGGTACACATATGCAAGAGGATGTCACTTTATATAGTCACTTTTAGAAGTGCCATTCATATTCTGTGCATCTTAACCAGGCAGATTTCATTGGCAAAAAAAGGATTTTTTATGGCAATATGAAAAACAGATCAAAATGAGTTATCTAATGAAATAAAGCTTTTTTCCAGTGTTGGAAGTGAAAAGACATTACACAGCTCCTTGAATAGAATGTGTATGTCAGGTATCAAACCGATTACAACACAATCGCTGAGAAGAGGACAAAAGATTAAATCTGCAGTTCAGCGTCAACCTTTTTTTGCTTTATGAAGTAAGCAGTTTATACCAAAAGTAGGAAATATTTTTCTTCTATGTGTAGAAGGCAGTGGTATATGCAATTGTATCTGTTATCATAGTAAAAATCAGCAGTTAGCCCAATTTCACTATAGCAAGGTGCAGAAGTAAAATCAAGGTGTAGCACTGCAAAATAAGAAAACTGGAGAAAAACTTGGTTTCACAGTTTATATTAGAATTTGGAGTCTGTAATACTCTGGTAGTTTTCCTGTTCATTGTTTTTTTTCCCATTACACTTGATCTAGCCCTTTATTGTTAGCAATCAGTACACAAAAATGTATGTCTGTATTTTTTTTATGAAAAGTGACATATGTATTGATTAGCGTAGGCTTTTACATAGAATTTATAGAGATGGAATTGGGTTTTTTGCGGATGGATAAAAAATGACACTATGCATATTATTAGCGATAATATGTTTACTATTTCTGATGTTTTTGCATTACCTCTGGTAGACAAAGATGGATAATGCTTTTAATGAGGGGGGTAAAATGATTAATTAAGATTTCTGAGAGAAATAGAAATTACCCATTTCCATGACCTCTTCATGAATCTAGGCAAATATTACTCAAATCAAAGATATGGGCTGATGGAATTTTTTATAGCATATAGTGAAGTCATATAAATGGATTGAAGTATGCCAAATACACACATTTGATCTGCTGTAATCCATGGATCTTTCCTGCTACCAAGACCTGAGAGTAAAAGTAATCATTTTAATTCTCTATCTTGCAAATGCATGAGGGCAACAGCACCTTCAAAAGTGTGGTAGGCAGCTATTTAAAGATGTTGCTGAGACGGTGTGATACAATATATTTTATCTGATCATTTAAAAGGTGAACTGGAACCAGAAAATCCAACATTCACAGGCAGAGGTGCTATTTAACTTGATATTAAATCATAAGAAATATAAATGAGAGAAACAGACTTTATGAGCTGGGAAAGCTGGTAAAAACACTTTTAGTCTTATCAGTATTTAAAGGGGAAAAAAAAAAGATTTGCTGGATGTCAGAACTTTAAAGCAAAAGTGTGAGCACAGATAGCTTTTGAGGGATCAGAGAAAATGCCAATTTTGATTTTTTAATATCATATGCATGACAATGAAAACTGAAGCGAGGTTGCTGGAAAATAACACCCCTGGGATGCATGTAAATACACAAAAGCTTAGAACTCAAAACAGAGCCTTAGGGAATTAAAAAATGCACAGGGAAGATAATAAATATGGAATTATTTATGGTCACTAATTGAGAGCATTGACAGGGGGACTAGAAAAATCCTAACACACTCCATAAAGATTACATTTTGTTGAAATTCTTCTGAGAGATTTCCCACTGAAAAACATCTGTTGCCTGAGAGGACATAGAAAACGTGTAGTGAAGATCACCATGTTGACATATAACCCACAATCAGTGTGAAGATTCTTTGAAATGTGTTAACCATTGTTTTTTAGGAATAACAAGAGATAACAGAAAACTATGAGACAAATTCTGATATAGTTTTTCTTTTTGAATAATATATTTGCATGCTATGGAGAAAAAGATATTCTGGTGTTTCAGACCAGAACTAGACAAACACTGCCCCTGTTCTGTCATCTTCTGCTGAAATCCAAGCGACTCTTTTATCTACTCTGCTAGTCTGTCTCTCCACATACCTTGCAAGATTTATTCTACCCTTTCTGAACACCATAAGAGACCTCTCAATATTTTGTATACTCTAAAAATGAGTTTGTCTACTTAATTTTGATGCAGCAGTCAGGCCATTTCCTTTTCTTTGTCTATATGATGGTTTATGTTTTTGGGTTATTATACAGTTTGAAATAACTCATGACAAAGAGTTAAGACAGCTTGTGTAACAGTCTTGATCCTAAAAAGTGCTGATCCCTTGTCCCCTGATTCCATGCATATGCAATGACTAAGTTATAAGAAAGATCAATTTGATGCTTTTTATCCTCTAGCCATGTTGTTCGTGGCTGATCACTTCTCTCCCATTCTGATATGGCCTCAATGTACCCAACAAGCTCAATGCTCTGGGCTCTGGGTTGATTTTTTCTTCTGAATTATGCCGTAATTCCAAGAGGAAGTCACTGATAATAAGGGATTTCCAGCTGGAAGGCTCAATAGCTAATTTAATTTAGATTAATATAAGTACTAAGCTGTGATGGTGCTGCTCCAAGATCTTGCCATGTAAAATAATTGCAATATGCTCTAAAAAGATTTTAGCAGCATTCTTTTACTATAGAGTAGGATAGAGCACTACACCAATACCAAGAAGGGCCAATACAGAAAATCAGATCTCACAAATAGAAAGTCTCATCTTATTTTTGAAAAAATACCAACAACGTGTCTTTAAAACAAAAATGAATCATAGGACTTTAACAGAATGCACTATTTGCTCTCCCTGAAGAGGGATTTGTTTTCAACTCTGGTCTGCCTCTTTCAAGTAACGTCAGCTGTTACATGTTGGACTCGGAAAGTAAAAGCATTCGTTAACTCTGAAAATTCAAACACACATAGCAAATGACCTTCTCTAGGACTTTCTTTGCCAGTCTTCCTTGAGAGATGGATAAACAACTGTGTTACTTATATTCGCTTAGCATGTGTGGTTTATAACTGGATGATAATAAGACAATGAAATTAAGAAATACCTAAAAGCTAAACTGTAAGTCTCCTCTCAAACTGAGCTTTATTAAAGAGTCTGAGGGTATGGAATACACTGGCAGTGTGTGACTAAAGGTATTTAAATAAAAATGTACATGGCATTGTCTTTGAACCTTGAGTTGTTCAGTGGGAGCAAATCCCTGCATTTCATCAGGAGTGAACGGAGCCTTTGTCTGAACCAGGGGAGAGGAGAACTGAAACTGGCAGCATGTGATGAAGGCATGCAATGTACTAGCCAGTAGTCCTGGATATTCCAAGTGTAATGAAAAAGCAGTGAGTTCAGCAAGAGACCACAAGACAACAGCAGCTTTCTTGCTCAGAACAAAATGCAAGAATTTAAAAGCAATTAAAAAATGGAGAGATGAATCTTAATCATATGCTCCATTTTGAAAGCTGCACTGGAATAGTTCTGCTGCTCTTTCAACCTTTGAGTCACAGAGGCAGTGATAGCAACATCTAGGTTTTATTTTTAAAAAATGCATAAAAGTCCTTTGTCATATCTCTAATGTGTTCCCAAATTATATAACATAGGTGCTGGGTGTGCAACCCATACACTCTGAATTTTGCAGAAAACGTTCATGATCAGAGGAAGGCCAAGAAATTGCTCCTGAAAATAAAATGGCTGTCTACAGGATTTGCTCTTATGTCTGCTTTTCTTCTTCAGATCCATACTGAACAGTAGAATAGAATAAGGAAGTAAAGAAGGTATGCAATAATGCATCAGGACTCCAATTATTAACTATGGGAGGAAGTATAAGGCTTCACAGTGCAGTGGAAGCCTTTAATAAATTTTCAGTCTCTAATTTAAATTAGTAGCTATAGGAGGAAATTGGAAGACAGACATTAAAGAAATCTAATTTTTTGTATAGAACTTTAAAAGGGATAATAGAACACAGGGAAGAAACAGTGTTGGCATGGTGTTGTTTCTTGGTGATTTGCTACTCTTTATAC
The DNA here is from genome assembly GCF_028858725.1 of Colius striatus. Classification (NCBI taxonomy): domain Eukaryota; kingdom Metazoa; phylum Chordata; class Aves; order Coliiformes; family Coliidae; genus Colius; species Colius striatus. The sequence continues at coordinate 17,324,771 of NC_084771.1, forward strand.
TTTTAATATTTTGTAGTATCCAATCTTGAGCATGTACGATGGGGAAAAGTTGTGGCAATCAGCCTTGTTCTATGTGAACATTTTATAATCTCATATCGCTCACTCTCGCTCTCTTATGCTGCTGAAGAGATCAATAGAAGTTGCCTGCTGAGGATGTTATCTTTGGTACCAGCTTTTTAATTAACTCTTGTCCTGAGCTCAAAGAGCAATGTTTCACAGTAAAAACTCTTCATGTACAAAGCAGATCTGACATTTATCAATTACACTTCATGATATCCAGTAGGGTGATCAAACAATTGGGAGCTGTAGTACTATTAGTTTTCCAGTGATGGCAAAATAAAATGGATGCCCACATCAAATATGTTTGCATCATTTTGGACCCCTTTTGAACATGTCTGCCAGTCATTTTGTGAAGAATACTCTGTTGGCACTGAAGAGAACTTGTCAATGCTAAGATCACATTATGTATATCAGGCATGATAGAAAAGGTTAGTGTAGATTTTAATATAAAAACCTCAAACTGCTTTCTCTTCCTCACTGCTATGACTATAAATTGAGAGTTTGTTTTGCTTTTTGGATATTAGGGAGGCATTTTCCAGAAGATGAAGCTTTCCTTGGGCATCTGTGTGCCAACCTACAGGTCTATGCATTTGGCTTCCTCCTTCACTTTTCAGGCTAAAATCTGATTTATCAGAAGTGTATCAGGTGCAGTACATGAATCTACATGACGTTTTTTCCTTAGGGAGAATACTCATCCAGACTGATAATCTTGTGAAAGTGTTTTGCTATTCTGTGCTGTAAGAGGGAGACCCAGCGTTACCAGTAAGCACCTCACTACTCACACCAGAGTTCTTGTATATATGTCGGAATGCCTGTTATCCTGCTTGATAATTCTTATTTTGTGTTTATTAGCAATTCTTTGGATGTTTTACACAGATTGTACAGAAGATATTCTGTAAAAGCCAAATAGTCTTAAAAATTTTAAATCTACTGCTTTCTAAACTTTCAAATTAAAAATTATTAATTAATACTTTTATATCTGCATTATTTTCTACTTTGACTGTGGTAGTGGTTACTGACTATTTGATTATTTCACTTGAGCACTGTTGGTGCATCATAACCACAGTCAATTTAATGTTTTTGCAGAAACCAACATGGATAACTTCTTCTCAATACTGAGGATGCATTCTTATTTGTGTAAGGGGCTTTTACAGGCTATCTAGGAAGAATTTCTCATCCTCTTCTGAAATCTCATATATTGAAAAACTGTTGAGGATTCAAGAGCCACTATGTTTTAGGAAGACCTCCTAAAAACATCTTAATTCCACAGTCCCCTTGAGAGCCTGTGCACTTTTCAGTAACAAAGCTTCTGCCTCTGTTATTACTGTTTATTTTTGTTGAAGGAGACACTAACATCAAGAAACAAATGGCAGTCTCTCCCAGCAGTCTTATTCTATTAAGGACAGCTGTTATTGTGTCTGCAGCAGTGTACAAAGCATAGGATATAATTTTTTGCTGTGGTCCGTGATTGCTTTGTTCGTCTCTGCTGGTGACAGATTAGCTTTGCAGCACATCCATAGGTCACCAACCACTCTTTTTGTATTCGTAGTGGTCAGTACTGTGAAGAAAGATTGTAAATTGAAAATAACACTTTCTTTTGTTGTGTTGTATTTTGGAAACCAAGAACTCCGTAGCAGAGGTGCCATAGGTCGTGCTAAAGATACGCTAGCAATGCTACATGCAAGAGCTTCTATAATAACACCAGTCTCTCATTATACCTGCTGTCAGTTGGTTCTATCTGTCCATGACATTTATAAAATTCTTTTTATAAAAAATTTAAGGTTCAAATGTGTTAAGAAAAGTACACTGCTATGGTTTACTAATGAAAGAAGGAGAGGTTATTTTGTTATCAAATGTCCAGAGGAAAGCACTTTTTAAAATTTTAGCTGTTTTTTTCTTCATAAAATGCAAAAGCTCTTATCTTTTTTAATTTTAATTTCTACTATAACTGGAAGATTAAGTCTCTCTTATTGAGGATGTTTTGGGTTTTTTTTGTAGTATCCATCTCATGAGTTGTAGCATAAAAATCTTCTGGATGAACTTCATTTTTCCTTTGGAGTTCTGACTGGGGCAAGGAATCAGTTCCTGTCTCTTGTCTTCACTCTGCTTGTCTCAATGACAGAGCCAGAACCTTGAAAATAGTTACAGTTGATAAGTATGCCTTCATAAATGAAGCCCTTGAAAGGGAGAAAAAGAATGCTATGTCTGACTTAAATTATTCCTAGACTTAAATTTGTTCTAGACCTCCTTACCTTTAAAGTAAATAGAACTTTTGCCAAATATGTTTTGATTGTAATAAATAAAAGGCTTTTTTGGGAGATGGATAGTGCTTATCTCCAGATATGTTCAGAGTGAATGAACATCCAAGTATATCTTGTATCCTTGCCAACATGCAATTGCAATACAGCTTGCCAGAAGAGTCCCAGAGAACAGTTCTTTATCTTCTTGAGAGCCAAAAAATTAGTCTTGTATTGTGGGATAACCTTACTCATCAGCAGTACAATTCAGAGTTTCTTGGCCTATACTTCATTCAAGGTAGAAACTATTTAATGGATACTCTTGCCAAAAATTGTTAACAGCTTTCTTGGAGTGTTGATAGCTACTCATACACCTGATCAGTTCTGTCCTACTATCTGAAAGAAGAACAGGAATATGGAGACCCTTAGCTGAGACTAGTGTGGAGAAAGATTTTGAAAATGCTATATACTTTATTTCTCTACCACAACAAAGAGTAGAAAATATAGATTATCAATATACCCAAGACATCATACACTGAAAGTTAAATTAGCCGCACAGCAAAAATAGCTTTTGTAAAACCTACAGGCTTTGATGTAAAGGGGAGAAGTAGTTCATGTAGCTTGCGCTGACTGTCTGCACTTTGAAATTTACTCTGATTTCCTGGTATTTTTTCCACTTCTGGGAGGAACATATTAAGAAGCTATTCATTTTGAAGTGGGGAATATAACCATAATATTTATAAGTATTAAATAAAGGCAGTTCTCCATCTTTCTTTTAAATTTTTTGAACTTGTTAAAAACTTTTATTTTGGTGGCAGCCTAGTTTGCCAGTTCTGATGTGTTTTTGTCAGGAATCAAATTCCTCAGTGGAAAAGATCTTCCAATTATATTGTTGTTGTCTGCTGAGTACACTGTAAGTTCTTGTATGATCTTCATTTTGCATTTAAAACTAAAACTTTGCATCCTCTTCTGTTCACGACTTTCTGACCTTAAGTGATAAATACACTGAAGTCAAATATTAAAAAAAACATTCTGTTAATATTGTTATAATATACAGTAACTACTCAATAGCTAGGTTCCCTGTAAGAAGCAAACTGTTTTGATCCTGAAGGTCATTTGTGTCCTGGTGCTATGATATCAACTGATTCAAGTAAAAGAATACAGTTTACAGAAACAATGTTATGGGTCACTTCCAATTTCTTCAAGATTCCCTTAGCCATCTCTACTAAGTATGTCTAACTTTAATCTCGTCCAAAAGTTAGTTTATTCGAAAGCTGTGGCACAACTGAAAACATTTAGATGATGTTTTGATCACACTCTACAAGCTTTATAGTATCATGCAGAAATAGCTACGGGATAACACTGAGGGTGAGCTATGGAAATCTGCTTTTCTGTACTTGATTTTCAAATATCCTTCTTAGTACTTTTGGACTCTGGATGCTTGGATAGAAAAACAATTGGAATTCAACAGCACTTCCAAACTATCTGCAAACAGTTTTAATATTCATTTCAAAGCAGATGCCAGGGAGTTCCAGAGTAATGCAGTATCTGTTCAGACAAAATGAGAGAAAACTTTGAACCTGCTGGAATACAGATACATGTAGACACTTCCGTGGCAAACCTTCTAGCATTTTCTGAAAAGGAATCCAAATCTGCCTCTGCACTGCTGTGGATAGTTTGGACGTTGCAAGCAAGAATTATTTTATCTTACAGACAATTTTTATGTTAGTCAAGATGTTTTCAGATGTTTTCAGTTATCCATTTTGTATTAATATTTCAGACTGACTCATTGCTTTTGTTTCCAATCCATTTTTTTTCCGCAGTCTTCCGAATCTGTTGAGTAATTATTTCTGCACTTTCATCAGGAACTACAGTGCTACTCAGCAATTTCTTCTATAGAGTTTTGAAAGTATTTTATTCAGAAAGAACTATGACATGCAAAAGATTCTTTGGGCCATGGCAAGAACATTTTTAATAATGTGTTCACATTTTGTGCTTGAATAAGAAAAAGTCTTGTCAGCAAGCTTTTTTTTTCTATAGGTTTGCATTTCTAAACTACAGATCAAATACTCTAGCTGTGATACCAGATGTGGTATTCTAGTAGTACTTCTTGAATATTGAAGTTATTCTGTGTCTTTAAAGATTTTCATTTTAGAGAAATAATCATCCAAACTTCAGAAGAAAGAAGTGATCCATCTGATTCATGCTTATGCATGTTCCTCACCTGTCTCATCACTTAAAGGCAACAGAAAATAGAAATGTTACACAACCTACAGAATTCATAAATTTCCTTTTTAGTAGTCTTCAAATACTGGAAATACTTAAAAAATATATACTAGAAGTGCCTTTTTATTTCTGGGACCATTTGGGAATATTTCATATGCCAAACTAATCCATTAATTTCCAGAAATTGTTAATTTTTTTTTTTTTTTTGCCCTGGAAATCTTTCCTTGAGCAGTCCAATGAGGTAAAGCCCAGAAAGACATTTAAAAAAATCTCTTTTAAATGCTCTAATTCTGTTTAAATGTGAACCTCTTTCAACTGTTGTTTCAGTATCAACTACAGTCAGTGGCAAAATATTCATTTTGTAAGTATAAACATAAATAAAGCATAATTACTGAATATTTCACTACCAGAAAAAAAAAAAAAAGCTCTGAAAAGAATTAATTCTTCAGCAGTGCAGCACAGTAGTTTTAGTCAGGAAGTGAAGAAAGCTATTTCCAATTCGAACTGCAGAGTTTAGATACTTAGACTCTACTTGAATCTCTTTTAAACTTTCCTTGTTGAGATAAGCCATCTGAGTTTTTAAATCTTTCATTCAGGTTGGTTACCCAGTTCTTTAAACATTGATATGGCTCTCCACTAATCCTTTTCACTCCCAGTGGTAATGAAATGAAATCCATTGTGATTTCTTGCACATTTCAGTTCAGGAACCCAGTCTTGTGGAATAGCTCCAAGCCAGGAGTAGACAGTTGTAAATAGAGGAGACTTTGGACCGCTTTTATGTGTGATGGAAATTGACTCATCTTCCAGTAGATGTTGGTATAATCTTTCAAGCAACTCTCAATTTTTATGACAATAATAATTCAACTAAACCATAAAGAATCTTCAAATTATTCTAATCAAAAGTTCTCATAAATTTTTTACAGAAAAGCTTCAGGATTTAGATGTGTGAAACATAGCTATTGAATCATATGTGTTTCAACACAAAGCCGAAATGTCTCACAAATACCAATACCTAAGAATCAGAGGAAGTCTTTGTTCATTGAATTCTCAGAGGTCTTGGCACACCTTGACTTATATCTCATATTGAGCTGTCTTTCATGTATCTGATTTAAAAACTCTAGTAGATCAGAACTGGGGAAAGTATATCCAGCCTTCATCACTGGCTTGTCAATATAAGAAGAACTGACATGACAATAACACGTCCCAGCATGTTTGTTAGGGATTCTTCACCCATGAAATTTGTAGTCCTTTCAAACACAGAAACTGTACAATTTTAAGGAAGCTTTGTATGGCTCATGAAAAGTAAATGCAGAAAATACAGAGTGAGTGGAAAATAAAGTAGCTTCCATATCACTTAGAGATTTGCTTTAATTGGTGGAGAATGATTTAGCTGAAGACATAAACTCTTTTCACTTCTTGTTAAATAAAACCTTTCTCTGTTTTCAGCCATTTTGAGCAATTGTGTGAAAAGTTTTGGTGCGTGTTTATTTTAATGAGTGTCTCCATATCTTTACTTTTAGAAGATTCACACAATCACAGAATGGTCTGACTGGAAGGGACCTCTAGAGACCATGCAGTCCAATCCTCTGCTAAAGCAGATTCCCTTTGATCAGAGCAGACAGGAACATATCCAGGCAGGTTTGGAAATCTCTTGAGAAGCAGACTACATACAGTCTCTGGGCAGCCTGTGCCAGGGCTCCATCACTCTCACAGCAAAGAAGTTTCTCTTCATGTTTAAGTGGAACTTCCAGTGTTCCAACTTGTGCCTGTTACCCCTTGTCCCGTCTACAAGAGAAATACAGAAAAAAGATTGTCCACATTGCTCAACACCTACCCTTTAGAGCATTGATAAGGTCCCCTCTCAGTCTTCTCCAGGCTAATCAGCCTTTCTTCCTAAGAAAGATGCTCTGGTCTCCTGATCATCTTGGTGTCCCTGCACTGGATTCCCTCTAGAAATTCCCTGTCCCGGTTGAGCTGAGGACCCCAAAACTGGACACAGGAATCTAGATGAGGCCTCACTAGGGCAGAGTAGAGAGGGAGCAGAACCTCCCTGGACCTGCTGGCCACGCTCCTCTTGATGCATCCAAGAACTGAGCCTTGCAGGACTGGTCATACTAACTTTTATAGCAGTACTTCTGATTAGATTGGTGATTTACATAAAACACATGTTTGAAAACAAATTACTGTATTGGATACTATAGTTTATCAACAACAACAGATCAATTTAATGTCACTGTCGATTTCTGCTATTAGCCACATGAAAGATCACATGATGTCATCATATGTTTTCTATATATTTTCAGTAATGTCATTTTCTGTTACATATAGATTAATGTGTTTCACATGATAGTAGTAGATTAAAAACCCCATATTAATTTAAATCTATGTACATTTCATTTGGCACAAAGAACTTGGTGACCTGAGTTTCAGATGAATTCTTACTATCACAGATACAGTCCTCACTTTGATCCTTAGATCTGATGTCTCAGTGAAGCCTTGGGAAGCTGCTCCAGTAAATCCCTCCATGACCCAGAGCTGCAGTAATGAATGCTGTGACTCTTTCAAGTGTCCACGTGAAATGGCAGAGTTAAAGTTCCTTCAATTTTTATCCTGACAATACATTTTATAGCTTTTTAGGTATATAAACCTGAAGTACTCTAATTCTTCCTTCCTTGTTTTTCAGATGCTTGAGTGACAGTGAACTTCACTTTCTAGAAACACAAAACACTGTCCATAACCTTAACTGTGTGTGTGACAGATTTTGTCATCGAATTATCAAGAAAACCTTTTCCTGCACTAGTTTTTGTGTCACCATTCTACTGTTACAGTAAACTTATTTTCTGTGACCACCTCTTAGGTGCTGGATTTGACTTTGCATGGCCAACAGCTATCCAAGTATGGCAGCAGAGTAAGGCAGAAATTTCCAAGGGCAACAGGTGATTTATCATCTGCCACCAGTCATCTTTTTCTATAGTCTTTTATAGTATCAGATTAGTTATTTAGCCCAGTGCTGAAATATTCTCAAGCCAGAATTATTTATTTAAAATGTATGTGTGCAAGTTTCTTAAATTATATGATGGGCTGGAGCTGCACCGACAGAATCTAATCAGCATTCAGTATCACTGGCTTTAGAAGAAAACAAGCAAATGCATGATAATGAGATGAGATAAAAATTCAATCAGAAGAATAAAATATTTTTGTGATTGTTTTATTCATTTCTTTCTCACACAATTCCATCTCCTGAAACACCCTGTCTGAAGCAGCTATTTTTTGGCATATGTTCCAAAGTATATAAAACCTGGCACACATGAGTGGAGGTTTTTTAAATTACTATTGAGGACTGGATATACTTTCACTTTAATCTGAATTGGAAATAGCTCAAGTAGAGAATAACAATGTTGTCTGCAGAGATACTGATGTAAATAGAAAGATATTTCAGAGTGCAGCCCTTTATTTATTCTCTATATTCATAACTGGTAAGGAACTGTATATAATTTCACAAAGGATGTTACTGGTTAGAATTAAAAGGGAAAAATATGGAAGTTACAGGAAATTGGAAAAGTTCTGAAGTTCCCCTTTTACCCATTTATTCCCAGTTTCCTTCTTTTGCAGAAAAATATAAAACTTTTGGTTAAAATGTTTTTTCTTTCTTAAGTTGGCTTTTTTTTTTTTCCTTTTTTCTCTCCTCTTTTTATGGAAGTAAAAGTAAGCTTCCCTCTGAGTGTGTAGTTCAGCTCCATTGATTGGACAATCACTAGATACTATTTTTTCCTCTATTCTTACACATTGCTACAAGGTTTCTCACCAGATTTGTTGGGAGGAGAGCTAGCAACAGATGTCAGAATGCATGAGCCTGGTGTGCTTGACAAATAGATATTGAACAGTTTGTTCAGTGGCTCATGTAACTGCAGCTTTGTGAGTATGAAGACTTGCAGCTTTCAGGTGGGGGCAAGGAGTCATAGGTATTTTTTGGAAATGTGTGGAAGAACACATTAATTACAGTGTATTTGTTATTTTTTTAAAGTTGAAGACTAACTTGAGACCACTACTAAGGAGAAGCTGGTATTTGTCAGTTATGTATGTTGTATACATATCTATTTTATGCTTGTTTTGGAAATTTTTTATACCTGCTTTTACAGCCTGTGTTCTATCAGCATGTGCTGTTTAAGCTTCATGAGATTTCTGTGAGATAAATAAAATACTGAACTTTCTTTTGCTTGAATACAAATGTATTAGAAGGTGTCTATTCTGTATTTTCTGATTCAGAACTTTTATTTTTTACAAAAAGCTCAAGTATGTTTTTTTAGTCAGTTGGGATTCCTGCTTAGCTAGTAAAGTTGCAGCATGGATTCATATTTTGAGTGCTTGAATTTAATTCAAAATTTAATGTGCTTATGTAATTAGATACCTTGATACTATTTTTGTATGGACCCTCATGGCCAATGGCATTCTGGGATGCATCAAGAAGAGTGTGGCCAGCAGGTCAAGGGAGATTCTTCACCCCCTCTACTCTGCCCTGCTGAGGCCTCATCTGGAGTACTGTGTCCAGTTTTGGGCTCCCCAGCTCAAGAGGGACAGGGAACTTTTGAAAAGAGCCCAGTGTAGGACTATCAAGATGATCAGGAGACTGGAGCATCTTCCTTAGGAGGAAAGGCTGTGGGACCTGGTGCTGTTTAGTCTGGATAAGAGGAGACTATGTGGGGATCTCATTGATTTTTACAAATATCTAAATAGTGGATGTCAAGAGGTCAGGACATCACTTTTTCCTGTTGCATCTACTGACAGGGCAAGGGGTAATGGAAAGAAATTGGAACACAAAAAGTTCCATTCAAACATAAGGAAAACCTTCTTTTCTGTGAGGGTAATGGAGCACTGGCACAGGCTGCCCAGGGAGACTGTGCAATCTCTTTCTCTGGAGGTTTTCAAATTCTGCCTCAACATGTTCCTCTGTGACCTGATCTAGGTGGACATGCTTTGGCAAGGGGATGGGACTAAGTGATGTCTAAAGGTCCCTTCCAACCCCTACCATTCTGTGTTTATATGATTCTATGATCTGTACACATACTGTATGGATGTTATTCACACTGCTTGATTTTGCTCATTTGAGTATCTAGCAAAGGTAAATTACAGAGTACACTTTAGCTTTAAGCTTAAACTCTCTTTGGAGTAAACAGAGAGAGATGGGTGCATAAAATATGGTTCAGATTACAACTCGCTTGCTGGTCTCTTGAGTCCTTGAGATTGCTGAGAGTGAATGTTTGACCAGGCTGCACCATGTAAAATGACAAGTAAATATGGTTTTCATCAATGCTTGGGGTTAGCATGCAGAAGGATGTAATCTGGAAGTGAGTTCCACATTCTACAATTTAGATATAGTCTCCAAAATGAAACACATTATTTGATACTATCCATACCTTTTCATTTTGACTTAGAAATTGTTAGAGCTGCCTTCTGCAGAGTAGTTTTTAACTTGTGTAATAGAAACTTCAGCTTTAGAAAGTCTAACTTTTTGTCATTTCTATCCAGATAAACCAAGATGTCCTTACTTTGTACCAAAGGATATTTCTTTGCACCCACAACCTCAAAAATTGTTGCAAATGTTGATGTAGAGTTCCAAAAATGTTTCTTTGTGTTTTATATTTCATTGCATTCCTTAGAGTAGTACAGCTTCAGTGTATGGACAAACTAGATCAGCCACTCCTTGGCTACAAGTATCTCTAAAATACTCATCATCTTTTACAACTTCAACCAAGAACCAATTATTGTCATAGAACACTCCTGGCTTTATAAATATCAAAACACATGTGATATGATATAGCTTAACTAATTGAAAATAAACATCAAAGGAACATTTTAAATTTGTAACTGCCTGCTTTGAATTTCCCTGATTGTGTTGCTGGAATGAAGACAGTTTAAAATATATATATATAAATAATAAAGAATAATATTGCTTATAATAAAATATAAGCAATGTATTAGTTATCAGTCATTAGTATATTCTGATGATACATTAGTAAGACATACCTATGTAAATATAAAAGAACCAGGGAACATTTTTGTTTAGTTTCTTTTAAATTCCACTTTCTGAACTTGTTGCAAGCACAAAGCTAATTTGTGAGTTGTTTGAGCCCTAAGTAGTAGGTTTTGTATGCAATTACAATGTTTTGGAATAAACACTATTGTCATTTATCTGAATTTCTATAGTTACTTGGTTATCTTGCTATGAACACAAAAAATAAAATTGAAACTTTAAGAGTTCCAATATGGAACAGAAAGTCAAATGGAGACTGATTCATATTCTGAGGTTAGACAGTGATCATGTTGTTCTTATCTGAAATACATGCATTTTATATCCTCAGTTCTAATATGCATAACTATTCTCTCTAGTTCAGTTGTGCTTAGTATAGGATAGAAAAGAATCATGATTAAAAAACTAGCTTTATGCCGGCTTTTCAGATCTCTAGTTGGAATTCATTTCAATGATTATCATAAGATAGAGAAAAAATGAATATCATCTACATATTGCATAGTCCAGTGTGATATTAGCTACACTTTAACAGTATCCAGATTTTTTTTCCCCCCTGTACAGTTTCTCTGCTACTTTTCACTTGGGTAAATTGAGCAAAGGCAAAAAATGTGATGGTTTGCTGATCCTAAAGAACAGCAGTGTTTCTAGAAGGGCATAAGGAGATCCCAGCATAATGCAGAAGTGATCTTAAGTCCTTTAGTTTTTAATATATTGGTTTTATATGTACACACCAGAAAAGAAACACCCCCAAAACTGTAACTAGTACTGTATTTGTTATCACAAGTGTAACAGAATTGAGGGTTAAATATAGAATGGCCATATCTAATTTTGTGTGAATACATGTGCCAGGCAAAAGAGACACCCAGCCAATAAAATGAATCATGCTTCATGTACTCAATGTGTGCATCACCTTGAGTATTATAAAAACCTGTAAAACTATCAACAAGTTATGCTTTAGCATCATTCCTGAAAGTTACATCAGGAATGTTTCTGGAACATGTTTCTGGAACTGTTTTCCCAGTGATTTCAGTCAGTACCCCAGTGACAAGACATCCCTGAAAATCTAATTTACTGAGGACTGATAGATGAATACTGTAGGCAACAGACATACTTGATTAATATATTCTGGTTCAAAAATACTGGTATATTCCATGTGTAAGGCAAAATTACTCTATCTGAAAGTTCCTTATAAATTCACGATTCGTAAGTACTTTAAAATAAAGTATAAATTAGCCTTAAACAATATGGAGAATGAGTAAAAGCAGTACCCATCATTTTCTCTTTCACTAATTAAAACCAAAGTCTGACCCAAGTGTAACACAATATTAGTTCTCCAGAAATCTTCCAATTTAAAGACAGTTAAAATTTTTCAGAGTTCAAAGGTAAACACTTCTGCAAATTAACAGAAAATTATTTCAGTTTTGGTTCCTAGATGATCTCTGTTTGAATTCAAGCTCCTAAAATGTCCATGTGGACATATGTGGTGTTTTCCTGCTCTTTCCCACAAGTGCAATAAGTTGTAAAGACAAAATTAATATTTTTTTAGTTTTACACAAGTAATTTAGCAAAAACAATGCAATTTCAAATAGACTTTAAGAGATAACTACTGACAGTTGTGAGATCTAGGGTCTCAGTACCTAGTCTCTCAATATCTTCCATATCAGAAATCCTTGCAACAATTTGGTCTTTAGAAGTCAGACTAGGAAGTAAGGTATTTCTGAAGATATTCTAGCCACTTTGAGCCTCCTCCATAACTGTTCTAATTTCCAGAACTATCCATATTTTTACAAAGCTTTCCAAACATTTAAATAATATGCCTCTTATTGCAGACAAGCATATGTAAAGGCTTAATTGATGTTTTGTCTTTATTATTATTTATCAGGCTAAAAGGGCAAAACTGATCAAAGTCACTGCGGTTGCAGCAGGGATATAGTTCTCGCATGTCTCATAGTTGAGCCATCAATCATTATCTGCCTTATGACAGGAAAAAAACAACACTTACAGATGAAACCAGCTTTTAAGTTTCACTTTTTCTGTGGCTGCAACTTTGTGTAACAAGATGTCTTGTCTAACAAGGTGTTTCAGAACAACTGAGAGATCCCAGGGTACCTAAGCTAGTAGAGGGGAGAGGTAGCTGTGTTAACTAAGCTCATCTGGATCTACAGGGTGCTTTTATATACATATATGGATATGTGTGTGAAAAATTCTTTTTTGTAGTGTAGTATTGTAATTTAGGGAGCTAGATTTGTGATTTTTTGTAATACTTCATCTGTAATACTTTCATCTGAAAATATTTCTTATACTTTTATTCATAAGCAAATCTAGTTAATAAAATAACCTGTCAAAATAGTCAGATCTTTCATTAATCTGTTTAAACATTCAAACAGACAGACAAACCTATAAGGTACGTTGTTAAAGTAGATCTAGTAAACCTTCAGGCTATGTGGCTTAGCATTACAATAACAGATCAAGGTAGAGTATCTGTTTAATGCAGTTGTTACCCAGAAGCTCATATAAGAAGGAGAAGTGTAATTGATGTAATTAAAAATTCTTTGAAGATTCCATACTTTTTTTTAAAATGATTTCAGATTAGTCAGTGCTGCTCATAGTGCTGTTAGAATGTGAGCGTTCTCCAGATCATTGAACTCACTGTGTATTTCCATGGTTTAGAAAGGATTTTTTTGTTACTGTCTTAGTTTGTAATTTTCTACTATTATATCTCCAGGGACTATTTATTTCATTATTATAAGTAACCAGGACATCCAACAATGTCAATAGAACTACCTGGGTTTGGGATGGGCTTCCTTATATATTAATATACCTTCAAAAATAATACAACATTTTCACTGGAAAATTAGGCCACTACATCTAGTGTGCTATGTTATTTTTTATTCTTTTCCAATATTTCTTGCTCTAGCTATTGCAAAATATAGCTTTGGGGGATGTGGAATTTCTACATATCTTTTGAAGAAATGAGCACGAATTTCAGATGCAACCTGTTCCTACCTGTTCAACATGATTTTCAGAGAGGCAAAAAGTCTGTCTGTGCTTTACAACTTTGATTTGTGAATCAATTATTTTTATCTAGCTTGAAGTAGTTTCATCAGCTTCAATTTCATATAATATGATACTATGAAAAACTAAAAGCCTTGATTATTAACACCTAGTAAATGTCAACCAAGCTCCATATTTGTGTTATCTGGAGTATTCCACTTTTTAAATTTTTAACATATTAAGGGGTGAGAAAGCACATGATGGAGATTTTCTGTCTCATTAGTCCATCTTTGGCATTAGACTTAAAGTCTAATTTAGTCAGTCTCTGGGGTAAAAAAACTGGACCTTGAGAAATACAAAGAAGTGCATTAGTTTTAATTTGTTGGTAGTGGTAATGGAGTTGGTATGTTCACAGTTCTCTGGCCATTCATCAATAGAGAACCTCCACAGACCAGCATCTCCTCTCATTTTTCTTCCACTGAGGTGCTACAGTTTCATTTTGGACAAAGTGTAAGTGATTGCATTTGGGCAAGCCTTCTTGTAAGATTAGTTACGTTTTTAATCAAACTGTCATGGGAGTAAAAACACAAGATGTGCAAAGAGATACACTGTATTGTATTGTACGGATTCAATGCTAAAGAGCAGCTGGAAATGCATAACCTTGCACTGTTCTTTCTAACCTTACAATTCTTGAAATACTTAAGTATAAACATAAGGCCTCTATGAAAATGATGACTGGATCAGTTAAAGATTTAGAAATCCAAAAATTCACTTCAATGCCCAATCTTCAAATGCTTGGCCCTAGAGTGAAAGCTTTAAATTCTATATATTAATACCTAAGATGTCTGTGTAGTACACAGGGAGCGTTAAATTATGTCTAAGCAAATTAGATTCATTACTTTTGATTGTAGTGACTGTATACTTTATCCCTGAAACTAGAGATTACAATTCAGGAATTATTATGTTCCATTCCTTTGTCTAGGAATCAAGAGTTTGAATCAAGAATGTATATAAAGCTTTTCAAACTTCAAAGGAACATGATGAAAATATGGATAATATTGCTTCTTAAGTATGTAGACTCCTTTGCATAAGGTTAATTCCACTAACTCCTCTATGAAGAGGATAATATATGTTCAACAGCTGGCACTGGTGTAGGATTGTGAGACATACCCAGTGTTAGATAGAGCTTGTTATTAAATTCCCTGCGCCAAGGTGCCCCTGTTTCAAAATATGTTCAGATGAGCAGAGACTATTTCCTGATTCACAGCTGTTAAATGGATAAGAGATTGGCAAGCACAATTAAAGTTTTTAAACAAAGATTTTATTGTTTCATCTTTAAAGCTCTCAAATTTTTAGACTTCCATGCTTGTGTGTGAATTTATCTTTGTCACAGAGTGGGAATTCCAGGATCTGCTCTGTGCTGGGAAGTACACTGTTCTTCTACTGATTAGTTAATTATTCACTTGGGCCTCCTCCAGCTGAGTACCCTGATATAAATGAATACAAACAAAATATAGTTTCCACCAGGTGTCAGCCCCTTAGAATAATGAATAGGAAAACAAATTAAGGTGTTGTTACTGGTGCAGGTTTTTTAAAAGATGACAGAAAGAAATATCTCTACCAATTACATTGTTAAAATGGTGTTTGAATAGGCTGGATGTGTGGAGGGGTTTGCAATTTAGAATGATTATATAAAAATGATGAAACTTGCTTTTTTTTTTCCCCCAGTCTTCTGTGAAATGGAATAATCAACACTCTCCTGAACCAACTGTATTATTTTCCCATGTCTTTTCATTACTGCATTTGAAGTTATGATTCATGTATTATGGTGATTCATAGCTTAGCTTTATGAAGCAGGAGCTTATTTTTAGAGTGTTACCTTAAATTAGTATGACTAATAAGTGATTTTGAGGTAGAGTGATTTCAGTGGTTCTGCATCTATTTCTTAGAATTTAATGTGTTTATATATGACTTACTCTGACACTTCATAGTAGACTTTCCAAGGAGTAGGTGACTGCTGGGTGATATATTAGAATCTTTAAACTCATGAATTATTAGGCCTAAAATGAAGTGTACTTTACTACTCAGTTGAGAAACATCTTTGCATCTGACATCTGTAATGCAGAAACAGGGGTTACATTCATACCTTCACCATGCCCTGGATCATCTCAGTGGCCTTGGCTGATTGTTGAACGTGTGTTAGAGCTCCTCATTTGCTGTTGGAACATCAGGTGTCACCAAAACAGTTTGTCACATAATTTCTAGAAGGGAGAAAGGTCTTTGGAGGTATTTGCAGTGGGAATGTAAACGGAATTAACTCTTAAAGACTGGAAGGTCAAATTAAACTGGAATTCTTCAAGTTTGGGACATGTGGGACATGGAAGTGTATTTCTCTCCTTCTCTTTCCTACAGATTTTCGGCTTTGAAAGTCAGTATCTGTAAACATAGGAAAATTTAAATGATCCTGAATATTTTCTTTCTTAAGTGCCTTTGGGACCAGCATGATAGAGCAAGATCATGTGTTACTATCTAGGTTTCTTGCAAAGAGGAGATGTTTTCCAGACAGGCTGATAGGTCATAAAAAACCATTCGTATGAAGAGCTCCAATTACTGGTAAGAAAGCTTACTCTCGTCCCCAGCATAATACTACACAAATATTTTATACTTTCTGGATCTAATTCTTTTTGCACCTCCAAAAAATAAAAAAGATAAAAGAGATCAGGAAGAAAACACAGGGGCATCTCCTAAAATTACCTTAAGCTTGAAATCTTGATTGAAATCTCTTTGACTTCTAAATATCTTAAAAATACTTGAAGATAATTTGTCAGATATTTGTCAGATAATCAAGATGAAATATATATCTTTTGATTTTATAAAATATTTTTTGAACCTTGTTATATACTGAGAAATATTGAAGAGTTAGTGAAACTGGTATTTAACCTATAAGTCCCTTAAAAATTTCAGACTAAAAAAAACCACCTAAATCTCTTCCTAAGTTAGTTTCAGGCATTGCTCCTTGAATAGCTTTTATATATTTCTCTTTGTGAACAGATAATTGCTGCTATTGCCCCTCTGCTTTTGCTAAAGTGGATATTACGAGCTTCAGTGCAATCAATATCTAGAAATAGAGAAAAATTGCAAGGTTAGGGGATTTTTCTTCTTTGACTAATTCTTCTCCTTAAACTGTTAAAGTGTATGTATGGCTGACATTTTACTCTAGACTTAGTAACTGTATCTTAAAAAATGTAACAGACACAAAAAGCTCCTGGAACATGAGGTCATAGGCTGTCATTTCCTTTAAAGGGCAGCAGTGTTTGTTTTATGAGGATAGTTTTTATCAGGGGACTTACAGCCTTTCTTACTCCTTCTTCAAGGTTATGCTTTCCCTACAGAGTGTTTGTAAGAGCCTGCAGGTGATGGGTAGTACCAAGGGAAGTAGTTTTACTTATAGTTTTGACAGCCATTTGCTGAATTACTTACATAAAGAGTATATCACATTTGTTTTCTGAAAGCATCCTTGTTTTTTTTCTGCATTTGATTTAGTGTTCAATGACTCTAAATCCATAAGTTGAAGGTATCCTGGTTTTGACTATGATACAGTTAGTTTTCCTACTATCTAGTACAGGGCTATGTGTTGGATTTTAGTGTGAGAATGATGATAACACCCTGATGTTTTAGTTGTTGCTAAGTAGTGCTTATCTTAAGAAAAGTACTTTTCAGTTTCAGTGAGGAGATGCACAAGAAGCTTGGGAGGAGCAGACTCAAACTAGCCAAAGGGCTATTCCATAGCCTGGAATGTCATACCTAAGTATATAAATTGGGAGGATTGATTGGGAGGGGCAGATTGCTACTCAAGGAAGCTCTGAGCACTGATCAGCAGGTGGTGAGTAGTTGTATTGTGCATGACTCAATTTGTTTAATTTTAGTAATTACAGCATTTTTATCTCAACCATGAGTTTTAGGTTACTTTCTGATTCTCCTCCCTATCTCATCAAGGGGGAAGAGCTGGACAGGGAGGAGTGAGGGAGCAGCTATGTGGTGTTTAGCTGCTGGCCAGGGTTAAGCCACAAGAGGGGGCAATGTTGGACTAGTAGGAGAGATTTGTTTCAAATCTGCCTGGCACATCTGCATTATGGCTCAGTACAATTACTTCTTTCTGCACAGTGGAAGACATGTTGGAAGCATAAACTCCATGGATTAATACAGCATTTTTTGTGACTGTATCTAAGTCCACTTAAGCTTTCTTGAGTTGAGATTTGTAATCATTTCCTTCTAATCAAAAGCCATGATTGTATTTCAGTAATCTTTTCTATGTTTAAATATCTCATGTATTTATACCTCATCCGCACCTCCAGGGCACTGAATTTCTCTTGCTTTAGTAAAGAGACATGCAAAGCCCCCTGCTTTTTTTTGACAGGCATCCTTGTTCTGCTCTTTACAGCATGCCTGACTGTGCCAGAGTGGCATGGTTGCAGTGGTGGGTGTCATGAAGGCAGTAGGCATTGTGAGATCTGTAGGTTCTATGCAGAGAAGCAACACAGAATTCTGCCCTGACAGTGGAAATGGTGAATTGCAGAGGGAGGAACTTAAAGACCATTCATGTGTGGGATTTGTGCCAAGAGGAAGTGAGGTCTTTTTGCATCATGATGTTACAGTGTCTCCTCTCACTGGGCATGCTCATAAGCTTATAATCTTCAGGGTGGGCAAGTTATAAATACTCCAAGGTATAGCTAAATGAGCCATATCTGAAAAACGTGTAAACTTATTAATTTGTCAATGGTTGAAGAAAACAAGACTCTGTTAGTAATATTGTTCTCTATTAGTCTGAGTACAGTGGTATTCTAACGAAGCAGTGTGGCTTCTAGATTGACACTGGTTCACTTGGCAATTTAGAGGAGCATTAGTAGAGCAAGCAAATGGTAGTTTTGGAACAAGATGGAACAAGTTTAGTGTGAATACACATTTTGTATATTCATCTGAAAACCCTACTCAGTCATCAGCAATGAAATTTTTACCCATGCTTGATTCAGATGTGACTATTTCCCATAATATAGGCAGAATAGTTTAGTAAAGGAAAAAAACCCTTTCATGAGTATTCTGCATAGTCTGTATTGTAGACACCTCATGCCTCTTTAACAACCGAGACTTGGATTTGGAGGGAGTTGTATGATCATAAATGAAGTCAACTTATGTATCTAAAATGAACAGTTAACCTAAGCACTGCTGGTGCTTGAGGTCTCATTGCAGACCCAGGAGTAAGGTAAACAGGGTTTTCCTCTTTACAGTGGAATTGCTTTAAGAATGCTTTTTGAAGCTTTTATTTATTGTATTCACCTCAGGATCATGAATAAAACAAACAGTAAAGGATGCAACACTGTTCTCACAATAAGGTCAAATAATATAGAGTGAAATTCAACACTCTGCAGGAGGCCAACACAAGTCATACACCTCAATTAAGCTATCAAAGTAGATTTAAGTGGAATTTTTTTGGTGTATAAGATTTGAACTATGAGTTTCACCTTTAGAGAGGCAGTCTACAAAGAACAAATTCTGGGCTTGAACTTGTCCCCAAGTAAATCAATGTTATCCTGCTGATACCACAGGAAAAAATGACTTCTAGAGTCAAGTCACTTGACTCTTGTTTGTAAATACCTATTTCTAAACCTTTGGGAAAGTATTTCAACACAGAAAATAAGGAGAACACATTCCCATCTTGGCCTTGAAGCTTTTGTGAATTATTTATTTTGGGTTCTGAGTGGCTTGTTTCTTGCCCTTGCCATTTGTAGATTTAATGATTTATATTTCCACTACAGAATGTTAGCCAGGATTGAATATTGAGTACAACAGCATAAGGCTTAAGGAGATGGGTAGGCAGAGGAAACAAAGATCTTTGTGTCAACCCTGTTCAAAGGGTGAACAAATACAGAACAAAGTTTCTGCACTATCATATGATTGTATTCTCTTTTAGTCCATGTTTGGATGTTTCTAGTATACAGTACAGACTACAATATCATTAATTTTTTATCTTCTGGTATATACAGAATTTGTAGACTTTCTGTAAGCAAAAATTCCCATTAAACTACCTTTATTAAAAGTCTGCATGATATTACTTGAAGATCTACTTAGGGAACATTTATGGGTTTGTATATGCTACATACAACACTGGGCTTCTGAATTTGTGATCACTTGGCCTTTATGTATTTTACAAATAATATAATTATTAGTTGAGCCTAATGCCTTAGATGAACCTGTTTTTCTCTCCTGTATTAAGATGTTCATCTTGATAGAAAGTGAGGAAAACACTTGCCTGAGCTCAGTTGGTTAAGCTCGTTTAGTTAACATATAGTGGAATGTATCTGAAAGGAGGTAATGAGCAAGTTAATTTAATTTGAAAGTTCTGAATTTTCTATATATATCATATGCAAAATTTGGAGAGTGATAAAAAATCCTGATCTGTATTTGCGATTTATGATTGTGGAAGCCTTGTCTTTTAGTGAAGCTGGGAATGAGGATACTTCTCTCTTCATCCCATATTGGAACAAAAGCTAAAGTTTTGGTTTTTTTTTTTTTCTAGTGGAACTTGCTTGTTTGAAATAAGTACATGTGATTCCGTATGACAATTAAACATTTCATTATGTCCTTTCATGTTTATATATTTTAAATCCTATTTTAACGCTGCAATATGTTGGCCTTTAAAATGTGTGGGTTTGTACAAATGTAGTTTCAAAACATTAGCCATTTGTGGACAGAGCTCATCATGAAAGCAACTGTCAAAGAGGAACATGCAGTTTGTTACTGCAGGGAACCAATAAATAAGAATTCAAGCTTGTCAACGTTTAGCTGTAGGAAATTTGAAGACATTCAAACTGTAATGTCACAAACATTCATTGAATGCCGAGAGAACTGTTGAAATGTCTTTAATGACACCACTTAATGGGAGCAGATAAATGTAGAATGGGACCCAAGGCCTATACCTGAGGAGTGCCATAAACAACTCTGTCAATACAGGGAAAAATATAGATCACTGAAATCATATAGTAAGTGGAATGAATGTGCTCTCAGAATTAAAATGTTGCAAGTGTGGGCCAATGGTCTGGGAAGCTGACATTAGCTGTAGGGAATTCTATCTATTTATATTGATTGTATATATCACATAAACAGACTATTTAAGAATTTCAGAAAACAAGAATTTAAGGTAACTATTGAAGGGTCTCATCTAGGACTCAGGTGAAATCTTCGGAAATGCCTTTTCCACAATAAATATTGCAAAATTTCATACTTTCTGTAAGGCAGCACAAGGTGACTGTAATTGCAGAAGAAGTCACACACATCATCTTCTGTCTTGAGAAAGTTATGGTCTTCTCTTTTTCCATTGAAAAACAAGCCCTTGATCCTATGACGTTTTCTTTGCTTTTCTTAAGGACACAGAACACATTTGACCGAGCAGAAACCACAAGAATTTCCCTTAGCAGTATATAGTGTTATTAGACCAAAGCACTTGTCTTCCAGGATTGAGACCTGGGCTTTGATCAGAAGCCTCATGGTATTAAAATACAGCAGTTTCTGTCTTGTATTTTCTTGCATTTTATGTTATTTGGTTTTGCTTGTCTTTTTGGTTTTATTTTTTTTTTCCTTTTTTTTTCATAAGGTGATAAAAAGGATTAGGAGGACTAGACTTAAGTTGCATTACAAATAATTTGGAATTGTTCATTTAAACTCTATGATTATTATGTGCAAATACTTATGTAGGTTAAGTTTTAGAAATTAACTCCTCTTCTCAAGGAGATGCTTCTAATTATACATTTTTAATAATCCTCAGTGGAACAGGTACCATTTAAAAAATGTGCATTAATCGTAAGTAACCTATAATTATAAGCAGAAGTAAGTATACTTGCACTAATGAGCCAGTGACATTTAAGGACATTTGTGCTAAAATGAATAAAGCATTGTGAAACAGTATGTCACAAAGGTGGAATGCAACAAAACTCCTGAATTGCTCTTCTTTAATGAATAAAGTTGTATTTGATGCTGTGATTTTTCTGCCAGTCTTGTTTGTTACAAGGCAAACTGTTGCATGCAGTCTAGGCTACAGTAAGAGCAAACTGCATGTTTAAGGCTGTGAAATGAAATCAAACGTTTGGTGAATGCAAGTAGCCTTCCTCTTTGGTCTGTTGTTTCACTCTGGCAAAATATTTGGTCAAAAATGAAGTTCAGGCTGCTCAACCAACTGTTAAGCTATAATTAATGTTAATGTGATTAAGTCATTGCTACAAGTAAACTTTCAGCAATATATTGAAAAACTATACGGATTAGAAATGGACTGCTGAATGCAACTCCAAATACTAACTACTGGAGCACTTTCATAACTGTAGCTAGTTTCAGTGGATCTTATCCGATGTGAGTTGAGAGTAACTCTGCAGAGAATTAGATTTGAAAAACATATTAAATTTTATTCACTTAATAAATTGATGTTTGCACATGTGTTACACTTCCTATAAGAGGAAACAAATATCTGTAAAATATATCACAGTGAAGTGTCAAAGGCATTATAAGCGAGGATCTATGTGTTAAATTTTAGATAAAAGTAAGATTTGGAAATTAAATTTGGAAATAAAATAATGCCTGTTGCATAAATGAAAGACAATTCTTTTGATTGAAAACTGGATTTACCACTACAATGGCAAAAGGGAAGCCAACAGATAGGTGAATATACTACAGTGGGAATAATATACCTCCACTCACAAATTTTATATGAAATGTCTGTCAATAGGATCTGAATGCCTTTCTCTTTATCACCCTAACAAAGGCATACAGGGAAAGGTCCAGAGAACAGGAAAAAAGTTGCCACTGGATTTTCTGTCCAATTAATTATGTTAGGATTATGTCTCAGAATCCTGGAGATGCTGTTAACTTTTTGAGTGTTAGTGTTTTGTATCCAAATGGGTTAGGTTTGCCAGCATTATCTTTCTATCATTTATTTCATATTTTGTGAATGGTTATACATGGTAGATAATTAATACATAGCTCATCCAGGTTTTCCTAGGTATATCACCTTAAAACTGCAGGAGTCTTTTTACCTCTCTGTGCTGTACACATTCCATGTCCTGTTAATGCAATTGGGAGTTATGTGTGAGTTTGGAATGAAAATAAAGATAGGGAAAGAGCACCTGAAACTAATGTTTACCCCCAAATACACAAATCATGCTTCTATGGCAGGATTTCACAAATGCACATATTTTAAAGGGCCAAATCATTAATGTATATAAAACAATAAACATATTGAGCCTTTATTATGTAGTGCCAGGTACAGAAGTGTGCTTAGCATTATTAGTAAATCATAGTATTTTATGATAGGCACATGGCTCATTCATCTGTCTTTTTTCTAGTGCAGCTTTTGCAAAGCTGTCCAAGTTATTTCTGATATAGAAGCCCTATGTGAGAATAGAAGCATTTCATTAAGAATATATTAAAAGGAAACTAAAGTGATGAAAATATGCCAGTAATGATTCTGCACAATTAATGGCCCAAATTAATGAAGATTTCTCAATTCAGGAATGAAATAGCTACTGGAATACTTGCACAGATATCTAGCTTTTAGTCACAGAAAAGAGAGGATTAATTTATGTCCTTTTTGGTAGATTGATGTCATTTGGCTTAATTTATAAAGTTCTTTCTTTTCTCTCATTTTTACATAAAGTATCAGACCTGTATGCTGAGAGGTATGAGAGGAAGTAGCAAGTGAAAGGAATAATGCATACATTATCCCTGCTTCTAGTGAAGTATCCTGTGCATCTGCAGATTCAGTTAGTTTTAGAAATATCAGAAAGTGCTTGGGCAGCGCTATTTTTACAGATGTTTTTTACGTGGAAGTTTAATATGCATAGCCTGTCTTCACTACACCTATATGCAATAGACTAAAATGGGTGTTTTATGAAAATGCATTTATTTTGCATTATCACTGAGTAAGCTTTACCATGTGGATATATTTCAGGTTCTCTTAAAACAGTAAGACAAGTGCAGGATAGTTATATTTAAAGAAGTTCCACGTCTGCCTTACTTTGCTGGAAAATAATGATAATCTTAATTATAATATAACATTTGTTGGGTGGGGTTTTTTTAAAACAGTAATCTGTATGAGTAATAGATTTAAATATACTTTCTTTAAATCTTCGACAGACATTTTTTAAGCCTCTATGTGTTTCACATTAACCCATATACTACATGTAGATTATGCACAGTTGGCAAGGATGAAATGTTTGGTCATCCAAGTTTCTCTGTCTCCTCCTATTTAATTTGTTTGGATATTTATGTTTATTAAAAGTGATCCACAGACGAAGATACCTAACACTGGGCATATGCTGAAACTAGTAACACATCAACTCCTACTAAACATTCATTGGTGTTATAAAATGAACCATCCATAATTAGAAACAGTAAAAAGTTAAGATTTCTTAGAGAGATTCTTACATGAAATTCAAACTTTCAAAATATGATGGGTAAAAAGAAATCTTCCAGAGCTTCCTACTTACGTGTAACTGTCAGTAATGTCAAAGACTTACAAGAAGCAGCAATTCAGAGGAAGAACTTATGCTTTAGTCTACAGATGATAATGAAAGTTGAGGAGCATATAAAGTTGTGGGTAACCATTCTTTGAAATTTCAGGGCACTCTTAGTGCCAGTGCTGGAATAACATTGGGACTGAGGAGGATGATACTGCAGCAACTCTTTTTCTTTCATTGTTATTGATAGCCTATTATTTAAGGACATAGTCTGCTTTCCATGTTTCAGATGAGACAGAACAGCACTCTGTCTGATTCCATGTGACCCAGTGTTTTTGTAAAATCAGTATTACAAGCTTGGTATTCTTGCCAAATTCCAAACAGGATTGTTCTTTTCTTTCAATTTCAGTCGGTGAATACATAGTCTCATTATGAGCTTTTACCTAGTGCTGCTGAATATACTGCTCTGGTGACTGGGTATCAGGAACCTGTCTCTGAACTAATTTTTAGAGAAAAAAATTGATATTGTGTGACTAAAACTGTACATTATGGTTGAGCCTGATGAAAGGGAAATCCATCTCCTCCTACTCCTTCCTTCGTGCTGGCTCTGTGGCTTGTTAGACCATTTTTTTTTGCCAATGATGTTAGCTATACACAGCAGAGAGGTATCAATTTTTTATTTGCTGGGTTATTTCTAGAGGTATGAAAGGCTTAAAGGTATGTAGAGTTGGATCAAAATATGCTTATTGGGTTACATCTGGTTAAAAACTACTGAGATATTGGCTCTGCTAAGATTAGTAACTTCTGTCAGTACCTTTTTAGTTTTCATGTAGGACTTTTTTTACTCTATTTCCATTCTCCTTGTGCCAGTCACATCTCCCAAATCTTGCTATCCTCCTTATTAAGGAAACTCGGGCCAATATTATGTCTATGTTTTCCTTACTATTTCTTGTATTATGTACGTGTATATACTTTCTTTCCTCTGAGCAAACTTAGAGCTCCTGGGCACATAACTAACTTCTCAGTACTTCTGTCACTTCCAGAATCTGAGCTTCAGGCATAGCCCAGCTCCTGGAAGAGATTAATCTGGTGAGTTTTCCTGACAGACAACGTGACTGTCATAGCAGAACAGGGACACAAGTTCCCCACGCTCAGCTTCTGAAGCCCTTTAGCCTTTCTCAAAGGAGAGTACTTGTAGTACAGCAAAAACCATTAATACTATACTTTTTTTCAGGTTAATATATCCTGTTCCTCAGGAGGGATAATTACAGGAAGCCCAGCTAGAGCATCATGCCATGTAATATACCCGCAGAGCTGCATACACAAGGCTCTGTGGCTGAAGAAGGGCACATGTTCCTGCCAGGGGAGTCCTGCTTGCTGTAGTTTCAGGCAAAGCTAAATGTAGCTGCCTTGGAACAAGTTACTACCATGTTCTCTTTGTTAATGTATTTCTAAATCCTGAGTCATTTTATATTTGTCTCTTCTTAGAAATACCTGGTTTGTCCCCAGAAATGTGTGTATCTAGCAAACATATACATGAAAATATGATGGATATATACTTACAAGATTACACTGTAAAGATTTAAATGAGGTCTATTAAATATTTGAAGTCTAAATGTTTAATAACATTTTTCGTAATTAAGAAATCCAAAATAGCTGTTTTCTCTCCTTTGCCATTTGTTAGAATGAACTGATCCTGTGCCATTTTTTTTTCCATTTAGTACAGTCTCTGCTGTGAAAATGTATTTTGAGACATTTTTATTATTTCAGATGTACAAGGAAAGACTAATCAGCTAATGTGAGAAGACTAAAAACATTCAAATGCAACAACAGATGGCATTAGGAATATCGCTTGAATAGGGAGTTTAAGATGAGGCTCAGAACTCCACGTATATTTCTGCCTAGGTTGCGGCACGTCTCTTGATGTACAGCTACTTTTGTCTGGAGATCTCAGTTATATTTAGGCACTTGAAAAACTAAAAATGATACATTGAAAAACTAAATGAATATTGATTTAAACATCAAATACATTATTTCATTTACCAGTTATTAGAGTATGAAATGTTTACATTGAAGTATATTAACTGTGTACCATAAGAACTGGCAATTGCCAGTTCATTTATGTTAACTTCCATGTAAACTATCTTTGCAAAAACCTACAATTTGAATTACAATTCTCTGTATCAAGCATCAAGATTCAGAAAATATTTTCTTTTTATTTTGTTTTTAGAGTATAATCTAAAATGCTCTCCATGTGTACAAGAACATGGGAAGGAAAGAAAGTATTCTTTGCTGGAGTTGAAACAGAAAGAACCTACTGGGTGCTTACCTTTGAGAAGGCTTGGCATTGCTAGGTTTTGCAACAGGGAGTTAGTATTTGTCAGAGGTAGCCATTTGTCTCTGTTATTTCCTTAAATTCTTGATATTTTTAGACTTCTAAAAATGTGCATTTTTTAGATATTCTGAGCAGACTTTGTAGTGTGTGACCACAAATGCTGAATTGTGTCCTCCAGCCTCAACCTGCTTCAAACCATTGAAACATACTTTTATTTATGCATATATGCAGTGCTTGAGTGTTTTGTACCATTCTCAAAGACTGATCAATCAAGCTACTCACACTGTAGGATAGCATGAGCTCTGTGGACACCTTGCAATTCATACTTAATTGCATGGGAAGTAAAATAGGTATGTAGGAGTATCTCAGCTTTAGATGGTGGCTGTCATGTTTGACCTATGCAGCTTGAATGAAAATAGATTTTAAAGAAATAAAAGTGTCTCACAGAGTTTGTCATAGATTGGGATGAGTTAAGGTTAAGTGGACCTGGAGTGAAGGATTGGATTTGGAAGCTGGGCAGAAAGAAGTTAAACATTGAAGTTTAGGACTGAAAATATAATATTTTTTCTAGATTCCATGAAAAGATAACATTGGAATTTTGCTTGATGAAAAGTGTTAACATAGCACAGGATTCTTATTCCAGTTCAGGCTAAAGTAAAAAATGTGGGGCTGAGGATTCTTAAGTTTTTTGCCTCCTTCAATATTAATTATAGATTTCCTTTCCTTTTCTCAACCTAATCAAGTGAAACTGACACCACATAGAAACAGAGTAGTCGTCTTAGAGTCATTAATTAATTAACCACAAGTTAACTAAACTAACTTCAAGTTTAATGTTTTCTCCTAAGATAAAGATTAACAGTGTGTTTGGTAGAGTTCCTCAATGACACAACTTGAACTCCTTCATATTATATTACAATATCAAACCAGTGTCAGGAGGTTTAATATGGAGTTAATGTGGAGTTAGAAACAGCATATGATATCTTATAGTGGAGTGTTTAAGTTCGTACACTGCATATAGGCAAGTAATTGATCTGTATTACCTCAGATGAGTTGCTGCAGTATTCAGTATCTTTGAAAGTCATGCTAATTTTTAATACAGGCAGACATGCTGAAATTTTAGGCTCACCCTCAAGGATGGGTTGCTGTGAGGATATTTCCACAAAGCTACAAGAATGTTGAGTGCCTGAGGATATAGTCTAAATTGCTACAGATACAATATGTTCTCAAAGTTACTAATACTAAAATAACTGAGATGCTTCAAGCTTTAAGCCCGTTACTATGATTTTTGTAATTAAGTTATACATTTTTAATCTTAAAGCATTAGCTAAGATCACCTCAACTGTTTAGTGACTCTCTTGCCGAAAGTACACGTTTTCTTTTACAGTGGTGCTGAAACACTGGATGTCTTTTATCTCATTCTCTTTTTTTAATAACATCATCACTCCAGTCTCTCAGTGTTTTCCAAGTGTATATCATATTTCTGTGAATCAGAAGGTTTATGGCAGTGGAATGAATGAGAGATAAAAGATGACTTTTTAGACAGATTTAGTATTTAAATTGGTTACAAAGGGATGTCCACTTTCTAATGAAGAAAAATTGACAAAATTAGAAATGTTCAAAAATGCTTGAAGTTCAGTGAGAATTCTTACGAACAATATCTGACACATTTTTAAATATTTATAAACTTAATTTACTGTAATAATTTTCATACTATTTTTATTGTTTTTCACCATATTGATTTATATATTCTTCAAAACACTTTAAAAAATTTATCTAAGCTATTCCATGAGTTCTTATGTATAAATTGTACGAAATTTGCACTCGATATGACATGACACAATAGTATACAAACTGTAAAATTTCATTTTATACTTAAATTTAGTCTCAGAAGTCATTATGATGCTTCATCATATCAGTTTGAAATTAAATCTGCTCTGTCAGTGCTTTTATTTTGGTTGAGTTTATTTCTACTCAGTCACTCTGAATATACTTTATTTTAGGAAAGACTCCCATCATAAATCTTTAATTTTTTTACTCATACAAATATATATTTACTCGCAAACGTCCATAGGTTCACATGTCAGAAGGCCAGCTGTCAGTACGGTTCTTGAGGAAAGTAGTTCCAGAAATCACCCCATAAGTATGCTTTCATACATTATTTATGTTATATATTCATCTTCCAAACATTTTATATATATGTTTGGTATCTTCTTTTAAACATTAATATGCCTAATTACAAGTGCATATAATTAATATTCCTAATATGTATGCATCAAATTTACATTGGAACTTTGTACTGTATCACTATGTATATGTTTTACTAATTTTACCTGCATAATAGATGCCTTATTCACTAAAACAAAGTTTAATGGGCAAATACTAGAATTTAACAAACAATACCAGTTTATTGTTTTTCTCTGACCACTAAATAACTCCAGCTTTTCAAAGTAATAAATTTCTGTAGATCTACATACCAGTAACAAACTTCATTTATGTCCAAAATTTCCTGATACTTCCATAAGCCCAACAAAAGCCGGGGAAGTTCAGTAAAGGGCAGCTGCAATACAGAATGGCTTGAAAGGTATTTGAAAAATATTTGAAAGATATTCCATTTTACTGCTCTGAATGGGTTGCTGTAATGAAATAGCTCGACCTTTAATTCAGAGTGTTCCCATTTGTGTTGGTATGAAATGACTTGAAAAAAAAAAAAGAATCTAAAATTAAGGCATGAAATTTAGAAATAAAACTTTTTGTCTGGTCATTTTATGATCGAAGTATAGCTGAGAATACTAAACGTACTTTTCCTCAAATTTCAAAGTAAACGTGGAAATATCAATGTTTGCCGTAGTTTATACATTCAACATTTTGTAGAAATCTACTCAGAACCCGAAATGAGCCAAAGATGGTTATCAGCCCAGCATTTCAGTGTATATCAGTGATCAGTAAGCCTGTTAACTGACGTTTAACTGTCATAGCTGGAGTTTGCTATAATTTTGAAAGCAATAATTGAAAATTAATTTCTGATTTTGAAAATTTTGTTCTTCACCTCATTTCCAAAAGTTACAAGTGCTGAAATCTTGGAGCCAACTATTAACTCCCTTAATCACTGGATTGCCACTCTTAGCTCAGTGTTTTTAGATAAAAGGGTGTAATGCTCAGGTATGAGGAGATTTGCAGCCATATTTCAGGGAGCTGAAACGTCTTCCCTTTAAACAAGTGCAGCTCTTCTACATAGAGTTTTTCTTTTTTTTCACCAACATTAGAACCTGAACAGTGACAGATTATGCTGACAGCTGTTATGCTCTATTAAGGTCTTTGCTAGAGAAGGTCTTTTCTCCACTTGTCTGATATCAGTGGTTTTCACCATATCTTCTGATTTCTGGAGTGAACATATGGACAGAAACATACTGATTTGACTAATGTCATTTTTTCCTTTTAACACCTACTTTTGTTTTTTTGCCTTTTACTGACTAAAATTAAGTAGAAGGGACAGGAAGAGAATAGATCTGAGGAAAACCTGGAAAGAGCTGTGCAGGTTAAAGATGAAAACATCTGTTTTCTTCTTTTATTAACGTTTTAAATTCAGGTCCTACTATCTCAGTAAAGTATATCTTGGTAATAACTTGTTAATCCAGCTAGGAACCGTACTATCAGAGAAAATAGGCCTATTTAAATTGTTCTTTCCAAAGAAAGAACTATGAAATTATCTCCTTTCTCTGGTCTTTTGCCATAGGAATTCTGCTTTATTGTCATGACTCACTGTGGAATTATTCAGATGAGAACAGCTCTGGTATATATAGGCATAGTTTAGGTGTTGATGGGTATTTTTCTTTGCTGAATTTTGCCATCTCGTTCTCTGAGACATATTATCTCTTATAAGCACGTAATATTTCTGCCTGAATGCAGGTACTCTACAAGAGCTTTCTTTTAATTGTCATCTCATTCTCTGTTGACTAAACACAGCACTGAATAATAAAATCACTGCTGCACAATTGCAGTTGTACTGACCAGAGATGTCATTCTTGAAAGCGCTGTTTACTTCAATAGGGGAGTTTCTGCTCAGGAGCAAAAATCCTGGAGCAGCAGAAAAAAAAAAGATGAAAAATCTTTACTTTTAATTACCTTTAAAACAGGCTTCTCAAAGCTTCAGTTTTCCCAACAGCCTGCCCACTAAGCAGTCAACAAGTACAACACAGACAAAAAAAGGTTCTCTGACTGAAACAATTACTGGCCAGACCAGAGAAAAACCCTAATGCAAACACAGATAGTGTGTCCCAGTAGCATTTTGTTGAATATACACCAAAGCCACTTTCAGCTACAACAGTAATATACAGATTTTTGACAAAGAAGTGATTTTTGATGGAGATGGCAGTATCATATAGCTTTCTTACTCTTTTATCAGCATAGCAATGGAGCTGTCTTCTATCAAGAAAAAGACAAAAATGCCAAGGGAAATAAAATCAACCAGGCAAACATTTGATATTTGGACTGAGGAGCTGTATGCACTTGTTTGGAAAATTTAAGGCACTATAAGCTCAGAATCCTTTTTGCCAATGCAGAGTTTTAAATGATAATGCAAAGGCTTTTGTGAGATGGCTCACAATTTACTCTAATAAAACCAGTACCGTTGTGGGTTTAACAAGTG
Organism: Colius striatus; assembly: GCF_028858725.1. Taxonomy (NCBI): domain Eukaryota; kingdom Metazoa; phylum Chordata; class Aves; order Coliiformes; family Coliidae; genus Colius; species Colius striatus. The sequence continues at coordinate 17,355,795 of NC_084771.1, forward strand.
CTTGTAATCTGTGTTATGTAGCAATACTGTAGAGACATCTTCTTAGATTTTGATGGCAGGAATCTCAAAGCTATGGCTCTGTGGTTTTGCTTTGCTTTTGGGGGTTTTGAACAGAGATTTGACAGAGAATGCGAGGGAGGGGATACTCAAGAAGTTAATCCTGGGGGAAGGTCTGGTTACAGGAGCTTTATGAAAAGAGATTTGGGAAAAGTTCAGCAGTAGATTCATATCTAATCTTTCAAACTTGTCCATCTTATTAACTGAATTTTAAGTTTAATTAAATCTCAATACCTGAACATCAAATGCTATCTCTGGACATGTCAGAACTATACTACAAATATGAATTTTATGCAGACATTTTCTCAATTCACTGATATGCTGGGGTGGAGGAATTTTAGTTGAAATAAATAGAACTAGCTTGAACTTGCCCTATCCCAGTTCCCAGCCATCTGGATTAATTCCTCTCATCTGATAATGAGCCCTGATCATCATTTATTCCTCTAGTAGATTTTTGGACCTATTCTCAACCCTGCAATCTCTAATATTGCCTGAAGAGTTTACGAAGATAGCCTGGAAGGTAGCTGCAAAGGTATTCTCATTACTTTAATGAGTTTCTGACCACTGGTCCAGGCTATCAGCCCTACATTTAATTAAAGTAGCACAAGCTGTGTATCCACCAAATGTCTAGGCAAAGGTCAACAATCTGTTCCAGGCTCCAGCACTCTTGTAATTGTTGTTAGGCCTAGAGGGAGGCTTTAAAAAAGACAGAAACCCAGCAAAACTCAGATCTTTTTAGGGATGTTATGGTCTTGTTCCTTTTCCTCTGTTAACCTTGAACCGTCTCAGGCAGCTAACTGCCTCCTTCCATCATTTTTTTAGGGATATATTTAGCTCTCAGCACTCTCAACCACATTATGGCCCATTCATATATGTATTAATGTCAGGACTAGGACAGGGAAGGTGCTTCATAGATAAGGGTGAGGGAAAAAGAAAAGTCCATGTCTCACTTGGATTATTTTAAGCTTCTGTTGGGCAACACCTTTCAACCCTGCATCCAAGCATGTGTAGTTCAGAGATTTTGAAAAATCTTGATGTGAATGTTTTGCTGTCTTCTGTTTCTCCAGGTTTTTTCTCTGTTGTGTCCTGAGGCAAATTCAGCAGAGGGGAAACAGATACTGTCACCCAGTCTGCTACTAAGTAAAAGGAGTGTTAAAGTAAGTAGGGTTTCCGCTTCAATATTTGGATTATTTTTTTCCTCGTAAACAAACAAGAACCACTTTGGCAGTAGAAAGATGGGGGAGCAGCATTTAGCTAGACCATAGAAACTGTCTAGGGAACTGAATTCCTTTTAAAGCATAATTTTCAATATTTAAATTTAATTGGGTAAGTGTTGAATGATCAAGACTGTTTTACAAAAGGCTATGGTTTTATTCTGGTATCTGAGGTTTTAGAAGAGAGGTAATTAACATCTGCCAGTGCAGAGAGGCACAGATTTTATTACAAGCATTACTTTCTGAGGACTTGAATGACTTTGACCTCAAAATGTTAATCTTACTGAACTCCAGAGCAAATATCAAATGTCAGGAAAGTCCAAACAGATGTGTGGACTTTAAGTACTTAAATTAGTCTACCTTTAAATAGAAAGGGGTTTACGATTTATTAGCAGAGCTGTCCTTCAATTCTAATAAGAACATAAATGGTTATTCAAGAATCTGTGGTTGGTTGATAGAGAATTAAGAGCAGAGAAGGATGATAGCCTTCTGTATTAATGTATGAACTACTGGTCAGAGTCTAGCTGCTTAGGGCAGAATAGTTGTCTTTCTTTGAATTGATATATCCTTCCAGAGCCAGAAGAAGACACTTAGACAACTGAAGTCTCTGCCACCCATCTCTCTATTTACAGCTTTCTCTTGTCATAAGAGATGTGGTGCTGCTTTTCCTGAGCTGTGTCCACAGCTGCCAATAGGTTTTACATGTAGCTGAGCCTGTGACCCTGCCTCTTGACCTGACAGACTAGGAACAGACTGACATATACCATAACCAACTATTTTATAAATTAGTCAGCCTTGGCAACAGCTTGAGGAAAGCATACAAAAAGATCAAAAATTTAATAGGAGACAACTAGCCCTGTTTTGAGACAAATGTTTTTATAGAAAAAACTCAAGTTTTTTGACATGAACACTTGTACAAATCACTTCATAATCTTCTCTGGTAGCTGCATTCAGTGGCTGTGTATACTTTTATAATACCTAGTGGGATTCAGCTGGCTAGCAAGTTTTGTTTTTCTTAAAGGAAATACCTAATATTTGTAATACTTTGTTTAATATACAGGGAACAAATGTAAAACTACGTATCAATAAAAGCGTTTAGTTTTGAACAAAATCTTCAAAATGTATATGAACTTTCTCTTTCTTACATTATTTTGTGGATGCAAGTAGAAAACATCTTCCCTAAAGAATGAAATCTGCTTCACAAAGGTATACAGACAGAACTGGATTTTCTCCTGTTTATGGTAATTGAAATTAACTGCTTGGGGATGCACTTTAAAAAGGCAGCATTACTAGATAGTTCCCTAACGCTGAAATACTGTTCCACAAATCTGTTTCTAATTTGTTTAGGATCTTTTCATGCTATTCACTCTTAAGCTCTTACTCTTTCTTTACTGCTGCTTGTTCCCTGCTCTTTCTGCCATTGTTCTCTGAAAGAAAACTTTAGTAGCCACATTTCTTTCATTTTAGATAGATAGATAGATTGATTGATTGATTGATTGATAGATATGGAGGTATGTATGTGCCTGTGTAAAAATATATGAATCAAAGTGTGTATGTAAATAATTTTATATATTAACTTCTTCTGATTTGACAAAAGGTACTGTGAAAGATGGAAAGTGGAAAGTAATTGATGCTTGTTTTGACATCAAATAAGATTTTCCTGTACCTAGTGTAAGAAGGAACCCTAAACCAACTAGATTAACCAAAGGTGCTATGTGCCCATCTTTTGAAGATTCACATTAAAAAGAAGATCTGGTACAGCAAAGTGGGAATGCTTTTCCCTATAGTATAGTTTTTTAAGACAACTGAAGACTTCACTGTGCTCAAAAAACTTCACAGATACAGTACTGTGACTAGTGGCATTCCCACTAAGAAAGTTTGCTGTTTGTAAAGAAGATGAGAAAAGGAATTTTTGCTATTGTTTTGTACTGATCTGGCAGCTAAGTAAACTCTGTTAGTAAACCTATAAGCAATGCCAGAGTGGTCTTTTACTTTGGACCACTTGCAGAAATTTGCAATTAGTTTTGCAGTTCCAGTTTGTGACTCCAGCCTACACGTCTTTGTTGGGATATTATGTCCTTGTTAGGTCATAAAAACATCTTCTCTAGGGCAACATGGGCTGAATAAACAGGTTTGTGCATTGGCTACAAGTCTCTAGATGTTTTAAGTTTTGGAGAGGAAGAAACTTTCAGAAAGGACTGTGTAGGATTTCCTTAGCCTTTTCCTTTCTATAAAGAGCTTTTATGCCCTACTATGAGAACATTATCTCTTGAATAATGCTAGTCAGTTCACTAATAGCGCATCATACATCTTTGTTCTGAAGAAACTAATACAATAGGTATCTGTTTCAAAAGAAGTTTTTTGAGATAAGTGTTTGTAAAAGCAGTCTTGTGCTGTGCAGTTGCATTCAGCCTCATGGCAGGATTCCCAGTCTTGCTCTTCTGTGCTGGCACTTGAATTTCTACATAGTGCTCTGAGAACTCCTTTGACCTTAACAAGAGTCCACTGCTTTTCTCATGCACGCACGTGGAGAAAGTCTGTGAATTTCTTTACAAGTAACACCGTGACTTATGAAATTCTACTATCCTATACCTACAATAGGAATTAAAGAATAATTATTTGTCAGATATTATATTGAATATGATCAGTTATGTACTTTTGTGCTGATTTGTTGTTAAGTTTCTCTGTGATAGAAGTACGCAACTTTCTTTTAAAAACACATATACTGTATCATATGCATTGTTCTTAGAGCAGTGACCAAAGTCCATAACTATGTTTATAGGGTGATTAAGTATTTTTTCATAGAAATCTGTGGATAAGGATGTGGTGCCATATGGGATTATGGAGTGAAATGAGCAAGAATGGAACCATGCCATGCAGTGGCATGAAATCTATTTGCTAAGTTGGATAATTAAGTAGATAGATACCAATTTATAATCTTCTACGGTTTCTATTCTATTATACTCACATACTTTACAGTCCCAGCAGTCAAGGGCCCTGTCCTTCTTTTCCAGATTAGACAAGTTTCATAGACACAAAGGAGCAGGAGTCTTGCTCTTGCAGTTCACCATAGCACAATGCTAGCTGCTGGATTGACCTGTACATCGTGTTTGCACCTCAAGATCAAATGTTTGTGTGGTGAAAGGTGTCTGTATATGGGGATGAGTAATTCTGTCTTCTTTTTAAATATTTAAGAAATATTTTATTGAAAACTTTGGAACTGGCATAATTTGAGATGGACTTTGGCTCTGGATCCTGAAGCAAGCTTTAAACAGAGTTAAGAGCAGACATCTTCCTTTATGATTATTTTCCACTACTTTAAAAACAAACAAACAAAAGAATGATGAGGTAATACATTCTGGATTTCAGGGGTTTTTAAATTTTCTTTTTCTCACATTGTATCTAGCCTGGGAGATCAGCATTCTAAGTAAAGCCTTTCTGTCATGTCACTTGAGATTTTCTCCCTTTTTTACTTTTAACCTGATTTTGTTAGTCATGGAAGAAGAAATTCCTGTGAACAATCACATGTGTTAAAGGAGTGAGAAGTTGAATACAGTTACTGGTATGATACACAAAAAATGCATTAAGGTTTGGACACAAAGCTGCAGGAAGGAGGTGACTCATCTTTTAGTCAGCTTGTTTTGAACTTACACCAGGATTCAATATTGCAAAGTATAGCACAGGAGTTCAGCTAATGTCTGGAGACACTCTGAGAGTAGCAACTTTTAATTCTGGATTTCCTGTCTTTGGTGGGTTTCAGTCTGACCACTTATGTTATTTTAATGGAAAGATTTCTATCTAATTTCCTTTGTTTCTTTTCAAACCATTACAAAGAAACAGAAAGAGGTGATATTAATAATGTATTATACCTGAGACTTCTTCAAATGTGATCAATGTTAATGGGATCATTGAGACTACTCTCTAGAGATCAGAATTACTCTTTAGAGCTGCTACAGATCATGTTTTCCCTGAACACTTAAGTATGAAGCTTTGTAGACTATGGTTCACTTGTGTTATTAGTATCAATGGTGCTTTAACAGCCTTATCATGAACGTTAGAGACCGTTCTAACACAAAAATTTTTCCTCTTAAATTATAATTTAAAAATCTGCTCCACTTTTGGGTTGGTTTTTTTTCTGACAAATACTGTCTCACATGGTAGACAGCTGTGGAGTATTTAGCTGTCTTTCAAAGGAAAGAATTGAAAAGTTCAAAATAATTTTACTTACAGGGTTTTTTAATATTATCCAATGATAATTAACATATCATCCTAGAATATCACAAAGTGACATACCAGCCATACAAGGTGTGATGCATTTCTGATGTAGGCTCAACAAGATGCACTGCATCGTAACTTTCTCAAGACACAGACTTGTCTCTCCTAAATGGCAACAATACTATTAGATTTTATGAATTCATGTTGGAAGTTACCAGGAACAAAAGGTGTTTTGAAACCTTTATTTTAAAACATGAAGATCAGAACAGATGCCTTTTTCATGATTTCTGTGCAATATCTCTGTGTCACTTCCTTAGCATTGTTAAAGAGGTTTTCAGTCTTGTTACCTTCATTTTTCAAATTGGGAAGTATAATGTGAGTAACTACACATGAAATAATCAGTTATGAATTAAGAATGAAGTAGAAGTATCGTTTAATCATCCAAGGTGTCGTTCCTAGGAATAGCCATCAGTTATACTTATGTAGTTCATAAATCACTTGGCCAGTGAAATTTGCCCTGGTTTATGGAAGATAATGTTTAAGTATGCCTGAGTCTAGACTGAAATATCAGGACATTTGTAATGGTGTCCAAAAATCAACTTGTAAAGAATGTAAGAGGAAAAAGATGAAAGTGCCTACATCACAGGTGTAAACATTTGGAAACCTTTTTTTTCCAATCTGCAAAATAGGTCATAGTGTTGTGATTTGTTGAATTTTGAGAAGCATTTCCTTCTGGTGTCAGAAATCTGAAAGGAGAAGCCTTCAGGAAGACTTCTTGCAGGTCTTAGCAGATTCCCAAGTGTGTACCTGCAGGCTTGTGTGCATGGAGGCACCACAAAGGACTAGAAGAAAGTAGTAGTACAAACCTCATACATATCCACCAGATCAGCGCTTTCCTCCTGTTTACAATCCACAGTGATATATACAATGTTATTATGGCCAAATGTCTTCATGATATAGAGATTCCTCAAGAGTTTATATTCATCTTTCAGTGTTGCAGTAGTTTACAGGCTTTTGAAGCCAAGTCTTGTTTCATGCCTATCTTTTTTAATGAGGGGGTTTTTTTTCAGGGCTGGGCTAGCTTAGAAGCTGAGACAGCGCAGCTGAGCAGCACTGAGCAGTTTCCCTTTGAAATGAGACTGTTGACAAAAGTTTAAGGGAATTGAAATGAAGTCTGAAATATCCTTCCTGCCTTCACCAGGATGTTTGGAAGCCCTAGGGTGCTACAGACTGTGAAAGATTAGTAATTATAGGCTCACCTTCTGTATACTAATGAAAGGCTCAGAACTAAAGCTTTTAACATTGAAGGGATTGCTACATCCTGCATTTTTTACTTTGAGGTTTTTAGAAAAACTAACTGTGTCAGAGGGCATATCTAGCAAGCTATACTGAGAAAGTGACAGCGATGTTTAAGGACTTAGTCAGGGTTTAAATGTGTGCTGTGCAAATGATTTCCAATGTACTTCATACCTAGTCCACAAAAGTACAGCTGTACCAGTACTGGGAAGCCTCCTGTGATCCTGCCAGTCATGTAGGAGTGACTGTGGATGGCATTACTGCTTTTTCCATCTATAAATGTCATGTCCCATCTCTCAGGAGATAGAACTAGGAGACACAGATAGAGCAGAACCCTGTCCCAGGGAATGACTGAATAGCCTTTCCTCATTGAATTCTTGGCTTTTTTTTCAGTTTGATAACAATCAAAGAAGGTCTCATACAGCACCTGTCTGTCATATATAAATGTATTGAATGTAAGAAACACCCTCCTCTGTTTTGCTTTGACCGTTTTAATATAAAGAAAAAATAGCTGAGTCCGTTAAAAATAATTCAACCAGGTCAGTCAACTTTTTTGTAAACTTTTCATGTTCTTTGTAGATTGCTGATTTCTACCCATTTTTCATTTTGACATAATATACTGAAATATAATGTTTCACCATTAAGAAATAGGCCTGGATATATTCAATACTCAGTTTACCCCTAATATTAGAGCGTTTTCCATCATCAAATACAGGTATTAACAGATGTCAGAGAATAAATAGCACAATATTCTTTTTTCTGTTCTCTTTTATTTTTACAAGCATCATCACTTCAAGATCTATAGTTCCTGAAATGCATATTAAATTTCTCACAGAAATGACTGTTTTGATGGGAACATACATTTCTTCTTCTACAGCAGAATGTCATGGTCACAGATATTATGGTGGCTTTTCTCTTTGGACACAGAAATTGATTTTGTTATAAAGGCAGAAAGTTTACTGCCCTATAGAAAAACATTTCCTTTGGACAACTGTATTCTAATACATTTTTATGTATCTCTGAGTGGAGACTGAACCTAGCTATACATGGGAAAAGAGAGAGTACATCTTCTCTTTTAAGGGCCAGTAAGTTGGTAGGTGGTGTGACCTCATCTTTCATTTTTTTGGGTAGGGGACAGTCAATGGTTGGGCATATGATAGGAAATAATTTTTGCTAACTAAAGAAGTAAAATAACTTGCTTCTTCCTCATAAAAAGCTAAACTGAAAATCCTGTCTTTCCATTCTGCTGCTGGGTGCCACTCCTGACTCGGGATAATTTCCGTGACTTGACTGTATCCCAGATTTAACAGCTGCTTGAAAGATACATCAGACAAATCATACTTTGCATGAGAGGAGCAGCAATTCATCTAAAGGTGGCAAATTTGAGATGTGACAGGTATTAAAAAGACAAGGATAAGTACGGGACCACATTTTTATTCTATTGCCTTTCCCCACAGGTTATGAAAGGCAGTCCATTCTTTCCCTCAGCACATCAAGTTAATTGTATGCACAACCACTTTCAAAACCACTCGTTCTCCCTTTTAATTTTATGTCAATCAGCAGTCACTGAGATATTCTAAATCCTTCCAAAACCAAGTGTTTATCTAAGTTGAAATGCAGTGTGTATTGTCTAATGTGAGAGTTTCTCAAACTCTCGTGGTATGGATAATGTTATAAATAGCAAGCCAAGGTTCTAGAGTAGTTAGATTCTCTTGCCTCTTTCTCTACAGCATTCACTTGAGAAAGTAGGTGCCCAAATATTTTTTTCATTTGTATTAATTAAAAAAAAAAAAAAAAAGAGGTAGTATGAGTATGAAAGATAATGGAGTTGATTGCTTTCATATCACTTAAATTCAGAGGAAAGAAAAGCAGAGAATTAGCTCTGGTACTTTCCTAGTAACACCAACAGTTTGGAGATAAAGGCCCAAATAGTCTAAACTACTGAATTCTCACTTTTCTGAAATAGGATAAAGATGTATCAGGCTGATGAGTACTGCAAAGAACCAGGAAGAGCACTAAAACTTCAGCAGTCTGTAGTGTATCTATTAATGTCAAGAGAGGAAGGGTCTTCAGCTATCTTAATGTGGTCATCTTACCAAGGACCCCTAAGTATTTCCTTAAGACTCAAGCATGAAACATTTTTTTCTCCCCTTCTCAGAATCACAGTCCATTGATTTTAGCATTTCACAACTTAAGAGAACAATCAAATTGTGAAAATTTGTTTCTCCTGAATCAAAGCCAAGATTTTCTAAAAACTTAACTTGAAAATGGCTTTCTTCCCTGTGAGGTTTCAAGGTTGCTTCAGTGGGGCTAAAGGCACATTTCCCTAGTGTCCAAGAGAAACAGAACCATCTTAGCCATGGCTTTAGCCTTTCAGCCTTCATTTTAAATGAGACCTGTATATCAAAATTTGAGAAGGGAATAATTACAATCACAGAAGGCAATCATATGAGAGTTGTAATAGAATTTCCCTAAGTCTATAAATTATATCAGATATTATTACCTCAGAACACAGTCCACAAAGAACTTTTCAGGAAGAATCAAAATTAATTTATAAAATCTGTAATTAAAATGTTGAGGATTAAATCAGTGCTTGAGGTCCTCTATGATTGCATTATCCTTCTGTTACATTTTTGAATAATATTCAAATTAGTCTTTCCTTAAATATGACTGTCGAAAGAGAGAGAAAAAATTAATAGATTAATTCTTCTTTCTGTCTTCCCTGATATTTTCCTCTTCATATTCATGTAAAATTAGAGGCCTTGATAATTGTCTTCATTCTGTTTGAAAAGTCTAAAGTCTAAAAGTCTATGATTATAAAGGGGAGAATTAGTAAGCTGCAAGTAAGCAAAAAACATGAGTTTATACATCAAACATTTCATTTTTAAAATATCTATTTTTTTTAGAGAGTCTGTTAGAAACCTGACTGGAAGAACCTGGTACATGAGATAGGAAGTGGATGAATGATTTTTGAATGATTGCTAACTTTGAGCATATTGCTCTGCCTGTTTTGTCCTCCAGTTTTGCTGTTGTGATGAACCAATTTTTGATGAAAGCATACTTCAGCAGACTTCTATAATTATGGGTTCCCAGAACTAGCTTATGATATACTAATGAAATAATTAGAGTGTATCTCGTGTCAAATTGAATGGGCTGTGTACCACCCTTAAGAGACTGCAAGGAAGTAACTTACTTTAGAGCCCTAACTGGATGTTCTGCTGTCCTCATTGTTAAGTGATATCATGATAGCTCCTTTGCTAACTGTGGGAAATATAAACTTTCCTCACTTCCTGCACTTGAGTTAAACTCAAACTGAGCTGGGTTTTAGCTGAACAACTTTCTGAAAGATCAGTTCCAAAATCATTACTCAAGATATACAATACTGAGATTTTGTGGTTAGGGAATGTTATTAATTACCACTCAATACTTCAGTTGAGATTATCTGATGCCCAGACACCAAAAGATACTTGGAAACTATTTTAACTGGATGTTTTAACACCTTACAAGCATGGCACTGACTTTGATTTTCAGGGCTCTGTGATCAGCACCTTTAAGAACAGTGCACAATGCCTTCTATTCCTGATCTAAAAAGTATTAGAATGGGAGTAAATTGCTCTTGCTATTTTTGCATATGGTTCATTATTTCTGTGCTTCCCTCTCTTTTATTTCCTATTGCAGCCAAGACCTTTCCAAAGGGATGAAATGAATGATGAGTGGCACCTTGTGGCTCTCAGCTTTACCACATGAATGGCTGAAGCATTAAGAATGTTCTTGCCCTAACTGTTGTCAGTCTCTTACCTCAAAGACTTCACAATTCAGTATAATAGGATGAGCAGCCTCAGCTACCATTGTGTCTGGGATTTTGCATGAACTGTTAAGTCTAGGACTTTCATTTGGCATTTCTTGCTGCTGCTACCTCTGGACCAGTCATACACACGAGTAATTTGTATAAACCACAGTTTACAAACTTGAAATGAGTTGTGGTCCTGCAAGATTAGTACAGATGAATGCAGTTCTGTCTAAATGTCATTCTCAACTTTTTAATAAAAACACCCCACCATATATGCACAAGTAAAATAAGACACGAGAATTAATGCCAAATAAAATAATTTTGTATTACTGCTTCAATTTCTATTTTAGTTTTACATAAAATAGACTACAACAGAGTTGTCTTAACAAACTTCAGAGTTGTGTTGTCAGCAGTAAATTTCTGAAATTCCGTAAAACATTTTGCTAAATGTGGGTGATTTCTGACAACGCCATTTAGACAGAATTGTACTGCTTTCATCTTACTATTATAGATATTTTAAATTCTGATCATGAGTATTACTAGCTATAGGCTCTTCAGAAACAGAATGACAATACTGAGGAGAATTGTGAAACTTCATCAGCCTCAGTCCCTTATCTACCCCAGCATCGTGTTGTTACCACATAATTTAGAGGAGAGAGAATACACTCTGGATTACACAAGCATGTAATGTAGAATCTCATACATTGAAATATTTCTAGGATATTTTATTTGAGATTTCATCAAATCTACTTTTGTGTTAACAGATTCACAAAGTTTGATTGCTGCCATGAGCTTGTACTCTTCGTCACCTTTTACATTATCTCCTTTCCTGTTTTACAATGAGTCTGAGCCTAACTTTGGTAAAGAACCTAGACACTTACTTATCTTAAAACAATGCTCACATTTAGAATTAAACCTAGTCAAAATGCTTCACTGAAAGTACAAAGGTCTTGTTTTGCATTTTGGTTTGGGTTTTTTATATCAAATGTTTTCCACAAATTTGGTTTTGTACACCAAGCATCAAAACCAAATGTTGTTTTTAACATAACTAAGCCATCATCTAGCCTCTATGTAAACTGTAAGGAGATCAGTAGTATCTTGAAAATGCTATGTTCTCCATCCAGTACATCTAAAGGGGTACTTATCTTCAAATTTTGTTTCATCATCTTAGTATGAATTCATGTCATTACCAAATGGTAAACAAAAACAGATGTCAGGCTCACTTTAGAAAAACTGGTGAACTTGCAGTTAGATACTGAAGCAAACTGCTTCAGAGAGCAGGGTTTTGATGTGCTGCTGTATATCTCTTTCAAATGAATATTTTTATATTGGAAATGTCTTTGGTGCCCTTAACTGTTCATAGAAGAAAGCAGCCAAAAAACATGAAGACAAAAAAAAAAAAAAAGAGATGGAAATATTGAAGCCATTGGGATGAAGAACTTTGAGAATGTCTGGTTAGTTAAGGGCATTTGTTTATTAAGAAGTAAAGAGAAAAGAACATCTGGCCATTAAAATAAGATGAGCAGGTTATGGAATAAATTTATATAAATAAGTGTAGCTTGAAAAGCAGAACAGTTGTGTGCTTTGCTACTAAACAGATTTTGTGGCAATATTGCAAACTTGCCAAGATATTAAGTAAATGAAAGCCAACAATCAAGTCTTTAAGTACATACCTTAATGTCATAAGAGTATTATGGGCTTACAGAGGAAGAAAGCTTATAAAAGTACTGACCTTCATCTGTACTCTGACAGACATTCAGGTAAATACCAAGACAATAACTTGAACAAAAGAATTATGTGAATACAAATATTGTAGCAAAAATTTATAATATATAATTTCTTTAATTATAATAGATGGCACTTTGTAGTCTTCTATGAGGAGATATGAGTCATTCTAGAAGAGCATAGTCAATGAAACAGACTTCATATTTGCAAGGGAAATAGTTTTTTTTCCAATAAATGTAGACACAAGACGTTAACAGTTTAATGGTATTTAATAAAAAAGTCTCATTTTCTTAGATAACTCTTCTCAGGTGCTAACTAAACAGAACTGTCAATATGGGGTTCATGTCTGCCCAAACTGCCTGATTATTCCCTGTCCTCTTCTTCTAGTTAGCTACCCCTCATGCTTATTAGGGTATTGCTAAGCTGCTCTTGCAGTGAGATGACTACTTCCTCCAGAGATCAATCTCAGATCAATTTTGGAGAACAGTTTCTCTGAGCCTCTGTCCTGTCTGCCTCTGTCCTGCAGGATCCTGTGAGTCCAGCAAATTTTACACCTGCCAAACCCCTCATCTGTCATGAGTCTATCCTCTCAGCACTATACAACATGCCATTGTGGCAGATTGTGACCCAGCCCTCACTTTGAACAGAAAAAAAAAATCACAAAAATTTGTAATATGTATTAGAGGCTTAGGAGTGTTGCAGGGCACAAGGAATACTAGGCCAATGCTATGCAGTATGGATATGACCAGTCTATACAGAATACTCTGCAGGAGACTACCCTTGAGTGATTTCTGACTCTCTGCATCAGATATCCCAGGTAGCCCTCCCTAAGTTGAATACATGTAGCCTGAGGCATGGAAGTCTAGTGACTCTAGTGACATCATCATGACCCTTAACACAGCCTTGGCAGCTGCTGAGAAAAACATCTCAAAGGTTTATTTCCTAGTTATCTGATGGGGTTATCTCCTCTAAGGGAGTACAGAGAACTGAATAGTGACAAGATGTGTCTCTTCATAATCAATGAAATGAGTTATACTTCCAGTGATGGGTCTGCAGAGATTCAGATATCTAAGGTACTTGGCAGTCTTAATTACTCAGCCTCTCAATGGCATTGCACTTCTTGCACATGTGCTTTTGCTTTAGACTAAAGATATCCTATTATATGAGAAACAGCAAGGTATTTGAAGCAAACACATTTTAAGCAAATAGCTTTTTTTCATTAAAGAAATATTTGCCTTAAGACAACTGTCTCAGTGATGAAAACTTTGAACTTTGAATATTCCATACTTACCACCTAAAATGATTGTTGATTTTATGGGTTTGGTGAATGATTAAGAACTAAAGAGAAAAATCTGGAATAATCTAAACCTACCAAATACTAGCAAATTAATATCTGTTTGATGCTCTGGTAGAGTACACACAAAATTGTGTACTGTAGTTTTCTTATTAATTGAGAGCAATGAAGGATGATCTATTTTGTCAAGCTATTTAAACAACAAAATTAAAAGCCTAATATTTTGGTGCAAGGTCCAAATCCTGTTCATCATACTTACCTTACTGGGTCTATTTTTACAGGTAGAGTAAGTAAGCAGCAACTGACTACAATTTTTGAGAAGCTAGGCAGTTTGAGTGGAATTAGAGGTAAAGTATGTTAATTTATAGAAAACTAATAACATAAAGGTTTCTTGTTCTACTATGTTCTGTAATGCAAATTTATCTATCAAGGAGAGGAATGCAGTGCAATTAAAAAGTGATTAAGAAAGCAAACAAAAACTTCTGCTATCAAATTACATCACCACCCCACAAAACATTTAAATTAGTCTTCAAAGTCTCCTCTCAACTGAAGGCATTCTCAAATTCTAAGTGTATCTGTGAAGAATAGAGAACTGTTATTTCAAACTATGAAGTGTTGTATTCGACATATAAGTCGGTCTTTATGAATTAAATGTATCTCCTATTATGCTGAATTTTGCTGTAGATTTTTCTATACAGTGCCATTTCCTGAAAAATTATAACTTACCAGAAGACCATTAAAGAGAAAATCATTCTAATGGGTCTTCTTCAAGGAAGAAGCTTCAGAATTTGAGACTGGGAAACAGGAATATATATATATATCCATTATGGAGCCTGATTAAAAATCTATGCAACATCAGAATATATAGCAAAAGTCAGTACTGGATATCCTTCCTGTTTTGTTGGGGATCCGAGGTTCATTGTCTCAGCTATGGCAGCCAAATAGAATCAGTGACTGCTTATCCTGGACAACTGCTTAATTCTTCATCCTATCTCTTCTGTCATAAAGGAGTGAAATTTTCATGCTTAGATCTGATTTTCAAACAAGTTAGGTAGTTAGTAATATAATTTTAAATAGTAAACTGGAGCACAAGGAAGTGACTCTAAAAATCTGTACTCAGTTGCTTTTTGAGTATTTCCCAGGCTGTATTTGGAGTAAATCAGTTGATTGGGTTTGAGACCTGATTCAAAGGGCACTGAAATCAATTAAATTATTGCTCATGAATACAGTATATGTTTTATCAGGTTCTGTACATTCATAATCCTCTGATTTGCAAGTTTTACAAATTGTTTCTTCAGATTATATAGGAGGCAGTTCATTAAATCACTGTGCCCCAAAGATATGAACAAGTGAGAGCCAGAGATCACAAATAGCTGTTCTGCATAGATGAGTAGATAAACTGTGTTAAGCTACAGAGTGTAACAGAAGAATACAGTAAATTAATTATAAGGATTATAAAGAATGAAAGTATTGTATTGAGTTGAAACAAGTTGTATTTCCAAAACTGCAGAAGTAAAATAAAAGTAAGACAAGCACTTATCACAGAAACTTCCAAACTCTTGAGAAATCAAATAAAAAAAAAGATGTTCAGAAACTATGAGTTAGTGAATGCAAATGCAACCATTTAGTTCTGAAGTGATCAATTTTACATAATAGGATTTAGTAGTCATGTCAAATGTGGGGCTTATATGACATATTGCCAATTTGACACAAGTTAAATATAACAGAGCTTGTAAAATGCTGCCTACTTCTATTTTTATTAATTTTCCAACTGTATAAAATAGTAAGACAGGTGTAGGAAATACTGGAAGAATACACTACTGTTGTGTATTTGACCTTGTATCTATGTCCTTTTCTTAAGGTTTATTAAGAGATAAAACTCTGAAACAGAATTCATGTAAGTGATGAATAAGTAAATTAGTTACTGTTTAAGCCTCTTGTATCCTTGATGTCTTCTCTACAATTAGCTGAGTTGCAAACCAAAGTTCAGTGCAACCATTGCATTTCCAGGTTTTAATATTACTCAGAAAGCTCACAAGATAAGAAAAATTTTAAAAAAAGAAAAAAAACACCAAACAACAACAAAACAAAACAAACCTAATCCTTGACCATTACTGGATAGTTTATTTTTTAGCAGATGCAAGTAAAATGATGTTTAGAGATTATAAACTGTCCTCACTTCAGTAAGGTTTTGGGATTGGCTACTACTGCTTGGCAATATTGCCTGTTGCTGCTAGAGATTATGGACAAAGTGAGTTCAGTTAATTGGTGTGCACATCTAGATGTACTGAAGAAAAAATGGTTGCTCCTACTTATAGCTCCTACTTACTTATATTAAGAAGATAGTATAAATTTTAATACAGGATTGGAATAAAATGTTATCCTGTTAATTGATAGAGAAGGACTAACAAAATATAGATGTAAAATACTTCTGAAAATGTACTTCAGTTGTTCTGGAAATGTTAACACACAAGTCTTGATCTTTACTTCTAAAGATTCGTTTTTCTCTTTTTGTTCAGACTTTACCATCTTCTTTAACAGTCAATATAACCATATAAAAGAATTAAGGTTATTGAGTGAAAAGAAACAAATTGACAAAAGAATTATGCTGCTAGATATACTTGAGATATTGGAGCTTTAAATTAATTCCAGAGAATTTGAAGAATTAGATCTAACAATGAGAGAAGCCCAGACAGAACAAAAAGGGGAAAATTTAAAAAAAACCTAGAAGTATATAATGATAAAAAATTACTTGTGAAGAGATTTCAATTATGTATAGAGAGCAAAATTAGTCTGATGAAAGTCAATTGGTTTTATATGAAAGAAAAAACCCCAAACTCTCTACTTAGACATAAATCTGTTATGAATGAGTGTGTATTTGAATGTAAAGTATTATGGGAAGTGTCTTGAGTGAGATAGGCATAAACAGAAGAAAATGACTATCCTAGGAATTCCTCCTCCTCATACCCACCATCTTCAGTCCCTCCTGGAACAGTAACAGGTGTCCTGTGGATAACTTGGTATTCTTCTGTGGAGAGCAGCAACAGTTCTCCACAGAAGAGAAACTTTGGATTTGCTCTTGAGAATATTTTAATTCATTTCTTGGTAAAAATGTAAGCATGCCCACATATATTAATCCAGCACTTAAAGGCTGAAATTAAAATAGAAATAATATTTGCAAACTTGAGTTTAAAATTCACTTTAGAAATTGAGCATTTAACATTCTGATGCAGAATTTTTAGTTGTTTCATGACATACTACTTTTCATTTTCTCTTTGTGTTGTGAATGAGGGTGATTTCATACATGGAAAGGTTTCTCACTAAACTTGTGTAGTTATCCTGCAGGTGATAAATAAAGAGATAAAGAAGATCAATATGCTATACATTGCATATATTCTATAACACAAATCCCTACGTAATCCGAGGAGTTTTACTTGGCTCAATAGGAGATTTATGTAAATTCTCTTTATCAAATTGTATTTTAAATTATCTGGATTCCAGTATTCCTGGAATTTGAGGACTATTTCAGTTGGTGCCATTCTCATGCATGACATGTTGCCAAAATTTCATTATATCATTCTCTTTTGCCAGGTGAAGGTATTTTTATCTTTCATGCATGCCTCTTACACTGCATATGTTATTTTCTCTAATTTTACCCTGATTTTTAATTTCATTTGTTCTGACATTATTCTGAGGCAGCTCAAACGATTAGCTTCTGTGAAGGTACTACTAACGTACAGTGCAGTACAGGAGAGCATATTGCTCTCTAGTTTTCACTCTCCTGTTAGTGGAGCTTCAGTTATTCATTCTACAGCTTCTTCTAAAAATCGTCTTTTTGGCTTCTGTACAGTAACTATGTTTTCTGTGATAAGTTGAACAAATCCTGTTCTCTTTCTTTTTTTTTTAGCATTTTCATTAAGTATCTTATAAAGATATCACTCTGTTATCATAAATTAAATTAAATATATAACATCAAATGTTAATTGTTTATTCTTCAAACTGTGCTTGTTCTTTGAAATAAAAGATGTTGATGCTATGTTGAGGATCCTGGCTTTCCTGTCTGTATATATCC
Source organism: Colius striatus (assembly GCF_028858725.1). Classification (NCBI taxonomy): domain Eukaryota; kingdom Metazoa; phylum Chordata; class Aves; order Coliiformes; family Coliidae; genus Colius; species Colius striatus. The sequence continues at coordinate 17,373,458 of NC_084771.1, forward strand.
CTAGCAATTTTCACATCAGTGATTAAAGGATTAGCTTGAAACCACAAACACATGCCTCAAGCCAAAACATATCACAGTGGATTCTGTGATCCTTACAAGTACTACTGGGCCATTCCTTTGTTTATACAAGGCATGATTATAAAGCAGCCAGTAATGAATATTCTGCTGTTTTTTCCCAGAATCGCATCCATCTTTTCAGACTTACTCCAATTTCTTTCACAGTACCTTATGCTTTTGGGGAATCAAAGTACCTGGTGTTCAACAATTCAGAATTTCTACACTTCTTCCAGTATTCAGTACTTCCAGTACTTCCAGTAATTACTTCCAGTAATTCAGTACAGAGAAGAATGGAATATAGCCACATATGAGGAGAAAAATAGAACTTATCATGTAAATTCTGATCAGATAGCAGGAGCATTTTGGGTAATAGTTATAAAACTGAACAAACTGATCTCTGTCACATTTCCAGACTTTTTTTTTCAATTCACATTGCTCCTTTAAAATTTTCCAATTTTTGTTTAGAAGTGGTGACTGGACCCGTTCAATGGCAGAGAAAAATATTAGAGATTACCTTAATTTTCAGTTACATCTAAACATAGCTGATCCTGCTGAAGACAAGAGATAACCTATTGGATAGTGATGCTTAGCATAGTCAATTGGAAAAATGTTGTGAATCTTTGAATACAAGAGTCTTTAGGGATTTCTGGGAAACATCTGTGTTTGTCTAGTTGCACTAAAAAGTCCCCCGTGAGGAAGGTAGTTTCTGTACCTAATATGCAGAGAATTGATGAGCCCCTGCTTGAACAGTGGTTGCAAAGCAAACGCTTCACAATGATTAACAATCTGCTCAGTTTTATACCTCAGACCAGCCCCAGAACTCCTTATGAAAAGATGCAACTTTTCACAAGCAAGGCCCACATGTGAGTTCTATTGCCAGGCTGCATTCCAGCTATTACAGATGATAAAATCTCTTTGATCTAATGATAATAATGTTTCCAGATAGTAACTGTAAGGCACTTTTGGTGAAAGTAGACAAGAAATCTGGTGATGTGGACTCCCTGAGAGCATGGCAGTCCTCACAGGAGACATCCCCCCCCCCCCCCAAATATTTGCAGATAAAGACTGTACAAAAGAGCAGTTTTATAGAGGCTCATTGTTAACAATTCTGTCTCCTGTTTTCTACCTGTATGCTTCTACCATGAAACTGGTTGTGAGTCATTGTGGCTAAAAGATTAAATAGAATTCAAGTGCAATACATATGGAATCTTAACTTTATAAATTGCCTTTTTTTTCTATACTGTTGGCATTGGTCAGTAATAGCATTGCTTATGGAAAATTTGTAAAAGTCCATAATTTACATAGTATCGTAAGATTTGCAACAAACACATTTAATCTTAAACATAATTTTTCAACTGAAGTAGAAAAAGAAATCTGTTTGGACATCAGTTTCAAGCAAGTATAAAATGTCTGTCTGACTGCTGAGATTTTAATTATTTTTAAACTACTACCATACACTTTGTGAAAGTAGTCCTTTCTCTTCCCACACTTGCAACTTTCTCTCCTACAGTGTTTGGGTGCTTGAGACAAGGAACATCCACAGGATATGCTATTGACAGATTTGAGTCATATCTGCTTTGCTAAGTCCCCAAAGAAGGTAAGAGAGGCCTCTAGGTGCCTGAATTATGTTCAGCTTTCTATAACTTCCCATCAACTATTTCAATGAGAATTTTCTCATCGAATTCTGAATGTGATTTTTTGGATAAGCCTCCAAAGAGCTGATGACGTGCTGTGTTGTCATGTTTTCTATTTATTTGTGTGCTGCTAACTGTTATATTACAGTTTCAGTTTATACTCTTAGCAGAACATAAATAAGAATACCATATTCCCATTTTTTATTATTTTTAGGCTTTTTGGAAAAATCAAGATGATGATGTATTCCCTAATACAGTTGATGGACAATTAGCTAATGATTATAGTGACTATGAGTTTTCTCTAAGGAAAATCTAAATGTCTCTATATACGTGTATCTCTTACATACAATATTAAGTAATGATAAAATGTATGTATAATGTTTCTGGCAAAGACTGACCCTCACCCTTCTGCCTGGAATGTGTCCAAACTTTATTGGATGCATTGTTACTGCTAGACTAAATTATGAATCGTTACAACGAGAGAACAGCAATGCCAAAAAGTCTTTATAAGCTTCGTTAGGTTATAATTATGTAAAAATTGAATCAGTAAAGAATGCTTTTTCTCTTGTTTTCAAGTATGGTATACTTTCTAGAAGCAGCCACTTACAGCTCCTAGAATCACTTTATGTAATTGCTCAGTGGTCAGACAGGCCTGCAGCACACAAGCTACTCAAATTGATTGTACAACAATACCCCTTGGAGACAAAGGGTCTGTATTTCCTTGTACTTCATTCTTTTGTACACTAGGATCATTTCAGAAACATCAGTGGAATTATTCCAGATTTTCACTGGAATGAGATGTGAATTGCTCTTACGGATTTTTTTTTTCTAGAAATGTATTCTTCAGACACATTTCTATATTGTAGAAACAGTGTAGAAAACTTTCATTCTCACTATAGAATGTGCTTGCATAAAAGTGTAAGGGGAAAAGCCTCAAATACAGTTAGGAGAAGCTGTGTTGGTTTTGGCTGGAGAACAGTTGGTTTTCTTCATAGTAGCTGCTATGGGGCTATGTTTTGGATTACTGCTGGAAACTGTGTTGATAAGACAGGGATGTTTTTGTTACTACTGAGGAGGGCTCACACAGAATCAAGGCCTTTTCTGCCCCTCACTTCGCCCCACAGTGAATAGCTGGGGGTACACAAGGAGTTGGAGGGAGACACAGCTGGAACAGCTGATCCCAACTGAGCCCAAGCATATTCCGGACAATATGATGTCACACTCAGCATAGAAAGCTGGAGTAAGGAGGAAGGAAGTAACCAGGCAACCGCCTGCCCTCTGCAGTAATGTGGGTGAATTTCTCAGGTAATAGAACTCAACAGGAATTTGCCAGTGTTTCCCTGAGGTTAAAGTTTTCACTGTCTGTACAGAACTAAATGAAGACATCAGGTCAAATATGGAAGGGTACTTATCAGGCAAACATGTAGTGTTGTATACCCCAGGATACCAACTGGCTTTGTGATTTAAGAGAATACCACATCCTGGACTAGTCTGGTCAAGCATCAATCCCATTAAGCCTATTCCAGATTGTGGAAGGGACTCTTCTTCAAACACATTGTTTAACTCAACATTTTAATTGCATCTGCAGCAGTGTGACCTCTAAGTCCTGAAACTAAATGGCATTGCAGAGTGATCGCAGTTTGCATGTAGGCAGCAACAAAGGGCATATACACGACCCGAACTCTACTCTGATTTGTGGGACTTGTGACATGGATTTCCTGTCACAGCAAGCAACACTGCCAGAAAAATGCAATTCCTCTAAATGTTGAACTGTAATTTTCCTCATTGTTCTGATTTTTTTTAATCATGGATAACCATGCTAGAGAGCATGTTTTCTTCAAATAGAGGACTGAAATGGGGAGAAAGTAGAAGAAACTTGAGTCAGAAGCGAGGAGGCAAGAGATATGAAGTGTGGAGAGGACCTTGGAAGAGACTAGCATGTAGATGGATGTAAGAAAATAGCAAAATGCCAACAGAAGAGGAAGAAAGATAAAGAATCTGCCCATTCTTTTTTTTTTCTCTGTCTTTTAATTCTGTCTCCCCTTCCTGTTTATGCTCTTAAACTGTCTAGTGAGAGGGGTAGAAAAGTTATATGCAGATAAGGTTTTAAAAAGTGAGGTATTTCAGAGTTTCTTCCTCAAGGGGACACACTCATGAGATGTAAATTTCTTTTTAGTTTAAATCCAGTTAGCTTATCTTTCTCTTGTTGCTTGAGGTTCTTTTGGTTTGGTTTGGGTATTTTACTCCCGATTGAAGGAAGCTCCTTAGTTTTCTTTGTCCTCTGTGTGCTATGTATAATGCAATAGTCACAGTAGTGCTTTAGAAGTCTAAATTCATTGTTCATTTATGATGATCTTCCATTAATATAGGATCTGGGATTATTTACATAAGATAAAAAAAGGGTTTTGTAAAACAATCTTTGGACAAAGGCATGGTGTGTTTTGAATGCATACGATTTTATCGATGCATGACTATACATTCTATATGAACAAGACCTTTCATACTATGAAGATTTTCTGCCTGGCTAGCAAAGCTTGGAGCAAAGCTGAAATCAAAGCAACCTTACTTAGTGAAGCAATTTCATTTTACCTGAAACACTGAAGCTTAAATTATAAGCTTCAGGATGACTCAGTAGAAATAATACATGCATATAAACTACATAATTTTCCTAGTGTATTCTCACAATCAATATAACTGTGTGTTTAAAGTAGGGACCTTAGGTCAATCTTTGAAGCAGTGAACGAATAACATATTTTTTATCAGAGAAAAACTCCTCTATGCAAATAATATCTGACATGAATATTTAATAGATTGTACAGTAGGAAGTAATTGCCAACTAGTGGGGCATGATAAAATGAAAGAGAAAAATACTTAAATTACAAATCCGATCCGATTTCACTTACAGCATTTTCTTAACACCAGGTGATCTCACAGATCTTGATGCAGTATATGAAATAAATGTAACAATCTGTCCAGGTTCTAGATACTCAATATTCCTATTAAATAACTGAAGAGATGGTTAAGTCATATGTATATGTCCATCAATCATAGATTTAGTGTTTACTGAACGTAATGTGAGTTGTTGTTCTTTTTCATCTCAAGATGTTCTCCATACTGCCATTACTATCACTGTTCACTATGCAAACTGAACCCATACAGCTTGATGTGTGTCTGTCAGACAGTATTTATTCTTTCCATGTAGATTTCTCACAGCTGAAGAGAAACAATAAGTCTCTATTCTTCCTGCCTTGATTACTCTTTCTATTCTTAGGTTACTTGGGAACCCTAGGGTAAATGGAGATCCACAAAACTGGTAAAAGACCACTTGTAAATGAGTATCTCAGATAAAGTTTACAAAGAGAGGTGGTGTCCAGGATCTATTGTATAGTGACTAAGCAGCTGGATGACTTGATGTGAGAACGTTCTTTAATGTGGCCATAAATCTTTCTGGGCTTTGTGGCAACTTGGCCATGAAAGTAGCACATAAAACAGCCTTGACTGCAAGCAGCATCTGGACCATGAGCTATATGTACTACTGAGAAACAGAAATGCAGATGACAGACTCACATACCCAACCACAAAGTTTCACCCACACTTTTGTAAAGTGACTGGAAAGCAAAGATTTTCTTTTGTTTTGTTACCCCTTTCCAGTGAAATAAGCTCGCACTAATTTAAAGGTCAGTGGATGTAAGAATTTATGCCATCCTTGTTACATCTTTAGTGCCCATGGGAGCCCCGAATTACGGATGTTATAATGAAGATAATTAAGGTAAACTCTATTTTAGCTGAAGGCAAAAAGCCTTAAATCAAAAGGAGTGTGTTCTAGTAACCTTGAAATTGGGGTGAGGGTTAGAGACTGCCTCCTGGCATAACAAATATCTAAACTCATTGTTTAAAAAAGTCAGAGGAGAAAATCACCTTTGGAGTCAGTGTTCTATCATGCCAAGGCTTGCTTTCAGTGGGCAAGAAGTCTATTCCTCGTCTCCTGGTTCTGCAAGCAGCATTTCTGATTATTGTAAAGTGAGCTGTGATTCGTACTCCTGCATGATTCCTTGAAATTGTATCTCAGTCTTGTTCCTGATGTATGGATGGAAGAGGAAGTATATTACTCTATATAACTGAAAAATTTCCAGGGACCTCAAGTGTTCTTGTATAGCAAACCTTTGCATACCAAAGGCTGTTGTTAGACAAAGCCCTTTCTGAATATTCCTTTCCAAGAGTTTTTAAAAAAATTACTGAAACGAATAAGCTCTGAGCATGTATGACTCTATGTATTAGGCACTGTATCTTATTTAATTCTTGAAAGATATGAGAAGTGTTTGATTATGTGTGTGTTTACTGCCTCAGCCTTTTACCTTGAGCAGTAGTTTTTCTCATGTGAGATGTTAGGTACTTACCGTCCATTGTTTCCTCTTACAGATTATATTTGGTGTTTATGCCTAAAATGTCTTCATTTACATCCTATGGGATGAAGCCCATGTGTTCACTAAGTTAACTCACATGATGTGGTCATTTTCTTACCAGGAACAAGATTTTTTCTCTCTGATGCCTAACTCTTGTCATGTAGCAATGGCTTTTGATTATTCCTGAGCTGAGCTAGATGCTGATGGGTGAAATCATTTGTGACATGTTATCAACCACTTCAATTCACTTCTGCTAAATAATGAAATCCAGTAATAAATTGAACAGACAAGCAAAATCTCTTAAATATGCTCAGGGGGGCTCTACCTATTTTCTTTCTACTCTCATGTTAGTTCTTTTCTTTATGTGTGAGCTGCTGCCAATGGCAGCATTTGAAATCAACCAACCAAAGAAACTAAAAAACACTGCAGAGTGTTTGATAAAGGAAATGTTTGAAGCTGATCACAGTGTTCTTGACTCCATTTTTTTCTGACTTACTATCTTAGAACTGGGACAGGAATTTCCATGGGACTGATGCATAGTGAATTCTGGGTGTGTATGGGGTAACATAAGGAATTTCTAAAACCAAAAAAATGTTTGGCCTTTTCTGCCCAGTGTTTGGGGTTTTTTAATTGTGTTTTTGAGGTGATTTTATTTTATTGATTGTTTTTTTGTTTTTACACCTCCAGCCTATAGAAGGTACTTTTTAATTTTTGTTAGTTTAAACATCTTAAAGGACACGAGGTTTATCCCTCACAGATGAAGGAGAAAATTGGCATTGCATGGGAAAACATAATCTGTAATGCACCCTGTCATGGCATGAGCTCTTTGGCACAACATATGGCAACAGAATTACCTTTCTGCTACCCAACTGTGGGATATAATTTATCCAGTCCAAGGGACTATGGTGACAGGCAATAGATTTGATAGTGCACATGTTCAGCATGCTAAAATACAACTGTCCCCTTTTCTCTGAAATGCAGAGCTCTGTAGCAATTCTGACTATTCCTGCCAAATCCTTTTCTCCCCTTATGATGTCACTTATATAGTGATATCCTGAGATAGTAATAAAAAAGGATGTGGTAATGTAACTGCTGGAGAAGAATGAAAGAAAAGTGATAAACTGCAACTTTTACAATGTGCACTGTCAGCTAAAGAATGAAACAATTTTAGGCTTGAACATTAAGGACATAGAAAGTGCTTGGAGATTTATGCGCCAACAATACTTCAGATCATTTTATGTCATCATTGTTTCAAATACCTGAAATTAAAACAGTATAGTACAGTGTTACTTCAATCATTCTGTTCATTGGAGAGCTGGGATTTTTATTTTGAAAGTAAAACACTATTACTGCATTAGATAAACAATAGATTTTTACACTTGGCCTCTTGTGTTTTTAAGATGATTTACCTGCTTGTTCACTTTTTACCTGCTCTAGAGGTCTAAATATGCAGACCGTATTGACCTTCGGTATGTCTATTAAAACTAGACAGAGAGTTGAAATCTTATTTCTTGTCATAGAAACAAAATTCTGAAGTGCAATTTCTTTGAAAAGTCATATACTATCCATAAATGTGTCTCAAAAATGTTGGGGAATAGCTTTGAAAATTTATTTAAGGAAAGATTTCATGTTACACATCTATAAAGCATCTAATAATAATCCGTTGTTTGTCAGTTGACAAACAAATTTGCTTTTTGCTTTGTCAGCAATCTTTTATATGAGCTTGGAAGATTTGATTTGAAAGAATTGTACTTGGTGTCTTCATTTGGTATGAAGAATACTGTAATGCCATAATAACCATGGATGACTTTGTTAATAGGTACTGAACTTGATAAGTTTCCTGACACTAACTCTGTTTTTCATGCTTGTGAAAAGTGTTGATCAGCCTTTTGATGAGATAAGTATTAATAAATTTTACTAACATTGGCTCAAAGTTGGTAGTTCTTTTGGGGGCCAGTTGAGTCCTCTTCGCTGGATAAAGATTTTAGTGTCAATATGACCAATAACTACAGTTTAATTGAGAATGGGACTCCAATGTGGTAACAAACAAGGTGTGTTGGGGTAGAAAGGAAGGATGGTGGCAGAGAAGCCAATAAAAGTATTCAGAAAACATCTCTACACAGAGCAGGAGGTCGTGGCTTGCTGCAGGCTGTGCCCTGTTCTGGATTGGGCACGGGAGATTGGTGTTACTGATGTGGCTCTGAGGCAATAACTTAGAGACAGCAAGTTCAGGCAATGGAAAAGAAGATTTTTATCTGCACATTAAACTTCTTACAAAATACCCAGTTTAACACTAGTCTTCACCCTTCCATCAGTGTGCATTTGTTTTAAGACAACAAAAGGTTGGTGGTTTTTTCCTTCTTCTTGGAGATTTGCTTTCAAGGAGGAGTCGAGATAGTCCAGAGGAAGAGTCCATTGACATACTTTAATGGAAAACAAGGAACTGAGAATTGATGTCTGTCTGTGTATGCACAGAATATCTTGTTCTGGAAATTAGATTACTGCCATCATTTACTTATTTATTTTTAAAGAAAGAAAGCTTCTACCTCCTATTTGAGATTAACATTCTGTAACAATACTTATGATTTACTGTGCAGTGGTTTTCTTTTCATAGCAGTCATGTGGAACATTTTAAGCCTTTTTTTAAGCAGCACATACTATGGATTTTCTTAATTCTTGATTTGAGAAAGCTTAACAATATAGAAACATTGTTGACTCGTTGGTCAGTAATAAACTTTGATTGTCTAATTGTCTTGATTATCTGAGGCTCAGCTTCAGGGCACATTATTTTTTGAGAGGAGAGCAAGTTGCTCTCAGTTGAAGATAGATGTTTCCATTTCTTAAGTTATAAGTGATGCCAATGACAAATAGAGGTTGTCAAATAGATGTCCAGAAGGTTTGTAAACCCTTTTTTTCTGCAGTGATGTGAGTGATGGTAGTTAATTCCTGACACCTTGAGTTTCAAGCATAAGAGGTTTCCAAGTGATTCTCTATATTCTCTCTGAGGGCTTTATTTTCTAATTTCTGTTAGTATTAGATCCATTCATTCTGGTGTGGCCACAGTTAATCATGAATTATGGTGAAGCAATTATCCTAGAGAAGAAGTACTCATGGTTGGTCGGTTATAAGTTGGAACAATGAGTCATGGAGGAGAGCAGTTCTGGCACTGGTCATAGATATCAACCTATCAGCAGAATGCAATGATTTCAGGACACTTGGGAAACATTTAGGATGCCATATGGCTGCTTCAAATGGGAAAATAAGAAAAAAATCTATACTTCCCCATAATCACTCCTTCTGAGTCAGTTTACATTCAGCCCAACTCATTCGATGGCCAGAATCTGTGTGCTAATAAATATTTTTTTCTAAATTAATATATCCTGGTGTTAAAAGCTTGGCTTCAGTGTAGTCTTATGTCATGGTTTTACATGAGGCCATTTCTGGTAAGGGGAAAGGGGCTGTAAAGATGTCTCCTATAAGAAGTTGCTCAAAACTCTCCCCAGCTCTGAGCCAGACTCACTTCTGGGGCTGAGCCAATTAGATGGCTCCATGACCACTCTTTAAGAAGAAGAAGCCAGAAGAGGAGACTTCTTCCTGTTCCTGAATCCTGCTAGGCAAAAGATAAAGTTTCAAATTTACTTCCCTTAGGGGATATCTGCTACCCACCAGACAAAAGTTTTCATCCTGATGACTTCCTCTTGTATAAGCAGTGTATAAGTCTTGTATAACAGTGATGTTACTTAGGCTACAGCATTTCTTCATTTCCCCAGACATCCTTTCTGGTAAACAAAAGCAGAGGTAGGCCAACAAGGGTTTGGGATATCTGGTATCCATGTGCCCAGAGGGGTTACTAGACACAGAAGCTATATTTCTATACAGCTGTGGTTAGAGCTCTTACTTGGTAGGAGTTGTCGTAGTCTCTAGTCCTGGATCCCTCTTTGGTGGTATTTTTGATCCAGGTCTTGCTGTGCTAAACCCACAGACCCATGCTTCCTTTGTATATGAATATCTGTATCATCCTCTGTCTTGTCTCCCTCCTTCTCTTTCCACCTTTCAGTAAAAGAAGATTTTGATGGGTGGAATAGAGAAAAAATGGTAGAAGCTTTCCTGTGTGTATGTGGAGTCTTCTCCTTAGCATGCCAGATGTGTTTATGATCAGAAGAACGTGAGCAGTTTCAGAAAATTCACAGATGATTTAACTGTGCTCAGAGGTTGTGGATCTCCCAATGTTTGCATTGAGAGATGAACATTTCACTTAGTTATCAAAGAGCCATCAGTTCACATTAGGTTGCATTTAAGGAAAATTTCTCTTGAAGATTCATATTTTTGGTTTTGTTTTTGTTTTTGTTTTTTTTAATCTAAATCCAGTATTTAAATAAAATGCCACAATTTCATCTTTAATCAGTGAGGCACATGACCAACATACAGGAGTATGTAGGGCACCATTCTGAGTTTTAGGACTTAGTTAATGTGAAAGAGACAATTCATTCGTCCATGCAGTTCATACAATACTGAGTCCTGTGTAATATTTTGGATAGAACAGCCATTGTTTAGCCAGTGTTCTGCTGCAGCCAGCTCACATTCAGCTGGTTTGGACATTGCCTCAATGAATTGCCATGAGCTTGCACTATGCAATCTGGCCATAGTTTTAAAATCAGCATGAAATAAAAAATAAGAGGGACTATACAAATTCCAAGTGTTTGGTATATTTGGAAAGCAGGCCACTCTTGTTTCAATTTCTGTCTGTAGATTGAATTTAGATATTCATATATGAAAATTGGGAAGCATTTTTATCTTCTAAGCCTGCACTGTGAGATGAAAGGTTCTTCTTAAAAGAACTATTTTTCTCTGTCCTGCTGCTTTTTGAATAAAAGGAACTCTTTTCAGCTTATTGGGGTTTTGGATTTTGTTTTTTTTTTTTTGCTTTGATTCTCTCTAACAAAAGATACCTCTTCCACACTAACTTCCTGTATAATACCTGTTTGTGGTGAAAGATGGCAGTCTAAAGGGTTGCACATCAGTCATGTCAGAGAGCGAGTGGATCCTGTTATGACACGCAGTCGGCAGATCACACAGTCTGTACATACCAAAATGAAGTCAGGTGCAAAGTGGTATTTGTACATACATTACCTCAGGATTAATTTTGGTACTTGGCAATATCTAATTACACTGCAACCTAACACATCGCTGCATGTTACTCCTTTATGTTGAGATCTCCTTTCTATGTTGTTAAATCAAACTAAAACAACAAATAAGCTTAAAATTGATCATTGCTTCTCTGGAAAGAGTTGTTTAACTCCTTCAAAGTCTGTTTACATTTGACATTTCTTGAGCAGAGTCCTTTAAAGATAGATATCTTTTTGTAGATCTTCAAACTGAAACTGTAGACATTCAAAAGACTGCAGCTCTTATCAGGGAACTTTGAAAAGAGGATTACTCTGCTTTGTTCTGAAGTTAGGGTCCTGCATTTTTTAATACTTCAGGTGATTTTATGGTTTTATATCAGTTGGAATTGCATGAGTGAATCCGTGCATGCTTTTTCAAAATTGTACAGGCTTAAATGAACCACACGGAGCAGGGCATGGAAATCTATGGGGTCTTTTACAGTCTCAAAATTTAGCAGCAGTTCATGTGTTCCTAGATGGTACTGTCTGCAGCTAATGCCTCTATTAGGAATGAATATGGTAATTAATTTTTTTCTGGAGATGTATTCTGTGGTTGAACCCAGAATGCATGTCACTAGGTCTGCCCAGTTTTAATTTGGACACTGGAATTCAATCATCTCTTCTTTTTACCCTAGAATGTAAATACTGTTGCTTGATTTTCAATAAGGGAGTTAGAGAAAATGCTCTAGTAAATACAGACTTGATGGGATTTTCAAGAGCCTTGTAAAGAGCACATTTTCTTACTAATTGCCAACTTTTCAGATGTGTCTCAGCCACAAATAACTTGGGAACTACAGTAAAACTCCTTGTTTGTGTTTTATTCTACTACTAACAACAAAATTATTTGCCATTGGCTTGGACTGTAATGTTTTTGCTGTCCTTCCACAAAGATGGCACTGGTCCAACTGAAATCATTTACTTGAACTGCCTTTCCTTTAATGTGCTCATTCTGTACCGGTGAGAGTCACTGGGAAATACTTGTCTTGGACCAAACTGCTCTTCTCTTGCTCTTTTCATTGGCTGGCCCCAATGAAAGAGTATGACCTCAGAAACACTGTGCATGGCCATCTGGGCATAGGCTATGGAGAAATACTGGATCTGGAGTAGAACTCAAAGTCCAAACTGTTTAATTCCATTCCCCTGTTTAACCAGTGTTTTCCTCTCCCTATAGATGATTCATTTATATTTCTAAATATCTAAATGGTGGGTGTCAGGAGGCTGGGACATCCCTTTTTTTCTGTTGTACCTAGCAACAGGACAAGGAGTCATGAGATGAAGCTGGATTTAAACATAAGAAAAAACTATTGTACTGTAAGGGTGACAGAGCACTGGCACAGGCTGCCCAAGGAGGTTGTGGAGTCTCCTTCCTTGGAGGTCTTTAAGATCCGTCTGGACATGTTCCTATATGACCTGATCTAGGTGAACCTGCTTGAGCAGTGGAGTTGGACTAGATGATCTCTAAAGGTCCCTTCCAACCCCTAACATTCTGTGATTCTATGATTCCAAAACTTTAGATATTGATTGCCAATAAAAAGAATGTAAACAGATGTCAGTGAAAACAAAATATATTTGAAAAGTGAAAATAAGAACAAATCAAGCCATGTGAATCACTGCCATTATCACAAGTTCACATTGGTACATTTGCTACCAAGATTTTGCATCAATACTGACAGAATCAGTTCAATAGGTTTACCGATCTATACATGTGGAGCAGTCAGACCATGATTTTCAGTTACAGTCTTCCCAATACTGCAAATAGATGTTTGCTTTAATAAGGACAGGGGTGTGTATAAAACAATGTTTTAAATAATAGTTTGATTTTGTTATGTCAGGAAGACAACTCTTGAGGACACTGTGGATTGTCCTTTCAGGGTTCTGAATGTTCCAACTTGCATAGCTAAGCTGCTCTTTCAGCCTTTGGGTTGCTAAATCCTTTAGAGCATAGAAGCTCTTTAGTATATTGAAGATATGGATATATAATTTCACTATGAACCTGTGGCTTTTAGGGGGTCATATTGGGCCAAATATAGTTTATAATATTTTTATCCATGTTTCAGAAAGCTGATATTCCAAACCTGTATTTGATACTGCAAACATAGGGAGATAAAGGAGAAATAATTGAAAGAAAAGAATCATAAATAGGGAACTCAGTAACTGTTAATTAGAGAAAAAATATTAATTAAGTACTAAGATAGCATAGCATAAGTTGGAATCTTTTACATATTTCTGTGTAGGGAATTTTGCACATTGAAGGCTTTTATAATAACCAAAGTCTCAATAGATTTTTTTTTAGCGTTTATTATAACTTGCAGTCCATGGTGGCCAAGTGTCTGGCATAGCTTGATTTTAATATAATGAGATCTGGAGTGAGTTTTGTGACCCTGTCTTTTTCATAAAAGACTATATTAGAAGCATTCTTTTTAGTATTTTTCTAAATTGATGTAAAAAGGAAATGGTAAAAAGAATCATTACTTTTAAGCAGAAGAAAATGAATGTTTTGCCTACAGCAAGAATCATCATGAGAGTGTTAAATTATTTGCAGCATTTATAGACAATCAAAGCACACTATGGCATTCGACACATTTATTCTGATCGTATATTAAAGAAAAATCACTCCAAGAACAAACTAAAGTGTCAGACATATCTGTCAATATTTTATGCAAATGTAGGAATACACAACATCTAGAACATCTTTCAGAACTACTTGGTCAAGGGAAGAAAATGTTCCTTAAATCGTTTGTGTTTCCAGCAGGTATGTGTGCTGGTATTGTTTTATGCCATCACTACTAACTCCTGAAATTTTACCTATTATATAATGCCTTAAATGTGATGTAAGTTAAAGCTTTGAGCTGATGTTGTTCCCTATCTGTGGGAAAGAAACTGATAGAAGTATTTTTGTGCATACATCTTACAGAGAATTAACTCCAAAGCCAGACCTTATGCGTGGCAGTGTATAGTTACAGTTTATGGAAGTCTGCCCTGTTTGGTGCCTTCTGCTCACCTTGGGCACAGGCTGTGTTCACACCAACTGTGCACATCGCCAGAGTGGATACAAGAGTGTGAAACACTTTCACTGGGCTTAAAATGGGTAATACAGAATATAGCTTGGACAATTGGCTTTACTTAAGTGAAAAATTAAGATTAATTCAATTGTTATTTTGAGTTTAGTAGAAGGGGATATTATTGTTTGAAGCTGTTAAATTACTTTGTTAGTAACACTAATTAACTGCCTGCCTTTGAATTTCATCTTTAGTAAATTCACCCCATGCTCTGCAAGAATGACCAAGGAGGGAGTGCGGAGTGGTAATCTACTTTCTCTTGTGATGATGCCTTGGAAAAAAAAGAAACCAGGAGGTGAGCCACACAGAGGATTAGGACGAAGGGAGGTTGTTTTCATTTGTAGTAGGGAGCTCTGTGGAGGCAGGTGCTGCTGTTAAAGCATTAGTCTCCTTCCATTGTGCTAGCAAGGGCATCACATGAAATAGAGCGTCATCTGGAACTCCTAGGCAGCAGGAAGCTTTGAATAGAAAGGGATATATTCTGTGTATGAAAGTTTTCTAACATCTTTTTGGTTGTTATCATTTTTGTTAAAGCCTTCCAGCCTGGATTTTGCACTTTATTAGCCTTTTTTTTGCCTTTTTGTTTTTCTTTGCAAAACCTTGCTACTTTCATCTGCTCAGGTCAAATTTTCAACTAAAGTATAGTATCTCTGGTTTTCATGGTATAAAACTGCAGGACTGTCTGCCCCATTCAAAAAATGTATCTGCTGGGCTGTCAAATTGATTCTACAGGATTTTCTCCTGTAGAAAATTGCTATTTGTTCAAGTGACATTGAGGTAATGTTGAGTTTGACAAAGCCAAGTATGCTGCCCTGCCTCATTGTTAAGAAGCACCTTGAGAGAAGAAATTGATCATGGGGAAAGAGAAAAAGTTTTAAAAGCTTCCTTCTATATTTGTTGTAAGCCTGCCTTCATCTTCCCTTCCTCTCACTAGTCATTTGCTCATTTTATGATGGCTCTGGTCTTTCTCTGCACAATCTGAATTAAAACTATTGTTCTTGGAAATGATAAATGTACCTCTTTAATCTGGAGTAAGGACTGAAAAATTGTAATGCACAATGTAAGCTATAAAATATTAATTCATGAGAAATAAGCAACGTGTTCCCCTGTGAGATTGAGAGATTACTATCTGGATGAAAATCTTGCAGGATAACCAAGGCTTATTTGGGAAGGAAAAGTAGTTAAAAGGACTTTCAAAATGTGCATCCCTGTTGCTGCCTCAACTCTTTAAGTGACAAATACTTGGAAATGCATTTAGTTTTACAGATGAAATTTATTGATTCGTGTAGAGTTGCCACTAAGGGCTAGAGAAGACATCATTCAAAAATGATGCTGCAGGCTCTTTCCTTCAACGTGTTCATTGGATAACAAGCAAAACGTATAAAAATGATACAAAAATTACAAATAATGGTACTTGACACTAATGAGAGGCCTCATTCAAGAAAAATATGTGGGTAGAAATTAGTCATTAATGGCTATTATGTCTAGTAAGTAGCAAGATCATCTCCAGGCTAGCTGTTCATAATCCTATTGTTCCTCTTGATCATACAAAACTGGAGTAGCATGGCACAGAGAATAATGCCTTTTAAAGTGTCTGCTTCTTATCTGAGGCTGACTACTGATGAGTGTTTCTGAGAATCCCAAGCAAGTTAGCAAAAGCAAATCACTTTTCTTGAAAATGTGGGACAGACAAAGTTGATAGAGGTGTTTCTGCAAGTTGTCTACAATATATAAGAAAAGCTAAGGCTGTTAAATAGGTAGATAATTCAGCATTATTTTTATTATATTCTGAAAAGTTAAAAAAAATCTTGTTACCAAACCAATTTTACTTTTAAAATATTCTTAGACATGAGTTTTTTTATGAACAATACAGAAATTGGACATGAAAATAGGAAGTGGATAAGATGTAGTAACAAAGTAATTTCAAAAGATAAAAAATAAATGAGTTGTCGTTTTTGGGAAAGAGTGTTATGTTAGTGGAAATGTTATATTTCAGTGGAAACACTTAGAAAAACTGAGGTGAACTTGCAAAGTCTTCTTAAGTAACTTTGTTGCCACCTTCTCCAAACAAAATTAACCTCCTTCTTTAGGGGGCTACAGTGATGAGGGTTTATCCATCTTTACAACCGAGTTGCACAAAATAAGATAACAGACAACTAAAGTAATATTTTAGGCTATGAACTGACATATAATTTATCAGGTAGATTATAGTTTGCTATATCATTTTTTTCCCTCTGAAGAATTACTTGCTGCAAACAGTAAAGTGAAGAATATTAGATGAAAGTGAACCTAGCTCCAATACAGCATGATTGTGGTGGTGTTGAGTTTAGCAATGTTATATCCCAGAATTAGGGTTTGGCTTCCATTTGTGGTATAGTGTGGTATAGTGGTTTGGTCCTCAGGTTACCCATTAATTGGTCTTCCTCGGATTATTTTTGTCAAGAGGCAAAACCAATGTTAACACTGTTAGTTTAGAAAGATAAAGAGGGTTGAATATAGAAATACATGTCCCCTCCTCCAAAACTGATAATCAGACATACGTATCCACATTCACCCCATGGGGTCTAATATACAAAAGTACATCTAGTCCTGCTGTGGTTATTTTAGAGATTTTACTAAAAGGAATTTAATTTCCTCCAACTTTCCCAAACATGCTACATCCTCTTAGTATTTTCTTTACTTTTTAAGTAAGCAATTATGTTGGACTTGGTTCGTTACAAGTACAACTTTGTCTTTATAGTGGTTAAATTCAATTGAGTTCAATGAGCTTAAAGTGAAGTCAGACAAATATTGCAATAACATGCTTAGGTGTGGTGATGAAAAAATGTATGAGTCAGAGAAGCACAAGGATTTTGGAGAGTAATTTTAAATATTACAAAGCAGAAGCCTTGGGTGCTGAGGTTTCTCAGTGAATTTCAATACTAACCTCATTCTTACTTTTGCCATGTTTCATCTTTTCTGCTCAGCCTACTGCATCTGAATAATGAAAAAGTGACTCTGACACTGAAGCGCTGATTTACTCTTCTCAACATTTCACACGTTTTCCTCAATTTTGCATCTGTTTTCTTGCTGGCAGCAACCTCTTCCATCAAAACTGTCAGTGTTTTTTAGAGCCATGAATTTAAAAAAAAAAAAAAAGCAAGGGAAAAAAATCTCAAAAACCTCTGAAGTGAATTTCTTTCCTTCAGAAGCACTTCATATGGTAGTTTTCTATCAACAAGATATATAGTAGTGATAGTTGAAAAGGAAAAATGGCAATTTGGAAGATCACTAGGTAACTATACATGCTGCCTAGTCTCAGCAGGGTGTCAGTATTGCCAGCTACAAAGCTTTTGGTAAGGAAAGATGACTCTGTTTATGTTACAAGAGGACAAAAAGTGGGGAAGGGTTAGGGTTGAAAAAGTGACTAAGCTAAATTTCACTTGTAAAATGTACCTGTTAGCAAGCTGATGCAGGAGAGGGAGCATGAACTAATAGTGCTCTAAAAGATGTGCATGGTTCTCTCTAGGATAAAATAGCATGCTCTACTTTGCTATAAGGTTATTGTTTTCTGATTGCTGTAAATAACATTTTAAGTAGAATATTCTAAACTCAGACTGTAGCCAGATCATTTATTTCTGAGTTGTACTTTTCACATGCAACCACACGGAACACCACAGGAAAAGATGTCCATTAACAGGATGAGCGTACCTGTTCCTGGTGAGCCGTGTAGAAACTCTTCCAATTCCTTAAATCTGTGCAACTCTTTTAAGGTTCTCTTGTGAGAATATACCAGATGAAAATAAGAAGCAGAAAGGATATTCAGGGAAGTTATAATAGCCATGAAGATCAGAGAGAATTTATGAAATATATATAATTTGAGTTTTATAACCTGTAAATCCTTAATGATAATATTGTTCTATGTTTCTCATTTTAATAATCTACAATAAATTTTACAGTTCATTGCAATAGAAACTAATTATTCTGTTCCCACATTTGTCTTCAAGTAGAAAATGTGGGAAAATTAAAGTATGCACACATTTTAGGGGAATAAATTTAGAATATTTAAGTTTTAACAAGAAATTGTCTGGATCTTACCTTCAGTGGGTGTTGTTTTGAATTTCTGTATTTTTTTAACTAAGTTATGGTGGCTTAAAAACCCCTCATGAACTTGAACTTCAAAACCAATTTCCAAATATCTCCATATGGGGAGTAATAATAGTAAGACTTCTCTTTCTTGCTTGCTAATTGCAATCAATAGCAATATCAAAGAATCATTTGGAATCACTTTTCCAAATGAGACACTATAACTCTGATAAATTATTTTTGAGATTCACATTCAAAAAAGAAAGGAAGACTCATATTTAAGAAGAGCTTCAAAAGCTTAAAAAATGGTATTAACATGTAAGATGTAAAGGATTTGTTACGTACTATGTGCACAAAAAATCTCTTGCTGTCACTATGTTTCAAGATGCAGAAAATGGGGAAGAATAAACCAGGCAGAAGAGTGAGCGAATTCCTATTTGCTAAGTAATGTTTGTTGCTTCATAAAATAACACTAAGTTTTTCAAATAAAAAAGAGATTCTTAATTCTTTTAAAGGTGAGCTTTGCTCAACTGTTTCAGGGCAGAGATATGTTATCTCAGATCTCATCTTGTGTTTCTGTACATGTAGTATATTCACATGCACCGTTTTCTGTTTAACTTCTTCCTAGAATGGACAAGTGGGCTCAAGTAAGGTTAACAATAAGATCATGTCCTAAGGCAATATTAGAGACCACAGTAACTACAGTCGTGTAAAACTGAACATGATTATTCAGTGTAACTTCTCTTCCACTGCAAAGGCTTGCTTTTATTCAGTGTTTTGGTTTGTTTGGATTTTCTTATTTGTTTTGTGCAGTACACAACATTTCAGTCATTCTGTGTAAAAGTGAAAACCAGTATCTCAGAAAACAATTCTACTATGCTCTCTGCCCAAGAAATGGGGAGAACTACATTGCTGGCAAAGAGCTTGAGATTAGTGAAAAATTCTAAAATGCAAGGAAGAATTTTCTACTGGCAGATAGATTTTCCACTGCAGGTTTTAGTAGCCTCGTTGCTTTCAATGAGCATCATGCAATGGGATCTCAGTAGCTCATCCAGTTGAAAGATATTAATCTGTGTTTTGTCATCTTGTCCCTGTGTTACTGAACTATGGAGAGATACTGCATGGCCATTGAAGTTATTTCTAGTGTGTAGACAGATCTGTAGCAGCTGAAAGAACCTTGTGTGTTTTGCACTTTCTATATTACATGTTGCAAAGAATCTCCAAATTCAGATTGGCAATGTATCATAGAATCATAGAATGGTAGGAGTTGGAAGGGACCTTTAGAGATCAACTAGTCCAACCCCCCTGCAGAAACAAGGTCACCTAGATCAGGTCGCATAGGAACATGTCCAGGCGGGTTTTGAAGATCTCCAAGGAAGGAGACTCCACAACCCCTCTGGGCAGCCTGTGCCACTGCTCTGTCACTCTCACAGTGAAATAGTTTTTCTTATATTTAAGTGGAACTTTTTGTGTTCCAGCTTCATCCCATTACCCCTTGTCCTGTTACTATCTACTATAGAAAAGAGGGATGTCCCAACCTCCTGACACCCACCCTTTAGATATTTATAAATGTTAATAAGATCACCCCTCAATCTCCTCTTCTCCAGACTAAACAGCTCCAGTTCCCGCAGCCTTTCCTAGTATGAAAGATGTTCTATACCCTTGATCATCTTGGTGGCCCTGTGCTGGACTCTCTGCAGCACTTCTCTGTCCCTCTTGAGCTGAGGAGCCCAGAACTGGACACAGGACTCTAGATGAGGCCTTACCAGGACAGAGTAGAGAGGAAGAAGAACCTCCTTTGACCTGCTGACCACACTCTTCTTGATGCATCCCAGGATGCCATTGGCCTTCTTGGCCATGAGGGCACATTGCTGTCTTATATTTAGCTTATTATCAGTCAGGACTCCCAAGTCTCTCTCTGCAGAGCTGCTCTTCAGCAGTTCGACTTACAGCTTGTACCGGTGCATGGGGTTGTTCCTTCCCAGCTGCAGGACTCTGCCCTTGTCCTGTTGAACCTCATGAGGTTCCTCTCTGCCCAACTCTCAAGCCAGTCGAGATCCCGCTGAATGGCAGCACAGCCTCTGGGGAATCAGCCAGTGCTCCCAGTTTGGTGTTATCAGCAAACTTGCTGAGGGTACACTCTGTCCCCTCATCCAGGTCATTGTTGGAAATGTTGAACAAGACTGGCCCCAGAACCAATCCCTGTGGAACTCCACTGGCCACAGGCCTCCAACTCGACTCTGTGCCACTGATCACCACCCTCAGGGCTCTGTCATTCAACCACCTCTTGATCCACCTCACTGTCCACTCATCCCAGCCACACTGCCTGAGCTTTCTGATGAGGATGTTGTGGGAGGCAGTGTCAAAAGCCTTGCTGAAGTCAAGGTAGATGACATCCGCTGCTCTCCCCTCATCTAGCCAGCCAGTTATACCCTCATAGAAGGCATCAGGTTGGTTAAACATGATTTCCCCTTGGTGAAGCCGTGTTGACTCCCCCCAATAACCATCTTATCCTTCATCTATATATGTTAAACTTTTTAAAAATAAAACCTTTTGGACTCTTTAGCCATTATCAGCTTTAGTGCCAGCAAATTTGTTCCCCTTGGTGATTTTAATATTCATAAAATTAACATTAATGACTCCATACCCAGTGAATTTCTATCACTGTTTAGTTTCATTACATCTTCTGTAACACATTCAGCTCCTTAGTAATTTTCTCAGTCTCATTGATACAGTGTAACATTTTTCCAGTAAATTGAATAATTACCTAATCCCTCTTTGATCATTTTATAGTAAACTGTGAAGTTTATTTCCAGAAAGCAGATTGTTAGCTGTGAAAAATCTGTAAATTATTTATCTCCTAGAAACTATTTTAAAGCTGATTTAGTTGTCAAGTATATTTTTTATATGACTATTTTAATTAAGTTTTTTCAAAAGATTTCTAAGCATATGCCCCTACCACACCTGTGTTTTGATCAAAAAATATGATGGTTAGTTTGTTTCCTGATTATTTTTTTTCTGGACTGTGAGAGATGCTGGATGTATTGGAATAATGCTTCTTATTGACTTCTTATTCCACTCATGGTTGCAAAGGCTTTTTCCTCACCCAATTATGTTTGACCCTGGCAAACAATGATGAAGGTGGGAAGAAAAAGCAATCTAAGCCAAGATGTACACGGTAGTTATTTCTCTGTATGTGGGGTTGAGAAAAGATGAGTGTACTGCAATGAAAGGTTGTTCAAAAGAATATGCTGCAAAGGTACTGCAGAATGTTAAAGTGTGATTCTTTTTATAAAGAGATTACTTGGCTCAGCAAGAGTGAGTTTTGTGTTCTTAAAACTTCTAGTCAGGAAATTACCACTAGAATTGGAAGACTTTTTTCTCGTAAGAAGCTGAATGTAATGGAGGATGGCATATGACCACATTCTATTAATAGTTTACATTAACCAGACCTATCCATTCTGACCATTTCAGGACACTCAAGGCTGGGTACAGTTTTTCCAGCTCTCTTGCTGTTGCAAAATGCTGTTCCTTTGTGATCGCCTCACATTTCCTTGTTCCATTAGATTGACCTTGCTTCTCTTTTAAGCTATACAACAGCTCTTCATACTGGGACAACTGATGGTTGGTACATGCCAACTGAATTTATTGTATCACATTCAGCAAGCCTGTGCATAAAGAAGTAAAATGTATACATGCATGACTGGCATTCTGAATGTTCCTTTACTATGACTGATTACCTCACCCCTGCTATACTAATTTATGGACTAATAGACTGTAGCTATACTGATAAATCAGAGGCATGGAATAATCTGTGTTCATGCTATCAGGTTCACTGAACTTCCAGAAGAGATTCAAAAAAGTCCAAATATCTACTAAGAACAGTCCATGGCCTGAGCTAAATTCTGATACAGGATTTATTTATAACTCTCCCAGAACTATTTTAGCAATCTCATAGTGTATAGGCAATTGAATTTCAGTCCCAGTAATTGTTTATTCTTTTGTGCTGTTAAATTTAATACTCTCTGTGTAGCCATTGGGTCTACATGTGTGGAACCTTTTCTGTGGCAGCCATTCCCAGGAGTTCAGTGTTTTTATACATGTCCAACAGCACACCAGTTGCGTGGATAGAAAATGGGATGAAAATGACTGAAAGGCTGAAAAAAGGTAAATAACTCTTGCAAGTCCTGAAAATCTTGTTGATTAATTTCTAAATTCACGTTAGTGAATCCTGCAATTATATCTTAATAGAATTATGGATCTATTTAGATAACTTGAGGAAGTAGTGCGTATTCAATTACTGCAGTCTTGCTTGCCATGACAGGGATCTCAGCTTTACCTATGGAATAGCCTAGTTCTTGAAGAAAATTATGTCCTTTGTCTCACTTGAGAGTCCCTTGCTTCAGAATCTTCAAGTCCTTCTTATAGTGGAATGCATTCAGCAAGATTGTATGTAAGAAAAAGAATTAAAAAATAATGGTTAGTGTGATTTTTTTCTTATTTATGTGTTATTAATATTTTAACAATGGCAAAAATTAAGATTAGATGAAAAATAGGATTCTAATATTTCTATTCAAAATGAGATAATAATTAAGCACCACTTCTGCCACCAATGAAAATATTGTCATTCTTTGTGACAGGATATCAGGATATCTTTTAAGCAATTTTCTGTGGTGATATGGAAAATTTCAGATGTTACTGGCATTTTTTCTGTGTGAAAGTCATACACAGGAACACTTTCTTGTGGATATATAAAGCAATGTATCTCTTGCAATCCTCTTCTGGTTTTGTCTTCTAAATATGCCTGGAGCAGATAGTACTTTTCTTTTTTTCTCCACTCTCAGCCATCCTATCCATATCTTATATGCAGTGCCATTCACTGTTGAGTACACTCTGCGTGTTGGTATGTGTATGTATTTGCCAAACACTACAGATGAAGATGTCTTGGCTATTTACAACTAAAGGCAATTATTTAAACTCGAATTTGTAACAGCTCCAGCAGTGACTATTATGATAATGTTTACTCTCCTTTTGTACCATCCTGTCCATGAAAAGTCTCCTCACTTCTGAGGGAGGAGAATCTTCACTAATGTTTGGTAAAGCAAGCTGATGAATGCAGCTAAGTCCCAAACACTTATGGCATGGTACCCTTTCTAAGTTTGAATAAATCTGAAATATGTTCTCTTGGAACAGATGCCATTGCTGACTGCCTCAGTCACATCTACTATACTGCACTTTAAATACAGTTTTATTGGTTGTGCTTACTTTTTATACACATGCATGCAAATTCTTTGTTCCTACACCTCTTGTTGCTCTTCATAGTATCACTTTGGCCAAGTCCTCTTCTCCCAGCACTTGTGTTTATGGTTGTGTATTACCTCTAATCTGTACTAATCTGTCCTGCAGCTTGTTCTGCAACACATATAAATTGGCAGTATTCTGTTATTATGAGGGGATTGGGAGTAAAAGACCAAAGTTGCCTCTCAGCCTTGGATGATTCTCAACATATTGTACATAATGTTTGGCTTTGACATTTAGTTCTCTGTTGAATCCTTTTAGACATAATTTAAACTTTTCTGGAGGTTGTAACAAACCCCTTAAAAGGAGACAGGCTTTTCTGCCACAGTGAAATAAATAGCCAGTACAATCTGTCTTCTTGTCTTCTTTCAGCTGATAGCGTGATGAGATTCTAATTTTACTGCTGCCATTGAGTATTGAATAGTCAAGAGAAAGGTAGAATATTTTGGATGAGAAATCTGCATTAATTAGGCTGGAGGACGTATCACAGTAATACCAGTATCAGTATCACTAAGTCATTGGATCAAGCAATTTCAAAGACTGAGATTGTGTTGCAAGAGCAGCGAGGGATATATGCAGGCCTACTTGTAATACCTTGGCATTAAGATTTTAACTATGCTTGTTATTTGTGAATATGCTGAGAAGATGATTAATTGCTAGATTAAAAGGAACTCTTTGATCTTGGAATGTCTAATGTCTACTGTCCATGGAGACTGATATTAAAACAACTAACTTCTCTAAAAGTTCATATAACACTAGTCTTGTGTTTTGCATAGGCCCTGTCATTATTTGGAGCAGTGAAAATATGGTTTTGTAATTCTGAGCCCAAAGACCCTCAGAGGTCATAACAAGTAGCAAAGTAAACTTGTGCTATTGAAAGACTTCAGTTGCTGCTCACCTCACTCCTTCCCTAGCATAGATATAAAAATTGACTGAGACAGATTAACTCAGCGATGAGAGGTGACTGTGCAAGGAAGATATGTAACACACTCTAATTTAAGTACAGACAGACAGACTGGGATTTTTAGAGAAATCGACCAAAATTAGTGAGTTCTGGTTTTGTTACACTTAGCAGTTACTGCTTTTACAGGTGAAAAAACTATACTCAATTAGTTACCTGTGTGTGTCTGAACTTTGAACAGAAAATAATTTCCTGGTCTAACCACAACTGGATTCAGAGATCTGACAACAGAGCTATGGTAAAACTAGTTCTGGTAATGTGAATTAACATGGGAAGCAGGGGTCTGTGCTTCACTCATCATTCATATTTGTTGAGAGTCAGAGTAACTTTGTGCTGGAATACCAGATAATGCTGAAAGAGAGAAGATGGTACCACCTGTCTCTTTTTCCGCTACAGGGACAGTAACATCTGGCTGAGTGATAATGAGCAGCTGGGAAAGAACAGCTTTACGTTGCCACAGCTGTTGGCCTAGTGAGCCTGAGTGAGAGCCCTCAGCCTCCTACCATGCTGCAACTTCAGACTTCACTAGAAGTAGACTGAGATTTCTACTTGCCCTTTTCCTAAGCTCCCTGTTGCCATCAGGAACTTCACTGGCTTTTGTTATCAGAATGATGGAATCAAAATAAGGAGTTTGTACTACTCTACTAGATTCCTGAAATATGTTAGATTTTAATAGATTGGAGGGGGTGTATGTGTGTCTGTTAAAACAAGAATGCATTCTTTAAACAGATAATTTACACAGCTCTGCAGAGAAATCTTATTAGTTTTTAGAATATTTGTGAACATACACAAAAATCAAATAAAGAAAGGTAAGGCCAGTGAAACATTTTTCCAGATTAATAGCAAATTTAAACTTTAATCTCTCCTGTAATGGTGAGGCATATTTGGCATTTCCGAGTTCATCTGCAGGCACATCACTTGATCAGGCTTCTTCTACTGCAGGAGCTTCTGGCATATCTGGCAGCTCAGTCAGTGACATTTTCGTGAGAACTATAATGCTCCTTCTTAGAGATCTTCATAGAGAGATCTGACTGAGATGTGAAAGCTAATCACTGGTGATAGACAGGAAGCTAGATCAGATGAGATAATAGTCTTTTCTGACCTTAAAATCTTGCAATAAAAATAACAACAATAAATCAAACTACCTCAAAGTTTCAAGCCTGAATATTACAAAGGAATAACATTTACTTTGGCTGCCACTTCCTACAGTGCTGTTCAGTTTTGAAAGCTTACTTTGGTAATTCAGAATATGCAAAGGACTGCAGTACAGTCTTGCAGGTTATGAAGACAACATAAAACTTTTCTGAACCTTAGACTTTAACTGCATGACTTATACCACTGTGATTTTGAAGTTCTGAGTATTATTTTGATCACCTTTTTATAAAAGCTATAAATCATCTTTAAAAAATAACTTTGAGTTAGAATACAAAATTAACTCCTGTGGCTGACTGTTTATGTACCTTCTTGTAACTTCTTCATCTTCGAAGTAGTCATCTGTTTGGTTTGGCTCTTGCTACCAGCAGTTTATTCTTTAATTTTTCCTTCTCATTACTTAACTTTGTGCTCTATATTGCACATTCAGCAGAGGTGGGCAACTGAGACTTGAAGGTGAAATAGACTTTTCAGAAAGCAATCATTACTTAGTTTTTTAACACTGAACTTTTCTGTCATGTTGATCTATAGCTCATTGACTGAAATAGATCGGATGCCTCTGATAGTAAGAAGCTATGCTGTTACTAACATGCTTTGGGCACAGCTGGGTCCTGTCAAGAAAGCCTTTGTTGGGAAAAGCTGGGATGAGTTATCACATGCATTTGTTGAAAATTCCAGGATGAAAGATGAAAGTTTTGCCCCAGCAAAGTCAGCAGGAGTTTTGAAATTAACTTCAATTGGAGTGATGTGTTGTTCATAAAGGCTTTCCATTTCCAATATACTTGGTATTCATTGTCCTCATTCTGTTCCTCTAATATAAAGATGAAATGTTCATGCTCATATGAGACAGACAATAGAGTTTCTCACTGCCCAAAATATAATTTTTAGTAATCACAATCTCCTCAACTTTTATTTGAAACCAGGTTATCCTCTGGTTTAAAAGATTTGTCACATTTGCTACAGAGGAGCATCTCACTGCTGGACTGGCTGTCAAAAGATCAGAATGCGGGTGTCTTCAGAATGCCAAGATTTGGACTTAATACTCAAGGAGCATAAACTCAAGATGTTTACAAATTAAAGTTATGAAGATTCTTTTTTTTTCATGAACTCCCATATATTCCAGGGTTCCCATTAGAAATGTGTTAATAATTAATGTAAATCAACAAAAACTTGACTTAATGAAAGGAATATTCCTTTATGTTAGAAATGCAAGCTGTCTGTATAGTATCAATCTTATCTGTCCTAACTCAAGAAGTTATTTTGATTTTTAATAGAGTTTACCGGGCAGATATCATAAATATTCACAGGTCAGAACTGAGACCAAAACTTGGAAAAGGGCAAAGTACCAAATATGGAGTTAAATGCTATGTACTGTGGGTAAAAAGGTGTGTAAATACATCTGTGTGCACCTATGCACATACCTTGTGCATCTCTGCTTTGAAAATGCAGAAGCTCCATCCACGTTTAGCATGCTAAGTGTTATTTGAGTTGAAGTTAACAATATTGTACTAATAAGAAAGTAATACTTGAAGAAAATCTATTCACTTGGTTTTCATTTAATTCCTGGATGTATGCATGGATAGTAGCTATTTTAGGACTCATATTGCACACTTTGACAGCTATTACTATTGCATCAAGTCTGGATAGCAAACAGGTGGTATAATCCTAATTGTATTAAGAAGAGCAATGTGCCCTTGTGGCCAAGAAGGCCAATGGCATCCTGGAGTGTATTAGAAGAGGTGTGAGCAGTAGGTCGAGAGAGGTTCTGCTCCCCCTCTACTCTGCCCTCATCAGACCACATCTGGAATATTGTGTCCAGTTCTGGGCCCCTCCAGGGAGCTGCTGGAGAGAGTTCAGCACAGGATCACCAAGATGATGAAAGGAGTAGAGCATATGTCTTATGATGAAAGGCTGAGGGAGCTGGGGGTCTTTAGCTTAGAGAAGGGAGACTGAGGGGTGACCTCATTAATGTTTACAAATATGTAAAGGGCGGGTTTCAGGAGGATGGAGCCAGAATCTTCTCGATGATGTTTAATGATAGCATAATGGGCAATGAGTATAAGCTGGAACATAACAGTTTCCAAAGAAGTACAAGGAAGAATTTCTTCACTGTGAGGGTGAGGGAGCACTGGAACAGGCTGCCCAGATGGGTTGTTGGGTCTCCTTCTCTGGAGACATTCAAAACCCACCTGGATGAGTTCCTGTGTGATCTACTCTAGGTGGTCCTGCTCTGGCAGGAAGGTTGGACTAGATGATCTTTCAAGGTCTCTTCCAGCTATTGAGATTCTGTGATTATATGAGTGTGGCCAGCAGGTTGAAGTTCTCCTCCTCTACCTTGTCCTGGTAAACCCTCATCTGGAGTACTGTGTCCAATTCTGTGCTCCTCAGTTAAAGATATGTAGGAAACAGCTGGAGAGAGTCCAGTACAGGGCTACCAAGATGATGAGGAGACTGGAACATCTCTCCGATGAGGAAAGTCTGCAGGAACTGTGGCTGTTTAGCCTGGAGAAGAGAAGACTGAGAAGGGACCATATCGATGCTTATAAATACCTAAAGAGCAGGTGTTGAGAGAATGGGGCCAGTCTTTTTTCTGTGGTGGCCAAAGATAGGACAAGGGGTAATGGTTACAAACCAGAACATAGGAAGGTCCATTTGAACATG
This sequence comes from Colius striatus, assembly GCF_028858725.1. Classification (NCBI taxonomy): domain Eukaryota; kingdom Metazoa; phylum Chordata; class Aves; order Coliiformes; family Coliidae; genus Colius; species Colius striatus. The sequence continues at coordinate 17,401,913 of NC_084771.1, forward strand.
AGGAGAGATTTATTTACTGTTCAGTGAAGGAGTCTTGGCACAGACTGCCCAGGGAAGGTGTAAAGTCTCCTTCTCTAGAGGTTTCCAAATCCACCTGGATGTGTTCCTGTGCTTCCAATTGAGGGAAATCTGCTTTAGCAGTGGGTTGAACTGGATGATCTCTAGAGGTCCCTTTCAACCCCCATCATTTTGGGATTGTTACACCTATTCAGGTAAAAGCCTTGAAGCAACATGAAGCAATGTGTTCTGGGACCTGTGGTTCTTCTGGATGGCTTTATTGTGATTGCTTTCAAATATTACATTATGTGCTACTGCTTTCTGATATGTGAGAGGTTGTTGTCTTAGTAAAATCAGCCTATGTCACCTTAAGCCCATGTCCCCTTAAGAGTTAAGGAGAGGCCAAGTGTGTTAGCTTTAAAGATATTCAGTGTCAATGTAAGCATGGAAAGTAAAGTAAGTAGCTGCAAATAATTTGTAAATTATAAAACTCAATGTATGAGAACAGTAACTATGTATTATTTACAAAAAATATTAGAAATACAGGTTAATTATTTCTGTCACCTTAGTTTAAAATATACTACATGTATGCCAAGATAAAATGGCAATTTTCCAAAAGCCCGTCCTGTGATGTCTTCACCCTCAAGTTTTTCATATTTATTATCTCCAACATCCAGACTGGTGTCTGTGTCAGTCAGAGCCAAGCAAAACTACAAACTTCTCCTATTGTTTTCTGAAAATTGCATGGCCTCTGCAATGTGCTGTTTGCTCTTTCCCTTCCACTCACACTCTCAGTTCCTTCGGCAGTGCTCTGCAGTCCCATCTTCAGTAAGGAAAAATATGATAATGAGGAGATAGACTGAATCCTCTTCATGAACTCTAATCTCTTTCACTTTCATTGGTGACAGGTGCTGGAATGAATTCTCTGCTAATGGCAGCTTTTGAACTACCAGGGTAAAATTTAAATACCTGGCAGAGCAAAATTATCATATGGTTACAATGCCAGACCTTGGTTCGGGAACTCTTCTGAACACTTTTGTTTGATTTGAGGCATGACAATCTTCTATACTTCATCCAGAAAGCATGGATAATATTACCTTCTTTTCTTAGTCCAGGGGAGGGTGATGATTCACACAGGCTAGAAAGGAAAAGACGTACAAAATTATTACCTGAATTTTAAAAGACTCATATTAATGCACTGTGCAGAGGATCTGGAACACATATTAAGTGAATTTTTCTTTTTTTTTTACATCCTATGAGCCACCATTTCTTTTCAGTCCTTGAACATCCCAAATTTCTGATACAAGATTGTTCTGGTTTAGGTCCATCCAGGAACAAAGGACGATGATCAGCCATAAGTACCGCAGGCATTTGAAACACCCTAAGGACAGGGATGGCTCACTCACCACTTATGATCCTGGGCAAAAAAGACAAGAAAACTCAGCTTGGGGAAGAAAACAAAACTTAATTTAATCTTCCATCAACTAAAAACATAACAAACAGAAATACCCAACCAAAAATGATACAGAATAGGGCAAATGATAAAAAGTACAACCAGCCCTTTTAAGATCCTCTTCCCCTTCCCCTCTTCCTGGGCTCAAGTACCTGATCCTCATGTCCTTACCTCATCCTCCCCTGAGTGGCTCACTGAGGCAGGAAATGGAGATTTCAGTCAGTCTTTTCCCAGTGGCTTATGCTATTTGTCTTGCCTCAGGGCAGGAGGACTCTGTTAGAGAGTAATCAAGGGGAAAGGGTCCTGGAGGTCCTGGTGGACAGCAGGATGAGCATGAGACAACAATGTGCCCTTGTGGGCAAGAGTGTGATGGAGCACTGGAACAGGCTGCCCAGATGCGTTGTTGAGTCTCTTCTGAAGACATTCAAAAGCCACCTGGGAGAGTTTCTATGTGACCTACTCTAGATGATCCTGCTCTGGCAGGAAGGTTGGACTAACCCTTAAGATTTAGTGATTTTGTATCATTCTGTGATCCTATGACTCCTCAACGGTCCTTCCTCCTCCAGCGCAGGATCCCTCACATGCCAGGCCGCCCTGCACAGGCTGCCCTGACATGCATTCATCCCAAGGGCTGCAGCTACTCACCAGCTCCTCTGTGTTGGGGTCCAAAACACTCACTTCCTCTGGCATGAGGTCTCCAACACTGACCCCTCAGACATGGGATCTTCCCAGAGCTATTGGCAATCATTAGTCCTGCCAATGCCCTCTGTGGGTTGCAGGGTCACAGCTGCAGTCTCACCATGGTCTGCAGGGAGATCTCTGGTCTCAGTGCTGCTCCTCTTCCCTTCCTCTTCTGACTGTGGGTTCCAGGTGCTCACCTCCATCTTGCCCTGCTCTTTCCTCCTCCTCCTACTCACTATAAATTTCTGTTCTTAAATAGTGATGGCAGAAGCCCCAGGTTGGCATGGCCAGGCCAGAGATGGATCCAAAACTCAGAGCTGGGGGGAGTTTCAGGAACTGTGTATGGGGCCCACTACAGCCCCCCTCCTCGTGTTACCAAGCACAAGTGGCTCCATGCAAACCTATCACAAAAGTTTACTCTGAGCAAACACTTTTCCACGCAGAATTGCTTTTATTTCAGATGTCAGAGAGAAAGATGAATAAATTAATAAAGAACTAATACAAGATCAACATGAGAGAGAAAGCAGGGAGAGTTCTCTTTAGCTCAGCAATTTTCAATAGATTTTTAGTCCTGTGTTTAAAGGAATGCAAATAAAATAGAGAATCAGACACCTCCATAACCCAGGAAATACAGCATTTTAGCATGAATATCTATTTCTCTCTGTTGCAGCATTGCACTACTCTCTCTTTTCTTTTTGGCCAGGTGAGGTGGGGATTCGGAAAAAGGAGGTGGCATTAGGGGTGCAGTGTGGTGTCAGCACAGGCTGAAGACCCAGATCTACCTGCTTTTAAGGGAGGTGAGTGCAAGAAAAATTAGTTTTGCACATGGCTACTTTCCTCCATCTTGCAACAGAATATCTTCACAAGCTCGCCTGAAAAAGTCCCTTACAAACGGCAGTTATTTTTCTAACATAAAAAGTATGCTGCTTTCCTCCTTCCACCAATTTCCCAGAAATGTCTTATTTCTTAACATTTTTCATCCATTTAATCAATTTTCTTCTTCCAATTTCCTTGAATGTGAAACCTGATATCTTACATCTGAATATTTTAGGATGTTGGAACTGAATTGTTTGTATGCTCTTGGATGTTGGAATCACTTCTCTTTCTTTTATGATAAACCTATTACAATTTTCATTCAACTATTCTCTTTAAAAAACATTCATTTCATTGCTGAGATGACTTGCAAAATGTCGTCAAATTATTTGTGAATTTCTAGTGAATGTTCTTGAGAGTAAAAGGACATTAAGGCTCAGAAGAATGCTGATAATACACCTCACCTGTGTAAGAAACTTAAAACAGAAAACTTGGAATTCAGTAAAAAATAGATTGCAGATAATACTCTAACTACATGAACTACAAAGCTGAAAAGAGGTTATTGCTCTTGTAATCCAGTTTACTTGTGAAATTTGGGAGTATTATAGAACTTGAACAGTTTGTGACCAAAGTGATATTTAGATGGCCTTGGTACATTGAGAAAAAAATTTTTCTAAAAACCACAGTGGAAGTTTTTATTTTGTGTCCTTTACTTTCTGATACCAGATGGAAGTCTGCAGGTATTTTTTTTATCTGTGAAAGTTTTATGTCTAATCATCATTCAAGGACCTTTGAAACCTTATTATAACAGAAAGTCCAGATTAACAGACTATAATTAGGAAAATCAAACATTTATTATTATGAAAATGAGTCTTTTTCAGTTCTGTGATTTATTTTCTTAGCATATACTTTCATGTACTTGTTATTCTTGCAAAATGTGAATAGTAGGTGAGGTCACCACAAGGTGCACAAGCAGCAAATAGTATTTTCTCTTTTGTTATATCCTTTCAGTACGTGATTTAAGGATGATGTGGCATTTTTATATGATATATTAATGAAACGAGATAATTTTCTGCGGCTAGATCTTAGCCAAGAACTGTGGAATTCAAGTCTGAGATAGCTCTCTAGTATCATAGGATAAAGAAAGATGCAAAATGGCTTTTGCATGATTATATGGATAGGAGGGAGCCGTGGCTCTCCGTTTTCTCCTCCCATGCATTTATTAACTAAGGGCTGTGTGTGGTAGCTGTTTCTTTCCCACCTTAGCTTCTTAACACTGTCCTTATTTCCTCTATATTGCTATTTTTTGGTAACACAAGAAGCTCTCCTGATCCATGCAGTGTTTAGCTGCAACATAAGCTTATTAAAACCAGAAGAATTAGAGAGTTTTTCTACTTTTTAAAAAACTTTTGTAGTATGATTCTTGTCCTTGCTACTGTAAGTCTGTGCAGTGTCACCTAATACTTCATTTAATAACTCTTCATCAGCCTTGTACAAACCAATTTAGTTTTAACTGCAAGCAGCCCTTGTATCCACAATGAAGAGGATCATTTGTACTTATCTTTAGCTTAATACATGAGTATACAAGAGAATAAATGCTCTTAGCTATAATAAATCTTTTCTTTGTTTTGACAACAGGTTTCCTATAAAATAGCAGCATTCAGAAATTGGTGAGAAACTTCACCCCAGAGGCATTAAAAGTGAATCTTGGGCAAAATGCGTTTATGGGGAGGGAGCTTTTTCTTTGAGTACAGGCTTTCTGGTTTTATCAGTATCTGTGTTATTGAGTACTGAATGCATCATTTCTTATCGTGATCCAAACAGATATGCTGCCAGGAAACTTTTATGTTACAATGTTCAAAGAAAAGGTAGTTTTGAATTGAATGGTTTTTGCCCTACTTTTAATTACAAATTCACATAAGATTTTATTTTCTCTTATTTATTCAACTTTAGGCATTTGTTTGTTGAAAGGAAGGAGGAACATGAAGGATTTTACATATTGTGTCTTCTTGGAACACCTTGTAAATCACCTTGTAAACTTACTAATGTTCAATGCATTCTGATGGCAATAGCTTCAGCTTTATAGATAATTATTTTTGTTTTCTTCCAGTTTTCTTCCTGTGGATGTTGATACTTTGCCACTTGGTTAAGAATATTTATCAGGCTCATAAAGAGTATAGGAGCTGGAGGAAATCTAGCTGTGTTACTAGCTGAAGTAGGCCAAGTGCTTGGATTACACATCATTGCAGTCAGGCTCGGGGCTCAGCCAGTACTGCATGTGTGAGGTGGAGGAAAGAGTAATAACATGGCTTCAGCTCACCTTCCTACATCATTTTCAGATAGTGTAGCACTGAACCACTTTCAGACTTTGAGGCTTAGCTGTGTAGACCAAAATGTAGAAGCTGCCAGCCTGGTCAAGGAGGTGGAGGACAGTTTGGGGCCATCTTAAAATGTTGCTGTTAATTCTACCCGAGTTCTTCTGGCAGATAGGTGAACAAGCCACAAAACAGCATCTCCACATTCTTCTAAGAAATGCATCTACTCTAAATCTGCTCCATAACGTCTGTGCTTGTCATATTCAAGAGAACCAATATACTGCAAAGTCTGTTTCTGGACATATCATTTGGGAAAATTCAATCTATTAGACAAAAACTGAAAGTGTTATTCTTCACAAGGAACTTCAAAGGTAGCCACAATTGACCTGACATCCAAAATGGACATTTTAATTCAATATAATTAATATAATGCATAGACATATTTGGATGTAGAATAGAAATTGAAAGCATTTTGTGTCCTCATAAAGTTAAACGTTTCTTCAGAAAGCTTGGAAAACTTTTTGTTTAAATGGCATTATTACTTTAAAAATAGCAAACTGATATTTAATAAGGGCTTTTAATGCAATGACAAGCATCTTAGTTTTCAGGCTAATAATAATCAGGGACAGATAAAATTTTACAAATAAATGTCACTTATCTATTAATTTCAATTGCTGGTTTAATAAACAACAGGTTATTGTTACCTCAATTATGTCCCGCTTCCTGTTCATTGCCATCTGATGTTGCACTACTCTGATCCACTATGATAACTATGGCATTAGCCTGGAATAGCAATACATGCTGTGTCACTGTGAAGCACTGCATCTGTGGTGGATTTCCACTGGAAAATAAGAGGAAAATATTGCAAAGTATGGTAAAGGCAGCATGTGATATTCTTCTGTACCAGAAGAAAAACACTCTCTGCAAAAATCAAATTGTCTCCTTAGGGTGTATTTAACAAAACTCTGCTGTCCTAAAATAATTTATTTTTATCAGGAAAAAAAAAAATCTTACAAGGAAGGATTTTGGCTTTCACAGGTTTTGCTGACCGGGTTAAAGTATTACACAGATTTTCAAAACTATGTAGTTCTAGGTCAGTTTCCTCTGCTTGATGTCTCGGGATTTCTGTGTAGCAGGTACTGTATTTTACTGGTACTTTCCTTAGGGTAGAAGTATATCCTATAGAGAGGGATCATCTTGGACAGACTAGCAAGGCTGTCATTCAAGAAGCATAAACCTTCTCCCCTGTGCAATTAGGGAACATGCTCACTACTGACTGAGTAGCTCTGCCAGTTATACTTCACTGAGGAGTAACTTGTCAAATGTCACTTTTTAGCCTGAAAACTAGAATTCCTGAATGCTCTTTAAGATGAGTAGCTGCTGCAAGGAGATTTGTTTCCTTCAATAAAGAATCTACCGAAAGTCACAACCACTAAGTTACTGGGTCTTAAAAGGTTCTTTGGGTTCAAATGAGTCATCAGATAGGGAAATTGCTCTCTGCTAGGCCCAACAGCAGCCAAATTCAAGTGTAAAGTGGTGATTGCTTGGCTGATGAATAGTGGCAGCAAACTGAGGGATTTTCTTACTGTGATTCGTTAAATTAAAAAAAAAAAAGGCCAGAACAAAACAAATAAGCAGCCTTCCTTCTCCCACTTTTCTGGAAGGACTCTACACTGAACTTACATTTGTGCTGCTTTAGGATAGGGGATACAGATCTGTCCTTCTCAATGCTGTGCAGTAATTTTGTCTCCACTGTGCACCTTTGAAATGATGTAGGAATTGCACCCAAGAGCTCCAGCTTCTGTCTACTTTGTGACTAGGCACCCCCTTTTGTGATTTTAGTGTATGGAGGAGTTTAACCTGAGTGCTTAATGTTCATTTATTTAAATGAGATCAGTTAATCTATTTGCTTCAAGCTCCCATAGAGGAGGACCATTAACACCTCATTCCTGACAATGTATCTACAGAACTCCTGCATATCAAGTACTCTCTGGAAGTTGCCTCTGCTTGCAGGTTTAGGCACTGGACTGTTATTACCCTTACTTACCCTTACAAAGTTTTTGTAGCCTAGCAGAAAAGTGTGCTCTTGTAGCGAGGTCTCACTAGAACTATTACAGAAGGATTTTGTAAAATATGGTGCATACATAATATTGTCTGTGATCAAATTTGTTAGTGCACCCAACTGGGACAGCAATTTTGTTCCTTAAAGTGTGGAGAACTCTCGAAGACTTGGCTGAAGAAGGGTGTAATTCTGGGCTTTGTACTAGGAATGGATTAATGCCTTTAGTGGAAGGTTTGCAAGCGAGAATTAACAGTAGCCTGCTAAGGAGTGAGCTTGACATTCAAGGAAACCACAAATTCAAGCAGGTGAGACTGTGACAGGCAGTAATTGCAGAGCAATTATCTTCTTTTAGCAATTCTTCACCAATGGATGTGAAATAAAATAAAAGTCTCTTCCCAACACGCAGATTGTTGATAAACTTTTAAGGAAGAAAGTTTGTAGAACAACTTCTTGAAGTAGTAGTGTGTCTAATGTTTATTGCATTTGTTGGTAGGCTTGGAAGTTTTCTTAATAGGATGGTCAGGAATCAGTCAAACAGAGAAACTATAGCCTGGGAAAAAAAGTACTCTTTTGTTCTCTTTTATTGGTTTGAACTTTCTCCAAGTGAGTAAGTCAAGCAGAACAGGAAGTCTTGAAAGCATTTGTTCTCTTGCTTGTCTAAACTTGGCTGCTCTGCAGTGCTAAAATCCCAAATCAGCATCTGAAGAAGTGAGATTTAAAAACTGTGGATACAGCTTGAATTAAATCAGCATTTCAGAAAAATAATTTCAGTGTTTCTGTGCTAGAAATAAGAGGAAGCTACTTGTACCTAGGTTAAAGTAGGCAGCCTCATTTTGATGATGTTGCTTTCCTCTTAAGCTTTGGATTTATATTGTATTTTCATCCTTCAAGGCTCTGGTGCTTTTCAGTTCCCCAGTGTTCTCTAGTATGTTTAGAGTTTTTTAAAGCTGTTGTTTTGGGGTTTTTTTTCAAACGATCCTCAGCTGCTTGGAATAAAAAGAATTCATTTGGATCCTTTTAAGGAAAGAAATAGAGAGGGAGAGGAAAATATGTGTTCCTTTGTGTTCCCCGATGCACAGCATGTGTAGACCACTAGGTATGTACTGTTGTTTGGTTTTTTTTTCTCTAGCTTTCATAAGGAAGTGGAGATGTGCTGGGGGAGCATGTCTTCTTCTGGATTCCAGTTCAGATCTCTTACAATGTGCCATGTAGAAAAGGAAAGGGAAAGATATAAAACCCTGAAAACATCTTTTAACTAAGTAACTTGAGCAAATGACTTTGCTCCATACCATGTTAGATGTGGTGATATCACATGCTGTGACTTGACTCACAGTCACCCAGCGCAGACTGATACATTCACTTCACTGCTTTCCAAAGTGTACTGTCTCCTGTAACAGGCAGTTCAAAGTCAAAATTGCCCTACTGTTTTATGTAGCTTTGTTTTACAGAATATAATATTACACTTAAGAATTTTGTTGCTCTCATCAAAATTACATAGATTAAGCTAAGTTCTGTGAGAAAGAGCTGGGCTGACAGCTTGTTTGCTAATCATGAAAAGCATATTGATAAAAATGTAGAATGGATTGTCTTTGATTATCTGATTTAAATATATGCTATGAGTAACATTCAATGCAATAATCAGTCATTTTGTGCTTAACTGGATCATTTTAGAAGTGAAATAAAACTGACTTATGAGAAATAGTCACACAGGAGATAGCTCAATACGTGTGTTCTAATTGTTGCTGCTTTTCTCTCTTTTTATGAGGTTTCAGAGCATGTGTTTTTTACAGAAATCACTGGTGTGCTGAGGAGCAAGGCTTTATGTACAAAGAAGAGTAACTGGATAAAAGCCAAAAAGAAAAACAAGTGCACATTGTTAAATTTATAGCCAACATGAAATACTTAATTCTCTATTGTGCCTATTAACCTCTTCTTCAACCTAGTTTGCATTCAGGAAATGAAATTCCTTACTAGTTAAAGGGCATTGTGTTGTGCAGTGTAGTAATATTAAAATACAAGACATGTAGATTGGTGACAGGAAAAAAAACCAATAAAATCTCAATCAAACCCAAAGGAGTAACTGACTTTAATAAACTCAGCAAGTGAATGACATGGTTTAAAGTTCTTTTCTGGTAAGTGACAGGTCATTTCCTCCTGCTATCCCTTATGGTTACTTGCATCTTCACTTGAAAATCTGCTGGCCAGATCTAAAAATATATCTCAGTATCCAAATGCAGTGGAATCCATAGAAGTCAGTGGTAATCCAGCACACTGTTAATAACTGGTGGTGTTTGGGGCGGTTTGGGTGAGTTTTTGTAAAACATTACTTTTTTTTTTTTGTAACTAAATATTCTTGACTCTATGTAGTTCGAATGGTATGGCCCACACATTTAATTTTTCACAAAACCTGTGTAGAATAATGTGGTTTATAAAAATATTGTCATGAACCTGATATTATTTTCTAGGTAACTGTGAAAATAGGGACTTTGCTTAAACATAAAACCATTAGTAATAAAACCTGTTCAATTTCATGACTAAAACTCTTTGCACTACATGTTGCAGGTGAATAAAAAGAATTATAGAGATTTGTCCAAACGAAACAAAATACTTGATCATCTTATTCTGGTGTTGTAACTGTTTCTCAGGTGCCTTCTGCAGTTCTATCTAGAAGCAGGCAGAACTGTGGGAGACACATTTCCAGGCTGAAAGTGAAGTAGTAATTTGTACCCCAAGGAAAAATACTGGGAAACTCACAATAAAGTATTTAATATCTTCTTGAAGAGGAAGAATTCATTATGTTTTCCTCAATGCCAGTTCAGATTTTTTTCTTTAAGTAATTATTTTCTCAGAGAAGCTTTTGCTTCTTCAAGGGAAACATAAGTAGTACTTCCCTGGGTTCTTGTATTAGTGTTTGTTTAGGGTAGATTTGTATTCATCTTTCAGATGTCTTAATTTTTGCTGTTCATGGAGAAGAAATTGAGGATTTACTCAGAAACCTTACCTTTGTCTCATCAGAGAATGCTCATTTTATTTTACAAAGTATGGAAGGTAACCCAACAATCTGATATACACATTTATGAGATCTAAGTATTACTGTTCATGCAGGACTGAGACAAAAGATGAAGAACTTCCAATGTTAACAGACTGATGTCAAGTATTTACGTTTCCCTCTGAATGTGTTTTAGTTTTCAAGGGCCTATGTTAGGAATGTGATATCAGAACAGGATGTTTTGCAGAACTAAGTAAACAAAATACTACACACATTGTTAACATTGTTTGCAAAATGTAACTTGAGTTGGAAACATTTTTTTTTCCCCTTATATAAGTGATTGAAAGAGAAAAATAAATCTACTGCTGTCATTATACTACTCAAATGGTGTGCATACTTAAGGCTTTGCATATTCCTTTTATATCCACTATGTGACTTTTGCCTGTACTGTACTATTTTCTTATGAACTGCATTCATACTTCTTTTCATTTTGTCTTCTAAATATATATTTAAAATATAGTATATTAAAAATATATTCTATGTTGCAGGAAAATGTCAGTTTAGGATCCTCTGTAGTCCATGCCTTTTCTTTTTAAGATGCAATAGGAATTCAAGTTAATATAAATTGGAGCAATTAATTATGATAGTTACTTACAATGTTATTACATGGCAAAGGAAAGCTTGAGTTGGATGGAATACTTTCTCTCATGCTCAGCAATTTTGGATTCAAAGTCTGATGGCCTTATAGTTTTCATCTTTCTTGATAGGTAAATGAAAAGAAATTAAAGTTCTTGCAGTTCCAATGTAGCTGTTTTATGTCCTCCACTTACTCTTTCATTCAATATGCATCAGTTTATGCCTATAGTTGAACAATGTTGGTGTCATACATAATTTTTCTAATTTACACTCATATAAATTGAGCACTGTGTATTTGACTGTGTTTATCTTTCCTTCTGTAGTCTTCTTTAAAAAAACACATTGTTTTTAGGTTCTCTTTTCTGGTGCATCAGTTCAGAAAGATGGAGAGCACCAGACTGAAAATGTTTCCATCTCCACTGTAGGACACTCACCACAACATCACTATGTACATGAAACAGTTTGAGTTAGGAATACTCTAGTAGCATATTGAGAATTATCCCTATCTTTTATACCTAGCTATACTTACTTGGACAGTCATATAGAGGGCATTCATGTCTTGTAGAAGAGTTTGTTGGGGAAACAAAATCTGAAGGTTTACTGATTGGGCAGAGTGTTAGAATAGCCTTTTTTTAATTATTATTTGAGGTTTTTTTAATCAGATGCTTAGGAATAACTAGGAACTGGCTGTACCCTTATGCTCAACAAAAACAGTTATTCTTTTTTTCTCTTTTACCAAAAGACAATGTGAACTTATATTTGCAGGTTTTATGATTAGCTGATGTCTGTTGGAGGTAATACTGGAAAGAGCCATTGCACAACAAAGTGCTCAAACACAGGGGCTGTGAGCAGCATAGCTCCTGTGCTAAGCAGAGCTCCTCCAGGTGTACTATGAAGGACGGCCTTCAAGGCACCAACAGTGCAGCTGGCAGCTTCCCTCAGCACCTACAGCCCTCTTCCAGAATGGCAACATTCAGACGTTCTCCGATTTCCCTGGTTCCCCAGTTGATAGGTGTCTGAGAAAGACAAAAGCAACCACTGCTGAAAGAAAATGCCATAGTTCAGAATGAGCTCTCTGAAAGAATTTTGTTTACTTATTCTTCTGTTGTGGCACACAAATGGAAAAGGGTTGGCAGCACTTATCACAGTAGAAAGAGCAACACTGTAAAAATTACAAAAGAGGACTTGACAAACATGTAAAGTGGTTTTTAATTTCAGACACCCTGGAGCATGATGCATTTGAAAATTTTTAATTGGGAGTTTGAAGTTTGATAGATTTAATTGCAAAAGATAGTTAAGTCCTGAGCCCAGTGAGTACAAACAAGAATGTGTATCATTTTGAAGTGTTCTTTAATGTTAGAGAGCCACCGTGTGCATACTATGTGTTTGTATCATTCCTGCTGTGACCCCTCCTTCCACAAGTGACCAAGTTAATGTCTAATTGTCAAAGACTATGTTTTTTATATCTTGGAAGCTATAAAATGCACATATTAAAAGAATATGAGTGGGGGAATTAGTAAGCCTCTGGGTAGCCATGTAACTGCAGGAACCACACAGGGTTTTTTTTGTCTGCCCATATAAAGCCTGATAGCACTCTGTGTAAATACTACATGCTGTCAGCTATCAAGTTAAACTCACACTGCTACCTCCAAAACAGAGTTATAATACAGTTTTTCAGAGAAAAAAAAAATCTGACTTTATATCATCTGTTGTTTTGGGGGTTCTAAGGAGGTGGTGTGGATGGCATTTTGTCCTTTGTTATGCTTCCTTTATAAATACATTTACTTCAGTAATTCTTTCAAATTTACTCAAAGTTTCCAGCAAAAAAATTGCATATATATGTCATAATCTTACTTAAATGTAAAGTTTGGGAGTTTTTTGTTTGTTTTCTATCATTCAGGCACGGTATGTTCAAACATCATTCCGTTTCACCCCTGTTTACTCACTTAAGTAGATAGGTCTACAGAATTAATCAAGTCCATCTGTGAGACAACAAAATTAAGTATTCCTTTGGTAAATGGTGTCTGCTTCATTTAGAAGGGTTTTTTACTATTAAGCAGTGTTAGTGCCTATAATGGTTGAAGCATGGAGAGCTTAGTGCTGGTGATGATTCTGCCTACAAGCATGTCATCCAGGAAAAGTTCTCCTCCATCCTGATCCCTGAAGGTATCTGTGTTTAGAGGAACATTTTTAATTAGTCTTTATAATGTTGCAAAACTTCATTCAGGCTTTGTAGAGGTAGTTGAAGATGGAGAAGGAATTTTATCTGGAAGCCAGAGAAAATTATCAACTCCAGAGAAGAGATGAGTGTTAGAAATACTGACGGTGTAAACAGACTGGAAGCCAGATGGGTTTCTGCCAGTGTTGAGAGATTTCTGGGCCAGTTACTGTAGCTTGTGTTACCCTGCTGTCTGAAGTTTCCAGATGTTCTCTAGATATTGACCCAAGTAAAAAACTGCTAAAATAAAGCTAAGAATCTGTTGGAATATATTTATTTCTTTGTTTGTTTTGCTGGCTGTTCATTTTTGTATTTTTTAACATTTTTTTTGGTTTGGAGCTTGGAGGTTGATTTGGTTTTAGTTCTTCTAAATTTTATTACCAAATATCTCTTCTGTTCAAAATATCAGTCAGGGAGATAACTGGGAAAAAAAATAAATACACTTCTATAACAGATAGTTGATGATAAATCATGTTAAGAACAAACCTTCCTCTCTTTTTCCCAATTAAAGCAGCTTTCACAGAAAACCTTTCAAGTACTACTTAACCTGACTTTTGAGTAATCAAGGAGTGAAACGTTGGTACTAGTGTTCTAGAATTTTCTCAACCACAATGGAATGCTGAACGATGTAATATTATATATGCCTCATTTTTTCTAATATATATGCACTCTGGGCAGGTAAAATTTTCTCCAATGGTTTGGAAATAACAATCATATTAGTATCTTATTCATTTATCTGTTGTGTTTTTCAGAAGATCAAAGCTTTGTAATTTGTTGAAAATATCTAAAAATTACACGGTTAACTTAATGAAGTGGTTTTGCTCCTCCATTGAGTACAAACATCATTAGTATTGAAAGATTACTATAAAATACAGGCTTCACTGAGCAACAAGACTTAGTATAGCTATTTTGTGCAATATTCCTCTCAAAACGCAATTAGTGGAAGTACTTTTCCCATGAATAGCTTTTTATGAGCTGGTCAAAAGAAACTGGTTTTTTTTTTTAAGAAATGAAATTGTTTCAGTCTGCAGATTAGTTTATCTAAGGGGGATGGGTTTTTTATTTTATATTTCTGTCAAAACTTCAAGACAATGATGGGAGGGAATATATAAAAAGAAATAAGTAGAAAGTGTAAGGATGGAAAGCAGCTAATGAACTGATTTGTGTTAATGTGTTTTGTTGTGAAACTGCTAAAATAATTTTGAAAAAGACAATGTTCATTATGAGAATTTATGGTTTTGCTTTCATGACTGCCAATTTTATTTTTTAAAAAAAGGCTACCTATGTTTCACTGATTAATTAATTATTCTTTCTACTGCCACAAATATTAGGTGTCTGGTAGTAAAAAGAAAGAGAAATTGTCTTCCAGTCAATTGAATGCTGAAAAATGCTGTAGAATTCTCTAAAATTTTACTGAATTTGTTGGAGCAATTGGGCCATGCTTTTTCCTTTCTACTGTGATATTCCATTTAATTTTCTCCAATTTCAGTACAAGTAATTAATTTTAAAGCTGCTGTTGAAAAGAAGAAGGTTATGGATGTATACCCATATGATGTATTTTATGCCCATTAGGAAATGAGAACTTGGGTTTCAGCAATGCTATCTTTAAGGTAGGTTGAGATCTAAAGATAGAATATCAATGAGGTTGAGTTTTTAACATATTTTTGCCTTTTACTGTTTCAGATTTCCTCTTTTAATTGTAACAGCTCTTCCTCTCATCTCACTGTACTGCCCTCTTCACATAGACATAGCAAATTCCATCATCTTAATGATGATTTTAGGGCCACATTTTTAAGATGTCCAGTTAAAAACTCCTCTAAGAATTTTATTTTCACACCTTAGGACTATTCATCAATCTTAGTCATTAGGCATTTGTTATCTCCTGGTGACATTTTCTTAGAACAGTTGACTATGTGCATTATCATAGCTGGTCATCACATATTATTTCATAATTTTAACAGTTATTTTGCAGCAGGAATTATGTTTTCTTACTGTCTATTCTGTGTTAGAGTTTGGTGACTACTTGAGCAGAAAGCTGATGCTCCTAGTTTCCTAGCTTCTTGTCTTTAATAAATTGGCACCAATGGTATTTGAGGACCTTGAGGAGTAGAGTATTTCTGACTTCTGTAGATCAGTCTTGTATGAATGAAATGAGCTAAAGACTAAACTTCCTAAGGTATGTTTGAAAAATTCAGAAAATCTTATCTTGGATTTTTGCTATGTTTGTCATTACTGGGATTAATCATATCCACTCACACTATTTATATATTATGTTCCTTCAAGTAGTCAAGATCAAAGACATTTCTAATCATTAAAAAGCCAACATACGTATATCTCAAATGCGTGCAGAAAGGAATGCAAATTTTAAAGAAAACAAATCCTACAAGAGCAGTACTGCAAAACTGAGCTTCCCACACATTCCTATTTGATTGATTGTCATTTAATATTTTATTAAGTAGCAAAGTCTAATCCCCCATGTGAGACCTCTTAGTTCCCTTTCCTCCTGCTCCTCCTTCAGAATATAAAACATTTAAATCCATCCCTCTCTGGTGTATAATCTATTTTTAACCTGTTTTCATTACTAATCTCACTTAACCTGGTTTTAGTATGCATTGGGCAGAAATAATGTAATTTAAGAATTATGAGATTTTGCAGTGGGAATGGGAAGGTAGTAATTGATTCCTATACATCAATAAACTATTATTAGTGAAAATCTACATCACATAGAAAAGAGTAGTGCGGTAATGAATACTGACTGCTTTTCCTACCAAACAGGGCACAAAACACAAAGTTGACAAATCAAAGCAGTTCACCAGGGTTTATGCTAACTACCTGCTTCACCTTTGGGCAAAGGGTATTAGGGTATTATTATTCTCATACTGAAGGATAATATTCAGTTATAAATGGCTTTTTTTTTGATACTGTTGGCTGAATGTTGTGAATAGACCAAATATCTGGGCAGTCTGGGCTTTGAGTGTATAGTAATTTTAATGTTTACTGAATGTGGTCTGTGTAAGTCTTAAATTCATGGTGGTTGTAGTACATTGCAATAAAAATATTTTAAAATTAAGCTAGTTTTTAGAGAAATGCATCAATCATTTTAATTTTAAAGCAAATCTGAGTTAGCTGAAGAAGTGTTTTTGATGGGAGAGTCAACCTTTATATTTGGAGACTCAAAGGAGAATTACAATATGCACTGACAATGCTGATGCAGTTGGATTTGTTGTCCCAACAGTTCTTGTGGAACATGCTCCCTTTTGGTGCCAACACAAGCCAATAGAAGAGCCAAAGATAACCAGAAACCTGAATTTAGTTAGTTGAGGAAAACTCACAGATGGTGTAGAGGCTTTCAAGTAACCCCTCATTTGCATCCCAGGAAAGGCATTGTCAGCAGTGCATAGTTTCTGATATTACTTTAACAGAACAAAGGAAACTGAAAAGGTGAAGTATGGCTAGCTGTTCTTTGAAGTATTTAATGTATTTTAATTAAAATATCATGAAGGTAGCTGTCAAGTTGTGAAATAGCTATAAAAGAGCTCTGGAAAATATATAGTGAAGTAAAATAAAAGGAGATGTTATTTCATAGCTCTAGATTTTATCAGTGCATTGTCCCTACAAATAGGCATTTGAACATAGAAGAAAAATTTGCTTTGGCTCTCCTTATGATTCTTCATATACTGACTTTCACCACTTAATCCTCACTTCAGTTTTACTAGGGTTAATTTTGTAAAATTAATATTGAATCTCAAATTATGCAAATGTGAGCCAAGACAATTGGCCCAAATGGGCCAATTCTATGAGGTTCCCAACCAAAGAACACAAACTGTGCCATGTGCTACTCAGCACATGTTCTGAACTGAAGGGGGTCATGCTTGAACTGAGGACTGCAGAACCACTGACTCTCCCCCATGTCCCAGCCCGGCTGGCAGAGAGAATGGAAGAGCAAAAGCAAGAAAACTCACATGTATTGTTAAAGACAGGTTAATAAGTTAAGGAAAGAGGAAGTAAATAACAAAACCAAACAAGTGATGCATAGTTAATCACCACCTCCCACAGCAGAGTGATACCTAGCCAATCTCTAAGCAATGCCTTTGGCTAACCCCCAAGCTTTACTGCTGAGCGTGATGTTACAAAGTGTAAGCTACCCCTTAGGTCAGCTGCCCTGGCTCTGTCTCCTCCCACCTCTTGTCCATCTGTCTAAAAACATAGCTGTGTAGTGGTCAGAAGTACACAACACCACATGAAAGGAAGAAATACATTCAGATAGATTTATTCTTTAAGTTCTATGAAAAATTATTTTTTGTTTTAAATTTTGGGGGTTTTGTAACCATTTTATGGAATGTATATTTCTTCCTCAAGAAGTAAGGAGTGACTTTGGAATTTTTGTAATCAGTATTGCTACAGGCCACCTGATCAGGAGGAGGAAGGGGATGAGGCCTTCTACGAAACAGCTGAGAGCTGTCTCACGATCATAATCACTGGTCCTCATGGGGGATTTCAACCACCCTGATATTTGCTGAGATAGTCACACAGCCAAGCACACACGGTCCAGGAAGTTCCTACAGATTGCTGACGAGAACTTACTGTCACAGGTGATCGAGGAACCAACGAGGAGTGATGTGCTGCTGGACTTGGTAGTGATGAATAAGGAGAGCCTGGTTGGAATGTGAAGGTTGGAGGCAACCTCAGCTGCTGCAACCACGAGGTGGTAGAGTTCCAGATCCTGTGTGGAAGAGGCGGGTTACAAAGCAGGACCGTGACCCTGGATTTCAGGTGAGCCGAATTTGGCCTCTTCAAAGATCTACTTGGATGGATCTCATGGGATATGATTTTAGAAGATAGAAGTGCCCATGAGAGCTGGTCAATCTTCAAGCACCAATCTGAAGGTTTCATTTCCTCTGAATCTTTGAACTATGAGATAACTAAATTTTCCATGGTAGGGGCACGTAGCAGATTACATGTATGATGGTGTTTGGTTTCCTTAGGACTCAGTGGAAACAGAGGCACTTAAGGCACACCAAGAAATAAGAATTTTAAGAATAAACTACTACAGAAAAGAAAAGGAAAAAAATAAAGTAACTTTGTCTTTAATAACTTTCACATTTGGTGGAATTAAGATAAAATGGCTAAGAGTATTTGAATTCATAGAGAGAAATATAAATGTGTGAGTAGCAGGAAAATTACATATAGATCCTTCCTACTTAAGGTCTGTTTGTAAGTCTCTGAATTAATGCAGTTGTAGAGCTTTATATTTCTAATAGCCTTCTTTTACTCCCGTGAAGAGATGGAGGTTTTATACAAATGTGGTTTGATGGTTCATGTCTATTAATGCAGAATAATTAAGTGAAACATGAATCCTATACCAGCACTCAGGGTTGAACTTAGAATTCTGTGAGGCATAGGACATTATAGTCTTTTTATAGTCATTTTTCAATATAAGTGAATCCATTTGAACACAAAGCCCCAACTTTTCATCAAGATACTTGTTAGCATGCGGGTCACAAAGTTTAACATGTCCCTGTAGTTGCTGACAGGGCAACTTCTGAAAGTGCCAGACCATGTTTTGATTATACTCTTTTATACTACAGTGTTCCTCTCCTACAAATTTTCAGTCTTCTTTTAACACTTCTTCAACTGATTCTTTTTTCTGAAGAGTCTTTTTGTAATTCACTGGTGTACTTTGTAATCTAAGTTATTGTAGAAGTAAACCTATAATTTCCTCCAACACATAAGAGCCCTCATACACAGATTTCTCATGACATACATATTTCACATATATACAAATAAAATTAAATTTCTCACTTGCTGTGACTTTTAAAATAAAGGCTTGTAGCAATTTCTTGTTGTTATTCTGAGCTACAATTGTATGTATTAGGATGCTACATCAATGGTGTAATCAAGAAGAGTTTTCCCTTAACTTCACTGAAAAGTCTGTTTATTACCATGCTGCTTTTTTCCCCCCTGTAGTCTTCTTGGTAATATTGAAAGTGGTTTTGATTTTAGCTTTGGAGAGTTTTTTTAACAAACTGTAAAATTAAGAATTTGCTAAGCCATTTTGATGTATGTTTTGCGTGTAGAAGTTGCTGACCTGCACAAAAATTGTCTTTACTAATTCAAAAGAATATTTTCTACATTTCACTAATACTATATGCAGTGATACTTCATTATTTGGTTTCAATTTTAAGTTCTAAATCAATGTGCAAATGTTCACACCACATAGTGAATGCCAGCTATCAGCCTCAGCTTAGTATATAGCCCTCTGTATTTCAGACATGAGGAGCTGCTTATAAAACATGTTTGACTTTACAAAGTGTATTGTGGAAACTACAGGAACCACAGAGTCTTCTTTTGTCTTTTTCATTTTTCTTTTCAAATTGCATTTCTAGTTTGTTTAATTTGACAAGTTCTGATGACCAAAATGTGATGCTGAAAGGCTTGAATAATAGCTCAGACGATTTTGTCCTTTTGGAAGAGAAATATGCCAGAGATCAGCTGTCCTCTCAGGCAATCTTATTACAAAGATTGAGAAATGAATGGAGCTATTAGAAAACTCAGTTAGAATGTATATCTGAAGAATTATGGCTCTGCCCACAGGGGTGAAAAGCAATGACTCCATTTAGATTTTCAGAATTATGGTTTCTAGAAATGTCACAGAGAAGTAAAGAAGACTCCATCTTCGTCATGCATCACATAATTGGCTGAACTACTGTCAAGGTTCACAAGACTCCCTAGTGTTGTCATCATTAGTCTCAAACTTCCAACACAAAGATAAGGTTTTTGCTATGACATATAATCAAAAAGATATTACTTTTTAAAGATAAATAGTTCATTCTATTCTCTGATCTGGATCTAATAAACTAAGATCAAAAGCAAGCCTTCTTTTGCTATGTTATGAAATGCTACTTTTGGAACAGAACTCAAAGCTTATTCCATTTCTTTGGTATTGCAATTCTGCAAAACTAGACCTTATCGGAGTCTTATCAGTTGTCATTATTTCATCCCTATGCTTTTGAATTCTTGATTTCTGATAAAAGAGTTAAACAATTGCTATCAAAAAATTCAGCACAATTTGATTTTAGAATGCTCTGACTTCCTGGCTAAGTCCTTATGGCTTTGTGTGTATATATTTTATATAAATAACCATTATAATTAAATGCAGTAGAAAAACATGACAGATAAAAAGACTTGAATGGAAGTTCAATGCCA
This sequence comes from Colius striatus, assembly GCF_028858725.1. Taxonomy (NCBI): domain Eukaryota; kingdom Metazoa; phylum Chordata; class Aves; order Coliiformes; family Coliidae; genus Colius; species Colius striatus. The sequence continues at coordinate 17,422,283 of NC_084771.1, forward strand.
GTGTACTTCTGATTGTTCTACAGTCTGATAGAATTGTAGGGACATTTTTTTGTTACCATTTTTTTCTCTTTAGTCACCTAATATTGAGCTTGTATTTTTAATTTCCTATAAGGTTTCTTTTGTGTACTTTATTAATCAGTAAATAACAGATAGGCAACAACATGAAAAAAACCCAGATACATTTGAACAGGAAACATCATGACCCAGTGGATTGGATTTAGTATTTATGATTGTTTTAGGTTTAATGCATGCTATGCATTTTCATAGGGTTGTTGAAATTTGTAGTTAGTTTTCCTAATGGTTAACAAGATCACAAAGGTTATCGTTCCTCTAGGGTAGTAATGGGCAGCATTTAACCAAGGTGGTTCCAATGCCTTCACATGGAGGAACATATCCTCTTCATCATGGCTTTAGAGGGAAGGAGGCAGTCAAGGGAGACAGTGCACCAGAAGACAGCTGGCACCAGCCTGCCATCTCCTCCCAGGCCACCTTTGCCCACATGCTCAGCCATGAGGAAAGCAGCAAAAACCAAATCATTGGCAGAGAAGCTGATTTATTGGCCACAGAGTGATCATTTATCCCTCGAGGAATTCCAAAGCCGTGTAGCTGTGGTGCTGAGGAACATGGTTTCATTATACCCATGGCAGTGCAGGGTTAGCAGTTGAGCTCAGTGAGCTTAAAAGTCTTTTCCAACATAGATGATCCTGTCATTCTATGATTTCTGCATTAGGGCTCAGCTGCAACTGCAACCACGTTTGCAAGCTAAGGTGTAGTTACAAATGTATAGTTTGCCAGAAGCTTTAGCTGTGGCTGAATTATTTATACTGTCTAGTTTTATACTCATTTGTCGGTTTAGCTGCCAGTATTGCATTTCAGTAGTTTTCTGGCATCTCTGCATTATGTTGTTAAGGAAAGTAAGGTCATGCCCCTAATGTGACAGTTAGGTGGCATTCTCTGTTTTGAGTGTTGGTACAAGATTTTGTTGCATTATTTGCAACTTTCTGGGGTATAAAAAAGATGTAGGTCATGAGGCAGGAACAAGTGCCTCATCAGAAAGAATCTACTGTCTTAGTTAATCCTGCATCATTTGTTTATCTTTTTTACCTAATGTACAATATCTTCTTCGTTTCTGTTTAACCATGACACATTTGGTGCTGATTTCATTTTTTTCTTCTACTCTGATTGTCTGTTCCCTTTGTCACATACAAGGCATGTTGTTGTTACAGATTGACATAATAATTAATGGGTAAATGATAAGGCTTAATTTTATTCTGAGCCCACAGGGCTGAATTAGAGAATTTGTGAGAAATGCTTCCCATCTTCCCAGTCTCAAATATAATTTTGTTGATTACTGAAATAAAATATTCCTGAGACCAGCAATAGAAATTTTTATTGTTCACAGTATGGTTTGTGATAATTGTAGTTTGTCTGTTTGTATTACCAGATATTGAAGTACTTTGGGTCTTCTCTACGCCCTGCTCATTACTGTGTTTTATGACCAGCTTAACTCTTGTTGCTAACCTAACTGGAACTTACACTATCAAAAGAATATCTTAAACATGTTTAAAAATTTAAATTATTGTTTTAATTTATTTTGCTTCATACATACATTTAGTTTTAATTCTGTTTGATATTTAGTTTTAGATTTCATCAGAGGATAGCTGTCCTAAGACAGGTGTTCTCATGGACAAAGTAAAGCATTTTGAATGGTATTGCTAGATTAAGAAATTGAAGGATAACTTCAGACTAACACTGATGTGTAACTATACTTCATCTTGTTTTGAGATTTTGAATAGGCTTTAGTAACAAGATTCATGGAATTCATGTGATTGTTGTTGAATATATTGCTTTAGAAAGGCAGAATGGCAATTAAACTTACTTGATTGTTGATTATAATAGGCTTAAGTTGTTATAGCAACTGAAGCTCTCATCTTTCCACTGTGCATAAAAAAGCCCATATTAAAGAAAAAAAAATGATAAAATGTCTGATCTTTTCCTTTCTCCTAATAGTCTGTAATCATAATTATCATAGTTGATATTCAGAATTTTTCCTATTGCAGTTTCTAGTACTTAAACATTGGGATACAAATACACTTAATTCTGCAATCATCAGACTTCACAGAAATAACTCTATTTGTTTAGTTAATACTGGATTTCAGTTCTCTTTATCATTTTAGCCATTTAAGTAAAAAATATGTAATTCTTTCAGTCTTTTTACAATTTATAGGGAGATTAGGTTTTGTTATTTTTCATTCTTTTTCAAGCATTCAGGAGATGCAATGCTGTACTCCTTCATACTCTTGATAAAGCTTGGTATATTTTACTGATTCTAAATCATAACAATGCAATTAGTCAACAGTAGTTAATGGAAACATTGAGGTAGGAATATTTTCTGTATGCTGAATGTGTTGGATTTGATTGAAAAGTATTTTCAAATGCAGTTCCAAGATTTCTATTCCAATTTATGTTTGCCCATTATTGAAACTGGTATGATGGTTTTCATCAGTTTACACCTGTCTTGGAGGGTCTTTCAGAGATTACCTCACTCAATTGGCAACAACTTTCAGTGTTCTCTGCATGTGACACAATTGAAAGTTAGGAAATCTTGAACTTGTTTCTGGTTCTGCCTCTGATCTGAGTCAGTAACTAAGTGATGGATAAGGAAGAGTCATGATTTCTTATCCAAGGAAACCTTGATTCGTGCAACATGTGTGTATCCCTTTCTCTTTCCTGTTTTTTTGGGGATTTTTGAGGGTTTTCTTATGTCCCTGCAGAAAAAAAAAAACCCTGCTTCTGAGTTACCTCTGATTGATTACCAGTCCTTTTGATCTGTTGAAGATTAGAAGAATACAGTTCCATATGGAATGGACAACAAGTTTTAAATCACATTTTCATAGAGTAAATTCTGAATTACTTCTTTCCTTAAATTAATGACACTATAGAACAGCAGTATTTATAGATTGCTGTGAGTACAGGAGTCTGTTAGGCACAGAAAATTTTATTGGGCTTCTGTCTTCATTTGAATAAAAGCACAGACACCTTCATACTTCATTTTAAAGCAACTGCAAAAAAAGTATTGTTTTCAACTTGGAGGTCAAGAGAAGTTAGTTTTGTGTGAATAAAATGAAGAGCACTCAGAGTTTCCATTTTCTTAATAACTCACAATTATTTGTTTTGAATATGTTTACAATTTCTGAAGAGAACAATTTCAGGCTAGTTAGAGCTATTGAGAACTGAAATGTCAACTAATAGTTTTAATTGCTTGCTCATGATCCTTTGAAAGGTAGTTTAAAAGAAATTGAAAACATGCTTTCCATTAAAACAGATGAGTTTTAAATGTATCCAAATAATGGCTAATTTCAAGATGTAGAAATTTAGAGTTTATGTAACATGGGTAAAAGGATTGTTTTTTGGAATCAGGTCTAGCAAAGCTAGGGTATGCCATTACAATACCTAGCAGCAGAAGAGTAGTTAAGTCTGACCATTAGAAACCTCTACCACTAGAGTTTTGTTATTTAGCTATAAAAATTTGCTCCAGGCTAAAAATTAGACTCAGCAATTCCCAACATATGAGGCTTTAAATTACTTGTAGGATGTACACAAAAAGCAAGTTTGCTTACACATCCATTACATCTACATCAATAGTTCTCTTTTAGCTCAATATATTATATGCAATGAACTAAGTGCTCTGGAAGTGGATTGAGAATGCTTATAGTTACTAGGTTAGAGCCTATTTTTCTGTCTGCTCCAAGTTTATTTCAGGTCTTTTATGGAGCTTTAAATTACATCTGTGCAAAGTTAAAATATTTTATTTCCTCAGATTTAACTTACGATTTCCATTTTTAATACTTTCCCTCTTCTTAAAGTATGATATCCTCATTCTCGGTCATTTGCTTCTTTTTCTGTTCTTTTTACAAGAACTTTTCTGGTTTGGGCAGTTTGCCTTTGGCTGACCACAGAGTGAGATAATAGAACTGTCCTGGTTTCACTAGATCCCAAAGCCAAATCCCTCTGTAGTGCAGGTGCGTCTCTTTAGCAGGTGCAGCTTTGTTCAGTTTCATGTATATCATCTGTTTGTAGCCATAATGCTGTTTTGTAAAGAATCTTTCCAAAGCACAATATTCTCTAATCTCAGAGATGGGAACAAAGTATAATGGAAGGGAAGATTTAGAGCTGTAACAGTAGGAAAACAGTATCAGTGTTTCTGAGGATTTTGATGTTTCACGGTGAGAGTGATTGGTTTGAGCCCAAATTGCAGAGACTCTCTGGGCAAGAAAGTTCTGTCCTGGCTACTGGAGGACTGCAGACTTGGGAAATGTAAGATTTTGACAGGCTGCCAGTTCAACTGTCAATGAGCCAAGCTCATAACCTTTCAGGGAGCCATGTAGGTCTCATTTGCTCCTGAGCCAGCGGTGTCTCATATTCCTCAGACATTGATCCGTACGTCACTTATCTTAGTCAGACTAATGCCTCTTTCTTGCATTTTCTCAGAGCTCTAGGTTTTATGTGCCACAAAGCTCTATTCTCCATACCTGCCTTAATCACCATTCCTGATCCTGTCACAGCTTACAAACCAAACTTTTAAATTTACTACAACAAGAGGTAGTGGTGCAAAATAAATTACACCTACTTCACCTTTGAAGTACTGATTAGCCAGGATACATTGTGATGGCCTTCTGTAGGAATAGGATTTCACCGGTGCTTTTTCTTTTGGAAACTTGGAATAGTCACCTGTACAAATTGCCTCTGAAGTAAATGAGGTTCCACATAGTGTAGAATCTGCCTATTCACCATCAATCTGGTACCGAGAGTATATCTAGAGGTTGCAGACACAGATTTCTTGCTACATTACAAATAACTATTTTAATTAGTCCCATTTAGTCTAACAGCTGACAACACAATAACTGTCAACATATACATAGAAGACATCGTATTACAGGTAGAAAACACAGCCAGACTGATAGTTTTACTTTTTTTCTCTTTGGAGACCTGGGTCTGCATTCACTGTGCTATTACTTCAGTGGTGTCTGCAACAGCTTCTGTTGCACTACTTCTGTACCTCAGCAAGTATTAGTAATCAGTTATTTACAGTCTTTGTTCATCAATATGATTATAGATATGTTTATCATCAATATTGTAATATGCCTCCAATCCTTAAGACAATACTTCAAATGTCATGTCATCCACCCTTACCTATTGAATGTGCAGAATCTGTTTTTGTGCAATTGTCACATTGTCATTCTGCAAGCAGAGTTTTGGAGAGTTAATAGAGGTACGTGATTCTCACCTAGTTTTAATGTGAGAGTTCACATGCTTTCAGAACCCCTTTAAGTGAGGCACTGCAAGTAACAATTTACTTTTCACCTAACTGCTTTGTTAAAACTTCATCAAATACTTTGACAGTCTTATCATCATCAAGACATAGATGTGAAAGTCCTTAATTCACTCACTGTGATCTCAAAATAGGTGGAGCATTCTGTTTTACAAAGGAGATCACAATTAGTTAGCTAGGTAGGACACAAATGGTAAGCTCTTTTTTTTCTACTGCTTTGATAAACCAAAAGAAAGGATATTTTATTGTGTTTTTGAAGTAATTTAAATTCAATGAGAGTTCTCAGTAGTTCTCACAATTATACTGTTTATCTGAGTCCAGAGTTGTGCTCTAAAACTTGGAAGGTGACTGGGACCACGTTTTTCACAAAAGGAAACTCCAAAGTACTTAATCATCTTCAACTTGAACAAGATGACCATTCTTGATTTCCAAAAGTAGCTTTGAATGTTGTGCATCCATTTATTATCTGGAGAAATGCTGCATTGTGTGCACTTAGCTGATCTAAAATAATGCTTGTTTATTTTCTTGAGTTTGAGATGAGTCAAAGACAGTCCCATTGGGTTTTTTCCTTGTCTATTTCAGATGGGAATATCCAATCTTGAGATGTCAATTTCCTTGATGTTTGAAGGGATAGTCCACCCTTGCCCCAGCATGTATCCTCCTATGTGTTCACTTGGGCAATATGCATATTAAACAAGTTAGTGAAGGCAGAGCTCACAATCTTCTGTTAACAATCAATTTTCATTTGTAGATGACATTAAGAGAACAATTTTTGAGGACCTACCACTTCAATTTTTCGTCTTCTCAAATAAGTTCTCTCTTATTTTCTTTAAAGCTTTTGATTGAAATTAGTGTAACTGCTTTCAAATTGTGCAAATTGAAGTGTATGAAAACAGACCATATATTCAAATTAGGAATTTTGTACACAGCTACAAAAGTTTATTTAAAGGGAAGCAAGAGAGAGCAATTAACCTTAGCTTGTTCTGTGGAAGATATTGAGATCAAAGGAATAGAATTGATTTGGTATTTTTAAATTGATTTGGTATTTTCAAAATTGTAAACATGCTAACTAGGAATCTGATGGATGTTCAATTTATTTACTTTGCAATAATATTAATTGAGTAAACAGTTTTGTCTACTAGATGCCTTAACTGATTTTATTCTGAAACATTGTAAGATTCGAAGAGACCTGATGTGTTACATGTTTTTGAGTGTTTGAGAGTGAGTCGTGCTAGTTGGCTCTGCTTTCTTCTGCATAGCAAAACAGAAATAATTAGCATCCAGGAAGTAAATAGAATTTTTCCATACTGTGTAAATTAGGGTTTACAGGCTGACTGTTGTATCTTTGCAATCATAACATATTACTCCATAGTAACTTTAAAATGTAACATTGATTCCTGTCACCTGTATATACTTGTCCCGCATGAAGGGCAATCTGCTTTAAAGTTTCTATATGTCCTGTTGCAGGAAATACAACTCCTTCTGTAAAGTCAACAAAAAAGAACATATGAAAAAGAAGGAAGGAGTTTCTGGCAGCATGTTTTCCAGCGGGGTATATTATACTGGGAAAGAAGTTGAAGGTAAATATTTTACTATCTTCTATGCTTGTAACGATGGAGTATTCATTGGGGCAGCACACTGTCAGAACCATGCAGAGGTCTTTTGCCTTGTATCATGTCATACTTTTAAATTAAGGATTGGTTAAATGTGACCATTATTTGCTCCTGTGCAGGCTTTCTTGTTCTTCTGTATATTTATGAATTTGTCTTCTCTTCCTACTTTGACAATATATATTGTTATATATATATATTTATAACAATGGAAGCCTTTCAAATACTGTCTAATTTTTTTGCCCCCAGGAAAGAAGTCAGAAGTAAATCAAAGCAGATAGATAAAACGCCGAGTTTCACATATTTTAATCATTCCAGGTATCTCAAGCATTTTGTTTAATAAAAACCCCAGCATTTTTGGTGAATTTTTTTATAAGGCAAGGACAATACTATTGTCATAGTAGGAGGTGAAGGCATGATAGATTTAATAGTGCTGATATGAGGCAGTTGTTTGGTTTGACTGAGGTTTTTTTTTTAATATTTCTACTATAATTTGTATAAAAAGAAAATATTCCCAGCATGCAGGAAAAAATACAACTTTTCCTATTAGATGGATCATTATAATTTTTTTTCAAAGTCATTGATTGTAAATAAACTTTAGAGAATCTCTTTGACAGGATATAATTTATACTCTTTTGTATTTGCAATTGTAAACTCTGAAAGCAACACAACTAATTATTGAACAGGCACATCTATGGACTGTTTTTTATTCACTACCAATAATTTTGAAAATTATTGATTCTGATGAGGATTAGGTGTACAAATAGTAGCTCACACATTCAGTTCTAAAATCAAGTACTTGATACAAGTGGAAAGCTGACTGTGGCTTTAAAAGACTGAATGTTCCAGTCTCCATCAAACGACTTGAAATAGGGTACAGCTTCTCTGTTTTGAAGTGATTTTAAAAAATTGAAACTGTGAATACTTTGGTTTTATTCTGATAATAATATCTGCAAAAATCAGTCTACAGGTGTGTAAAATATGTGTGAGGAACTGAGGACCTATAACAAGGATTTGAATTAGAATGATTTGAAGGTCTACTGGTGAAATGATCCATCACCAGGGTGGCTAATGTGCAAGGGATCTATGAACACTAAGAGTAGTTGTCTAGCTGTTTTGAAGAGATGCATAGTAATCAAAGGAAGTGACATATTTCAATTTCTGCAAAGATTCTTTTCAGGTATATAGTATCTATTTTTAAGTTAAAGATCCATCTTTGTTGTGACATCAGGCATAAACTTCTCATTAACCTGTTAGTCTAACAGCATATTATACCTGGAATGACTTATTAGCAGTTAATGAAATAGTCATTGGCAAAGTCCAGCACAGAAGCCATAGATTCTGAATTCTTAATTGTATCTAGAGTGCTTAACTGTGCACCTCTCAGTAGGCCAGGAGTCATTTAAGCATCTGCTTAAAACATGATTTCCTTTAAGAAGTACCAAAGTGTGAATGTAACCACTTGCAGAGTAAAGCTGAGTAGAGATCGCCTGTTACACCGAGGTGTCCCTGACCTTGGTAATCTGTCGTAGAAATGTAGGAAAAAAAACCCATGCAGTTGAAGTGAAATAGTTCAAGTAATATAAAAGAATCAAAAGCCTTACATTGCTACATTGGTCCTGCTTTCCAATCTTGCTGCATTGTGGACAAGCAAATGTCATTAAATAGAATACCAAAATCAGTTAAGAATAGCATTTCCAACAATCACTTAGGAATAAAACAGAACATTAAAAATTAAAAATCCAGTATTTAGAATATTACAGCTTGATTCAGCCATGCTTGGCTTATTTTATACACCAAGAAAATGATTGCAAGTGAGATGTCAAGACAGTTTTCTTTATCCCATTTAATTACTGCTTGATTAATTTTTGATTCAACATTGGCGAAAGATTTTTTTTTTTAAGGCAGTAGAAAGTAATTTTGGATTACATAGGTGTTTTATCTCTTATCAATCAATAAAATAGAATTCTCCTTATTAGTGGATTATTCTGCCCTTTGTTGTATCAATGATAGCCTTTATCCTATATATCTTGTATCAACATTGACCAGAGCAGAAATTATTGCATGCATCCTGCAATTTATAATCCGCTCTACCCAGCTCCTCCTCAATTATTTTTGCTGCAAAGTGTATTGCCACTGATAGGTATTTTATCTTAGTACTGCATTCCCACTGCCTGCGGACTGTTGCTTTGAAGAGTCTTAAAAGCATTACTATTAAATAGTACTAGCCAGTGCATCTGCTCTAAAATTTGTTCCAAGTTACTCACATTCTAGTTTTAACAATGCACCTTCATACATAGATAGTAAACACATTTTTTTAGTACTGATTTTTTTCTGATGTGAACCTTTCTTAGTTTCTTTGTTAGACTATATTAAAATGTGGGGTCCAGTGAGGAAATTGTTCACAATGTGAAAAAAAAGGGAAAGATATTTTTCCTTTAAATTACTGTAATAGAAAAATATGTCATTAAAATGTAAACTAAGTACTGTGTGCTTTGAAAAGGATGTCATGACCATTTTTCACATTAGTGTGTTTCTTGCAGAAAGGTTTCTGAAAACCTGAGTAAGGTTTTCAGAAACCTTTCTGCAAGAAACACACTCAGGTTTTCAGAGAGAGAATTTCCCACAGAATAAATTAAAATACACTAGTGGACAATCACAACCCATATAATAAACATCTAATCACCTTATTTTCACAGGAAAAAGTCCTCTAACAGGTTACAATAAAAAATGTTAACGTAAAATTACACTTGGGGAAAAAAAAAAGTCTACATTTGTGAGATTAATTGTATTCTAAATGTTTGTGAGGCATTGTTTAAATCTCTGGGTTTCTTCATTAAATTTTTTGAGAGACTCGATTATATATTCTTCTGTGTGTTAGATTATCTCTGACTATAGTCATGAATCGGTTGGATGATTCCAAACAAGAGGAATTTTCATGAATTGCTCTGAGCTGTATAGTCTTTCTCAGATCTGTGCTGGTTAAGAATGCTCTTTCACTGGTAGATCTCCATCCACTGTCCATGTCTGGTATATCTGGGCTGGACCAGATAAATGGCTTTGACTGGTTACTTGTTTGTCTTATTTTCCAGAGAATTAGAAAATCAAGTTCTCGTCACCATTGTACCGTCCTTGGCTACAACTAATCTAACATCTAATTTAATATAGTATGGAAATTGGGCAAACAAACCTCTTTTCCATTAAAGCCTGTGTGTCTCTACATTCAGAGGTTTGCTTTTGACAAATCTGATTTCTTTCATTCAGGAAAATATTCTTTGTGTCTTTCAGATCTATCTGTGCCCATGCTCCTATCCTGAGTGTGGATTTCTTAAATGTACATATTTTTAAAAAATGTTTCCTTAAAAATAATTTCAAAATATAGACAGCAGGTGAACTCACTCCTTTTTACACACTGCTGAGGTTTCTGTCTGTTCTGGAAGATTTTCTGTTAGGCTGTTAAGTATTGGTAAAAGTGCAGTGTATGAGTGATGATATTAGTCCAGTTCTGTGGTCCTTATGCCAGGACTGTGTTGTGGACTGTACAGCTGTGCAGACAGTCATACTGAAAAATCCACCTTCTTATGTCACTGCTGCTTTTGGTCAATAAAACCTTTAGCAGTTTTTGCATCTAAAGACTCTGTTAGCTTTTTCTTTTTCTTTTTTTTTTTCCATTTGCTTGCCAGAGCTTTTTGTATTCTCACAGCTGTCTTCTCCTGATCATATATTGTTGACTATATTTCATGTTGAAATCTGACTTTATTCAAGGGTGCAGACTGTATTTGGCATATGGAAGTAGCATCACTGTTTGTTACTGCACTCAGCTCTGCTAAAGTGTCTAGAAATCGTTTGGATATTGACCAGTATAGGTGAAGTGGTGTCAGGAAGATTACTTTTTCTATCTAGGGATATGGCAGCTATTATAATTACTTGACCAATCTATTTCCTGATTTATGTGACTTGATAATGGCATAAAATAAAAGAAATCTTTAGGAGAGATGAGTTTTAAATGCTGCATAGCTATTGTCTTGATATCTAGGTCAGTCTTTTTGTAGATTGCAGTATGAGGTGTAGCTTCCATATGAGATGCAGCTTTGTTTATCCCTAAACAGCACATGATAAAGTAGTGAAAATCCACTTTTATTATCTTTATGGTACTGAGAACATTTGCAGGGTTGCAAATCTACACTGAGACTATTTTATCTATTTTATCTTTCAGATGTCATTATCTCATCAGATATGCACTATAATGCATTGCTGGCTTTAACTGGGTTTTCCTGAAGTATAGGTACCAAATCTAGGATCAGCAAAAGCTAGGATGGATTTTAAATATCAATATCAGTAGAAGTTAGGTCAGAATAATGTATAATGGGAGAGGGGTAGGGACAGAACAAGAACAGAAGAATGGAAGAGTCTGTTCAAAGGATGTGCAGCTTGGAAGCCAGAACATGGACCAATGTGGGGAAGAGAAATATATTGTATTTTAGTTTTTCAAGCAGAATTGATAGCGTGGTAGTGCTACAGCAAAGAAATACTGTTTATGTAAAAAGAAATGGAATGAAAATGTGCTGAAACAAGCACTTGTAGCAAGTTGCAGATATGTTATTGGTCTAAATAGCCCAGAGATTGTGCGATTTCCTGCAAACTGTCAGCTTTTGTGACTTTGTTAATTATCAGTCCAGGAGGTGCAGGGAATGCCTGAGTGAACATGCAAAATTAACAGCTTGTACTGAGTATCAAGTTCTCTTTTGGTTGAAACTATGTTTATTTGTCTAAGGAGATGTCTGTGCAACTGTTCCTTGACTTCCCAATTTACCCATCAGCAACTGTTGTACTGAGCAATAACAGAACTAAGCGGAACATAAAAAGTCCAGCTTTGGATTTATTTTCTACATTTTATACTAACTTTGGGGTGCTATATTGCTTTCTGTGAAACAAATGAGTTTGGTTTATGTGTGTTGACTTTTGGGAGGATGAATCCTGAGTATAAGTGTGTGCAAATAATTTCAGACACAAGAAAATTTTCTCCGTGGAAAAGTGAACCACAGTAGTTATTATTAAGGACTACAAGCACATCGGTTCTATGTTAATACAACAATGAGATTGCTCTGTCCTGTTCCTTTCTGTGTGAGCAACTGGTAGGTGGTAACTAATCTCTTTTTAAGCTATTTTCCCCTCAATATGTCAGAGGAATTATTTGAAATAATTTGAAAGAGACATAGAATATAAATGTCAGAATAGATGTAGATGGGAAAATATTACTATAGAAGGGTTTTGTAATATGTTGGAAATGTCATTTATGGTTCTGTTTTAATGAATGGGTAATTAGTTGGCTGAATATCGACTCACTTCTTAATGGAATCTTAGTGGATTAAGTACATGCCTCATTCATATTATCTTACAGATTTTTTCTGCCTTTTTAAAATGAATAATCTTTTTGCAGGACACCAGTGTGAAAAGGGAGGGGCTCTTCTAATGTACATAATTTGTGCTTGTTCACTATTCTATGAATATGTAATTTGTTTTACAAATATTTATAATACATATGTTGGTGCTGTTCATATACTTCTTTCTGCAGAAAGAACCCATGTTACATTTTCCACATTTTTTTATTTTGAGATGTTTTTATTAATTATCATTTTACATTCATTTTTTATTGTTTTTTATTCCCTTTTTTGCATGGTCTTATCTATTTGGCTCTTGACATCACTGAAGAGATTTCACCTTTGGAGATCCTAGTTCCTCTGTTGCAAGTGTCACTCCAATACCACATAGCTGAGCTTATTTGAGGTCTTTCTCAGGGTGTACAAGCAGGGCTCTGTTTTTTACTGATGTGGTAGGTGAAGGCAAGAACATGCTGTTCTGCTGCTTGCATTTCTTAGCCACATGTATTGTTTCCAGAAGATTGATTTTTCTAATGCACACATGCACTGTTTGGACAAAACTTTTGATTTATGTTTGCCAGACCTCTTAGACCTGTCTTATATCCATGCTATCAACTGGAGTATACTGATGAATTGCATTCCTGAATGTTCACGTTCAGTTTGGAGATTAAGTTTGGCGTTTATGCCTGGTATATGTACAATTACATCCTGGAAAGTTGTCCAGGTTCAGATTGATAGCAGTAGGAGGTATGTGGTATTATGTATATGGTATTAAAAATCAAATCCTTCTTGCCTTAAATAAACACTGAAGATTATCTTTGGACTTAAAAGCTGATTTTCAAAGTATTGTGAACTCTATAAAACTTTTTAAAATCTGAAATACAGATTTAATTTGTTGGCTATCCCTAAAAGTGCAAAGAGAAAACCCAGCTCATCTCTTTACTTTTCCATATATAGGAACACGTTCCTTCAGGAAATTTGTTCATTTTCATAAAAGCTTATAACATAGAAACTCTATTATTTTTTTGTTCTTAGTGGGCATCACATTGTTGTTGTATATACACTTTATATCTACTGTTACTTGTTTTCCAAAACTTATTTCTAGTTGGGCAGAAGACTGCCAGGCATTTTAAAAAAGTAAAACTATAAAATCTGTTTAAGACTTAGCTTTTCTGTTTGCCCTAAAGCTATAATTACTTAGGTATTTTTTTTCATATTACCTGCGTGTAAACTTCTGCATTAGGTTATAGCTTACAGAAAAAAGCTTGTATGAGACAGTATGATTCTAGCTTGTGCTACGTTCACTTTTGTGTGTTCCTGGGATGTACTGGTAAATCTGTAAAACATAGGTGAGAGGACTGTATGATATATAGTTATGAATAAAGACAACCGAATGTGGTTCTGTCTTTTCCCTGAAACAGGAATCTATCTTGACAAATCAGAATCTAGATTTTCAAACAGAGAGAGAGAAGGATATATATCTCAATTTTTCTCAGTTGCTGGTAATTTTTTCAGAGAATCCTGGTAAAGTTGGGAGTAAAAGAAACTGAGTATTGATATTATATGGCCTGTTTTAATATGCATGAACATGTATTTTACCTTTCAGTACCATTACATGCTTAGAAAAAACAAAGTTTCAGCTAAAATAGCTTTTATTTATAATTTATTTTCCTTTTATTTTATTTACTGTCTAGCAAAATGTTATTTGCAGTGAAATCTGGTATCTCAGCTGAACCATTATATTCAGCTGTAATTAGGATAAACTGTCGGCATGAATTACTGTACATTGGTTTTAGAGATCTGTTTTGAGACAACCACTTCTTACCAAAGCAGAGACACTAATTTGCTGTCTAACTTTGTACATTTGCAAAATACACTTAGTGTAAAATTAATTAGATCATTAAAAACCTATTATCTTGCTTGAAAGGAACTGATTTTTAAAGTAAGAATGTTTTTTGTAAAAAGTGACATCTTTGCATTCAAATCTAGCTGTGATTCATTCTTAAGATTTTTTCTTGCTTTTCTTTCTTCATCAAAATGGAGAGGCATATAAACAGGTTGGAAGTAATTTTTAGTATTGTGGTACATGCTAAGGAAGAAAAAGTAATTATTTAAAAACCAACTTTATGTTCAATGGCATTGATCGTGTAATGTCCAATAATTTACAGTCTGGAAAAAATAATGCTGTTTCCTTCATTTTAAGTGTTGTCTATAACACAGTAGAATTTTATTTCTTCAATGTTCAGAACAATGTCATTAATAGTGTGTGGGCAAATTTCAGCCTATCAAATACTATTTGTTATGACTATCTCAACCATAGCTAATTCTTTCAGTCTGTTGAGCTTTGAGGATTTCCCAGTGTTTCACTGATGGTATGTAACTGATTTTCTTACCTATCTGTGTGATCTGAGCAAATAATTAGGGATTTCGGCTCTATCTTTTCCTCTCATTCCACAGAGGAAACCTTTATCTTCCTCTAGGTACAGAACTGTAACTTTCTGGGAGACTCCCGAGAAACAAAACAGAAAAGTCAAAGCCATGGATACTTGTTATTTAACAGGCTTTATGATAAATTTTCTCTTGTCAGTTGCAAACAAATCATATGTATGTAAGATTAGAATCGGGGTGGGAGAGGCTTCTGTCTTTGTCTCTTGGTAGGCAAAAGCTCTGTGGTTAAGGAATACTAATTTTATATTCTTGTTGAAGAGCACCTAAGCTTGTTTTTGCAAAGTGATTTTTGAGAGGCATTTCTAAAATATTAGTGATAATGACGTAACATATTACAGGCCAAACATAAGAGACAAATACAGAAGTGAGGCTAATAATGAAAGGTATGTCTGTGAGCTACACAAGTTAAGAGTTCTGTGTCTTTTTAAAAATGAAACTGGATATACCTGGTTAGAGCTGATTTGCAGGTCTAGCCTAAAGCTCTTCTTGTCTCTAGTAGTGTCTCCGTTCTGAAGAGATTGACCCTTTGTGAGCGCCATAGATTAAATTAGTGTATGATTTCCAATACGTGTTGAAGCATTATCTTTATTATGTGATCTGTAATAAAATTTTGCAGAAGAAAAACCAAATCTGAGATGTTCAGTGGTCTGTTCTTAACTATATTTTCTCTCATGCACTGCATTCTACGTACTTCTTATACCCTTTCGGTACTGCTGAATTGCCTAGAGACAGATCAGTCAGTTTATGCTTTACTCTAAGATTGACATTTGTGTGGTGCCCAGAATATAGAGTTTTAAAATTCTGATATTTGAAAAATCGCCTTGATATGCAAGGGAAGCAAACTACACTTCTGTGAAAAAGGAAGGCCGTATTATGCTAGCGAGGAAGGAACAGTTTGCCCATTCACAATATATTTAGACAGAGACCTTCCAAGCTGGTTGAGCAATTTGAACTCCTTGGTTCCATCTATTTTGTTAGAAACAACTGCTCTCGGATGAGGACATGTGTTGAAGCCTGGACTAGCAATCTGAGATAAGCATCTGAGTGAATTCACAAACAGCTGTGTTTCAGATTTGATTTACTTTCTTTTTTTTCCTTTTTTAAAAAAAATAATTGTAAGGGGCAGATGTTCTCTTTTCTTCTGTAGTTATTTTTGAACTCTGCTTACTCTTCCCACCCACAAATTAGGAACTGAAACTGCCTTTTAAGAATTCGTGATTTATCCAGTCTTGAGTATTTTGAAGCTCCTGCTGACTAGTAATGATGAAGCAGGAATGACTCCTGTCTTTTGGATAAACTCTCAGATGGGAACATCTTATAGCTCTGTCATCCCAGTGCAGACCTATAACTACATCTCAATCCTTGCTATCAGGACAAGACATTCTTGTATCTACTGCCCCCACACAGTTCATTCTTCTCGTGTTCATGGCTGTGAGCTAAATCCTTTACTGACTGATTCTTTCAAATATACCTCTTCACTCTGTCTCACAGGTTTCTTTAGTGTGTTCCTCATTCTGTCCATTTCTGAAACAGTATCTATAAAGAAATTCTCCATAATGAAACAAGTCTTCCATACGTGCATGTGCTTTTCATGCTCTGCAATGCTTTTCTCTGCACCCCTCAAAGCAGGGAAATCTGTGTAGACCCTTTTCCTCCACTGACATCCTGTTGGCAATTTAACCAATTTTATTTGTCAACTGGAATTTTTATTTAGTACATACACAGAGTACATGTCTCTGTGCTTTAAAGAAAGCCTCCTGCCTAGTTTTCCGTCTCTTTTGGAGACTTCCCTGCTGGGAGTCTGAATGCTGCTGATCATACAGGCAGGATTCAATTCAGAAAAACACAGCAAGCATAATTTACCTTTCAGCTTCCAGACCCTGTGTTGTGTCAGGGTTTTGTTTTTGTTTTCAGTGAATGCACAAGCTTGTCACAAAGATTATTTTGTCTGTCTTTAAAACATGGGAAATTTTCTTTCTACCTTTTGTGTTTTAAACTTTTAGTAGGTACTCTCAATGTGACAAAAAATTATTTTACAATTAGACTACAAATGTCAAGAAACTGTATCAGATAAAGGAGAAAACTAGACATATCTCATCTATTGACCTCTTTTCTGAGCCAATAAACTAGAAGAAGAAGCAAAAAACATCAGACTTTAGTCAGAACTGTCCTGAAGAGCCTGCTTCAAGCACTTCCAATGAGTACTGCTTTTTATCTTGTGAATTACATGGAGCTACAAGCACAAGACATCTTTATTTTTAAGAAAACAAACTAGAAGTTTGTTAGAGAAATCTGGAGAACATTGGATTAATCACATATTAGTCTTTAGATATTAATTAAAGATATTTTAAAAGGCAGATAGCTGTATTTTATTATTCTTGGTTTGAACATTTAGTGTTCAAATACTGAAATATATATAAAGTCCTGTACATATACAAATTATTCATATTGAGAATGTGCATAATATTGATGTAATCAACATTTTGACATCTTCTGAACACTTTAAGATGCAGCAGACTGACAGTGACTTTACAGTTTTGCAGTGTAAGTTTATTTGACCATAATATTCATCTGATACTTTACAAGCTAAAATATTATTTCTGCAGAATAGTCAGAATACAGTTAATTAGCAAAACGCTGACCAGGCACAAACCCAGATCTCTCTAAAATGTTAAGATGACAGTAAGCTGAGCCTGCAAGTTTGCTATGTTTTTAATTGTCTGCTTATGGCAAGCTTGCCCAATATTGATGCACATGCATGGTTCAGGCAACCAGCAGACATGCTAAATACCTCCACCCAAAAAACTGATGTAAACTTAACTTTGGTTTTGCAGGAAACTACTGTAAATCCAATATGAGCCAATGTTGTTGATTGGATGGGATTTTTTTGTAAGATAACCTTGGTAAAAGGTCTTTGATAGCTGAATTGATTTAGGTAATCTCAGAGAGGCAGAAAACCATTGCAATTTTGCTTTGTCCTTTCAAAAAAACCCACAGATTTCGCTGACTGGCTTCTGCTCCCAGCTTGCAGTAATTGGTGGCAAACACAAAACTAATTCCTTATTAGACAGTATTTTCAGGAGGTTAATGTGTAAGCTGTTGAATACAAAATAGTAAGCCAATAAGGTGGCACGAAGGAGAACAAAGATGTGTAATTCACATTTTCCATTGCTGCATTTTTAGTTTCCGTCTCTTACCACTGTTCTCTTTTATGTAGATTCCTTTACATAAGGTAATGCAGAGCTAAAAGATGCTCATAGTAGGTTGCCACAGAACACAGTGAAGACTCTGTCATTCATAGCCAAGTAGAAACTTCTGTATGTCCATTTATTTGTGTACTTCTTAGGAATATATGGGTAAGGAATTTGTACAAGGAGGAGACCTAAGAGAAATAAGTTACTTACAACAATAGAATGGATATCTTAGTTAGAGAAGAAGAATAGATTAAGTCTTCTAGCTGGAATACAAGAAATTCTCACCCTTCTTATCATAGAGGAAAGCAGATGAAAATATAAATGTAGAGCTCATTTATTGTTTCCTACTCTGATTTTATCTCATTTGTTTTTACTTTTTATTGACAGTTTCATTTTCAAATTAGGGTAATAGCATCATATTCTTTCTCTAATTGTGTATATTTAAGTCTATTTGTCTTGGGGGCTTTGTGTTAGCATAAAGAAATTCATCTGAAATGGAGTTTTCTGTCATCATGGGCAAGCTTTGTAATCTGAAACTAATATGCTCTTATTACAAAGGCTCCCTCACCCCTACTTAGATCCGTTTTTCTAAAAACAATAATAAAAAGATTAAAACCACAAAAACACAGATGATGATCACAAGGATATGAAAACTTAGGATCTTGAGTGGATCTTTAGTTTTATGTCCATTCATATAGAAGGGGGTGTGTGCTATTGCAAAGAAGTAAGGCTCATTCTTTAGAGATTCCTAAGGGTGCTATCTTGCACTTGTTTCAGAATCTTATTCCTAAGGCTGTAAGCACTCTTTGGATATTTTCACACAATTCTGCTGATTCCAGTATATGTTCCATGTCACCTTTGTGCAGTTCTTTATCTATAGAGACAATAATAATATATCACATTCTGGAGTGTAATGGGAGCTGGTTAACACTTGGTTAATTATTCTGCTAGAGAGCTGTCAGCATTACAGGGAAAGGAAAGGAATCAGAGAATCAGAATCATTTTGGTTGGAAAAGACCTTTTAAGATCATTGAATCCAACCACCTGCCTCACACTGCCAAGCCCATCACTGACCTATGTCCCTCAGCAAGAAGAGATTGAGTACAGTTTCTCTGTTGTGTTTAGCTGAATCGTATTTGGATTGATTAATTTTGCATGGATGTGAGAATTAGCAAGGAAGAGCAGGCAACATTCATAGAAGTTATATTAAGAGATGAAGCAAAAGTTAAAATTGTTTTATTTCCTTTGCTTCGGCTTTACTGCCAGGCAGAAAGTGGTACATTCCCATATTTTCTGCTGGTGTTTGGGGGCCTTTCTTTTCTCTTACAGGGATAGTAACATGGTATTAAAAAGAGATAAAATCAGATAAATCTTGCAGAGTGTCAGTGTAAACTACTCCCTCCTGCCTCTTGAGAGAGTAAACAACCAAAGGCATGGGAACTTTACTCTCATGTGCTGAACAAGCAGTTGTACAGGGAGTATGTGGGCACTACACTTCAACTTTCTAGACGATGTGTTGCAGACACGGTATTTTTAAAATTAGAAATAACCCCTTTTAATATTATGAGACATCTGAAGCTAGGGATGTGGAATGAAAATAGCTACATGTATAATAGCTGAACTAGAACATTTAGACTGTGCACTACCATCTGTTTATTGTTTTACTTGTGGTGGTTTATACAGCTGTGTGAGATTGGTTTATTTATGAATAGCAATGCTAACAAATTAATAAGATAACAAGCATGCTGCAAAGGTACCGACCTTTAGAAAGAGCTGTAACACAAAGAAGGTTGATGTTATTAGAATCTATTAGATGCTTTTGCAACCAGTCCCAAGGGTAGAGTTTCAGATGAGCCAGAACCGTGGAGCACCTGATGAGTCATTAGGAAGGTAAGCTTCATGTCATCAGAAAAATCACACATCTGATAGTGAGACCCTGTGCTTGAATGGTAGTGTCACTGTTCTCAATGATTTATGGTGATTTAAGTAAAATCTTTTTTTGTTTTTTGTTGTGCAATAAATATTTCCAACTGTGACTAGCTACATGGCTTAAATTAGGGTGAATTGCCATTTTAAAATGAGTCTGTTCTCCCAGAATGATTCTGGAGAGCTTCCCAACTGATTTCACACAGGTTGTTATTGTCATCTGCCAGACCTAAGGCTAGTTTTGACACTTTTATCCTTATAACTCTTTTTTTTTTTTTTTTTTTTAACCATTAGAATGTGCAGATTTAAAGCTTTTTATGAGCATTTTCTCTTAGTGTATTTGCTGTGTGAAAAGGGATGAAGGTGCATAAGAGCACTTTAGGCTATTTAATAGAATCCTTAAATACTTGTTTTTGAAGTTTGTGGTGATTTGGACTTAGATCTGTCAATTTGAGTTACTGCTCATACTGTTTTCTGTTGGAAAATAACATAGTCTAGGTCACTAGAAATTTAGCTGTGATGTTCTTTTTTCTGACATTACCAAATCATTTGTCATGTATCCTGTCATGCATGTGCAATTAATACTTCTAAGGACAATTTTGTGTGTCACATTTCAATAGTCCTTTTTTCCCCAGTCTCTTTTTTCTAACAAAGTCTATGAGAAACTATTAAATAGCTAAGGAATACAGAGTTATATTTTGAGCTTCACTAACATTGGTATCTTGTATTTCCATATGGAAATTGCTCTTCAGGACTCCAGCTGAGGCATTGGGATGTCCCTTCTAGTTCTCTACGCATTTTTAAGTGAGATGAAAGCTTGCTTTTCATTTTAACCATTTGTTTTGGATAGCTGAAATGGAGAAGAAATTGTGCAGCTATAACATGCTTGAACGAACTTGATAGTGAAATAAGTAGAAGAATACTATTGGTGTTTCATTGCTAATGCTATTTGTCTAATGGGTCTGTGTGAGATATAGACCTCTGAAGTTAGTGATCTTGCATGCATCCACCTCTGAAAAGATGACTACATCCTGAAAAGTGACATACCTATTGATCAAATAAATGCCTTTTGCCAATTAGTGAAAATCATCATAATGTCTGTTTTGTGTGATGATAATCAATGAGGAAATTTCCAATGCTGGATAAAAAAAAGTTTGAATTTTGTTTATCTTACTGAAATGATCAGTGCTGTCAGATTGTAAGGTTCACTTTCAGTGCCCTTATGCATATTAATGTACTTGACATGTCCTAGAAATATGGAGAGGGAAAAAAAAATTCCACAAGAATCAGCTTATTCATTATTTCCTGTCTACATAACATAACCATGTTGCATGATTCTTTACCAAACAAACATCAGTGTGCTTAAATTTATCCAAATTAAGTCCACTGGAAAGTTCATCTGTCTATACCTCTAATTCTTTTATGTAAATTTAAGGCAGTTTCAGAAGGATGACTTGTTCAACCATAATAGAGTATAAGACACTGGTACAAAATGCATTAGAGGATTTTCCATTGGAAATACATTGTTTGCTATTCATTTAATTTTTCAGGGTATTGAAAAAATCTGATGCATCAAAGGCTTAACACCTTTTGTTAAATGTTTTGAAATCTGCATATGGAGTCTTTATAAAAAGACCACTAACACTCCTTACACATGCAGTCAGCAAGACTTGCAAGATAATGGTAAAGAAAGTACTAAAGACTCCTGACCTTATTTTTTTTATGAGGAAAGAAAACCACAAACTTATTTGAGCCATGTGATAGTAAGTGAGGCAGAGCTACTTCAGGGCTTGTAGTAAAAGAGCATTTGTATTCAGGTGTTTTTAAGTCATTTGAGGATAAAAAATAAAAAAATGTATAACAAAAGTTTCTGGTGCAATGTAAGAAAAGCTGAAATTTCTCAGAGAATGTGAACTCAAATCTATGAGAAGTGAAAGTCTGAAATGAGACCAGAATTTCTTTTTTTTTTTTTTTTTTCCCTAGTGTTCTGCTTAAAATTAAAAAATTTACTCTAAAATCACAATAAATGCGACTGATCTGATATTGGTTTTATCAGCTACGCAATGGTACATACACACAGATGGTTGAGGATAACCATATAGATAGGTACACTACCCTTTATGGGAGAACTCTGACTTTAAGTCAATGGTAAATATTGTTTTTAGTGAAAGCACACTTCAGACAAAGGTTATAAGCTTTCATAGGAAGCATATTACGAGGAATATTACTAGTATTGTGTATTATTGTCAAGAAAGGAAAGACTTCAACAGAAACAAGACAACTTGATTTAACTTCATATTAACTTAATCATATTAACTTCCTACTCTATTGCATTCATTGGTGTTGTATGATAGATCTAAAAATAGCACTTGAAAGTGCCTATGAATTACATTTTATGACATGAAAATGTCATTTCTGAAAGAATCAGATATTATACAAGATATGACAGTGCCCAGCGAACAAATTGGGAGCAAAACATTTCTGTCTTTCCCTTAGGTATAGGTTGAACTCTAACTTTGGATATAAGTTAAATTATGTAGACTTAATAGCTAGATGGTTTGCTTGGTTTTTGTTTGTTTTGTTTTCTAGATTTGATTCCTTAAAATAGCATTCCAAAGCTATCTCAAATTTCAGTTACTTATTTCTGTAAAACATATGAGCATATGATATGTTACCATATTTTTTCAAACTGTGTATTTATTTGTGTTAAAATTTTAAATGGATGGTTAAATTATAATGAAATGATATCATTGTAATATTATTAAAACTCAAATTAGGATATCAACTGATGTACATTCAGTGAAAACAAGACATTTGCTGAAAGCAATCTAGATTGAATCCTTTATGTAGTACAAATACCTCCAGTAATGAATTGCTTCCTCCAGTCTAGATAGTCTGTTATTGTATGAGACCCAGTTTGGTGTGAACAAAAGCTTGTTTGTGCTGCTGAAATCACTATGGTTTAATATTCTATATATATGTATTGCCCTGAGGGAAGCACTGATAATTGCCTTATGCACGTCTATAGTAGACCCTGTGTGCTTCCAAAAGTGGATGCTTTATTGTTTGTGTCTTTAAAAGGGCAATGTGTCACTGCTACCTAGGTTTTAGTTACAGTAATGTTAGTTTTTCTTCCCTTGATATGACAACTGTTCCTTTTTTTTTATCATTTGATTTGCTTGAGTATTATTTAAGCCAGTACAAACACAGGATTCTTTTTGTAATTATTTATTCTCCAGTAAACACAGATCTGTGCTTCTCTCACTGTCTGGGATTGTCCCTTTTTCTCATTGGTGCTTCAGTATGCTTAGTGCCACATGAAAAAAAAATCTGCTTTAAGCCATAGAATCATTTAAAATATTTTATGTTTTTGTTTGTTTGTTTGTTTCTGATACAGACGAAACTAATGACTAGGCAAGTTATTATCTAACATAATGCCTTTTGGATTCATGTCACTCAAAAGCAGGCTACAATAACAAAACACAATATTTAAAGACTTTGATTTCATAACTTAGAAACAAAAAGACTTAGACCACCAGACTGCCTAAATGGAACAGGACTTGAAATTTTCCTTTAAATTAATGAAGGCTTTTCATTTATCAATTAATTGATTTATCATATGTAAATAGTGATGACCATTGTGCACACTGAACTAAGAGTCATTCAATATACTTAGAACTGGAGGCAAAAAAAAATCACAAAATCACAGACTCTTAAGAGTTGGAATGGACCTCAAAAGATCATCCAGGCAAGCCTCCTGCCAGAGTAGGACCACCTACACTAGGTCACACAGGAAAAAATACTGTCAGTGTTCTTGAATATTACTGGAATTTTAATTTAACTACAACATACATCTATAATTTATGCTATCATTTAAGATCTATCTATGGTTCAGTTACACCCCTTGCATATGACGTTCAAGTGTATATTTTGTGATATAAGTTCAGCACATAGAAGACCACAGCTGTTGGCAGTCCAGCAGATTTGAAGCTCGCTCTGCTGAGGGATTAGTGTGAATAAATGCACTGATTCTCCCTGGTCAAGCTCTTAACAGGAATTCAGCTATTTGCAGTTAAAAAATAGTAAATGCAGAGTAAATAATACTTTATAATGTTGAGCTAAAGCTTTTTCAACTAGGTCATAACATGAGAAAGATGTTGTTGTCTTTTTCATGTCCATGCTATAATTTTCACTGTACTGTCTCTATCCCAGCTATTCTCAACTTAAGTTGTCTAGCATACAACCCTTAAATTGAGGGACTATTCCCACCACTCGCCCCTTCCCCCTTCTCTTAAAAATAATGAAATTAAACTAGAAATCTGTTCACTGAAGTTTTGGAATCGAACACTTTTTCTTCTGTGTCCTCTGCTTACACATATGCTGTAGGAGGAGGATTCTTTTTGGCAAGTGAAAGTAAAAAGAACGGAATTTGCAGTGGAGCCTCAGTGTCTGATCCCAGGAGGTGTGCATCAGATGAGTAGCTGCTTGGAAATTGTTGTTGCTGAAAGTGGAACTGCAAGTACACAGCATCTCCATACTTAGAGTCTAATTTTCTGATTTCATTAGAGCACAATAGTACTCAGAAAAGTGACATTGCTATTGTAATACAATATATCGTGCCGCTCAGTGCAGTATTTGGTTCAGTATTTGGTGTGATCAGATTTAAAGCTGCAAAAGCTTGAAGAAAAGCTATCTGGCAAACAGTCTCTCACTGAGGATTTTTTCCCAAAGCTATTGTATCTAGAGAATTAAATTAGGCTCAATGGAGAATTTAAAGTTAAGAAGTAATTAGTCTAGGGTGCAGTAGTAAAATACTTGATACGGGAAATCACTGAGGACATCAGTGAAGGGCAGAGAAGTCAAATATTAAAAAACATAAGTTATCTATTGTAGAAAACATAATGAAAAGGCATACAGTGAGAGTCTCCTGCATTCTTACTGAAAAATAATGTGTTATAATTATGCAAGTCAGGTATGTATGAGGTGGTGTGATATGAAAATATACACCCAATAACTGAATTAGAGAGAATTGATTTTTTAATAAGTCAAAAACTGTTCTATAGCAATTCAAGGGAAATAGAAAACATTTTAAAATTTTACTTGGAACAGAGTAATATAGCTAATATTGTACTGTGCTATTAATTAATAACCCAAAATCTGGAGACCTAGTGGAATCTTGGCATCACTGAGATCAATGATAATTTTTTTTTTGTTATATTGGGTGAATAACTTAATTGGGAGAATAATTTCATTGGTAGAATAATTTTGTGATTTTAGTAAATTTTTGCCAGATATATAGATCTTTTTCTAGTGCCTTTGCATATTCTGGGTTTTTTTCTCTTTAATTAATATATCACAGTAGAACATGTTGTCAATGTCAAAGGATACTGTACATCAGCATGAATAGTGATACAAAAGGAATTAGCATATTCTCATGAAAGATAATAATATACTGTTAGGATATCAGTCCTAGTGTAAAAACATGTCAATGATGAGTGACAGGAACTCACATTGCACTAGATAAGCAGATGTTATGAATAATAGTTTGCTTAGTGAGGGTAGATATTGCTGTGTCTCAGCTGGGCCTGCAGGTTTCAGGAGCAAGTCTCAAATGGTTATTTTTTGTTCTATTGCATCTTGATTAGTTTGATGAAAATGAAAGAAATCTGAGAGAGATCACATGGACTGTACTAAAGAAATGGAAGATAATCAGCAAATGTAGTCATTCAGCAATTCCTCTCCCAAGTCATATTTTAAGTTACAAAACCAATATAGCTATGGTTTGATTTGTGAAATGGATTAAAATCCATCTCCACTCACACCTGAGCTCAAGTTGCATGTACTTCTTTAACCTCACGTCAACTTAGTAATAAATTGATTTATATGGTGGAAAGTGACTAAAGAGTGATCTGAGAAAGTACTTAACTCTAGTTCTTGGCATGCTTCTTTTAGTAAGTCCTTTTACTGTAAAATAGCTCTATAGGTTTTTCTTTCTTCCTTTTTTGTGAAATGAAGGAGGCCATCATAAGAGAATCTCTAATGGAGTCTTTCCTGAATCCTACTGCTGTGAGGACAGTATGGTTTCTGACTTTTTCCAAGACTCCCTCCTGGATAGTTTTTTTGCATTGGTAGAAAGAG
This sequence comes from Colius striatus, assembly GCF_028858725.1. Taxonomy (NCBI): domain Eukaryota; kingdom Metazoa; phylum Chordata; class Aves; order Coliiformes; family Coliidae; genus Colius; species Colius striatus. The sequence continues at coordinate 17,448,312 of NC_084771.1, forward strand.
GATTAAATAATATTCTGAGCAAAACTAGAATGAGTGTCATCCTGTTGCTTATTAGTGGTTGATAAGTACTGATCTCTTAATAGAAACTTAATAAATCTCATCATCAATGCAAAAGTTTTCTTGCTTGCATTTTCTGGCTGCAGCATATAGAATCACAGATGTAGAGTCTCAGATATGAGAGGGATAAATGTTATTTTCAATAAAAAATACTTGTAGGAGATAAGGGAGGAGCAGAAATAGTGTGTGCAAGAAAACAGAGCAAAAATAGAGCTTTTAGCACAGCCAGGACCACAAAAAGCATGGAGAAACTGCTGATTTCCAGAAAACTGATGGAAAGTAAAACTTTTTCAGTTCTTCTACGCAGATTATAAAAAATGTATAGGAATGCAACTAGAAAGCCACTGAAAAATCACTTCATTGACATCCTGAAGAAGACCCACCCTGAAAAGATATGGTAATCAGTTAACCTATTTCTGATTTGTATTTTTTCTACCATCCTTTGTGTTTTTTTTATTGACAGTGGTCATTGTTCTCACATCTGTGCTGGTGTGTGAATAAAATGTATCATAAAACCTTGATAGGGAGTTTATAAAACTCTTTTCCTAGACATGTATGCTTGATGTCAGAAAAAAGTGAAGGTGGTGCCACCATTTCTGTATTGCTTTACTTCACCCAAAAGATTAATTAGTATTGTGAATTTAATAAATAATCTCACTTTTTCTGTCTATTGTACAAGGCATGAAGCCAGCAACTACTGTACAGCCTCAGTCTAAATAATCTAATTTTATCTGAGAGAGTAAAACAAGAACACTTAGGGAATCTTGCTAAAGAATAAGTAAAATGCTGAAGAAATTTTATTTTCTAGGGTGAGTTAAAAATCTGGAGATATGCAGAGACAAACTGTTTCTTAGCTCTGAGTTCATTGCATAGAGTTCTTATTAACTGTGGTGACAGAACTGGGTATATGGTATTTCTCCAGGCCTTGCCAACTCAGGCTGTGTTGTGTTTCTTTGCCTACAGCTAAGTTTACTGCTTGCTCGAAACATAAAATAAAAAGTATATGGAGTGTACTCTTAGAATAAAAATAAAACAAGAAATTGGAGCATGTAGTCTCCTACAGTTTCTGAATGAACATGGATCTAAACAAAATGATTTTCCTTTTTCCTTAAATGATGAATCTTTCTCACAAAAAGAATTAAAAGTATTAAAATCTTTATGTGACAGCTCATACTGTGGGATTCCACTGACCCGTAAACATTTTGTGACCTCAAAAAGCATTTGCTCTTCTTTTATAAAGAAAAATATTGAAATTGAAAACAAACTCTCTCATGCACATCTGCATGACAAGTCAAAGTAAATCTTTGATTAGATGAATTTCGATCTAACTCTATGAAAAAGTTTATTAGTTAAAAATTTACATTGTAAATTAAAATCTTCAATTTTTTTAGAGGAAATAACTTCAGTTCTTTAGGTGAAACTCACAGAATAAGTAACAGTCAACAGCTATGACAGGAACATTCAGTTATTCTTCTATCAAGGAAAAACTTCTTATCAATTCTTTGGTTCCATTTGGCTTCAGGTTTAACAGAACAATACTGTTAAAGTAAGCTGTTTATCTCTGCTTCCAGATCAGTAGATAAGAGTAAGTATGGTTAAAATAAAAACTACTGTATTTATATGTTAAGGAATGAAGCCACTAAGTGTAATTGTCTTTGGAAGCATGACCTGAGCTTTGTCTTTGAATTACATTTTTATAAAACCAAACTCAGAGAAAGAAAAAATCCAGCCGTTTGAGGTATGATTATTTAAGCATCTTGCCAGAAGAAAAATATAAATATAAAACCAAAAATGCAAATTTTCAAGAAATAAAACATCTGGTGCCAGTTGCTTATAATTATTTTGCAAATGATGTTTTTCCCAGTAGCATTGTATTGTTTTAATTGTTTTCCTGATATCTGAGAAAAATATAAACACACAGTGCATGCCAGTCATTAAAATACATTAATTAAAACACTTCAGCATTGACACTGTTAAGTGGTGATATTATTCACGTAGACATTCTTAGACTATTCTTATTAGAACAGACATACGAGGGCGAAACTCGAGTTTGTATTTGTTGTGCCAGTGACATAGGAAAATGTAGAAGAGGTAAACATCCAGTTAGGAAGTTAGTTCTTTGAAATGTTCTTGGGGCAAGACAGAAAGATGGAGATGGAACATTTGAAGATGTAGCTGAGGAAATTAATATGCTCTGTGGAAAATAAATCAGCATCATTAGGAAATGGAGAACTTTTTGAAATAAAAAAGTAGGCACAAGAGGAATAATCAAAATTAAATTGAACTGATGGAATTAAAATTAAATATAGAGAAAACAACAAAGAAAAGCTGGGGTACATGTAAGAGCACACTACTAATGTTGTTACATCCTGTGAAGTAAATATATACTTAAGCAAATAAGCCTAAGAAAAGCTATTGGAAAAATTAAATTTAAATGAGCTTCTGAACATAATATATATGCTAGAAACTAGCATACGAGAAATACACACGCTGGAAGGAAGATAATGGAACCTTGCATTAAGATACAAAGTATAAGGGAAACACTGGGTAGAATGCTGATTGAAAGACTAAAGTTGAATGCAAAAAGAAATAACCGAGACATTACAGAGCAGCAGAGCAAAAAGAGATAAAGAACTTGCAGAGAACTTGCATAGTTATGATTGATACTTATTCAAAGTAGCAAGAAAGGGGAAAATTATCGAAGAGCTGCAAAACCACTGTAGATGGTCAGCCACAGGGATGATCAAGGTATGGAATGACATGAACCCAAATTATGGTTTTACTTGTGTATTTACTAATGAAGAGTTCAAGGTTGTTTCAGTGCTGGAACTCTTCTTTGTAGGGGAAACATTGTGGGTAATACCTCAAGTTCAAGTATTAATAGAAAAAAGTTAATTGGCAGGAGCAGATGGCCTTAACTTGAGTTTTAAAGCATTTCATCTGTGAAAAATCTGTAGTCTGCAGTCTTTCCTTTTAGACCTTTATTGACATTTATTTATATTAGTAAAATATAAATGAACAGTACAATAATAAAAATTAAAATATAATATATATATATATATAAAGTAGCAAGTGTGCCCCAATCTTACAAAAGGAATTTTGGAACCGTAAATTTTAGTTGTTTATAAAGTTATGAAAAGTGAAAGTGATTGTTTATACTGAGAAAATCAGCATGGTTTAGTAAAGGGAAGTTGTGCCTAGAAAATCATTAAGGAGTGAAAAGATAGGTGTACTGCAGAGCATATCTGTCTCACATTGTATATTTAGATTTTTTTGAAGGTATTGTACCAAGAACTTTTAAAGAATGTAATCTGCTTCAAGACCACAAGATTTCTTATGGATAAACAATGGGTTAAAAATGACAGTATTTTATGTCTAATACAGAAAGTGAAATTTAAATCTTGGCCGGTGATGTTCATTGGTCTTTTTTGGTGAATATTAATAAAAAGCTTTGTATGGTCATGATTTAGTTTGCTTTCAAATGGGAAAACCTAGGATATTTCAGCCATCTTTATGAGATGGAAAAAGCACTGCTTAAGAATCTTAACTTCTTGCTAATCATTTCCTGAAGTAATCTTGACGAATTCAGTGATGAGAAGATTCAGTGAGTGAATCCATAAACACTATCCAACAATTTCAAGTTGTTTCAAATCTGTTACATCAGCCAAGTTTTGTGTACAAAAGTCTATTGGACAGCTCACAACAGTATCAGATTTGTGTGTTTGGCTTATTTTTCTAGTTTTGACAACATCTTAGTATCAGTATTTACCAAAAAGTTACAATAGTATGTTTCAGGGAAATTGACTAACAAGAAGGAATTCTGTATGAGTTGAAGAGCTGAACATCTCTTTTTTTCTCTCTAGATTATGTAGTGGAACCTTCAGGTACTTCCAAAGATTAATAATATATTAATTGAACACACAGAGTATCAAGGTCTTGTTTATAATATAAAAACTAGCTTCCATTAGGTGCAGCTGTCTTTAGCTTCTGGAAATTACACCTGTGAGACTGTATCTAGACTTAAAACTTTATGCCTTTGTTTTACAACTGTAAAGCAGATCACACCAACACAGAAGAGTGTATCATCATATACATTACCCTAAAACCAGATTAGAACTATTAGAATGTGTCAACTACAAAGCAAATCCATCAAATATCCAAATGAAGATGCTAGGAAGAGATGTGATGTTTATAATGGGCCTTGTGTATCAGCAACTTTTGTAGTAAGTATTTTGGTCAGAGTAATTATTTTTACTGTTTAAATACAGAAATTGTTGCAATGACTATGGTGAATATTTAGACTGCAATAAAATAAAAGCATGTCTCTATCAGTATGGTAACTCCTATATGATGTATATTGTAAAGCCAATATAATGCATGTTCCAAAGGAAATTGTTCTACTCTATCGTTATGCAAAGTAATTATGGACAAGGTCACAGGAACAAAATTCTCCCTAATGAGCCTTCTCTCTCACTCTTGGGGAGTTCACACAAGAATTTGTGGGTGTAATACACGTACATAACCTTGGGGAAAAAAAAAAATCTTCTACCTAATGATTAGGGAGCAATGAATTGAGATTTCTGGTTAACAAGAACACTTTGCACATCTCTGCTGCTGAATGGTTGTCCCAGTAGATTCTTTTGGTTTGTGCATTCTTCATGAATCAAGTGTGTGTATATAAATCACCTCCCTGATTAAAGGTCCTGTTATATATGGCCTAAATGGCTATCAGGTTTTTACTTTATAAACTTATTTGTAATTTCAGAATGTCATTTCTCCTTACAATTGTCATTACAGTGTTGACAGAAGTAACCCTGATAGTTTTGCAGTAGAACTTAATACTGTAGTCAACTTTATTTTGCCAGACAGGTCAATGAATCCATTCTCAAGTCATTGTGAATCTCTTCCTACCAGATAATCCCAACACAAATATGATTGTGAAAATTTAAAGATAACGTGCAATTAGTATAATGCTGGTGTAACTAAAGCTTATCTCTGCTAAGGCTAGTAATAACAATAGAAACTTACTATATTGGCAGAAAGTGCAGTAAATTTACATCTAATGTAAATGGGATTTCTGAGACTATCTCGCTAAATGAGATATAAGAGTAAATATCAGATCTACAGAAAGAACATTTTATGAATCTCAAAATGACAACTACTGCTTTTGGTGCATTTGATTTTTCTTTTTAAGGCCTACACTGATATAAGAAAAGGCTTATAAAAACCACAACTTTTATAGGCCTTGGGTTCAGGCTCTGTGAGAAAAGTAACAAAAATATAGCAAACCTCTAGGGTCTGATCTTTGTGCAGAGACTATTTCTGTTCTTATTTGTACGCCTCGTAATATGGGAATATATCCTTTGGGCAATACAGTATTGCACATAATAAATAACAATTCTGGAAGCAAAAAGTTTATTCAAGTTTTACTGTAGACAACTGAAAATAAAAAATCTATTAGGTGCCAGCCATCTTAAAAAAGGTTTTTTCTATGTTGGCAGTGTGTGTGTTCATGTATATCAATCAAAGAAAAGCAAAAATAGAAACAACTGGATTTTGATTTTGGGAATGGCACATACTTTCCTTCCATCAATTTTCCCTAATACTGTGATGAAAAAGTGCTATCTCTGCATGTTCAACAGTAATAGAAGCAAAAATCAATGGTATTATTGTGGGTTTGCAAATCTTTCTTGATAGTGCTCATGTAAATGTCAGTGCTTGCTACAAATAATATGAGAGCTGAAAGAGAAAGAATGGTATAGTGAAAATGATGGTTTCTTGCTTTTTACAATATTTTAATGCATGTCCAAAATGTTTGGTGTTAATGTCTTGCAGAATCTTGTTTCCATCCTTATAAGTATCTTGCTGAAAATTGGAATGTGCTTATATAAAAATAGTGTTGCCCTACCTGATACAATAGAAAGGCGTATTCAGGTGGATGCCAATTTTTACAGAAACCACAGTTTTATATTGCCACTAACACATGCTTTGGGAAATGACATATATTAAATGGGATGCACATGCTAGCCTTTAATGAGAACATTACAGCTTTAACTTCTATAATTAATAGGAAACATTAGCTTGGGCAGGAGAAAAATTGTTGGTAAAAATGATTTTTAAAATGCACATGAAAAAGTCCCTATAGCCAAAAAGTAAACATCTCAAGAAATCATTATGTCTGGGTTTTGTATTTTTTGTTACCATTTTTACTTTTTAATATAGGCATTTGAATATTTTGAAATAGGCTTAAGGCTGTTTTCACCACTTTGACTTAACCTCTCTTGCAGGTGATTCCATAAGTATAGCAAGCAAAGGCTGGTTATCAATTGTGGTGTGTTTTGTTAGCCTCAATTTTGATGACTTGGAACCTAACCAAGACTCCTCTTGCCTTCACAGTATGTATTAGCTCTTACTTTATTATTGGCAATGATAATGGCATATTTATTCCTAATAAATTCAGTAAGATTTTTCCACTTGAATTCTATTTGCTTTTGCAGTTTTGGGGATGTACATCTCAAAAGAGTTGAGATACAAGTGCTTAAATTATTAGACACTGGCCAAATTGCCACCTCTTTTAAATGAGAAAATTTTTAATTCTGATCCTACTGAAGAGAAAAAAAGATTTTAGCAGTAGGACTAAAGCTGTGCTCAATGCTTTATATAACCCTAGTACTTGGCTGTGAATTTTTTTCTGTTTGTATTTCCTTAAAACTTTCACTGGTTCCCCTGATGTCAATATATTTAATGACATGTAAATCAGTGCCAAATTTAGCTTCCACCTGAAGCACTAAACCAACAAAAGCAAAGCAATTCTGAATTCACGAAATCTTAATGTTGTTTTAAAATAATTTTTAATGGGGTTAATTTCTTTAGGTTTTTCTTCCTCTCAGGGTACTATAACTTGATTGATATAGTTTCCTTTCGTTTTGACATTGTAACACGGTCTCATTAGGCCTGCAATGAAATCGAATTGCCGTCATAATATCACATCATAAAGGCATATTAACAAAATCTCTATAGACTGCTATTGGGATCATTTTTCCATCATAACCTTAATGTCATTGAAGAAGACTTCCTGAGAGTAGGAAGAAAGCATAGGAAGAAACAAACTGGCTCCAGGATTCTCATTTTAAAACTTAGATTTGTTTTACATTTCTTACTAGTCACAGCAAACTGGTTTAAACTTCACAAATATACACCGTGTGGTATCACAGTTAAAACTCCTGTCAACTTTATTGCTTATTTTTGAGGGGTTTATATGTTCACCCCTCAAAGGTTAAGCAGCCAATTAGACTTCCACATTTTGTAGAATATTCTTCAGAACCCATACTCTACTTACTTAGGGAAACAAGATGAGTTTTATCCATTTATAAAATGACAAGATATCGCTGACATCTTTTGGTGGCATGCAGGAGTTGTCAAACTTCCAACTATCTTTTGATCTGTCCTTGTCTTATCTGTAAGGCAGATTTTAATCTTCTTCACTAATTTACTGACTTTAAGTCTGATTGGTTGGCTACATTTTACAAAGCTGAACATTTTATACCGATGAACAAAAACTGTTTTTTCCAGTTTGGAGCTTAGGGAACTGTTTTTGAAAGTTTTTTGATGTTATTGGTAAAGTGTGTTTTCTGGATTGAACTAATGTGTTTTGATTAACCCTACTTGTTTTAACAGTGTCTGGATGGGTTAATCAAGCAATAGAACTCTGACAAGAGGCAATACATAGTTAGACATATATATAAAATCTTTTTCATAGCCATAACATGTTTTAATGTAAATGAAAAGAGCTGCTTCTGTAGAAAAGATATAATTTATAGCAAAATCAGAGTGGTCAAGTTAATTTTATGAAATCACAGTGTTTCTTATAGCTTATTCTATCCTCATCCAACTGCTCTAATAAATGAGAGCTTTGAAGAAGGTCAGATGTAACATCAAAATGTGTCATCTAAATACAGTATTTTCCAACCATTCCAGAGACAGGAAAAAATTATATGGCAGGAAAGCTTCAGATTCTGCTTAAAATAAAATAGCATTTTCTTTGACAGATGGAATCCATGATTCCATCCTTTCATCCTAAAATTTTCCTTCTCACAGAAGGAAGGGTAGAAATAAAGGATTACTATGAATTATAAATGAGACTCACATTTGGTGGAAGCTTTCTTTCTCGAAAAGAGGCTGAGCAAGAATAATTTAGGAATACCATCACTCTCCTCATGTGCCATGGGTGCTGAAAAGTCCAATGTCATGAAGTATATGTAGTAAGCCTGAGTGTCTATGCATGAGCAGTGAAGTTGTGGGTTACATGTTTGGTGTTGGAGCTATTTTGTATTTCTTCCTCCCTCCCAATTGGAGCCAATGGGCCCATACCTTCTACAATGGTGTAAAGTCTCTTAACACTTTTTGTATTTTTCCTGATTAATATTTTTTAATTGAATTGCCTTATTTGGCTTGGTGTTTTGCAAGTTAGTAAGTTTTTCTGTTGTTCAGTCATTCAACAGTTGCAATTTACACAGAATACAGATGCTTTGGAAGAGTGCATACTGCAAAACACAGCTTTGCAAATTGAAATATCTGAAGACATTTGCATGATTAATTCCCCAACTATCCTGGGATGATTAGATCTGCCAAAGTCACATGTTTAAAGCATTCAGCCAATTTAATCAGTCTGAAAAGGCTTAATTTATTTCCAAGTGTTTAGTGTGATTATTAGTTTAATTCATAAACAACAGTTAACACAAAAACCCAAAACTAGGTGGTGCATCACATTATTTTATGTAACGAGCCATACTGATATTTCATGGCATAATCTAACACAGAATGAGAAGTATATGCATATTTTTTTCATATTGGCAATCATGTATTATGTTAAAGTAAAATATGTAACAGAAGCAACACCTCTCTTTTTAAGTCAGCTCCCACTCCCCTTCCAGCCTGTATGATCACAGCCTGAATTTTCACAGCTCCTGAATCATGGAAGTAGATTCTCAGTACAGAGCTACAGAGTACTGAGAAATGATGTGACAAGCAATTCTCTTTCTTACTTTCTTTCTCTCTTGAGTATTCTTCCCATTTTTTTTTAAATGACAAAGAACATTAATTTAGGTGATACTAAAAAGTGTTTATAAGGAGCACTGAAAAACGGTAAAAAATGTCTAATTATAATGGGTTTTGTTGCCATTTGAAATACAGCACAAAAGCAGTCTGCACTTTTTCAGAGGGCATCCTTTATGAAGATGTTATTAATCTAAGGAATAATAGAATCATTTATTCACATTGACTGTGTCATCAAACTAAGCTTTTGTGTTTTGAAAATATTGCTAAAATGTTGACTGATTCATGCAGCAGGTAGATAAATATTATTATAACTGCTGAAATGTATATGCACAAATAACTGTTTGATGAAAAATTGCCTAGTATTGCTCAGAACGTTTACTCATCAGACTGGCAAGATGCTTCTCAGGTTTACATTGAGAAGCCAGGAGTGCTGAAGGTGAGGAATTTGCCTAGTGTCAAAGAGAAAGACAGTGAGAAATCAGATAGAAATCATGGTCTGTTTTTCCACAGTGTATCTTTAAACATACTGTACTTCCTTCTATAGGGATGACATAGAAAAATCACAACTAGCCTTTTGTACAGCCCAATATGGTGCTTGGGTTTTAACTGTGGTGGTGCATGTGCCTTTATTAAATATATCTTTTGAGTTTCTTCTTACTGAAAACTTCTTGTTTGTTTGTTTATTTCATTTCAGCATACCAGAAAGACATACTTTCTTAATCCTAGATTCCTAAATCCAGCAGTTTTATGTATTATTTGCACACAAGGTGTCACTACTGTTTTGCATGGTACAGTGCTCTCCTGAGCTGCTGCTGATGTGTGAGGGTGCTGTTCCTCAGTGCAGCAAAAGCTTGGTCCCACCCTACTCTTCAATAACTAGGGTGACAATGGGCACCCAGTTTCTGTGTTGTTGCAGATACTAATGGACATACCTTTACTTCCTGATGACTTTTTTGTTTCTGTGTATTCAGTGTCACAAACACAACGAGATAAATTGTTGAGATTGTATTCTCTCAAGTGACCTTTTATAAATTCATTTTGTTGGGAAGTTCGTAGTCAATATGATGTTCATGATATGTTAACAGGCTAGGTTGTGGAAGGATGGATGCTGGTGTGGTTGTGGCATTCTTGTTCCTAAGTGTGGCAGCATCTGCAGTGTGATAAATCAAGTGGAAAAAATAGCCTTCAACAATGTCTCTCTAGAACATTTCAAAATAACACTTGAATTGTTACAATTCTGGGTAAATAGAGTGTAAATATGATACTTACATAATCTTTAAAGTCCTCGTGTGTGTGCAAGAGGTATTTTGGACACCACAATATACCAGTGTAAATTTAAAAGGTGCTCTCTTTTGTTCTTAGTGTCCATTGCACGCACGTCTCTCAAATAATGTAGAAAATAAACAGATAATTTGGGGTTTCTTCCCAAGACTGACATTATATTTTTAGACTTCTGGTAGAATAAAAGTGCAAAATGGTTTTCAGAATGTCCAGAAGTAGTTTGGAAAGGAATATGCTGCAGCTTAGAGAGGAGAGGTTAAAAGTATTCCACATCGGCAGGAGCTATGAGTAAAATGGCCTTTGACTTGGGGAATTTTTAGTGAACTTCATTTATTGGCAATTACTACCAGCTTCTGATCACTGATCTGGGTATTAGCAGTGGGGAAAGAAAACCGTAAACACCTTTCTTCCTGCTTTCTTGGGCTCAGTTTAACCTAATGACCTACCCTCTGACTTCATAAACCCATGCTTCTGACTATCCCCAATCTGGCCTGGGCTACCCATAGCTGCAGTCCCTCAGCTGGTCTCCACAGTGGCTGGCTCCTCCAGGCTGCAGCAGCCTTGAACCATCTGCAATCAGTACTAGGCCCTTTGTGATCACACAGGCACTGCTGAAGCCTCTGGCTACCAAAACCTTGCCATTTATGCCCAGTACAAGTAGGAATAAATCTTGCTTGTGTTATTAGGAGCCAGAGAATGTCTGGCTAGGTGGGGTGGATGATGTGGAGGTCGTTTTAGTTGAATGCTAATCACCAATGTCTTTAGGTTGAGAAGAGGCAGCCGACTGTCCTGTGTGATCAGGAGCCTTGCTTGCAAGACTGAAAAAAACAAACTTTCTTTGCTTTTGGTTGTCTTTCACCTGGAATTTAGGATATTGTGCAGCATGCTGCACACTACTGGAGAGAATCGAGAGATGCGGGCAAGAATGGTGGGAGGCTTAGGACACCTGCCTGGCTGAAAATGTTTTAATTGTTCAGTTTGAGTGAGGAAGTAGGGGAGCATGATGAGTCTCCAAGTCTCTCCAAATTGCTTCAAAGAGAAAGGGAATAATTTGTTTTCCATTGCTTCTGGGGACAGGATAAAGAATAATGGAATTAAACTGCAGCAAGGGAGATTTAGCCTACTCCAGTAGTAAAAGTAGTTGCATCCTAGAATATATTGCTTGGGGAAAAGTGGAGCTTCTATCACTGCAGTACTTAAGAGCAGGCTAAAGGCATTTTCCAAGGATAATTTAAGCAGAGTTGGTCATGCTTTGACTCATGAAGACACATTTATTCAGTTCTCCAGGTCCACCTTTCTGTTCTGTGATGCAAGTTGATTCAAATGATGAAATAGATGCAATTTTGGGTTTGAATCAGTTGCCTTGAGACAACAGTCAAGTGATACTTCTCTCCTTTCTGCTACAAGGATGAAGATAGAAGATAGGCAGGTTAATCATTGATTTCCAGCAGTTGTTCTCTGTCATAGAAAGGCTTTTCCTTTCAGAAAAAGGTGTTTCTTCTGCTATGTAGTTCCTTGCTGTGGACTACAAATTACAGCACTTTCTTTGCATACTTTCTCTTCTGAGTTAATCACTACTGAAATATATTTGGTGATGTTGAACTACAAGGTTCATACTGTGTGCCTGTGCATGTACATAAGTGCCTTGATAAACCAAGGAGAATAACCTATCCATTTAACTTTTTGAGTTCATTAGAATAAATGGCAAATATATTTAAAATGAAACCATTAAAAACTGGAATTTTACATCCTGAATTCTGTCTATCAATGAATATTAGGTCAGTACATATGACTGTGCTTGGCTCTGGATCTCAAAAGCAGTCAAGTCCAAAGTTTAGGATCTGATTTTGTTGTGTTTCAGTCACTTCTCAAAAGTATATTTAAACAAACACTTTCATCGACTTCATTTTTCCCCAGTGGCTTCTGTCAGTCATGTAGATTATTAGCTTCTCTTACAGAGACTATTAATTTTTTTAGACTACTTGATTACTGACAACTGTTCTCTTCTTACTACTTGTTTTCAAAAGAGAAATTAAAATTTTAAACAGTATCTATTTGTAGAATCTTCACTTAATAATTGGGTTCACTGATGACAACCAGGAAGTTGTCATTCTTTCATCTTATGTTAGAATTCAAATCTAGTGAGAGTAACAAGGGGAACAAGGAATTTTCTGTACTTGTAAGCTACACAAATGCATAATGGAGGCATTGCAGGCTCCCTGTTATCTGTGTATCACTTGAGCACTGTGCAAACAGAATATAAAATAATGCATTCAAAAAGGGGAAAGAAGGAAGAGTATAAGAGTATATGGTATGTAAATTTACTAGAAAGCACTCAGAATGATTTGCATGAAGTAAAACGTGGAAAGTGAGAGTATAATCATAGAATCAGATTTGGAGAACTGTTCCTGCCTTTTTGGTGATCATTTGTGCTTAGTGTACCACTGCTTTTGATACTTAGTGTATCAAATAGCCGTGAAGCTGTTTTCAGTGGTCAGAAATTTCCTGCTGTGTGCAAAGAGTCAGTTCATAGCTGTTTGGGATAGACACAATGTTGGTGTTGAAAACAAAATAGAAGCTATATAGCATGCTTTGAAAGTATAGGCAAAGTCATGCTAGACAGTCTGGGCATAATGAAACGATTCTAATTAAATGTCAATGCATGGAAGAAGGGAGTGAAATCAATATTTTGGGATTCTTATTTGTCAATCCACAATCGATCCAAAAAGAAACCTTTCAATTTCTGCTTTCAGATGTAGTATGACTTGATTTTCCTTTATATATTTCTGAATCTTCTTGAAGGATCCTGCTTATCACTGAGTTACTTATGTCAGGTGAGCTTTACATTTACCTTGTGTACAGTGGCACTAGGTTGTAATGAGATACGGTGAAATCCTGAGAGACTCAAGGTGAAAAATGACAATCCTCTTTTTGCAGGAGCTGACACTCCTGCACAGTGTGTGGAAATTTCGGTATCTTTGTGCAATGGAATATGCCCCAAATATTAATGAAATTTAAAAATAGATGAGGAGGCAAGTCCTGTGTGGAAATTTCACGTGACAGAACTGAGATTTTGCTAAATGTGGGACTGTGAGATGGAGAACTTTGCTAGAAACAGATAATTTTTATCCTTCAAAGAGCTGTAGTTATACAGCCTGTAAATTTGTATATGGAGAGGATAAATGTAAATTCTGAAATGGCCCAATTCTATGTGTGTTAGGTCTTGTATTATGATTTAGACTATTAGAAACATCTGCTTTTTCTGAAATTTTCAGCAAATGTAATAGCTTCCTTCAGTTTTGAGGGGTTTTTAAAAACTAAAAATTAGAAGGAAATTTCAGTTAAATAACATGTATAATTCTGAAAGAGCCACTAGTTGCCAAAATATTAAATTAAATAATATATTACACCTTAATGCACTGTTTACCACAGTGATATGGGAGTGGGTATGAAGGAGAAGCATAAAGTGAAAAAACACACAGCTGGCTTTGAACAATTTGGCTATTGTTTGGTATTTGATAAGTCCCACTTGATTCCCAGCAACCATCTGCAAAGTCTTTTCTGTACAAGTGTCCTGTGTGGAGATGAAAAAAAGCATTTATCTGATGTGAAAGGCTTAAAAATGGGAATTCAGTACCTTTCTAAGGGTACTCTTATAGTATCCTATTTATTTACTGCAAACTGTCATAACCTTTGCAGTAGCTCGCAATATATCTATATTGCTTTAAATTAAGATGCTCAAATGGTAAGATTTTAGTGTCACAGGAATAGAGATCAATTTTTTGGAAGCATGAGTCAAAGAAGCCAGATTCATTAATTGTTGGGGTTTTTTTTTCTTCTTTTCATTAAACAACAGCAATAGCAGGAGCTGGTGGAGTTAAAGGAAACATTAACAAAAGAAGCACTTCTTTTCTCACAAGTGGTGTACTGTGTTGCATTTAAATGCTTTGAGCAGAAGAGTAATCAAGAACAAATCCAGAAGGAATGCTTATGTAAGGCTTCAGCAAAAATTCTGTTTTATATTCATAGATTTTCAACTTTCAAACTGACAGAAAGATGTGTGGAATAGTACAGATTCTGGATTGTCTGAGATACTTCCAGATGTATCTTGGGGCCTTTTATGATAGACTCCACTAAAGTAATTGACACAGCTTTCAGTTGTATTCAGGACTGTACAGCATGGGCAAAATGAGCTTTAAACTGCTTTTCTGTGGAAATTTTGGCCAAACATGGCCCAAGTGTCTTATGCAATTCTCCAAAGTGTCAGCTATGTACAGTACTGCTCATATTGGCTCAGTGTAGCAGCCACTCTTAAAGACACTGTCTTTTGTCCATGTCTGTATTCTGAATGGTGCTATGTTGGTAACTGGTTGTACACCATGCTATACCGCTGGCTTGAAACCTCAGGTCATTTTAGTGGGAGCAAAGAATAGCCTGGGATGTCAGCTTTTGTATTCATTACAGCTATTTTTCAGATAGTTTTATGCTTTCTTGCTGTCAGTATTCTGTATCATGTATTTCCATGTCAGCAAACATGAAATATCAGTCTTTTTTAGTCTTCCAGTTACAGGTTGGGTTTTTGGGTTTTGAGCTTTTCCAAAATGATTTCCCTAAGAATCAGTGGAGTAGAATGATTTTCCTGTTGTAATAAATACAATAAACAAGTCGTCAGTGGTGGTTCTTTAGGGAGCTTTTCATATATCTATTGAAATGCCAGAGTGCACAATGGCCAAAAACTGTTTAGAGGGTTTGAGCATGGTTCTCTAGGGTTTGAACACCTTTTCTGTTACTTTTTTTCCTTCAGATATACTTGACACAAATTGCTTTTTGGAATTCACTAGAACTGATGTTCCTTATTCTCCTTTTGAACTCTGCTAACATTTAGCCAAACTCATCTTGACAGTTTACCAGATCTCTCTGGATTTACTGAAATCAGCATGACTCTCAGTCACTTGACAAGAGTTGGTTTAATTTGCAAGTGTGAAATGGTTGTTGCCAGCTATAAGTACATAATATATCCAGGAAAACAAGTTTTATTTTTAGGCCAATGACAAAGATACTTTGCACTGCTTGCAGCACGTTTAGTAAGTTGAAAATAAAAGAGAAGGCTGTTAAATTATACTTTTGGGTACGTGCTTTAAGGATCACTCTATTCAGGGTACTAGCTCATTGAATAAACATGTATACCATTTACCAAGTACATTTGACAGTTAATCAATAATTATTTGTTCTATTCACTAATATTATTATTATTTAACTTTCCCAGTAAAACCTACCTAATTTTATCTGTGCAATATTACTTCTATAATTAAAAAAGAGTTAACAATCTGTCCAAAATTACTTTATAGACTGTGATGTTTAAGCAAACCATTTAAACTGCAGACATTAAGATTCAGGTAGCAATAGAGCCAGCAATAGTATCTCAGTATCATTTAAGTTATGTTGCAATTTTGTTAAATATTAATAACATTTCTTTTTTCTTTAAATCCTCCCTTGCTAGTAACAATATTCTTTGTTGAGACATCTTAATAATTACCTGGTTTTCTGTTGCATTATATAGCACAAACTCCAGTTTGAAGGTGGATGCATGTCGTAAATGTGTAAGGAAGCGATTCATAGCTCTAATTCATACTTCATGCATACTTTTGAAACTTAGGTGAAATACAGTTCAGTCTTACTGGGTTCATAGGGATTTGGTTGTGCAGATTGAGAGGAGATTGATGTAATTTCTGATGTTTTCAAAATGACTTACGCTTTTCAAGTTATATGAGCTGTAGAAATTCTTTATAAGCAATTCCAATATGAGAGGAAGAAAGTTGTTAAACTTTAGCTAACACTTAGGTGTGATTTAGTGTGTCTGAGAGATGTTAAACTACAGGCAACTGCTCTCTACATCTTTATCCACCAATTTCTAAGGAAACTGAGTGTTTCTGTCTGTTTGGCTTTTTTTCCAATAGTATGTTGTTGAAGCAAGTGAGTGTCTTAAAATTATTGAGCATATATTCTTTCTAGGAGAATGAGAATATTAGTGTGTAATGACTTCAAGTGTAGAGTTTGTGTATACTATAGTAGTTTGTTAGAAAATTTGGATTAGGAAATGAGAAGCATTAGTATAGCAGTGTAAGTAGCATGCTGATGTCTACAACTTGTCATCAGCTTCTTTTCATTTTTCAGCAATTCATTTCAACATCTATGTAAAGCATTAAGCGTGAAGTTTGAATGAAAGCAACGAATTTCTAAAACTTCATTCATACATGCATTAATAGTATATGCAGTATTCCAAATATCATTTAAGAGCAACTGTCTGTCAGTGATACATAACTGAAAAAATATCCAAAATAATACAGCTGGGTCAGATATGCATTAGCAACTCTTTGGAATATATGAATGTGTCTAAAATATGATCATTCTGTAATCTGGTGTTCTAAAAATTCTTGTACTGATCTTCACTCATTCTTGCATTATAATTTTAAGTTCTAAGATATCAAAGTGTTTTTTAATGCTTTATAAATAAGAATTCTGATGTCAAGAAATATAATTTTGTGAAATATTTCATTGGTTATATATTGATGTAAAACAAGATACAACTGTCAGCTTTGGACTCTTCTCTCTGCAAATCCAGGAACTAAGAGGACTTTTTACATGAGTTGATCTTGGATTTAAGAAGGTTAGAAGTTGATGGGTTTTCACTTTCACTGAAAAGGAATGACCCCTGACAAATTTTTCATTGCATCAAGACATTGTCAACGAAAGAGGGTTTTTTTCCCTTGTCCAAGTCAATCTGTTTCATTCAATAACAGAATGGTACTGTCAGGAATTCAGGACTGAGCCCTGACACATGAATGTACACAAAGATATGATTTGTCTTGTGTCATGTTATCCTGTAGTACTATAATAACCACCAAGGCTAGAAATACCAATTGTGTCACTGCAGAGACCTTAGCATGACACACCCATTTGATAGTCTATGCTAGACTGTATTTCATTCTGGAAGATCATGGCTGACAAAAGTAATTCATGCAGGCTAGGTTAAAAACAGCTCAGCTGTGCCCAACTTTGTTATGATCTGCCTTGACATGGCTGAGAAAGGGCACAAATGCCCAGAGTTTAGCAACAGATATTAGACATGACAGAACGTCTCTGTTGGCTAAAGAGGAGCAAAATGTCTCCACAGAGCTTGAGCAATAGGTAGGTGATTAGTATCACATTTATATATAATATGCAAATTTGTTTCATGTAAATGCCATGAGATTCCATTTTATTTAACTGACTAATCTCAGAGTGCTATCTAAGAGTGTCTCAGGAGAAGAAGGTTATGATATCATGAGCTTTAATTATAAACCTCAATTATGATCCTTCTGGGCCAGACTCTGCCATTTTTGTAAATATTTCCTTTCTCTGCATAAAAACAAAGGTTTTCATTGTGTCTTCCTCTTTTTGTAAAAGTATTTTAATTAAAAGTTCAAGTGTAGCTGGAGCTTAGAGTAGATAGCAAGAGTAGGAACTCATTGATGAATAACATAAACATATTTAACTTCTCAATTAGTCTAACCCTAACATCAGAGCTGGTAATGTTCTCTATATCTGTTTTGGTTTTGCACACATTTTTTACTTCTATGGAAAAAGCAAAGCCACTGCCAAAATATATATAATATCATTCTGAAGAATGAATTATTAATAAAAACATGATAAAACTTGGTCCTGCTACTGGCAATGACAGAAAGTCTGTTGATTTCAGTGGGGTCAGGCCTTGCCTCTCATCACTATGGACAATGGAGGGAGGCAGCTGAAAGCTATTTTTGCATTTCACGGTCCTTGTGATGCCTTATATCCCCTTTTAACACAGAGTTACTTGAAAGAGGATCATGTTAAGTGCCAAGATCAGCCCCAGTGTCTGCTTCAAAACAATTTCTGATCTCTGAATAAATGATTAGTTGCAAATAGTGCACTCATATCTGTAGTCTTTATCACCCTTGTTTCCATCATGTGCAGGATTCTGTTTCTTTTCTACAGAGAAGGAGCTAAACTGACAGCTTTATATATGATTCGTGCTGGATAAAAAAAAAATTAGAATTCACAATGTGGTTATTATCACTTGGGGTATTATGTGCCTGCCTAAGTCATTGTATAAAGGATTAAAAGCCTAAAAAATGTTAATAATAAAGCCCCCAGATCTAATAACTTTAGAGATTAGAATTAATTGAATTAGTCTTTGATCTTGGGTGTTAAGTTTTAAAAGAAAAGTTCGGTAGGCATTTTCCATTCTGTTTTCAAAGAACCAGCCATTAGTAAGTGTGGGGTTGGAATGCATCAGTACAGTCATCTGTATGGTGAAAAAGAGCTCAAAAGCAAAGCTGAAGAGAATTTTTTCATCCTTCTTTGAGTCAAGGCAATCAGAACTGAAGTGATTGTTGTTCTGAATTTACAGATATTTTAGCTTTTAATTTTAATTTTGGAAATATTTGCTGAAAGATCTTCACTAGCTGGTGAGGTGGTAGTGGTTAAAAGTAGTGAAGCCTCTCTATCTGTCCATCTGAACATTATTATTACATGGATTAAAGTAACGCCTAAATTATTCAATATCCCTCTCTCAACCAGGTAATATTAGCTGATGTACACATTCAAATTGCTCTGTTGTCATAAGCTTGAGGC